>NW_026607487.1:17890000-19090000 GCF_021117445.2 Syzygium oleosum
TTTCCTTTGTTTCCTTCTGAAACGGGAGAATTGCGATCAGTGGTCAAAACGGGAGGAGTTCAATTCAGCCTCCTTCTTCGCTGAAGCTTCCTGGAGCCCAGGACAGGCCGGTGTGCTTCCTCGCTTCTCTTTTGACCGTTCGTTTCCTTCCGTGCGGCTCGAGGAAAGCGCAAAAAGGAGGGGAAGAAACCACGAGTACCCATTTGCATTGAGGCACTCGTGGATCCGTTTCGTCTCTCCAGAGACTGTAAGAGCCGTCAGCCTCCCTTTTTTCCCTCAGCAGTTGGGCTTTGTATTCACTCTTTCCTCGTTTCGATCCACACCCAGTAATAATTAAGCTGTGCTGCGGGCGATGGATATGGTTTGAGCAGCCCTTCGTGTTCTCTCCCTTCATGTAAAGGCGTTTTCGACCTTCAAAAGCTAATGGGTCTTTCTTTGCGTGTATAAACCTTCATGTTCAGAGGTTGTTTTAGATTTTGGGACATTTGTTATTGTGTTTCTTGGTTGATTTACTCAGTGGATATGATCCTTTTGGTTTATTAGCGTTGCAACCGCAATTAATAAGGAACATGCTGGATAGTTTCTGATTCAGTTGAACTTGATTTTCTGATAGGGTATGAAATTGGTCTCGATAGACATTTCTACCGAGTCAGAGGCGATTCTAGTCATTTCTCACCATTTCTCCCGTGCTTCACTCAATCAGGGAAATGCATGCTCCAAGTAGTTTGATCTTGCCCGAATGGCTTTTGCCATTTCTTTCCGACTTCACGAATTTTACTGTTGAATTTCCCTCTCTACGATCTGTTCAACTAGAAGGTGAAGCTGCACGTCTTTACTTTGAGGATGAGTTCTAAAAGCTGCACCACATTATATAGCTGGTGTGACATCTATTCGTGCTTTTGTGTGGCAGGATCAGTAAATCGTAATTGGCAGTTCGATATGGCTGCTGATACGACAAGCCTGAGTTATTGGCTGAACATCACTTTCTTACTTTGTGCCCTGATTATCCTTGTTCCAATGTTTTTGGCATCATACCTCATATGGAAGTACGAAGGATTCAACAAACCAAAACCTGATAGAGAAGAGAACCGGCGGGGAAAGGTGGGGTATCTGTACAAGGACGAGGTTTGGAGGACCTGTCTTAAGACAATTCATCCAAAGTGGCTGCTCGGTTACAGATTGGTTTCTTTTGCTGTGCTAGCATCATTGCTCCTTGCAAATATTGTCCTTGACGGGGCGGGTATCTTTTACTTTTATACCCAGTAAGTTGCCTTCCTCATCCTCTTGTTTTTCCTGTTTATGCATCTCGCTACCAAAAAGGGACCTGGACCTGAATTTTGGAATTCATCTATGGATTAGAGTTTCAGAAAAAGTATTCCACATATTTATAATGGCTTTTATGAATGTATTTTAATGTGATTGATTTTATGTTCTTCATGAACAAGTCATCACCCCAACCTCAAGACATAGATGTTGACACTTTGGTCTTGTTGAGGATACAAAAATTTTGGAAAGCTTTCAGTATCAAACTGGAATGACCATTGTTAGCATGCACGTGTGAGTTGTGTTAGAGAAATCCCACATCGGAGAATTGGTGTGGTGTAGAGCAGTTAATATATCCTAGTTGGCCCATAACTCATTGGCTTAAGCTTTTGAGTAAAGGTGGGTCCAACTAGATAGCTTAACAAACTCAGACTTTGGGCTCCCTCTTGGTGATTTACCTAGGCGAAAGGTATTGGGCTTCTGTTATGTGCTCCCAACAAATTGGTATCAGAGTTGTTTGGTGGATGAAGTTGGGCGTAATTTCCGGGCAATGGGCATTGTGGTGTAACGATGCAGGCCCAGGTGGCAGACTTCATATCTTGACATAGAGAATACTTGTATTAAGGAGGAGCTCATACGTGAGGAAGAGATTGTTAGGATGCACGTGTGAGTTGTGTTAGAGAAATCTCACATTGGAAAATCCCACATCGGAGAACATCGGAGAATTGGTGTGGTGTAGAGTAATCAATATATCCTAGTTGGCTCATAACTCATTGGCTTAAGCTTTTGAGTGTGGGTCCAACTGAATAGCTTAACAAACTTAGACTTTGGGCTCCCTCTTGGTAATTACCCTAGGCGAGAGGTGTCGGACTTCTGTTGCACGCCCCTAATAACCATCATGGAGCTTGAATTATTCAGGTTTAAATTTAGCCTCTTTAGGGTTGAATCAACTGGCATTTGTTTTTTTTGTCACTCTTGAGCAAAGTAAAGCTAGTCATTTGATTGTTTGTTGCAGATACTATCTCATTATTAACTCTTTACTTGACGTCGATGATCAAGCCTAGTTACTGTATTGATGACTTTTCCTTTTGATCTTTCGTGTGCTGAGCAGGTGGACTTTTGCCTTGGTCACAGCCTATTTTGGGGTATATTACCTTTTTCCTTTGTATATTATTCGTATTAGTTTGGTTGGAATTCTGAGTGACATTGAAGCACTTTTGTTTCTTGAGAACTGATTGGAAAGTGTTCTACACTAGTTCCACCCGATGCCTTTTTTCCAGTATACATTCGTATAACAGCATCCTCGACCAAGTAGCTCCTATTGAGCTCGTTTACATGAATCATTTTATTCATCTCTGTTTTGCATCATGTTCTTAGAAAGATCCCAGTAATGAAGATCTTTCCTTACGGTTTCTGTTCACATCTTATTTAATCTTCACCACTTTCTTTTACACTCATGCCAGTCCTGTTGTAGAGTTGGATGTTCTCAGTGGAGCATCTAAACATTGTCGTCCTAGGTATCTAGATCACCTTTTCTAATGATCTTCTCTCGATGCATCTCAACTGAAAGCTTACTAACTTTTTCTTGAAGATACTGATCTTTCTTTAAGAATTACAAGGCATTGATGCATATTCTTTAAATTTGGTTTCTCAAGATCCATGATGGCGTGTTTCATTTGCAAGTGTTAATGCATGTCCAATATGCCTTTTCTTGTTCAGTTTCTTAAAACCTGGTGTGTTTGATTTCGAACTTATCATTTCGTCCTTCTTGCCATAATTTTAGTTGCTTGTGCTTTGGACTACTATTTGTAGCTTGGATTATCCATGTCAATATACGGATGCTGTATAAACCATAAAGCTGCTGGTGATAGAGTTGATAACAGCAATTTAGATGCAGACCGAGGAATCTATATGGCTGTTTCTCTTGGAGAGCATATCAACATATCTAGCGCACCCAAAACTTCAAATTCAAATCAGAAATCTTCCATTCGCAATGGTGCTGGTCCATGGGTAGTTATCTTCCAGATCATATATCAGGCGAGTTTCACTTGCGCAAGAACAATTTATCTAGCAATGAATTTTTAGCATGTACACAGTTGGTGGAGTAGATGTATTGCTCAGCCATTGTTTTCCTTTTTAGCATCTGAATTTGGGTAATTTACATTAGTAAATGCTAAATTCATGCATGTCATGTAAGGAGCACTAACGGTGGTGGATATGATGAATATTTCCTCAATTGTATGAACATGATTTTGTCTCATTGCCTTGCCTTCTCCCTGGTCTATATATTATGGGCAATTTCCATTATCTTTTTTTTTTGGGGTCAGGGCAATTTCCTTTACTTTCGTTGATGACTTGGACACAAGATTCCTTGGTTTATGTAGAGATTTCATTAAGAGTCTGAAATGACTATGTTGATCCTTGAGCTCAAGCTTTTTCTTTCATTTCTCTTGATGAATTTCTGGCTTCTCATAAATAGTGATACACCAATTCACAGTGTTT
Source organism: Syzygium oleosum (assembly GCF_021117445.2). Lineage (NCBI taxonomy): Eukaryota > Viridiplantae > Streptophyta > Magnoliopsida > Myrtales > Myrtaceae > Syzygium > Syzygium oleosum. Next base: position 17,893,766 of record NW_026607487.1, read on the forward strand.
ATAGAGGTGACAATAATGCATGAAGGAAGATTAGTTCTGCAGTAATGGGAAGCAAGTCTTTGATTCCTTTCTTTGAATCCATGAACAGACGAGTGCAGGTGCGGCGATGCTTACTGATGGTGTATTTTGGCTTGTTCTCTATCCTTTTCTGACATCAAAAGATTACAGATTGAATCTTGTAAGTATGTCAACTACATTACATATGCAAAACTATATCCAGAATTTGTAAGATTCAAGTGCATTAGGTTAGACAGTGGTAATTAGCGAGACTTACAAGTGTAATAACTAACCAAGACTCTGCCTTATGTGGTCAATTATGTTTCTCAATGTTAAGATAATTCATCAATGATATGAATTATCTCAATACTTGGTGAATGGTGATGTGTCAATGGGGTAACATGAGTTAATTAATCGAGAGGGGCCCAAGTCCCTAGTCAAAACGGTCCACGAGGATGATTTCTTTCCATCTTAAGAACTTTGTTCTGGGGTTATGTACCTGATGCCTTGAGGCATTCTCTCTCTAGCTATGTCGCTGTCTTGCTTCTCTTTTTCAAACATTTAGATAGAATGACATGCTTATCCTTTGAACGGCAGCTGGATGTCTGTTTGCACTCAGTCAATGCTTTCTTCCTCCTCGGTGACACCATTTTGAATTGTTTGGTAAGTCTTGTGCTTTCTTTTCATGTAACTCTCCATTTTAGCAATGTTTATTCATGTGTCCCGGTTTTCACCTGGGTGTTCTACTTGCAGCGGTTCCCTGTGTTTCGTTTTGCATATTTTGTTCTATGGACGGGTCTATATGTCATTTTCCAATGGATCATCCATGCTTGTGTTTCAATTTGGTAAATATCTCTCATTCATGCATGCGATCGATTATCTTGGCTTTGTTTCATGGAGAAGATGATTAATTTACTTGTTACAGGTGGCCATATCCATTTCTGGACTTGTCATCATCGTATGCTCCTCTTTGGTATGTGTTATGATACTTTACTATATACAAGAAAAGACAATTTCGTAACGTTGTTGGCATTTTTCGAGCCACAGGAAGTAGTGTGACTGGGACCAATTCGTACTTACTCTTTTAATTACAAATGAGATGGTGGGGTTATTGGTTTCACTCTGTTGCTACTGATGATCGTGCAAGTTTCACCAATTGGAACAGAAAATCAACTAAAAAACAAAAAGAAAATTTATCAGTAAATGTATGATGCTCTAAATTTCTCCCCTCTTCAAATTTTCACAGGTACCTTGGAGTGGCAGTAATGCATATTCCATGCTACAGCATCTTCGCTTTGATAATCAGGCTCAAACACATCTTGTTGCCCAGATGGTTCCCAGAATCATACCAAAGTCTGAAATGAGGAATAATTAGATGAGGTATTCTTAGCATTATATGTCTGCTTATTACACAGGCTGTCGCCACCATTTCTGGCGCATATCTGTAAATCTTGCTTCTCCCCTTCTTCAAGTGGCGGCTGCTGCGGTTCCCATGATTCGTGAAAGAGGAGAGAGATCATTCATTGGTTGTTTGCAAAAGAAGAGTGCTGGAGTCATGTATTGCAATCTTCATTCGTGAAGTGTACAAATTGTTGAAAGTCTTAGCATTGGATACTCTCGCTGGAATTCATTCATTTGTAATGAATCCTTGTGGGGTATGTATTTGCAATAAATGGTACAAATGTTCGCGTGAACTTTATGTATCGACGTGGTGCATAGGTAAAAAGAAAATGCCCACACGGCAATGTCATTTATTATTCTGGTGAAGTTCCAATGCCGAACGCAAAGACGACACTCACTCTCTCTCTCTCTCTCTCTCTCTCTCTCTCTCTCTCTGCGCTCATGCTCGTCCTTGTCCTCATGCGTCCTCGTGCTCGATACGTATTAACATAATCCTTACAGTGTTGCCCAGTAGAATTTCTTACTTCACGAGCCCATTGTCCGAAGCAAAAGTATCCGCATCACTCTCTGAAGTTTCCATACCTTCCCCCTTTTACTTCGCACTGCTGTTAAATCTAAGTACTGCCATGAACTGCCGAAGCTAACCTCCCCAGACCCTTGTCTCTCTCTTTCTTGGTCTGGTTAACGAGCGTGGATGGGCATCTGTTGAACTGTCAGCTAGTCAAATTCATGGTGAACATCTGACAAACCGAAATATTAGTTGTTTGTTTGGATCTGGGGTTAAATCGTACTTTGCGGACGCATTGGTCACGAGCACGACGGATCATCATTTATTATATGAAAAGAAAAGAAGTCAGTGGTTGAGAGAATGATGCTTGCGTCTACGCAAAAGCAACTGAAGGTGTCCGATGTTGACTTGGGTGTTTGTCGATGCACTGGCGTGGAATTCGGAGGTCAATGATCAGATTTGTCTGCCGCTCGTCTTCTTCGTGCAATCCCACCAAAGTGATTATTCAAACTTGCACACCTTGGCATCAAAGCAATCATGGCTATGTGCGTCTCGTTCTTGATCTCACGATATCTCTTTGTATTTTTCTTTTTTGTCTTTGTATATCCAATTGGTCCTAAAAATATTGATCGTGACAAATCATCCCACGTCACAATTTGTATTTCTCAAATTCATGAACTTTATGTGGATTGCTTAAATATAAGGGGATCGCGTGAATAATGGTGAGCTCGTCATACCGAGAATCTTACCGAATTCATACCGGGTGGCTGATAAGTGCTTTCTATTTCAATAAATTTGAAGTCACTGGCCATGTATGGACCCAAAAATGTCATTTTTGGGCAATTGAAATTGGAATTAGAGTAGGGAGCTGTACAGTGTTGACCGAGGGTGGCAATGTGCGACTCTTACTGTGGTTGGTGCTAAAAAGTAAAGGTCACCAGGTTTGACTCGTGGGAGTTCGGCAGGGACACTCCCATTTTCTCTAAAAAAAATTTAATGCCGTTTGGCCAGACTTGAATTTGGAAGTCAAAATGATAAAATTGTCTTCGCAATTGTGAATTTCATGAGTAGAAAATTAACTATTTTTTTTTTAAAAAGAGAGGATAAATCAAGCTCAAAAAACAATTACAGAAAAGGAAGATCTTTTCTTCTGAGCAATTTATTTTAAGTTAAATGTCGCTAGCCACTAATGTTGCCCGCCTTTGGAAAAAACGCATGCATAGTATGATCGCTCTTTTTGCTTAGCATGAGTTTTTTCAGCACGTTTCACATACTTTCTCAAATTGATCATACTATATTCAATCCATGGACTTCTTTAATTAGCAAAATTTAAAAAAGGGAAGAAGTGGACTAGAAAAGTTTTATCGGGGCGGAATCTTATATTGACAACATCAAATGAAGTGAACACATATAAAATCGTAAACGCCAATTTCGAAAAGGTTTGGAAATCTTGATAAGTTTCAATTACATAAGATATCTAAGGCAATAACGTGTGTAATCGATGTTTACTTTTAAAGGTAAATTATCCATAGGACACGCGTCATTGTTATACCGAGGTTAACAATGCGACGAAAAAAGCATGGAAAACGACTATGCAAATCAAGATCACGGTTCAAGGTCGCTTTTATTCAGCCAAAATTATCAAAGGTCGCTTCACCTCACCAGTCATTTTCTCAAGGAAGGCAACGATGTTAGATTTTCATAGGATGATAAATAAATGTTCCTCATGTACGATATCCCAATCAGGTGGGGTGGACAGACCACCTTGTTAGCCACATGCCCAACCTACACAGGTGGACCGTCACATTACATTTCGTATTAGATCTTGTGGAGCGAATAGGCGGAAGCACGGACAAAACCAAATAATTCAAGCGGAAAATAAATGCAAAAACAGGAAAGGGATTACGTTGTTCGACAGGGCATGCCTACTTCACGGGGATAGATCAACGAGATATTCTATTAAATCCACGAGAAGAGATTACAATAGATCGAATTACACGACTCTCAAGTATTTTTCAGACTCCAATGGCACTAGAAAAAGTCTCACGAACCCAAATCAAAGAGATTCAAAGTGCTTGATCTCACAAATTGACACTTCTCGAGAGCTCTCTGAATTCTCTCATGAATTAGGCTTTCTGTTCTATACGAAATTAGGTTGACAACGTCTTCAAAGAACATTCCCGTGAGCGTTCTGATGTTCGCCGGAAGTTGGCTAGATGTTCGGAATAGTCCAGCTTCTCTCAGCATCCGAAATCCATATTTGCTACTAGCTGGTCTCGAGTCGAACATTCCACTAGCTTTGGATCGGACGTCTGAATATCTTCTAGAAGTTCGAACTTTGCAATCTAGATCTTTAGTGTAGCTACCAACCCTGACATCAACCATATAATTAGGACCATCCGGATCTCATCCTCGTGCACTCCAAATCTTATCCCTACCTATAGATGCTCTCAAATTCCAACACGAATAGATTCCAAATCAAACAGCACCTAAATTTTGAGCCAGATTCAACAAATATACTAATGTTCATATGCAATTAAAGATCGATGAGATCTGTCCCCTCTATCCCATTCGCGCCCAATTAATGAACAATAGGCCATTCGAAATTTGGACCACGATCGACGACTGCCCGAGGGAAGAACACATAGGAATCGACCTCTCTTGTTTTACCAAGATCACGGTGTCTATGAATTAAAACAGAGGTGTGATCTCTCCCGTAGAATTGATGGGAAGAGAGGGAGTACAGAGTGGAGGCAGTGGACAAGAAAAGGCGGCCGCTAATTAAACTCCAAAAAGCAAATGGACGGCCCAACCCTACTCTCCATTAAATTACTCATTAAAGTCCACCACTTCCCCACGGAAGTATGCCTCTTGAATTCTCATTTTCAGACCCCCAAGCCAAGCATTCTCAACTTAGCAACCACCACCATGATCGCTTTGACATCATAACAAACTAGTAAACTTTAGTGACGAAATTACAGATTCGATATAATCATGGCATTAGCAGTTACAATACTCATATGTTTCTCCTCGGCTGAAAGGATAAGTGACCAACGCAACGAAGATTTATGCCTGGTCGACGTGTTTTAACTGATTTTTTTATGGGTTCGGGTCTGTGGATCTTGCTTATTAAAAAGTTGGGTGTGCTGCAACAAGGAGGATGAGAATGCTGCAAAACTGTTAGAAACGAGCAAGAACAGAGTGACACCGCATGCCATGTTTTGGTGGATTGGTCGCACCAGATCACTGAACCAGTAAGGAAGAGTACGGAAAGGGGTATAGTTGAAGTTGAAATTGAAGCGTTGGTCCAAGAAGGTAGGTGCCGCGCGTGTCCAGCATCATGTGAAACGAGAGCTTAGAAAATCAAGAAAATGTCTCTTTTCTGCAATTATTAAATACGTCCAAAGATGCCCCGTTTCATGAAATACCGTTCGTCGCACTCGCACTGTCCGAAGTCTGAACGCGAGGCAGCCAGCCAGCCAGCCAACCAACCCCATATTCTCATTTTTAACCAACAAGAACCACAGGGGGAGAAAGAGAGTGAGCGAAAACCCACCTACCATTATAAATAGAGAGGCAAAGCTTGCACGAGATTTCAGCTTCGATCGCTGAATCTGCCCATCTAACCCCTCTCGAGCTGCCCGTCTAGCCTCTCTTCTTCTTTCTCTCTGTTTCTCTACCCAACAGGTAAAAAAAAGAAACTCCCCCGCTTTTCTTGGTCCGCTTTTGGATTTTTCCATTTGGGATCTGGGTTTGCGGAGGACGGGTGGGATTTGCGGAATTCGGTTTCTGGGTGTCGCGTTTCGGCTGTCGAAACGCCGATCTTGGTCGGGAAGTCGAGGTTTTGATTGGTTGTTTTGGTGTGTGATCAGGAGGCGGAGGGAAAAGGAGATGGCCCGCAAGAAGATCAGAGAGTACGACTCCAAGAGGCTGTTGAAGGAGCATTTCAAGAGGCTCTCCGGCAATGATCTGCCCATCAAATCTGCCCAAGTAAGCGCCGGTTTCGCATTTTTGATTCCATCTCTTTAGCCGTATCCGCATGTTATTGGCGGATTGCATGAATAGAGGAGGAGTATCTGCTGTCCGAATCAAAGCTCCGACTCTCTGACCAGATGCACATTATGCATTCTTTTGGTAGTGAGATTAGATTGGATTGCTGCCTACAGCTCCTATATTTGTGACTATGGCTTGTGAGGATTTGAACTCAGACGATCTAGATTGGCAGAAAAGTCCAACTTTTCGTATATTCTCGCATCCAACTAAACTCCCTTTTCCCCGTATCATGCTTAAATAAATTGGAGATCTCCAAAATATGGGAACATCAGTAATTTAAGCTTTTTTAGATTCAGTGGAATTCTTAGGCTTTAACATGGTATAATCAATTACTTTGCGAAGTGATTAATGTGAGAAGATATGGCTATCGCTAGATTTGGCCTGGAGCTGGGAGCTGGTTGCTCGCAGCTTGTAAATGGAGAACAGATCCATGGTTTTTTTGGTTGATGATGTATATACGACATCTCCCACTATTATATATTGTAGCTATCAATCAAATGGATTTGGTTTTAAATGGGAGTCAGTTTCTTAATATTTCAAGTCGGTCTTGAAACAATTGACTGCATTGATATTAAGCAAATTTGATCTTGACAAATAATTTGAAATTTTTAAGGAAGAGATTGTTTCTCTTGAAACTTTTTATTTACCTTTTCATGCGTATAAATATAGCACGCCAAAAAGAGAGAGATATAAACGATGAAAAGTAAATGAATCATTTGACAACTAGATGTGTTTAGTATTCAACTATAGGAATGAATAACATTTTCAAATATTCCATAGAAGTTTGGAAAATTCATAAACAAACATTAAAATAGGTGAACATGTTTCTCTTTGAAATAACAAAGGTCTATGCCTAAAGTAAGAATAAAGTTAAATTAAGTTGATGGAGTAAGGGCAGCTAGCTAAGTAAAGCAAGCAATCTCAAAGTGGATTCTCTATTCATTAAATGGAAAAGATTGCGAAGAATATTTGATCCTCTGTCAATAGAGTGATCAGATAGGATCATTTTCCATCTTGAGACCTTCAGGTTTTCATCATGTGGGTTGGTTAGGCAATAGGCAATAGCTTACAAAGCAGCATTCGGTAGTTGGTTCTAGAGGATGATCAACCACAGCCTAAAACATAACCTAGACCCTAAAGTATTAACTAAATTATGGAAATACTATTGTATGCAAATAACGTGCTTGTCACGTTACAGAAAAAGTAGGACTTGGAAAGAATTTCTATTATCTCTCTTTATTGTTCTGCAACTACATTGACTTATAGAATTCTAACATATACTACTTCTATAAGCAATACAATCTAGATAAAGAAAATGCTCTAACGAGTATCTCAGTACTGATGAAATCGCCTTCATGCCAGGTGACAGAATCTACTGATTTCAATGAACTAGTCGAGAGGGAGCCCTGGCTCTCTTCGGAGAAATTGGTTGTGAAGCCAGACATGTTGTTTGGTAAGCGTGGGAAGAGCGGCCTGGTTGCCTTAAATCTTGACTTAGCTCAGGTCGCTGTCTTTGTGAAAGAGCGCCTTGGCAAAGAGGTATGTCTTCCCTTCTTTCAGACCGTTCATTTCAACGAGAGTGATGCATCCATATAAAATCTTATTTTTAAGCTTACAGTCTCTGTATTCATTAACAGGTAGAGATGGGTGGGTGTAAAGGACCCATTACAACTTTCATCGTCGAGCCCTTCATACCACACAATGAGGAGTTCTACCTTAACATTGTCTCTGACCGTCTCGGAAGCAGCATAAGTTTCTCAGAGTGTGGAGGCATTGAAATTGAGGAGAATTGGGATAAGGTACTGTGAAATGTGATTGTAATCTGATCTTGTAAATCCTTCATCAGGACACCAGTTGAAAGCCTTCATTAGCCTTCCATTGCTCATACATTAAGCGTAACGCGTTCATCCTCTTTTATTCATGAGTACTGTCTTATATCCAGGTCAAAACTATATTTATGCCAACCGGTTCACCTTTTACATCAGAAGTGTGCGCTCCACTTGTTGCAACTCTTCCTTTGGAGGTACTTTCTGCATTGATAAGTAATATGAACAATAAGTTGCTTTTATTATCTGAATCTGAAGGGAAAGATATTATACCTGACTGGATGACTCTGGACACATTAACACGGTTGCTTAAGTGGTAATAAGTTTGTCTGTTAATATTCATGTGAATGGACAAGTTATCTGATCAGCATAGTGTTGAAGTTCCAATGGCGTTGCCTTTTGTAATATGGATTTATCGCTAATATTTTCTTTGTTTCTTTATCTAGATTAAGGCAGTTATAGAGGAGTTCATCAAAGTGGTTTTTACCCTCTTCCAAGGTACAGTAAGAAATTGAAGTGAGAATTATTAGCAAGTGAAGGATGCGCTTGTGAAGATGCATGACCAAAGTTGAATTTTCCTCTGCAGATTTGGACTTTACATTCCTCGAAATGAATCCTTTCACGTTGGTTAATGGGAAACCTTATCCCCTGGATATGAGAGGCGAGCTGGATGACACTGCTGCTTTCAAGAACTTCAAAAAGTAAACATCCCCCTCTTTGTTTTCTCCTTCACTACTCTCTCCCCCGTCTATACGGAACAAAGGACAAAGAAATGGCAACTTAATAAGGGTTTGCAACTTCTAACTTAATCCTGTGTTTGCAGATGGGGCAAGATTGAATTTCCTCTGCCATTTGGAAGAGTGATGAGCCCCACAGAGAACTTCATTCATGGCCTAGATGAAAAGGTAATAATGTCATAAATGCGAAACTAAACATGCAACCATTCCATACGATGCTTAATGCACAATTTGAAATTGATCGTATAATTTTCCTTGCGCTTCTTATTGTTGCTTTATTTATGGAGTGTTCACAAATCTTTCTCAAAGGGAAAAAGCCTCCCTCATCCTCCTCTTTTCATATGCATTTTGGAATTCAATATTTCTTTGTCAAGTACCCCGACATCTTTGCTTTCAAAATCACGAGTCTGCATCTTCCTCTTATACTATCGCAAAAGTTTCAATGGACATTCAGATTGCAAGCTAAGTAGCTTTTGTACATGAAGGGTACACTTATTCTTCTATACTGTTGTATGCCTGCAGACTAGTGCATCTCTGAAATTCACGGTTTTGAACCCAAAGGGAAGAATTTGGACAATGGTCGCTGGAGGCGGTGCCAGTGTCATTTATGCAGATACTGTGAGTTTTTTTCTCCTTTGGGATTTTATCTTAGAAGCATATTCATGAGTTTTTTTATTTTTTTGAACCTGCTGCCTGCTCATACGTTACTTATTCCGTGTCAGGTTGGCGATCTTGGCTTTGCCTCCGAACTTGGGAATTATGCTGAATATAGTGGAGCCCCCAATGAAGAGGAAGTCTTGCAGTATGCCAGAGTTGTGATCGATGTAAAAACTTTATTCATCTGTAATGAGACATTTTTCTGCATATGCATACGAATATACCATCAGTTTAAAACTTGACCTTTCAATTGCTCCAGTTAGCATAATAATGACTACACTGACAAGCTTGCTCAGAATTCTAATCCGATAGCATATGAGATGCACTTGCTCAGACATTATTATTGATATTCATCTATACTAGATTGTGACAAGTTCGTTCATCAAACTTTTGCAGTGTGCAACTGCTGAGCCTGATGGCCAGAAGAGAGCCCTTGTTATCGGAGGAGGTATAGCTAACTTCACTGATGTCGCTGCCACATTTAATGGCATCATCCGTGCACTGAAGGAGAAGGTAGGCTTTGTTGCACATCTCGCATTACATATTTTGCGATCTCTTTCAGCACAAGTTGATACTAAACTTCGCGCTGTTCGTTTTTTTAGGAATCAAAGCTTAAAGCTGCGAGAATGCACATTTATGTGAGAAGAGGAGGTCCCAATTACCAGAAGGGTCTTGCAAAAATGCGAGCCCTCGGAGAGGAAATCGGCATTCCCATTGATGTAAGTGCCTTGTTGAAAGCTTCTTTTACTAAGCGCATAGAAAACATCAAGTGCACCACATGAGACAGCTATATATTGTTATCAGTTAGAAACTTGGCAAAGTGCTAAACTTTTGCTGTTGATCTGTTTCGTAGGTTTATGGGCCGGAAGCCACTATGACTGGGATATGCAAACAGGCCATCGACTGCATCACCGTGGCTGCTTGAGTTATGGAGTTCGATAAGCTTTGTTTCTCTTCTGCATTTCGATGGACATTTCCAATTGTTCAGTTGAATCCCAATAGTCATTTGTACCGGAAACTTTTCAATGTTATGAAGGTAATTTCAATACCATAATCTGGGGCCACAACCGCGGTCCCTGAGAATAAAATCATTTTATCATCTCAAAGCTCATTTATACCAGTGGACAATCCACATTGCTAGGGACATCACGCGAACAAGAATCTTTGAGTCTATCTGCGATGAGATAATTGCCGGATCACTCTCGCCATCGTACGAATTGCGATGAATATCATTAACAGCCTTGATACGAACTGCGGAGAGGCATTAGATTTTGAAGTACGAGTGTAGCAATTAAATATTCACAGGTGAATCCTAAATTGCAACATATCCATCTGTGACAATCATCGCTTATTCTATGTTGATTACTGGTTATTATTGCAGTTAGACAAGGCTAAGTATTCGATGCAATCGAGAGCGTTAGGCTATGGACATCTGCATCGTCCCCTCATCCGATAACGCAAGATCATCTTATCTGCCTGAGCTTTCTGTATCCTCTGTACTCATCAATGCCGAGTAGATGCGCAAAACCTTCACACCTTGGCTTTGTACTTCTTTAATGGTTAATGTATTAGGACCCGTGAGCCTCGGCGATTGGGAAAAGTGTAAAAAAAAAAAGTCCTAAACCTTTTACACGGGTGTGTTTGTTTTGGTAAAAGTATTATCCTGGAAAATGTTTTCCGGACTTTCTTCCGTTTGGTTCTCCGAAAATGATTTGGTCAACGGAAAATACTTTCCGATAAACACAAATATTATATTTAATTTTTGGAAAATGAATTCTCTAATCTAAGAAGGTGAAAACACTTTCCGGAATTGCTCATCTTGAGTTTGTTAATATTTTTTCTTTTCTTTTCGTTTCTTTTCTTGTTCTTTTCTTTCTAAGAAAGAAAAAATTCATGTATTTTCTTTTCTTAATAAATATAATTTAAAAATAAAAAATAATTTTAAATAATTTTAAAATACAAAATTTTTTGATAATTTTCACCATCTGATTTTCCTCACTAAACAACTGAAAATACTTTCCAAGTCTTTTTTAGGTTTTAGCCAAACACCGAAAAATAAGCTTATTTTCCTGGAAAATGATTTCCCGAAAAGTATTTTCTAGAAATGGTCCATTTTCCGCAAAACAAACGCACCCTAAACCTTTTTTCGTGCCAATTCAGTCCTAAACCTTTTAATATAGTGCCAATTTAGTCATTCCGGCTAATTTTGGCCCGATATTGCTGACATGGACGCCGACCGGATTATGTGGCACCTCCGGCGCTGACGTGGACAGTTTTTAATGATATTTTAATATTTTTCAATTTTTTTATTATTTTTTCTGATTTTTTTTCTTTGTTCCTTTCTTCTTCTTCTTCTTCTTCTTCTTCCATTGACTGGCCAAAGGTTCGAAATAGAAAATAGAGTAAATTCCAAAAAGAAGTTCGAAATAGAGGTATTTTCTTAAAAGGAAAAAGAAGAAAGGAAAAAAAGTTTATGACTAAATTGGCACTGTATTAAAAGGTGGAGGACTGAATTAGCACAAAAAAAAAGTTTATGACTAAATTGGCACCAATGTAAAAGGTTTAGGACTTTTTTGACACTTTTTCCCTCGGCAATTCGATACAACATAGCTAACGACATCTCGAGACCAGAACCTTGCTCTCCAAATGCGGGAAACAGGAAAAAAACAGCTTGTATGCTTCGCGAGCCTGGAGCAGGCCACTTCAAGCCTTTCACTAGAGCGTCTAATGCATTCGACAGTCTCATGCGTGGCTTTTCATCTGCATAACGATGGTCTTGCATAGTTTATCTAAAATCTTGTCGGATTTGCGATGGGTTTGAAAATGTAGTCAACCGGTATTCTGAAATACGACTCAGGAGGAAACTATAATATTATTTAACTCTATATCAATGCATCTATTCATTGAAAAAATATAAAAGAACGAATTTCAGACAAAATATGGGGCTCTCGTATATTTATTTAATCAAGAAGACGTAAGACTCCTTTTAAAGTCCCATCTCGAGTCTGCAATCAGTTCAGGGTGGATTTAAAGATTAACTGAGTTTGAGTTTGAGAGGAGATCAACCGTCGCCGTCCTGTCATGACTGGTTCCCTAATTAAGCAAAACAAGCGACATAAGAACATCAGAAATGCCAAAAGTTTCGTACGGCACTCAATTTAATGCCGAAAGTTTTCACCGGTTCACTTAAGTATCAAATCGGAGAAAAAAACGATCATTTAAGTGCCTCCGGCGAGTAATTCCGATCAAAAAAATTACGTGGCTTTTATACAAGAAAAAAAGAAGAAGCTAAAGCTGAATTGACATCTTTTATATTAAAAATGAGTCCACATGGACATCCCGAACGACGATGCACGAAACGACGTGGGCTAAAAATGACGTCCCACAAAGACCACCCCAAAAACAACATCGCACGAGCACCCCTCAAAATAGGCATCCTTTGGTCACGGTCATTGAGTCGCTTGCCATCGCCGTCGCTCGCTTGCCATCGCTCTCACTCAATCACTCACTCGAGGTTTATCAATCCTCTCTCTCGCTCAATTGGTTGGAAAAATTAGGGGTCCGGGGGGATAGGGGCTCGGTTCGTGGTGCAATTGTGGGGAACTGGTTGAACGGTTCAATTAGGGTTTCAATTTAGGGTTAATTTTTGGGAAATTGGTTGAACAGTTGATTTAGGGTTTCAAATTTGAGAATTTTGTTGAATGGTCGATTTAGGGTTTATATTTGATGCAAAACATGTAGACGACGTCGTTGAGGGGTATATATGCTAACTAGATACAGCCGGTGAGCCACGTCAGCTGGAGAAATTAATAAGATGTGGGCACATCGGATTTCCGGCGATCCAAATCGAAATTGGCTCTTAAGTGAATTTTTTTTTTTTGAAGTGGCATTTAAATGATCCGGAAAAAACTTTTGTTACCAAAGTGACATTCGTAAGAAATTTTTGACACTTCTAGTGTCCTTATGCCGAAAACAAACGGTACTCGAGAATGGTAGGTGCATCTCCCGCTCACTTATCTTGTATCCGCGCATGTTTGATCAAAGTACTCCCGAGAACAGCTCCAGTTGGAGACGTGGCCCTACGATCCTAAGGTAGGAAAAGAGCTTTCTTTAATTTCGAATCCCACGAACGACCCGTTTTTAACTCAGAGTCAGGAAGGCAGGAACAGAGGTTTCGAGTCTTCTAGCCAGGCAGATGCATGGGGGGGTAGGTGGTGAGGTTTGGTGAGCAGCCAATGCCATGGGCCACTAAACAAAGATCGGCCGACGCGATTGCACTTGGTTGCTTCAAGATCTGAGATCCTGCACCAGCAACCGCACAAGCCTGTAGACAGAAAGGGACCGCGTGAAATCTATTGATATTCGGCACACTACATTCCGTTGGAAATTCAACTCGGCCTAATCGTTAGGTCGCCTAAAAAAATCCGTTCACTATCACATTGTCCACGCTTCGGATGCGTTTTGTCTTTCGAGACTTATCGAGAACTTCGTGTCGAGCAGCGGCAAAAATTCTTCTGAACAGGAGGGGATGCTTTTGTCTTCGCAGGACCGATGGAGATTGAAAGGAAGTTCTTCTTCGTTTGTTTTTTCTTGCACCGGAAGCACTGAAAACGGTGCCCGATATATGATCGATGGTCGCGCGACCTGGTGCAGCTGCTGTCAAAATGTCAAGGGCAGAGAAAATATGGCAACCGTGAGATGAGGGCACAGCCTCTTCCCCGTGCGAACGTGCCCACCTGAAAGTCAAATCGTTCACATGTCCAACGTTGTCCTAATTCGTTGCAGAGAATCAAGAAAATCGCGAGAAACGACTGATAAACCGGCGAGAGTCAACCTCGGACAAGCTTCAGGGAAACTACGTTCGTTTCGAAGTAGAGGTGAAGAAGGGCCATCAGCAAATCTGGCGACTGCCGAATGCAAGCTCAATGAGATCCGTTCATCACGGCTGCTTTTGCTGATCAATGGAGTGCTTACTGCCTTGAGCTTAAAGGGAAGGTGGCTAAGCTAATACGCTAATGGGGGAATAATTATTTCACGCGAAGACAATGAGAGAGGGAGGGATTACGTGGCAATGAGGCTGTAGGCCTCAGATGCGGTCAACCTCGGGCGGCTTCTCTCCCAGCCGTGACCGTTTCTGCAACCTCGGTCATCTCTCATCGCGTTCCATTCCGGCGCCTTAAGTCTTCCTTTTTTACTAAGAACACGCACATGCCTTCGCTTACTTACCACCTCCTACGGCACCTGACATGTCAGTTGGCAATATTTGACTCTTCTCTGAAAATGAACTCCGTACTTCCCGCTCAAAACGTAATACCTCGTCGAGAAAAATAGAAAGGGTCCGAGATGCATCTGCACGCGATATCGAGAGCTACGAGGGATATGCATCTGTGGCATTTTAAGTCCCGCATCAGACAAGAAATGTCCGGTTGAATTATTCAAAAATCAAACACCCGCCCCTTAATAATCGCCATCTTCTAATTAAGATTGCTTCGAGTGCTCCTTTTGAGGCCTAGACCCACAAAAAACCAAGAAACATAATGCTCCTACATCCCTGCATAAAAACTCTCAGAGCTTAAGCTCCACAGATGCAAGCATAGTCGTGAATGGGCTCTCAAATGTCAAATCACCTACTGGCCAAATCTATGCCAATCATAACTTAGGTCGACATAATTCTCATGGCATGGCATAATCATAAAAGCCAATATTCTTTACTCGAGGTTGGGTTCCTTACGAAATCAATGACTCGCCCTCTCAAAGTTGCCAATACGGGTTTTGGCCGCGTCCAAGGCATCAACCGCCACGGAACAGATTCCTCTCGGGATTCTTCGCCAAGAGATATAATGAATTTACATCCCATCGCAGATATAGATAAGAAGATGGTCAAAGCCAAAGCCAAGCCTGCCTGCCACTAGAGACTCGGTCACTCCTCCACGTTCCCACTTCCCAGCAGCATCAGCCAGCAACAGCACCAGTCCACCCCGTTATATATAAACCATCCCCTTCCATCTCCTTTCCTTGACACCCCCACCACGAGTTCGCCTGAAAATATGGACACCCAGCAAGGCGAAGCGCCACTTCCTCCGCCTCCTCTCTTCGGCGACATCCTCGAGCTCACGCTCGCTCACGTGCCCCTCGCCGACCTCGTCTCCGCCTCCCGCGTGTCCCGCTCCTGGGAGCGCGCTGTCTCCTCCTCCCTCCGCCACTTGAACCCCGCCAAGCCCTGGCTCTTGGTCCACTCCCAGAGCGCCCGCCCCCCCTACGCCGTCTCCGCCCGCGCCTTCGACCCCCGCTCCGGCGTGTGGCTGGACGTCTGCCTCCCCCAGCCCGCCAAGCACGCCTCCACCCTCCGGTCGTCGTCGCACTCCAACCTCCTCTTCATGCTCTCCCCCTCCAGGCTCTCCTTCTCCTCCGACCCCCTCCACCTGACGTGGCGCCACGCGGCCCCCCCGCTCGTGTGGCGCGCCGACCCCATCGTCGCCCTCGTGGGCCACCGCCTCGTCGTCGCGGGCGGCGCCTTCGACTTCGACGACGACCCCCTCGCCGTCGAGACCTACGACCTCAGGACCGAGGTGTGGGGCGCGTGCGGATCCGTGATGCCCGCACTCCTCAAGGACAGGTCGGCCTCCGCGGGGCTCTCGGTCGCCGCGGACGAGGACAGAATGTACGTGACGGAGAAGCTGTCGGGCGTGACGCACTCGTACGACCCCGAGGCCGATGCGTGGCACGGGCCGCACGACCTGCGTCCGCACGGGGACGTGTACTGCTGCCTCGTCGGGTGCTGCAGCGGCCGGCTGATCCTGGTGGGCCTGCTGGGGAGCGAAGAGAATGTGAAGGGCGTGAGGGCGTGGGAAGTGGAGCGAGGGACGTGGAGGGCGAGGGTGATCGGGGAGATGCCGCCGGAGATGGTGAGGAAGATGGAGGGCGAGAGGTTTTGCGCGTCGTCGATGAGCGTGTGCTGCGCCGGCGACTTCGTGTACTTGAGCAGGGATTCGGATCCGGGCACGGCGGTGTGGTGCGAGGTGGCCGGGGACGGGGGTTGCCGGTGGGGAAGGGCGGAGAGCCCGGCGGCGAGCGGTGGCCGGGGGCAGGCGGAGAGGGTGGTGTTCACGTGCGCGAACGTGGGGATGACTGAGCTGAATCGAGCTTTGGCTTCCGGTGAACGGAGGGATGTAATTCGGAGCGCATGACCCGATCCAGCATCGGTCGAGATTTTTCCTTTATTATTTCCTTTCTTTTCCAACGCAAATTATTAAAGTAGTATGTTCTCATTTTCCTATGCGTATATAAGAAAATTTGTTACATACTCTCCAAAGTCATGATGGGGACGAGAAATTCACCCGCCCGACCTTTTCTTTCGCTAAGACGAACTTTCAATCTCGACAAAAGCAGTCAAACATCACGAAGAAAATCGGTACATATTCTATAATGATAAATCAAAGAAAACTCCACTAATACTGCATTTTCAAGTTTAGATAGGAGGCTGTTAAAAAGAAAAGGATGATGACGAAAATCAGAAAGTATCTGGAGGGTAACAAAGTGTTCTCGCTGAGTAGCTTTATATGATGAAAAAATCCAAATTGCAAGCTCATGAGCAGCGCCGTTGCTGGATCTACGAGCATTTGCAAAACTCCATCCCGGGTTGTTGCGAAGTAGAAAGCGAGAGCGAGAGTCCGAGACGAGAAGAGAAGGCTGAATACTCCAAGAGCAACTTCATAATAAGGCTACGATAGTGCTCCCATTTCGCCAAATTGCCTTGTTGCTGGTGGTGGTTGCATTGTTCTTGTTTTCATAAGGTGACATCGAGATATAGTTAACTGAATTTTTTTTTGTATGGATGTGGAGTTGCGCTTCACTGGACGTATAAATGAATCAGAAAACATTTTATCTCAAAAAAAAAAAAAATCACCGGCATTACTCATAAAAACGAATGAACGGAAAATATTTTCATCGTCTACGAAATATCTAGGCATAAATTGTTATCTATGAAGAAAATATTTTATATTGGCTAATTATTATAAGTGATACAAACGATCATTTCAAACTATTCATTTTTCACGAAATAAACGGAGCCACGGTCTGCTCCGCTCTGGATAGACACTCCCCGGGATAGACAAGACAAGTCTTCAGATGTTAAACGGGGGGGCGGCGGCACGTCCCCGGGGTTGCGAAGAAGCTAACTCACTTTTTTCCTGCTTGATATGATGACAACAATTGCGAAAACGCCTTTGAAAATCCTTATTGCCACTGCCTGCCGTAGCCGATGGAATTCCGGGTCCTACCAATCGGGTCAAAAAAGGAGACAAATAGAGTTAGAGAGAGAGAGAGAGAGAGAGAGAATTGGCCTGTATGGGCCTATCGGGCATCATTCTGGACCATCTCGTGGACGACATGGGCATGACGAAATTGAAGCGGCCCATCAGCAGCAGAACGAGGCGTGTCTGTTCTGTCCTTCGATCGGATTAAGGTCCGGTTCGATTTGCTACATCGCCTCTTTCTCATTGCGATTCTCCTGCGTTAAACCAGATGACGATTCGCCTTTGCTCGGCCGGCACATAGGAAAAACTAAGGAACGGAAATATCGACGGCGGAAGCGGAACCCGCCATCTTGGGTGTAGATCCTTGTACGGCGAGCTTTATGTGTTTTTCTTATTCTTAGTTAACTTGAAAGGTTTGGATATCTCCGTGCCATGAAACAAGAAAGTCATGGGTATGTTCGTTCATCAAGTTTATGCGTGAAATTTCCATATCGAATGTGGTTTTTTTGTAAATTTTCTCGCTAGTTCACAGTAAAAAGTCGATACGATGAATTTCGTTTGAACCCACCCGTAATGAGGAATTTGTATTCTTTTATAAACTAGTTAATGACTGAAAATGACTAGGAAATGAATGGAGGGAGGAAACAAATAATAAGACAACCGATCCCAGGACGCAGCATACATGATGGGACTTGTTTGGGAGTGACACGTGTACTTTCGATAATTTGCAAATTTAGTGACTCTCAAAATTTCGATTTTATTTATTAGGAGACATATGACATATTCTGAACGTACAAGTACTCAAATAATCTTATCATTTTTTTCTAGATCATCCTTTCTTTTGTATCATGTGAAGGCCCGACGCATGACACGGCCGGTCGCACCGAAAGGTGGTGTCATGTCGTTTCAGGTTGTATCGTGCGTGATTCGGCATGAGTACGCCCCGGTAGCCATGGCTACCTAGAAGCGAGAGAAGTTGGCTTTCAGCCCCTCAAAGTCGACTTCCATCTATATCTCTATATATGGCCAGTCTTACAAAGCCAAAAATGTCAAAAGAAGGCAGAATCTAATTGACTTTGAGCGATGGTGGTCTGGTCCGAATGACAAAGCTTGGATTCTGAATTTGATTTCGTTGCCACCATCACATCCATAGGCCCCTCTTTTCTCTACTAGCCATGTCAATAGGGGGTCCTGCTTAATTCCACGATAATCATCTCCACATCACTCCCCTATAATTGCACCAACCCCTTCTTTTTCCTAGTATTTCCCCCTAAACTTTTGAAAAATGAATAACACAATGATACCAATTTCAACAAATATCATGCGCGATTTTGTGCAGTATTGCGCCAAAACGGGTATCCAGAAAATGATCACGATTCTTTCTTTTCGAGCGATCGCATCTTCCCTCGCTCTTTTTTTTTTCTGGTCGTAAGAAGAAAGGGACTATGATTGAGAATGCTAATATGAAATGCATTAGGTCACTGGCTCCGGGGCGGAATCTTGGAGTTGTTTATTGATTATTATCTTTTCGTTTCATTACCAAACCGCCGAAAGCTACATGGGTCGTTAGCACGGCCAGAGGAATTCTCTGCCTAATAATTGACGTTTGTTTTAGACACCTATTATATTATATGTCTATGTATATATTAATATAAATTGCGTGGGCGAGCGAAACTAGAATGTCGTGAAATTAATGGTCATAGGGATCATTTTCAAATGTCGCCATCGGCATTCGATTAGGCCCCCCCTCCCCACGGTATAAAAAAGGAAGGGCCACATCAACATCATTATCGGGCCATAAGCATGATTGCCACGCCCCCCCCCCGCAGCTTTTGCCAGCAGCGACAGAGATAGGGTTGCGGTTCGGTGTTCCGATGATGTAATCCGTCATTAAATTATGAAAGTTGATGGTGATTAGTGCCCAATTAAGTATTGCTTAGGTGAACTTTGGGATTTATTGGATGAGCGAAATGTCCTTTAGTAAGACTCGTTTGATGCTCACGGGAGAAGAAAATTACCCAAAAAGCCATAAATTTATTGTACGGATGCTAACTCGGTTCTAAATTTTTTAATTTGGCCAATTCGGTCCTAAATATTTTGCCGATTTGCCAATTTACTCCTTCTACTCAATTTTGATTGGAAATTGCTGACATGGACATTAGTCGTCCTACGTAGCAAGGTTGGTGTTGGTGGCCAATTTTTACAATTTTTAAATTTTTTTTTTGTAATTTTTCATTTTTTTTTCTTTTTTTTCCCATATTTCTATTTTTCTTATTGTGGGCCGACAACCCTCGCGGTACTCAGTGAGGGCGTTGCGGCCCTCATCGATTCTAGGTCTTGTGTTTGGGGTTTCGTTCAACGAGTGCCCCAAAAAATACTTGTTAATCTACTAATTAAGGAAATTTTGTAGTTTCCAATAGAGGTGATCGGTTCTCAGTCTGATCCAATAGAATCGGTCACTTAGCAATGATTGGATGACCGAGCAATGAGATAGGCGTTGTGCTCCTCTTCCACAGGGATGCAAAAAGAATAAGCAATGCCTACAATAAGAGGCTCTACAAAGGAAGGGAGATGTGAACAACGAGTTTGCTTATCACCGCACAGATTTGCATAATAACAAACACAAATGCAAGACCCGGACGCAACGAAAAATCTAGAGCAAATTCGAAAGGCAAAGCTTCAAAACAAACTTGAACAGAGCATTACTGAAGAGTGTAGAGCGAGACCGCGAGAGTGAAGTAGGCTGCCGAAAGAGCGAGAGCCGAGAGACCCAAGAGTGAAGAGCGAAATAGGAAGCTCAGAACAGGTAGAGAAATCGAACGTTTCTTGATGAAGGACTCTCCATAAGAGGGAGCAGCGGTCTAAAACCGAAGTGTGGAGACTAGGCTGTTGATGAGCAAGATCTCGTTGTCGAGTGAGAGCCGAGTGACCGAAGAGTGAAGAACGAGGCGTGAGGGAAAAACTGGAGGCATTGTGAGAAGGAAAGATTGAAGGCCAATTAGTGTATATTTGTTTTCTTTAATAAAATAAAAAATAAAAAATATGTCTAACCGGTCTAGTTCGATTGGTCTGATTCCCACCTTAAAACCACATCGAAAATCACCGATTCCATGATGGAATCGAGAACCGGACAGGCACCCCCTAGAACCTACCAGAGTCGATCGGTTTGGTCTGGTTCGAGTGGTTCTCAGTTCGGGCGGTCCGTCTTGCTCATCCTTAGTTTTCAATGCATTGATTGCTTTGTGTCATAAGTAATTACTGCTTTGAAAAGTAAATTATATCTCATCTAATGTATGCTTTATCAAGTGCTCTCCGGACATTCTTTAATAAAATCCTTGTCTAAATTGATCCTTCTGTCCAAATTATGGATGGAAATGCCGACGTGACCGTTAAGTCGCCATTAAATGCTGTCATCACATCCTATTTTACATTTAAAAAGAAATAATTCATGAATGAAAATAATGTCGTCCGATTGATATAAATGATAAATTACCATAAGGTAAAATTGATATAATAGTCAGTATGATCATTAGTCCCATATGAAGGCCAAGTGAAAGTAGGCTCCTTATGACTTTGACAAAATGATCACACAAAGAGATTGCTTCACAACAAGTTCATGAAAGTCAGGAACCAAATCTTCAAATTGATTGAAAATGAACACTGTCAACAGGGATGAAGAAAAGAAACTTACCTAATAACTGCCCACCCAAAAAAAACACACTTACCTAAACTGTGGTCTGAGCAAAGTGGCTAATGCAACTTTGACTATGCGAGATCACCTAAAGTCCACCACTAGCAAGAAGTGGGACTCAGATTCACTTGGTCTATTCATATATAGGTGAATGTTGACAATAATGATGAAAACGAGTTCTGTTTCGCGAAAATCAACAATTTGAAAAATATTTCACCAACTTTAATAACTATTATCGCTTACAAAAATGAGTTGATGAAAAATGTCTTCATAATTAGAGTGAACATCACGAAAAACCCCACACTAGTATATTTGTTATAAATTTACCCTAACTAATTTTTTGACCACAAAAAACCTTAAACTGGTATACCCGTGATAAATTTACCCCAAACTAATTTTTTTACTACCAAAAACCCCAACTCGGTAGACTTGTGACAAATTTACCATCCGTTAGTTTTTGTTAAATGAGATTAATACTATGAAAAATTACAAATTGGTATGACAAATAGATGGTAAAATTCCAAATTGTTATACTCATCAATTGCCATGTGTCATTCAAATGAGTAACTTGACGGTAAAATAGAGAGCATAAATTTGTTATAGTTTATCAGTTTGAGGTTTTTCGTGATATTAATTCCTCACAATTAACAATAATTCATGACTACACAAGTTTTGAAATCGGATCGAAAAATTTGAAGCACTTTTGTTTCGACTAATTAGGTACGTATTAGCTCGGTGGGTCACAAACCTGCAAAGATATTGAACAGGATCATTCTTACTTTCTTGGTGGCGAAGGAGCGAATGGATGTCACAGGACGAAAAGCCAAGGCAACAGATGAGCAGAGAACCAGGACAAGACAGGCACGTGGCCCTCAGAGGAGGGGGGGCGTGCTTCACTGTCTCCCAGCGGACACAGTTGCATCCATTCTCTCTCTCTCTTTGGAGCTTTTTGATCAATCTCCATGCACTCTCTCTCTCTCTCTCACTCCCTCCCTAATCGCCATCACTGAAAAAGCATCTTTGGATCATCATTACTACTTTTTGAAAGCGTAAGCACGAGAATTTTGGAAACTTGGTGGGCTCTCTTGCCGTCAGTGACCGTGTCCGCTTTTGGCATTTCCAGTGTGTTGGCCCTTTTGCCAGTCTGTTGTCTTGAATCTTTTTCTTTTTACTGGGCCCTTTGTCTGTACTCGGTCACGTTTGCATGGTAAACAACAGGGGGGAAGGAAGAAGAAGAGGATAAGGGAGGTGGAATTGGAAGGGGGGAGAGGAACAGGGCAAGTTGAGGTCGGAGTGGAGCCACCGAATACAAAACCTTGCACTCTCGATGGGAATTCTCAGATCTCTAGGATCTTGGAACTTTAAACTCGATTCTTGAGTGTTTCTCGACAAAAGTCCCTTCTTTTTACTGTTTGTTTTATCCTAGACTCTGCTTTGTTCCTTTCATATTACTTAAATCGGGCCATTGGCCTGTTTCCGACTGGGAATTCGCATGACAGTGAATTGGGCACCTGAAGATGCCGTTCAAGAAGCAGCCTTTAGTAGGATTGAGTTCTTGTTGGGTGACGGAAGTCTTGCTTGATGGGAGTCCATCCAGAGACCCTTTTCCAGAAAGTGGTCATTTAATGTGAAAAAATGGCTCTTTTTGAGTTTTTCATGAGTGGGGACTGCTTGACTAGATGTTGAACACTGCAAGTGTTGTGTACTGGTGAGGAGAATGGAAAGGATGAAATCTGTGTTGTGGGGATTGAGTTTGCTGGTTTTGGCATGGTTGGGGAGTTCCTCTGCCTCTCTTTCTCCTTCTGGTATAAACTATGAAGGTCACTCTCTCTCTCTCTCTCTCTCTCTCTCTCTCTCTCTCTCTCTCTCTCCTACTTGCAGTAAGAAAAGAGTTGTTCATTTTGTTGGAAATCTGTAGATATGCCGCTCTAGTTTCTCAGAGTACAGCATGTAAAGTTTTTCTTTGTTTTTAAAACTGCCATGTGTTGAGATTCTTCTCCAATTGGGAAATTATAAATCCGATATGGAGTTTGAACTCCATTGGTTTTCAACGTGGATGTTACTATTCCAGTTTTCATTAATTCCAGTGGTGCTGGGGCCTCAAGAACTTCTAGGCCTTCCGTACAGCACCTCTTGAACATCGGGTAGCGTTGCTTCAGTTCAGAAAAAGATATGTCAATAAATTTATTTAATGCGTGCACTGGGAAGCCGAAAAAGATATGTCAATAACATTAATTCACAGCAATAACTCTTGATTCATGCCCATTTGTAATTGGAACAGTTGTCGCTTTAATGACCATAAAAGCTGCACTTCGTGACCCGTACAATGTTCTGGAGAGCTGGGATAGGACCTCTGTAGATCCTTGTGGATGGAGGATGGTGACATGCACGCCAGACGGCTCTGTGTCTTCTCTGTGAGTAGCGTTAGGCTTCTCAAATACCACAACGAAAATCTATCACAAATCCTTCATTTTCTCAACTCAGAATGGCTTGTTCATGAGTACTGGCTCTTCTATTTCTAAACAGGGGACTTCCTAGTCAGAGCTTGTCCGGGACTTTATCTCCGGCAATGGAGAATCTTACTAACTTGGAGTCTGTGTAAGCTGTTTCCTTCTCATTTTGGTGATTGCTAAATTTCCAGTGTATTTCACTTAAAGCGAACTCTTAAAAACCTTCCAAATGACCTACATCAACTTTGCATGAGCAGGAAAAGTTACATTTTCAACTAGCTTGGACATAATTTTGTCATGAAGTTCACGTGTTGGGCCCATCATAATTTTTAGAATAATTAGTTGAAACTACAAATTTCTTGTGCATGTGAAGCTGATGTAATTTGTTTGTAAGGTGTTTGGAAGTCAAGCATGTTAGTTGATAGATCTTTCTGCTTATAGGTAATCTCAAATTTTGTTATGAACTGTGTTTCCTAGTGCAAGTTGTGCTTGATTACAGATGTTTCATGCAGTAACAAAGAAAACTCACCTGGTCTCTCTAATTTGGAGCTTCCATGCTTCTGAGTTTTGTTTCTGATTATTTGTGAAGAAAGCATTTCAATCGTATCTCATCAAAGCTCATGCTTAGATATATTCACAGGTTGCTGCAGAATAACAATATTTCAGGTCCAATTCCTGCTTCTATTGGGATGCTGGAGAAGCTACAAAGACTTGATATCTCCAACAATATGTTCAGTGGAGAAATACCGAGTTCTCTGGGTTCCCTGAAGGAACTGAATTATCTGTAATCTTTTAATACTTTATTTTGCCATTTGCAACTTTCAACTATTTTTGCATGTCCAGATAGCTAAAATCCTTTCTATACGAACGATGAAAAATGGGATGGTTTGACCCTAACTACTGTATGCCATTGTTTGCCCGAAGCAGGCGCTTGAACAATAACAGTCTCAGTGGACCCTGCCCTGAATCATTGTCTAACATTAAAGGCCTCACCCTATTGTATGTCCTTGCTCTGCATCAGTATATAATAGATATCTCATTTCCGTTACCTCATTGTGAAATTGAAATTCATTCTAAAATTGGCTTGTAGAGACCTCTCATACAACAATTTAAGTGGGCCTCTGCCGAATATATCAGCAAGGACTTTCATGTAAGCTGCAATTCCCCTGGAAAATGCATATTCTCTCTGTACAAATCGTGAGTTTGTCAATTACTACATCGCTTGAACTTTCTGTTTCTAGCAGAATCACTGGTAACCCTTTGATTTGTGGACACAAGGGCGATGCTAATTGTAATACCGTCCTTCCTGAGCCACTTTCTCTTCCTCCAGATGCTCTAAAAGGTAGCAAATTCCTGTGTTCCTGCTATTTTTCCTCGGTTTCGTAATAGAACTGAAAATCATATGCCTTGATGATGTTATAAGTTACTGATTTTCGCGGTTGGCTAGATCGACCAGCCTCTGGAATAAGAAGTCATCGTGTGGTAATTGCTTTTGGTGCAAGCTTTGGAAGTGCCTTCTTTGTCATCATCTTCGTTGGGATTTTTGTACGGCGGTGGTATAAACACAGACAACAAATTTTCTTTGAAGCAAATGGTTTGTTGTCCTCTCTCTCTCTCTCTCTCTCTCTGCCATTATTTTGCAGTGGTGTAAACTCAAGAAGTATGCAATGTTTCTGCGGTTGTATGGTAGCTTTGTTATGCTAGCATGTCAATTCACTATCAGACATATATTGTTGGATATGCAAACCCCACAATTGGCAGCATATTCTATCAGAGGAAACATAAATCTGGATCCTTTGGGTTATGAAATAATATGATATGGGGTTTTGAAACTAATGTTATGTTAGTTTTTATTCTAATGAAATAAAAATGGCCACAAAGTTCTTAAACTCACAGGCCGTCTTGCAGCATTTCTTTGCAGTGTTTTGCATTGTATCCAAGATTGAACTTGACAGACTTTCTTATTTTATAGTTGTGAATAGGCCTTGAAATTACCTTGCTTCCCTAATTTTCATGAATAAGCAAGGTCTGCACATTTTATCTAGCTAAACTCTTAGCAAGCATGTCAACTAATTGTGCCTTCCCTGCATTCTCAGCTTTAACATTCTATCTTGCAGATCAATGTGACCCAGAGATATTCATGGGCCATTTGAGAAGATACCCTTTTAAGGAGCTTTGGGCTGCAACCGATCATTTCAACTCAAAGAATATTTTAGGCAGAGGTGGATTTGGAATTGTATACAAGGGACGCTTGAAGGACGAGACTCTGGTGGCTGTCAAAAGGCTTAAGGACTACTATACATCTGGTGGTGAAATCCAGTTCCAAACGGAAGTTGAGATGATAAGCTTGGCCGTACACCGAAATCTTCTCAGGCTTTCCGGCTTCTGTTCTACTGAACATGAACGTCTTCTTGTCTACCCTTATATGCCAAATGGAAGTGTGGCATCTCGCTTAAGGGGTCAGCTAACTTTATTTTGTGCTTATATTACTTTTTTTTAGCCCCCTTCAAAGTTGAAAACATCTACACTTCCACTCGCATCAAAACCATCATTAAGATAGAGGTTTTTGACATCGCACTTTCGTGATTTCTGTAGAATGACTTGTGCAGAAGCTCACTCCATGAAACTTTATAGGGCGCTGAACCATTAAATGATGACTGATGAGCCTACATTGTTATCAGGACAAACACATTTTCGCATTGCTACAGTGCCTCCAATCCTCGTTGCACACGTAGACCTACTACAGTCAATCGCTTCTTTTCATACTTATAAACTGTTCCTGAATCCCACCAATTGCAATGCCATGCATTATCATGTCATCAAGACGTTAAGAACTAAAATTACAAGAGTCAGTAGCTACCTTGAGGACAAGAATTTTTTTTGTATTTGTGGACATTATTTTAAATTATCAAATTTATTTATCCATGACCGGTGTTCGCAGCTGTAGCTTCAGTTTCTTTTATGTCTGTATGTCCCATCTCCTTCAACTGTAAAGGTTCTCCAAAATGGCACCACTCTGGAATAACTTGGCAAGTTTGTGCTGGCCTATTTAGATCACATTCATGGGAAGCCGGCTCTTGACTGGTCGAGGCGAAGGAGGATAGCTTTAGGTACGGCGAGGGGGCTGCTATATTTGCATGAGCAATGTGAGCCCAAAATTATTCATAGGGATGTAAAAGCAGCAAATATCTTGCTGGATGAAGATTTTGAGGCTATTGTGGGGGATTTTGGGCTGGCGAAACTTTTGGATCACAAAGATTCCCACGTCACCACCGCAGTGCGTGGTACAGTCGGCCACATTGCACCAGAGTACTTATCAACCGGTCAGTCATCAGAAAAAACAGATGTTTTTGGGTACGGTATTTTGCTCCTCGAACTGATTACCGGTCAGAGAGCCCTGGATTTTGGACGCATACCCAATCAAAAAGGCGTAATGCTTGATTGGGTACTCTCTCTCTCTCTCTCTCTCTCTCTCTCTCTCTCTGGTGATTCAGCATCTTCTCCTTTCTTGTATATTGTATCCTATGTTTCATGGAGCAGTTGCCTTATTGCTCCTGCATCTTTCTGATACTTATTTGCAGGTAATTAAGCTCTATGAGGATGGAAAGCTGAACCAAATGGTAGATAAGAATTTGCGGGATAATTTCAACAGGCTCGAGTTAGAATTAATGGTTAAAGTTGCTTTGTTATGTACAAAAGTTAATCCCCTGCAGCGGCCAAAAATGTCCGAGGTACTAAAGATGTTCGAGGATGATGGCTTGGCTGATAACCAAGATGCCTCCCAAAGGGCTGAGACACCACGGTGCCTATCCGGTTCAAGTCCTCCTCATAGATATGCAGATTTCATAGAAGAATATTCACTCGTAGAAGCGATGGAGCTTTCCGGTCCTAGATGACAGTATTTTGTATAATATGCTTTTCCATTGTCAAGTTGTAGCCTGTGAAATGCAAATAATGCTGTTGATATCTTTCTTTGCTTGCATAATGTAAAAAGGTGAGAGAAACTGAGCGTGTGACCTCTTTTTGCTCGAGAAAAAAGAAATTAAGATGAATGGATTCCCTACTTGTTCCTCGCACATGTTTTCTGCTTGTTCTGCTGGTACTGATGAGCAAAGGGCTGCCAGAGCCATGGATCTGCATGTTTAGCTCGATGAATCTTGGTGACGTTTCATGTTGAAAACACCATTTTTATTTCATTCAGATATGATAGTTAATACATAGAAAAGAACTTGAAAACAAAGATGACAATGAAGAATCCTAACTGAGCTACTTCGTTGTCCTTCAACTTGCCGGTTGCACGGCATTGGCTGGGGTAAGGTATAGCCTCTTTCTCCGTCTCTGTGCTTAATAAGAGCCACGAAAGGAACACTGCCTGAAGTTTTCCATGCCCATCTGACTCGAGTACACGATAGGCAGGCCGTCCACGAATTTTTGTGAGTTGCACAAAGGAGATAGTGAAGAAGCCAATGTTACTACTCACAAGCCTTACATAGCCAATGGCTGAGAGAGAAGTGCTGATATGAGAAAGTATGATATATCCATTTCTCATCATCAAAAGCCAAAAAGTTTCAATGATCTTTCTATTATACTACACTTGGTTCCGATGGATGACGAACCCCCCTTGAATGTAGTCGCTAGATTCGTAGAATGTCAGTGTTCGTGAATTTTGTATTTGCAGATCAAGCAGCCAACGTATCTGGATTATGTTGTCATCAAGAGATTGATTGGATTAGCTTCTAACAATTAACAATAGAGCGGCGACAATTCATACATTCCTCTTGGCCCGTCACGTTTATGTAAGTGAGGACTTTGCTGAGCCTTTTCAAGCTTAGTAAAGGTTATAGGATATTGATGTCAAAGCTGACGTTCCTAACAAGTGCACCATACTTTCTTTGTCCTTGACGTTGTACTTCTCGTTCTTTCCCCTCGCATCAGTGGATCCACTAGCACGTCCTCGTCGCAGGCCTCCTTTTCGCCAAACTGCAATCCTCGTGTTTCCCGATCGCGAAACTACATAATCGGATCTTAGCATCCGAAGAAAGTAACAGAAAATCCCATTTCTAGCGGCTACTTGTTTTTAAGACTTTCGCGATGGCAGATTCGGGTACCGATCTTGAGTTCTAGGCATACACGAATCGGTCCAATCAGGCTACGTAATTTTCACCTCTCCTCTTAATTTCATCTTGCTCTACTCTCATTTTCACTCCTCTCCTATTAGAAGATAAGTAACAAAGCCTTTCGTCATCAGGCAGCCACTATTTTGAAATGGAAGGGACTCAAGCTCCTTGTCAAGATCTTCAAGATGACAAGGAAAAAACAAACAGCTAGCTATAATCAGAAATGCACCCAATAGCAAAAGTAGGCTATCCACTCCACGAGTTCTTTTCATTTTCTCGGTGGATTAAAGAAAGAAGAATCCACGACCTGCTAATCAGTTAAGACAATCTCCCCTTTGCTCAGTTGTTTTCTTGTCTATTCATATGCTGTTGGCTCGTCAACAGTAGTTGGGTATGAACCATACTTTTGCGGGTGGAAATTACAGATGTTGCTTTGGTAGTTGTCCTTTCACTATTATCAGCAAAGAAACAAGCCGCTTCAACCACCGCCCGCAGCGGCTGCGTTGGCTTGCACTCTTGTCCCCCCACGAAGGGATCGGATTTCGAACCCCAGCGTAGTCGTTAGGGATTCTTAAGTGTGGCGCCGTGGTGATGGGTCCTACGCTAGCGTCACCCCAGATTTACCCCTCCGGCTGTCGGCGGAAAGTGGTAGTCAAACTTTACGTGTCGGGAAACTTTCAAAGCCAGGAGAGACAATGGCCTTGAAGGCTCATTGGATGATGGCTAAGGTCTCTGGATAGAGAAGGCATTTTTCAATCTTGATTAGGGTGTAACAACTCACTCACGTAGTCGTCATCGCACAAGTCATCATCACCCGAAAATCGTCATCGCACGAGTCATCACCACCCAAACTATGACAAAATAATATAAAACACCGTCGCTTGAGGTGATTTCCAAGCTTAGGCTCTCAGAATCTTAATGGAAAAGGAGAGTTGAAAGGAGGCTCATTTTGTGACCATTTGCAGATAGAAACGAGATTTACAATGCAGAAACTGAAATGCTCGTTTCCTTCTCTGAAAGCTCCATCAAATCGTGTAGCTATGAGAATTCAGAATCATATTCGGCATCAACATAAGATACAATAGGAATGCAATACCAAGGAAGGATCGTGTCATTTACATGTATGTTTAATTATAATAAGAATGAGTAGTTAATGATCGTTGTGAGAGCTAAACATATGTAATAACTCTATACAAGTAATGATAATAAACAAGTGACTCACTGAACATATATAATCTACTCGTGAAGTTCCCCTCATCTCTGCTGAAGCATTCAAAAGACTCCGAATGATTAAACGGGGCTTGGGAATTTCAGAATGTGTACTGTGAAATCCTCAAACTGCTAGTGGCTTCCGAATTAATCAGGGAACGTGACGAGAAGCTCGTATATTGTGTTGCCAGAACCTCCATAAGTTAATGATCCATTTCATAACTTGAGTCGGCATGCAACCACTGGGAGAAGCTTCACCAACATAATCCGGAACGACAGAGCCAGAGCGATGCATCAGAAACAAAATGTTATCTAGGCTCAACCCAGCTCTCGGTCATTGTTGCATTGCCAGTAGACTGGGTGTCTGACTCATGGCGAGAACTATAAGGTCCACTAAACACGTGCACACTGCATTCCGTGCTTCGACTAGAATTGAGGAACGGCGGTTGTGTTGGCGCAGGTATATCAGAGCTTTTGTTCAGCATCTTCACGACCACCGACATTGATGGCCGCAATTCTGCGGAGGCTTGCACACACAGTAGACCAATTTGAAGTAACCTGGATGCCTCCTCCTCTTGAAATTGCCCCTCTAGAATTGGATCTATGGCTTCACACAGCTGACCCGATCCATACAGATTCCACACCTACAAGACAAAGCATCAGGTTCTCACATAAGTTTCTAAACCAGTAACAGGATTTGTTGGACTGTTGGTTGAAAAGATAACTTTACCATTTGTAAGATAGAAAAGGAACTCTCGGAGAAGTTATAATTCTTCTTTCCACAGAGTAGTTCCATCATGAGAACGCCATAGCTGTAGACATCTGCCTTTTCAGTCAATTTGCCGCGAACGACATACTCTGGAGCCATGTAGCCCCTACAAAAATCAAATTCAAATTACAATAAGGGTAAATTAGAAATATGTATCCATCATGAGTAAGCATCTGAACAAACCGTGGTTCACCAACTTCCAACAATCAGTAGTAGATGCTACCATATCACCTCAGGAATTTTTCTGTGCTTTTAATTGTTTCCCATTTCACTTCCTCAACATCACACAGCAGAAACATGATGGAGTTAAACTAAACTCACCTCATTCACAATCTAAAGCTAGTGTTTTGACGCACATAAATGTCTAACTAGGCACTACCCAAAGGCAAGTGAAATTGGGATAAAGGAAATGAGACGTACAATGTACCAGCGACAGCGGTGCTGATATGAGTCGCATCTTCTGGAAATAACCTAGCTAGTCCAAAATCAGCAATCTTGGGCATGAAGTCTTCGTCCAGCAAAACATTGGTTAATTTAATGTCTCTGTGTATGATTCTTAAGCTCGACTCTTCATGAAGATAGGCCAGGCCCTCCGCTGTACCCAAGATGATCTTACACCTCATCTCCCAACTTAGTGGTGGAACGTTCTTTTTTGCTGCATCAAATTGGGTGATCATCATTTCAATCAATTAGGAATTAGAAAAAGAAAAGCTCTAACTCAAATATGCAGAGAAGAGCCACAAACCAAAAAGGTGATCATGAAGACTTAGGTTGGGGATGTATTCATAAACAAGAAGGCTCTCAGGACCAGTGATGCTGCAGCCCAACAATTTGACCAGATTTTTATGATCAATATCGCTGATCAAGTTCACTTCATTGAAGAAATGCTCAACCCACTGTCCTGTGTTAAATACCAGCCTTTTGATGGCAACAGGCTTCCCATCAGGCAAAATTCCCTATACAGAGAAATAAAAATTTATCCATTAGCATGATGGGTAACATGCCTACTTTGAACAGGAAATGAGGAACGCTAACCTTATAAACTGAGCCGGACCCTCCCTGTCCAAGCTTACTGGATTGGTGAAAATAACCAGTGGCCTTCTCAAGCAATTCATAGGAAAAGTTCAGCTTGGATTTGTTCACTACATCCGCCAGAAGTCCCAACTGCCTCTTTTCTGAAGCAGAAGACAGAGCAGGGTAAGATAACATATCATGCTGAGAAGAACGTTCTATTTGTAACAGCTACATCAAATGGCGTTTACCTCTAGTCTTCCTGACAAGTTTCATCCTTATGAGGAAAGCAGCTAACGCGACAATTAGTAGCAGAGCCAACGTAGAAGATGCCACGGCCAGAACGATCAAGCGTTGCTGTCCTGGCAAGAATTACAGGCAACTCACTCAAATCAATATCTTAAGCAAATTCAAGGGAAGATAAATTATCCAACCAATGATTATATGATTCAGTCAACAATCTAGGGATCATCGAGCAGAAAGACCAACTATGCCACATGAACTGCGAATTCTTGATAAGAACTACAATTCGGCGATCCTTTCTAATGTCTTTATACTTTTGATATCTTATAGCAGAACTCACCTTCATTTCTTGGAAATGGTTCGGTGGTGTTGTAGAAAAACTTCTCAGTCGAATACATGAAGTAACATCCGGCATTCAAGCCCCTCCCTTCCTCTTTGGGGGGACACGAGCCGATCCTCACAGCCGTATCATTAAGACAGTTTTGGCATTCGCTCCCATTCACAAACTTCCAGCACTGAGCCAACCCGTAAACCGACACATTCCCACGAATCACAGAGCCCACAGAGAACCCGTTATTGCTGGGCGCTTGCAAACTCAAATTCCTCCCCAACTCCACAACATTGTTCCTGAACATCGTCTCGTTCCCTCTGAAGTCTTCCTTACCACACACTGCCTTATCGTAAAGACTTAAACTCTCGTTGAAGAAATTGTAATCATCGTACCTATCGAATCATCCAGAGCAAAAACTTAAGCTATTAGCACTATCATCTCACCGTCCTTTTTTAAGTTTCCGAGTCCGCCGCGAGAGAACACAAAATTAGTACCTGAGATAACAGCCGTCATAGAAGAGACGACCGCCGCGAGTGCCCTGGAAGGGGGAGCAACGGAGGATCTGGGTCTTCGCCTGAGCGACGCAGAGGTTACAGTCGATCCGGTCGAGGTCCTTCATGCACTCCGCGAACGCGTACACGGTGGCGTTGTCGTTCGCTCCGCCCACGACCGCCGACGCGAATCGCCGGGCGTTGATCTGAGGGGTCACGGCGTGCATCGCCGCCACGAAGTTGGCGACGAAGGCCGGGCGGTCGGGCAGGGAGGCGGTCCGGTTGGTGCATATGAGGGCCGCCTGGTGAGCTCTCGGATCACAGAGACAGAGGGCCGCCAAGAAGAACACCGAGAAAGCAACAGAAAGGACGGAAGCGGGAGAGGGAAGGGAGAGCATCGAACACCAGGAATTACAAACTATTCGTGGAAACAGAAGCTCAGCTAGTCAAGAAATACTTCTGGGCATTGTAGATATCGATCCAGGGCCATGCAAAACGAGAGAGAGGAAGAACGAGAAAGGATGGATGGTGGGTTCCGTCTGGTTCTTGGCTATCTTTCCCCCTGCTTTTTGTTGTGCTTGCGGGTTGAAAACGAAGGCACCAAGAACTGCCCAGATATCGACTGATGCAAGAGAGCAAAGTCTTCGTCGGGGGTGGGAATGAGAGGAGGAACAGGTGGACGTGAAGACGAAGATGATGGGGGCGGGGGTTGATAATTTCCTAATTCTTTCTGTCGTGCTTTTGCTTTTGGGCAAACGTGAAGGTGATGCTCGAAACAGAGACGTCTGGTCGGCAGAGGTTGACTTTTGGAGCAGCTTCAACGCGGTGCGGTGCCATTCCCAAACCACGGAGAGAGAGACGGAGACGGAGGATGGTCGGGAGGCACTGCCCCCCGAGGAGTGATTTGCTTGGAGTTGGAGATCTTTCCTTCCTATGTGCTGGAGGATTAAAAAATTATTGCATGTTCGGTGTGGTGTGGTGTGGTGTGGTGCCACTCAAACTATTCTCGCAGCTTCGAGATTGTTGACCCGAAAACTGTTCGGCAACGATGAAGATGCTGGACTGTCGAGGTTCATCTCCTAATCTTCAAAAATAAGCTCACATGAATTTATTTATGGAGTTATGATATGGTGAACATATAATGAAACATCCCTCCCCCTGTTGATTTATATTTTGAGTTAATACCGCGAAAAATCCCAAACTAGTATACTATGATAAATTTACCCAAAATCTCATACAAGTACATACGTGACAAATTTACCCTTCGTTGATTTTCGTTAAATTTTAACGCCAAATTATTAAATTTGATAATACGTGGCAGTTGACGGATGTTCCACGAAAGCACTTTTTAGTGTTTGGTTCGCTTAGGAAATGAGTCAACGGAATATGTCTTCCTAATAAGACTCTGTTTATTTCGCAGAAAACAACTTTCAGGAAAAAATTTTCTAGATTTTCCGATGTTCGGTTTACGAAAAATAAACAAGTCAAGGAAAACATACACCTTCAAAAGTGAGGAAAATGATTTCCTCTTTTTCCTTCTTTCACCATATATTTAAATTATTTTTTATTTTTATTTTTTCCATTTGCTTTTTTCTTGTTCTTCGACTTGCCACGGCCACAATGTCGGCAAGGCTCGAGGCCTCGCAAAAGGTCAGCGAGCTTGTTGCTCGTGAGGCCTTGAGCCTCGCCAGAACTGGCGAGCTCACCACAACTCATAAGGCTCGAGCTTGCTTGTGGCCGATCGTCGGCCTTCGCCCTGGCCGGCGACTGGGCGAAGAAAAAAGGAAAGAAAAGAAAAAAAGAAAAAGAATGAAAAAGAAAATTATAAATATTTTAAAAAAATTATTAAAAGTAGTGCATAGAGGAAAATCAAATCAGATTTTCCATTCCAAACGGTGGAAAATATTTTTCGAGTCTTTTTAAGATTTCAACTAAATACCAAAAAATTGTGTCATTTTCCTAGAAAAATGGTTTATTGGATAAAACATCGCATTTTTTTTTGTGAATAGGGCCTTAGTTAACTCTTTTCACTCTGTTTGTTTCACGAAAAATGAATAATTTGAAAAATATTTCTTTAAAAATGATTGACTTTATAACTTACAAAAACGAATGAACAAAAATATTACAGTAGTTTTTGAAAATGTTTAGACATAAATTATTGTCGATATTGAAAATATATTACATTGACTACTTATTTCAAGTGATACAAGCGATGATTTTTAAGAAAATGTATCAAATCATTCATTTTTCACGAAACAAACGGATCCTTTGTCTGATCGAATGGTGAGGGTGTCCATCAAAAGGCCCCTTATAATAGATCTTGGGCTTGGGCCTCAGCTCCCATATGGTGGTCATCAATCAGACTTTCACATTTCATTCATTGGACAAGAACCTCACATTGAACTTACTAGACCTGCACAGGAGGATGGCTCTCGGCATCTGGGCTTGTAGCAGCGGAGGCCACCGATCTCCGGCCCCTCTCCCTCCGGCTATTGTCCGCAAACTTCGCGCTCGCCTGATGGAAGCCGCTCTCCCGCTCCTTCGCGCTCCACTCCGACAAGTAGTAGTCCTCCTCGGTCCCGTCCTTCCCCGCCGATGGGCCGCAGAACATGCCGCCCCACTGCGGGAAGTATATCAAGGCCATCGGGAGGGTGCAGCATATGATCATGATGCCCATCAGAGTTATTCCCATCTCCTTCGAGTACCTCGACCCCTTGAAGAATATGAGTTGGGTCAGGACGGCTCCGACGTTGCCCCCTCCTCCGGTCATTCCGGAGATCAATCCCAGTGACCTAAAATTATGTACACGCAAAAGATTAAGGAAATCTTTCCGATGAATTTTAAAACAAGAAGCTGAATAGGGATAGCAATGTTGGACACCATCCGTTCACACGACACGAGATAAAACACTACTTACAAAGAGAAAATTTGAATATGACATGATATGATTCACTCAACTTTATATGTTGACACTAATTTTAAATATGATTACAACATGCTAACATCAATTGCCAGAGTTAAATTCCACCACTAAAGTTATACGGCTGGGGAAAATAGGTCGATTTGGTTTTGTGACGGGAAATATGTCTCAAATTTGAAGTTGATTACTCTCGACTATACATGGAACTTGCATTGAACTCAATAGGGGTTATTAAACGAAACCCTAATCCCGTATCCCGCTTGAGTTCACTTGAATCCAAAAAGCTGTATACTTCTCAATGTTTTGTAGGGGTACGGTACAGAAATGCAAAAATTAATAATGTAATCATCTAAAACTCACACGGCACCAAACTTGTCATGCCAACCAAAATCAGACTACAATCTTAAAACTGGGTTACAAATCGATTTAACGTGATGTGCTGCCATCTTCACCCAAGATTAGTTGAGTGGGACACATTTAGTCTAGATGCGACAGATACCATGTACATTTAGTCACGATAGCCGATTGCTAACGTGAATAGAGTGTCGAAGAAAGTACTGTCTTCTCTCTCTTCTAGAATCCTCTCTCTCAGATTTTTCTAAAGTAGCCGTGTGCAGACTTTTCCAAAGAAAAATCAACTAACAAGTTGTCGAGAGGACTTCTTCATTACTCTAGAGTTCTATAAAGATAAATCAGCCAAAGCAAGGTGCAATGTAATGGTTACTTTAGGAGATATTTAGAAGAGTGTGGAGACTTCCTCCACCGACTTAGCACTAGTATAAATAGGCAAGAACCCTCTCCCATTTGTATCAAGCATAGAGTATGGTGTGGTGTGTGGTGTTGTGCACCAAGTGCTGTGAGCAGAGAGTGGCATAAAGTAGTGGGTGTCAGTAAATGAGTGGTGTTATGTATTAGCTTTTGTAATAATAAAAGATAGTGCTTATTGTAATTGACAATCAGTTGATTCTTAACAAGTGGTATTAGAGCCCAAGTGCTAGGGGCCGGGGACCATATCAAAGCATGCTGTTGGGGATCGTGAACCCAACAATCCTAAGCATGGTGTGCGAAGACAATCGTTAGGTACTATTGCATGGAGTATGCCAAAATTCTTCCAGTGCATAATCAGGGACTGTGCTCGATTGGTATGGGACCAAGCTTGCTTGATGTAGTGCCGGGAATTATATCCAAGTTAGATGGCGGATATTTCGAGTTTGGTGAACAATGTTGAGAAACTCAGCAACTCCAATTATAATAATTAGAGTACCCGCATGCAGTTTTGCTTGCTAGGTCAAGACTTGTGGGATATCTTTGGCGGAGGCAACACCACACCACCCATGAGCGATGGCAAGTTAAGAAAATGGAACATCAAAGCAGGTAAGGCTCTATACGTTCTTGCTGTGACTATTGAAGATGAGTTGTTATAGCACATCAAGAGCGCAAAGACCTCAAAGGAGGCATGAGATAACTTGGCAGTGCTGTTTGCGAGGACGAACGATACCAAGTTGCAAAGGTTGAAGAACGAGCTATTGTCGGTGTCGCAACAAGATATGACAATAAGTCAATACTTTTCCAAAGATAAATCTCTATGTGATGAAACTTCAAGATTAGATACTCAGAATGCCATCCCCAAGACAAGAATGAGGCCAATGATTATTCATGGGTTACGACTGAAGTGTAATGGTATTGTTACGGCGAACCATGGATGGGCAAAAGAGCCAAATCTGACTGAGTAGGAGAATATATTGTCCAATCAAGAGGCTTTAGACAAACAAATGTCTAAGGTCTCATTAAGGATGATGAAACTGCACTCTTTAGTAGTAAAAGAGCGTTCAAGAGCCTGATGAGAAATGGTGCTGGCACAGAAGATGGCAAACAGAGGAAAAGTCGTGGAAATTAGAAGAGGCGACAATAATGGAGAAGCACTCAGCTAGGGGGAGCTCATCGAGATCACGACGACAAGGATGATGAAAGCAACATAAGGTGTAGTAGACGGTACTACATCTGTGGCAAGGTAGGACACATTGCTATAGTTTGTTGGTTTAGACGGGAAAACGAAAATGCTGCAACTTTTATCAAGAAGGAGATTGAAACCCAAAAAGATTAGGACTTCCAAGCGCTTGTTGCAGTGATGGAACGAGAAGAGCTCGCAAATGCCTGTATAGTTGAGTTAGATGATTCGACAACTCCTGTCATGTCCTCGAAGATGAGCAAGCCAGGGGAGAACTCGATGAAGTAAGTAAGCAATCGTGAGAAGGAACTGCAAGAGATGCAAGATATGATGAAGAGGTTGAAAATCGAGAAGGCAAAGATGGAAAAAATGTTGAAGAAGAGTGATGAGATGCTGAGGCAGAAGGATATAGAGCTCAAGATCAAAGAAAGAGAACAAGAGAAACTCTGGCATGAGCTTAAGATGTTGCAAAAGTGGAAAGAGAAAAAGATATATTGGCTCAAGAAGAGGCCATGTTCAAGGTGCAAGGGTCAATGGACTGAGATTAATAGGAAGAACCCAGAAGCAGCGATTAAAGAGGCCTCAAACATCTCGGGTGCAAAGTGGAAGAGTAAGGAGAAGAAGCCCAAGGAGAAGAAGGTCCAAGCTCTTTACACCAAAGTGTTTCAGATGGAGTTAAATCAGTTGAAGCACGGAGTGAAAATCACAAATGAGAGGCTTGACCACACGAGCTGCAATCTTAGAACCCCAAATCCAAAAAGTTCAGACTAAGGTCGTAGCCACAGAGGCATCGGAAGTTAGAGCATACAGTGCTAAATCAAGTCCCATCTTGCACTTCCTCAGTCAGCAGTAGAAGTGCGCAAAGCCAATGAGGAGTACGAGAGGTTAAAGAAAGAAGATGATAAGGCAGTTGACGAAAAACAACTTGGCATGGTTGCTAGATCCGCATTGAGAAAGACTAGTCAGTGAGGGGGAGTGTTGAAGAAAGCACCGCTTTCTCTCTCTTCTATAATCCTCTCTCTCAGATTTTTCTAAACTAGCCATGTGCAAATTTTTCCAAAGAAAAATCAACCAACTAGTTGTCAAAAAGACTTCTACGCCACTCTAAAGTTCTCTAAAGATAAAATCAGCCAAAGGAAATGGTAATGTAATGATTACTTTAAGAGATATTCAAAAGAGTGTGAGACTTCCTCCGTCGACTTAGCACCAGTAAAAATAGGCAAGTCCCTCTACCCTTTGTATTAAGCATAGAGTATGATGTAGTGTGTGGTGTTGTGTAGCGTGTGGCGTGAGCAGAGAATTGCGCAAGGCAATGGGTGTTAATATGTGCGTGATGTTATGTATTTGCTCCTGTTATAATAAAGGATAGTACTTATTGTAATTGGAAATCACTCTATTCTCAACATTGAGCTCGTATATATGCACCTAAAGCATGCAAAAATTGCCGATTTGTTCAAACAACCATGTTATTTTTATAATAAAGAAGGTGAAAAACGAGAAAAAGTCTTACCTCCGGGACACGAAGGGAACCACACCAAAAGTGAGCCCACAAGCCGCCTGGCAGAAGATAGAGAAGGCGATCATGACCCCGATGGACGCACCCAACGATCCGACCCGACCCAGGACCACGCACAGTACGCCTCCTATGGTCTGCACCACCCACAGCGTCCACAGCCGCCCCCTCATCCCGAACCTCTTCCCCACCACGTCCGAGATCACGCCGCCCATCGGCCTCGAGAACAGGTTCGCCAGCCCGAAGCTCGCCGCAATCATCCCCGCCGTGTGCAGGTTCAGGTCGAACCTGTCGTAGAAGTACTCGGCGATGATGTTGTCGATGGTCAGCTCCACCCCGAAGCAGTACCCGTAGGTCAACGCCAGTATCCACCCTCTGTAGTTGGCGACGCCATGGTAGAGCACCTTCGAGAACTCGTCCTTGGGCTTGTCCCCTTCCTTCTCGAGCTCCTTGAAGTTGCCGTCCGGCATGTCCTGGCCAAAGAGGATGACCGCGAAGGCTGTCAGGGTCTGGAACACGGCAGGGATGAAGAAGGCGATCCTCCACGCGGTGAACTTGATGGCGCCGGCGTCGCGGATGACGGCGAACACCAAGGGCATGATGAGCTGCGTGGCGCCGCCGCCGAGGTTGCCCCACCCGCCGGCCACGCCGTTGGCGGAGCCAACAACGTTGGGGGAGAACATGGAGCTCATCCAGAACTGGGTGGAGACGAAGGTGGCGAGGGAGAAGCCGGTGAGGAAGCGGAGGACGAGGAAGGAGGAGGCGGACGAGGCGAGGGAGGTGCAGAAGACGGCGGGGGCGGTGAGGAGTATGAGGGAAGCGGAGGCGAGGCGGGGGCCGAAGAGGTCGCAGGCGGAGCCCATGGCGACGCGAGCGAAGACGGCGCCAGAGACGGAGGCGATGCTTGCGTTGCCGATATCGGTGGCAGTGAGGTTGAGGTTGTCACGGATGATGGGAATAAGTGGCGGGGCGGCGAAGGTGGAGACGAAGCAGGCGAAGAAGGAGACCCAGGAGAGGTGGAAGGCCCGCATGTGGGGCTTCGCGGCGGAGAAGAGGCGGAACTCGGTGGCCTTGTGCTCCGAGTCCACCGGGAGTGCGAACTTCTGGGGCGGAGGAGATTCCATCTCTACTGTTGATACTGTCTCTCTCTCTCTGACTTCGGAAGAACTTATACTGCTGCTATAGTTAGCAAATACAGAAAGTACATATTGTAAAGCGGGTGCTTTAATATGGTGGGCATCTACACCAGCATTTGAGTTCCGCACGATCGGGACAATCGCAGCGTGCGGGACTTGGAAACTGAGAGTCGAGATCGATGCCTCTTGGGACAAAGAAAGAAGAGGGCCAAGCTCGTGGGAGGAGGTCAACAGAATCCGCCGAGTCTCACCGTTCTTCTGGACCGTGCAATGGAGCAACTTTGAGGGATTTCTCGTTTTCAAACGAGTCACAAATGCAATGTGAAGGCACGATCGATACAGAAGAGCCGTGAAGGGAACGTGGTTCGATTTTCAATGGCTGAGGTGACGTGAAGCTACAAGTTGCTACGACGGCCCAGAGGGGGAAAGGGAAAGGGATGTTAGAGTGGGACTGCAACGCAAGTTGAGTTGCGTATCCATGCGTTGACTCGTCAGGATTGGACCGGGAGAGCCAATCCTCCCGAAGCCGAGGAGTTCGTTTCTTTTACTACAATCGGTAGGAGATGCTTTCGGCGATCGTAATGAAAAAGACCATCTTCACGGTCAATGCCCCCGATGAAGCCATAGTCACAGTAGTTACATTGATGTCGCCACTACTATCAAGTCTCTCTTTCTCTCCCACGCCAAATCTAGACAATCTCTGGGCATGTACTGTCATTGACACCTCATTGAGATCCTAGCCGCCGTCCAATAGATCTTCACGAGACTATATTTGGAGGAGCGGACACCCTTTTTGCAGTTTCCGGTGATTGATTCTATTTTTTTACTCTCGAAAATATAAATATAAATATAAATTCATTTGGTAAATTTTTTGTTTCTATAATTAATTTTGGAACAAAATTAAGAATCGAGAACAAGAATCAGAAATGGAAAAGAATTTTTTTTTCTTTCTCTTCTTCTGTCTTGGCATGCGAGGACTGGACCCTCACGGTCTGGGCGAGGGCCGCCCTTGCCTGATCGAGGGCGGCCCTTGCCTAGGCCACGAGGGTCCAGCCCTCGCCGGATCGAGGGCGACCCTTGCCCTCGCCTGTGGCAGGTCCCCGGCGACCTGGCCATGGGCCAAGAAAGGAGAAGAAGAAAAAAAGAAAATAAAAAAAGGAAAAAAAAAAGAAAAAAATATTTAAAAATTTAAAATATTATTAATAAAAAGAAATTTTGTGCAGTTACCAAACGCATTTCTGTTCTTTTTTTATTCCAGTAATAGAAAATTTGGGCGGTTACCAAATGCCTTCAAATGCTTAGAAATTATTTTCGGAAATGGAATTAAAAAAAATCATTTATAAATAGAAATTATTTTCAAGAACAAAATGATTACTAAACGCACGTTAACTCGTCAATGACAACAAGAGAGAGCTCGATGTGCTGTTGAGCATTCATCACGAGCAATGAGATTGATGACGGGTAGGATTTTCGCGAGCGATTCTTTTAGGTATGGTCAAACATTTTAGTAAAACAAGCAACATGCAAATAAATAGATATAAAAGGACCCTCATATTGTAATGAAGGCAGTGGGGGACTGGGGCGTGGTGCGGAGGGCAATCCGGTCATTTTGGCGTGGAGAGTGGTAGCTCTTGTTGACTGGGCTGACCGAAGAATATTCAACGATTAATAAGCACGGGGATTTTCATCACCAGTTGTCGCAATCAAGGAAGACAAATATCTAAACCTCTAATCCTATTTTAGTACAAACCCCCTTTTCCACCTTTGACTTCGTGAACGATTAATCATTTATTTGACCAAAAAAAAAAACGATTAATCATTTAATTTCACTCCCCTTCCCAAATTTTTCAACGCGATCAATCTTTTTCCTGAATTTCTATTTGCCGTAATAGGTAGGTCAAGTTTACCTTTAAATCTTTAGACGACCATACCATACTATCAGGGCGTGCTCAAATCTGCAGATTAAAGAACGTAATGAGCTTGAAAGATTATAAATAGTGAGGCATAACTTGAAATACATTTGAGAAAGTCATAGGTATTAATGGAGTTTTTTGAAAGTTTTATGGGGCATTAGAGCAAATATAAGATGGCTGAGTACATGGCTTATCTCAACGAGCGAGACCGCTCTGTGTCGGTGCAATGAGACCGTGTTCAAATCAAAACCCACCAATGTTCAAGCCAGAAGAACCCATTAAATGTCAAGTTTTTCATATTGCTTCGTATGCAACTCTGCTCTTAATGCTCAAAATGAAATCTGACTTTGCTTGTTTCGTCGTCTTCCCAAAAGGGGCCAAACACAAGGGACACAGACGTGAATTTGCTGCCAAACCTTGTTGCAGAAGTCAAGGGTTTCACTTTCCATTCATTTGACCGAATCAAGCAGTACGAATTCCGTAAGAATTAGGTTACTTTTTTAAGTACGGAAAAATGACACAAATTGCGCATGAACTTTGACCCAATGTATAATTTTATTCATGAATTTTTAATTTATTCAATGTAGTCCATGAACTTTAACCCAATATGCAATGTAGTCCCTAAACTTTTAATTTGTTCAATGCCATCCATGAACTTTTGGTACATATTCAATTCAGTCCCTGAACTATATGAAAATGTTCAATGTAGTCCTAAATTGAACATGTGCCAAAAGTTTAGGGACCAAATTAAACAAATTGAAAGTTCATGAACCATATTGAACATTAGGCTAAAGTTCATGGACTACATTGAACAAATTAAAAGCTTAGGGATTAAATTGCATATTAGGTCAAAGTTCAAAGATTGTTTGTGTCATTGTCCCTTTAAGTATCTTTTGGCTGCCCTGTCGCTTTTTTCCTTACATCAGAATTGCCGACTTCCAAGACCCCCCCTCGCAGAAAGCATTGTTTGCACCATTCCAATTCACACGAGCCTAATGACTTAGATAAAAGCATCGGATCTTAGGTGAGGCTCACCTAATCTCGCAGTCCATATTTTGGCTCGCTTCTGTATATAAGTGATGCTTTTAGAGCAGAAGATGATCGCAGAAGTGTATAGACATCACTTCTATTGTGATCATATTCTGTCTGCTGATGGGATGGACCTGGTGGCTCGTTGTCGGCGCTGTTCATTGACCAGGCCTGGACTAAATTCATTTCCTGAATCATCGTGCATGAAACTCTAAGATCATCCCGCTACTTGAAATTGGAACCTTGCATGAAAGTCCATCGAATCATAATATCGAATCGAATGTCTATGAATTCTGTTCCACTAGGATGGGCTTTGACTCCATAAGCTAACAACTCCGTTAGAGACGTGCATCGGAGCGAATATGATGAGTTAACCGAATTATGCGACTGATTAAAGCACAAATGCCATGATTATAAGGGTGGACCACGTCATGATACCGTGTAGAATTAATGGGCGGAGACTTTATTTTCTTGCTGCAAAACTTCCGGACCTTCCGAACCATAATGAGGCGAGAAAATCACAACTTTTGGCCAAAAAATACAAAGTAAGGAAGTACGTGTAGGACCAAGGAGAGCGGGCGAAATGGAAAAGCTGATCATGCCTTTGAGACATCATCATTGGTTCAACGGCAGACATTCCATTACATTCCACGCTCACCAAGCTTTTTCCCAATCTTTACAGGACAGTAGTCCCTCTGGACGTTTAAAATAACTCGACATGATATATAAACGTACAGTTTTTTGTATATGAGTCTTCGTTATTATATTGCTGCATGCATCAAGGTTAGATTCTAAGCTATCCAGTGTAGTAGTGTAGCTTTTTATTTCGGAGCACACAACATACCAAAAGAGAATGAACATGCACAGACAGATTTAGCCAGAGGGAACTTTCTTAAGCATGATCGCTTCAAACCAGCGCAGGATCTTCCCAGCCCTCCTCGTTTTGGTCTCGTTTCTTCTTCTCTCTGGCGTCTGCCCGTTACCATTGTCGGGGTTCGACGATGATCGTCGTCGCGCAGCCGACTACCAGAGTCTCCGGCCACAGAAAGAGCTGCGCAGGCTGAACAAGATCAAGACCCATCTCAGGAAAATCAACAAGCCTTCCGTCAAGACAATTCAGGCATCCATCGCCATCCTTTATTAGCTCTAGTTCTCTCTCTTTCCCTTTTGGTTCCCTTTTCGGGCATTTGC
Source organism: Syzygium oleosum (assembly GCF_021117445.2). NCBI lineage: Eukaryota > Viridiplantae > Streptophyta > Magnoliopsida > Myrtales > Myrtaceae > Syzygium > Syzygium oleosum. The sequence goes on from NW_026607487.1 coordinate 17,938,162, forward strand.
TAATTTATGTATGGATGCTCCAACATCAATTTGTTTTTGGCCTTGTCTCAGACCCTTCAAGGTGAAGTTATAGATTGTGTTTTGCTGCATCAACAACCGGCTTTTGATCATCCGCTGTTGAGAGGACAGAAGCCACTGGTAATTTTCATCCTCGATGCTAAATGACATAGCATGATCAGCCAGTGTAGTAGACTCAAATTCTTTTTTTTCTTGGATTATTTGCTCAGGATCCGCCCGAGAGACTGAGAAGTCATGATCTGACAGGGATGATGTTTGTGGAGGATTTTCAGTTATGGAGGAACACGGGTGAATCGTGCCCGGGAGGGACGATCCCAATACGGAGAACAAGCGAAGAGGACATATTAAGAGCTAGCTCTCTACAAAGGTTTGGGAGGAAAGCAGGAAGATGCGTCAGAAGAGATTTTCTCAGCTATGACGGTCACGAGGTAAGGGCTGCACATCATTCATTTCCTATGGCCAAAAATTGGTTATGATGTTCAGCCGGGAAAACCAAATTGAAACTCAGAAAAGAGAGTGAAATGAGATACAAAACCAGTCTATGTAGAGTGAACACGATGCCCGACCAGATATCAGATGACGCGAATCGAGCTTGTTCATTAGAAAATAAAATTTCATTGATAGTAGAGTGATAAAAAAGTATCCAATATATAGAGATAGGCTCACATATACAATGTACCTGAACAGCATGCGGTCGGGTATGTGACTGGAGATCAATACTATGGAGCAAAAGCAAGCATCAATGTTTGGGCACCTCAAGTCGCCAATCAATCCGAATTCAGTTTGTCCCAGATCTGGGTCATCTCCGGCTCGTTCGGCGATGATCTCAACACCATCGAAGCTGGTTGGCAGGTGACTCTTTTTTTTTTTTTTTTTGGTCGAACCTGTTTGGCAGGTGACTTGATTATTCTCTTTCTCTACATCGAGCTAGCTAATAATTGTCCTCAATTTTTTTTGGATTCTCGCAACAATGTTAATGTACCGATGCTTCGATAGGATGGGAAATACCTATATTTCCACTCTTTTAACTCGCTTGTATTGTAAATTGATAGACTGAAACATGAATATACATATTTGAATTTGGACAGGTTAGTCCAGAGTTGTACGGGGACAACTTCCCAAGGTTCTTTACGTATTGGACTGTAAGAATAAAACCGACATCCTACGAATTTTTTCACACTTTTCAACAATTGACATCAATGTTTGGGCTGTTTGATGATCGATGTATATATGACTTGGCACGAGCAGACTGATGCATATCAGACAACAGGATGCTATAACTTGCTGTGTTCAGGCTTCGTCCAAACAGACAGCAGGGTTGCACTTGGAGCTGCTATATCTCCCACTTCTTCATTCAACGGTGGCCAATTTGACATCAGCTTGTTGATATGGAAGGTATGCATATCATTTTCACGACGCATATATTGTGTTCTCCTATATCACTACATCATTCTCGATTCGCACACGTCGAACTCAACGAGTTATATGTTGGAAAACATGTGAAGATATTAACTAGATTCCTTTGTGCGCCCATGTACTTTTTCGTTTGAATTTCACATCAGCTGTGCATGCTTGTGTGCGTGACGTTCTGCACGCTCCAGCTGCATGCTCCATCAACGTGAAAACCTTAGTCAGCCCCAGTACCTTTAACTTTGAAACGGGGTGACCACCATGGGCTTTTTAGCCAGTGCTAGACGATCGTGATTAATCACTCCTGAATATCAAGAAATTGACTTTAAAATTCATTAGTAGTAATCTTTAGCTAACAGTCCCTTTAAGAAACATAGAAAACGGACAGAGAAAAGAAGGGGTGAGGAGAGAAGTGGAAAGGTTATCAAAGACAATGATAGAAGGGGACATCATCAAATCTTTAAGCGTGATGCACTGGCGTGTGCTGGAAAAGCCAGTCAAAACACATAATTTTCTTCAGCCTTGAAGCGAAAGCTTCTCGATTGAGGATTTCACATTGGGACGAAGCCTAAGCACGAAGCATGGCCCCTTGTTCTGATTACATGGCTACAATTATTGACTTTGATTATCTTGTGTTTTTGCTTAGAAGTCACCTCTTTTTGTTCATACAACTTTTACCTTTTCCCTTTACAAAGCAATCCTCAATTCGAGATAGTTTGACTGACCAGAATTATTCCCCTTAATCAAATACATGTTTTACGGATGTTTTTTTATATAATGGTGTTGCATCGACACCTTCTCTTGATGTTGTAGGATCCGAAGCACGGGAATTGGTGGCTGGAATTCGGGCCGGGCATTCTAGTCGGGTACTGGCCGTCGTTCCTGTTCACTCACCTAATGGACCACGCGACCATGGTTCAATTTGGCGGGGAGATCGTCAACTCCATGCCCTCCGGGTCGCACACCACGACCCAGATGGGTAGCGGGCAGTTTGCCGGAGAGGGCTTCGCCAAGGCCTCCTACTTCCGCAGCCTGCAGGTCGTCGACTGGGACAACAACCTGACCCCGCCGTCGAATCTCCAGGTCGTCGCCGACCACCCGAATTGCTACAACATCCAAAAGGAATACAACGACGCGTGGGGGAATTACTTCTACTACGGCGGACCCGGGAGAAATGTGCAATGTCCCTAAGAAAGGAGCTGGGACATCTTAATGTTCTCTTTTTATCCAACTTATTCACTTATTGTACGAGTGTGGCGTTGGATGTGTTACATTCTCTTCTATAGAAATCGAGCCTTTTGACTAAACGGGCTGGTTCACCATTTTCCTAAGGAGGTGTATCTTTTCTTGACCAAGAGTCCCCATCCCTGAGAAAATAATGGGTAGGCCAAGAGTACCCAGAAGACATGTCGCGCCACGTGTCGTCCGTCGAATGGGCCGGCCCCATGGTGACGTGGAGGGGCCGGCCTACCCAATATTTTCTTCCACTCGCATATTGGGACCATTAGTGAAGCACATAATGTCGAAATGCCATTCACAGCAATTGATATGGTCATGTCTAATTCCATTAAATGGGTTGTTGAGATGTAGATTAGAATCGAAACAAATTAAAATAAATCGCTAATAAAAGAAGAAATAACTGGAAGTATTAAAGAGCTAGTGTAATTAGTGATAGCTGCGGTAATCGCTATTGACAATAACAACCGTACGTCGTCACGCGGTTGCCTTCGTAACGGTGGTCCCATCTATGCAAAGAAACATTGGGAGAGGATGAGACATAAAGAAAGAGAAAGGGAGAGGGATTGGTGGCTTAGGCCGCCGCTGCACAATGATCGACGTCCCCTGGATCATGAACGGGTCTAAGATCGTGAGAGAGATAGAGAGAGAGAGAGATCGCGCAGGCACTTGGCGATGGCTGCGTTTGGTTTGACTTTGAAAATGAGCTTTGAAGAAATGCAAATGCCTTTAGCGTAAAGGGCTTTAAGGAAATACAAATGAATCCTTTGTAAAGCAACTTTGAATTAAATAATATTTGGTAGAAGAAGGACTTTGATTATGTTTTTTTATTTTTATTTTTTTAAAAAACTCAAACCCTTCGCCGGCGGCCATTGTCTGAGTTCGCATACCTTTAGTGTAAAGGGCTTTGAGGAAATACAATTGAATCCTTTGTAAAATAACTTTGAATTAAATAGTATTTGGCAAAAGGACTTTGGTTACGTTTTTTTAATTTTTATTTAAAAAAACTCAAACCCTTCACCGGCGGCCATCGTCTGAGTTCGCACGACCCATGCAAGGGCCACCTGAGGTCGCGCGAACCCAGGCGATAGTCACCTAGGGTGGCGTGACCCCATGCGACCGTGGCTTGGGTCGCGCAACCTCAAACAACAGTCGCCTAGGTCGTGCAATCTCGCTGGCCGCCCTCGCACAAAGAAAATAAACAACAACAATGAACTCAAAAAAAAATTGCTGGTGGTAGTTTTGGAAGAAGAAAATGATTTAACCCTTAAAATAGCTTTACGCAAATGCTGAAAGCCAAGACCGGCCTTGGGTTTTCAGCTTTACCAAGACTACTATTTAGCTAGAGAGGTCCCAATAGAAATTTTGCCGAACACCCCATATTTTCCCCGGGCCATTAGGAAAGCTGAATCGAACGCAACCAACGAACTAAAATCAGCACGCGACGGCATCACTTGTGATATCGATTTGCAACAAGAAGGAATCTCGTTCCCTTTTTAGACAAGAGCAAGTTGCAAGTGATTCGCATTAATCCTATCGACAGGACAGTCGCCGCCACGAAAGCTCCCTATTGATCGGACCACCGGACAAGGGCCAGGCCGCGACCATGCATGGAAAGGGGATGGTTTGGCAAATGAACAGAAGCAACTTCAATACGACGCCACCTCTTATACAAAAGATTAGTTGAACTACACTTGCCTGTGCGGCGGCGCGCATGTTCAAATCCCCGACCACCAACTTTAAAACAACAAAAAAAAACCCTTTCCTCCATCTTTTACTCTTTTGTCTTAAATATTCCGCTGACGTTTTGAAAAACACATAATTATGGTCCGTTACCTTTTTTTTTTTTTGGTTATATATTTCATATTTACATTTCCTATCCACTTGTAATTTACTAAAATTAGCATTTTTATTCCCAGATATTATCCCGTCCAAAAGCGCTAACAAGAGAATGCGTCGAATGATGCGATCGGGGTGACTCGCTTTCGTTCGAGGGCTAAATACTCGGGCTTCTTTGCTCTACGGCGCTCCTCTCGTGCAATCCATCGCGCCCTCTTTATCTCTTTGCAAACCACAAAACCTAAAACCCGAAAGGACGGAACAGAACGAAATTAGCCGGAATCACTCACCGACCGTCACCGGCTCGAGGCCAAAATCGAGGTTGTGGCGGAACACGAAATTAAGGTTTTAACGAGATGATTGATCAAATAATATTTTCTCTGACGGCGATACGACGATATAGTTTTACTAAATTTCAATCAATTTAGAACAATCGTATGCTATTCCCAACGAGATATCCGACCAGACAAAAAAGTCAATTCATTCTCAAAGTTACCCATGTTTTTAGGTTGCGCGTGTTGAACGGAATTGAGCCTGTGTCGGACCATGCACGAAAGAACCCGTGCTCACCACGATGAAGACAGCGCGTGGGAAAGGGGACCCAATGTACAGTTTGGGAGTTAGTTGACTGCTGTTTGATAAGGGGGAATTTTCCAGCCCAAGCCAGCGCATCTCTCCCCCCCCCTTAATCCATATTATAGAAAACAAAGAAATATGCAATATGCCCAAAATCCAAAAACATGGAAAATGTAAAAAAAAATTCATCCAAAACATTGTTTTCCTAATGTCATAAATATCGATATTGTTGAAAAATGGGAATCCTTCTATATTGGGCATATGGTTGCAAGTTCCCCGACGGCGCCCTTCACAAGACCCGTTTTTATTATTCACCATTCGGGCATCGAGTACATAATTTTCTAGATAAGCGTTCTTAGACACTCGTTAGATAATCGAATAAAAAAAAAATACATCGCTACGCGTTACTTTGTCCCGTAAAATTCTTGATTTTTGGAGGAGGAAATGAGAGGAGAGGACGTTTTGTGCTTGCCTTATAATTCATAAGGATGAATAATGACTAGGAGTGTGCAAAAAAACCGGTAACCGTTCAGGACCGCCCGGAACCGATGGTTTTTAAGGGAACCGATCCGGTTCCCGGTTCTAATTTTTGGGAATCGGTGGGTACAGGTCCGGTTCCCGATTCTAAGTGTGAAAACGCAAGCCCACCCGCCTGCCCGGACCGAACCGGTAATATAACAATAAATACAATATATTTATTTGTTTATTTACTTTTTAAAAAAAGAAAAATCATAAATCTCTAAATTAAACCTAACTCGTTGGACGCTCATAGCCTCACATTGAGCCGAGAAACACCTTATTTCCCTTTCACCTTACGCTCACTCTTACTGTCTCACTCTTCTTAGTCGATGCTCACCTCACCGTCTCCGACTCTCTATCTCCGTCTCCATCTCTGTCTCTGTTCTTGGCTAGTGGGATCGATTCTATGAGTCCACCCGGGAACCGGACCGAACCGGCGGTCTGGTTCTAAGGTAGATCTATGAAATCAACGGGCGGTTCCCGGTTCCAATTTTTCGGAACAGGTCCTTAGTGGGCGGTTCCCGATTCTAGAGTAGGAACTACCTGCTCGGACCATACTCACCACTAATAATGACTAGTAATAAGTGAACAAGTCCATAATTTGCGGTTTAAAAAAAGGGAAAATACCACAAAAAAACCCTAAACTATGCCACTTGTGACAAATTTACCCTGAACTTTTTTTTTATGACACGAAAAACCCCAAACTATACCACTTGTGACAATTTTACCCTGAACTTTTTTTGTGACACGAAAAATCCCAAACTATGTCACTTGTGACACAAGTCACACGAGGGTTATATTTAGAAAACCTACTCGCCTGACGTCGGCGAGGGTTGCCCTCACCGACTTCCCTCCGCCGGCCATGGCGGAGGGAAGAGAGAGAAGAAAAGAAAAAAATAGAAAAAGAAAAAAGACGAAAATGTCCATGGGCCAAAGTATTGTGGGGTAAATGTGTTATAAGTTGCATAATTTGAGGTTTTTCGTGTCACAAAAAAAGTTCAGGCTAAACTTGTTACAAGTGACATAGTTTGGGATTTTTCGTGTCACAAAAAAAAGTTCAGAGTAAATTTGTCACAGGTGGCATAATTTGAGATTTTTTGTGATATTTTCCCTTTAAAAAAAGCACAACAGTCGCGAATAATTTCCTAAATATAAAATATTTCGTCGTCTATTATTATCAAATGGTGGGCCCCTCCTTTTGGAACATAATTATTTAGCGGCGGCCACGTGGCAGTAGGCTCCGCCTGCCTGCATGGACGGGAGAGAGAGAAAGAATACGACCAGACGAGACAGTGCGCACGCCTCCTGATTGGTTGAGACTTCGTGCGGTAGGAGGAAGTGAAGGAAGGACAACAAAGCCATTTTCCCAAAAATTCTTCCATGGCGAAATCAAGATGACAAATTTACAATAATGCAGGCGCGAAGTCACCCACCATCCGTGTTTTTATATCCTCCTTTCGCTTTCGGCAAGAATTCTCCAAAGGAAGAAACATACGGGCAACAGTAAAAAACACGTTCCTTTGACTCCCCTCCCCTTCCTAGAGGGGTTTGAATTTCGTTCTTCTTCTTCCTCTTCTTGTTCTTGTTCTTGTTCTTGATTCTTCTTCCTTCCTTCGGTTTCTGAGAGGTTTCCCTCCCTCTTCGTCTGGGCCGAGAAGAGCCCCTCCTTCCTCTTCTGTTGGGTTTCCCTTTTTGGGTTTCTTCAAAGAAAGGCGTCTTTTTTTTTTCTCTTTCTCTTCTTTCGTTTTTCTTGTTCGTCCCCGGTGGTGGAGGATGATAAGGTTCGGGGTGCTGGGGCTGCAGCTGACGGAGCTGTTCGTGAGCTCGGTGGTGCATTTGCTTTATGGGTTTTACATATTCAGCTCGGCCGTCGCGGGCGACCTGTCTCAGGCGTTTCGGGAATGCCTCTTCAAGCCAAAACCGAATCTTGACCAAAACAGGGACGCGACGGCGGCGACCAACGTTGAGAATTTGCCTCCTATTGTGTTGGTTCATGGAATCTTCGGATTTGGGAAGGGGGTATGTATGCGATGGTAATCTTGTCGTAATTCGAGCACTGGTTTCCTTCGAATGAATTCCTTCTTTCTTTTTTCTCCCCTCTGAAAGCGGGCTTTCGTTTCCTTTTTCTTTCTTTTGTTTTATTTGAATATGGCTTTCAGAGATTGGGAGGTTTATCTTATTTTGCGGGGGCAGAGAAGAAAGATGAGAGAGTTTTGGTGCCTGATTTGGGATCTTTAACCAGCGTATACGACAGGTGTGTGCTTGAAGTTTGTAAATCTCTTGAACTCAAGGTCATATATCAGCACTTTATCTTGGTTTTTCGCAAATGCTGAGAGGTTTCCGCAAGTTTGTAATTCCAGGGCTCGCGAACTGTTCTATTATTTGAAAGGCGGGCAAGTCGATTATGGCGAGGAACATAGCATGGCGTGTGGGCACTCGCAGTTTGGGCGGACCTACGAACAAGGTATACAGATATCGAGGGAAAAATTTAGTCCCGAAGTCTTTCACTTGAAGTTCCCTGTTCAGAAAATGGTGGCTTTTCACAGTGAAGGTTGACTAATGCGAGTTTTCTAAATTGATGCACTTGCCGGTGGTGCAGGGCATTATCCGGAATGGGATGAAGATCACCCAATCCATTTTGTGGGGCATTCGGCAGGAGCGCAGGTCGTTCGGGTTTTGCAACAGATGCTGGCTGATAAGGTACTTTTGATCTTCCCCATTAGCGAGCATACTCTAGTACATGGAAGGACAGTCATTGACAACATTTTCAAATGGCTGGGGATGATGATTTTAGGCATTCAAGGGGTATGAGAATACTTCTGAGAACTGGGTGTTGAGTATCACATCCTTATCAGGGGCATTCAACGGGACCACAAGAACGTACTTAGATGGAATGCGGTGAGTTTGGGTTTTGCCTGTTATCTTGGCTTTTGAATCTCTTTCACGGGTCACCACTGCAAGTTTGATTTCTTAGTGTAATTTCTATAAGCTCAACTGGCTTAGGTAGATTTCTAGCGGTGCTTCTAATCTGGTGGGAAAGTTTTGTTTTTTTTTCTTTTTTTGTGTTGCTGAAGTGTTGAAATGAGCTTCAATAATTCAGGCCAGAGGATGGAAAGACAATGAAGGCAGTATGTCTGCTTCAGCTTTGCCGTCTCGGTGTGATAGTATACGATTGGCTCGACATCCCGTGGCTGAAAGCCTATTACAATTTTGGTTTTGATCATTTTGGCATTTCTTGGAAGAAAGTAGGGATTTGGGGTCTTTTCAATTGCATATTGGGAAATACAGGCCCCTTTGCCTCTGGCGATTGGATCCTCCCAGACCTCACGATTCAAGGGTCGATGCGACTGAACAGTCATCTGCATACTTTCCCCAATACATTTTATTTCAGTTATGCCACCAAGAGTACTCGAAAGATCCTCGGCATCACAGTTCCTTCGAGCATGCTTGGGATCCACCCGCTGTTTTTTGTAAGGGTGCTTCAGATGAGTCAATGGCGGCATCCTCCAGATGTTCCTCCTCCTTACAAAGGCTACAGGTGAAAATCTTATGGTGTATGTTTCACTATCAGTACATTTACGGAAACTTAGAGAGAGCTCCCTTCAGATAATGTTAGAAGTTCATTTTGACAAGATTCTATCAGCTCATCAACTTCATTTACTAATTTGTGAATTCTAGGAACTCCGTAAGTTCTTATGCACCGCATATATAAGATTCTTGTTCTGTATTCGGTTAATATTGAGAGTACTCCATCGAGAGGAACCTAAAAAATAAGACATGAATAAAAGGGAAAGAAGTAACTCGTCTCATAGTTATAAGATATACTTTCACAGGGATGAAGATTGGCAGGATAATGACGGAGCGCTCAACACTATATCCATGACTCACCCGCGCCTCCCGATCGAACATCCTAGTCATTACGTCGTATCAGACTCTGATTGCCAACCCCTGGAACCGGGCATCTGGTTAGTACTTATTCCTCGTCTCCGTTATTGCTCATTCTATGCTGAAGCCCGAGTGATTGAGCTTTATCTTATAATGATCGACTTTGGAGAAATGCCTTATGAACCAAAAGATTTGAGGTCTTTTCAGTCGCTGTCACTTCGAATTTGTAGCAAACTCTAAAAGCATGAAGCAGTTACGTTAAAGTAAATGGTCAAATTTATTAGCTCATGCAAAGTTTATCGGTTCATCCAAAGATTTGAGGTCAACACTCGATATATTTCACCATGATCATCCTCCCCATGAAGAACAGTATGCTACTGTACTGCATCATTAGACAGCATAAACGACAATCACCTAAGGTTAGTGATTGATCCAGGTCGGCCAGATAGAGCGTCATCATCTGTTCTGGCCTTCCTTGAGGCCTATGATTCAATCCTCAAACAGCATACTTTGGTGCAGTTTTATCTACGTAGCGTCTCTTTCACATGAACAACTGTTTCAACATTTTGAAACATAAGGTGCCGTCAACTTAAATTAGCAGTGGAATCAAATCTTGCGGTTGAAAATGAGTAGTTTGAATTGCCCCGGCGAAGAAGTTTGACGTATTAAGAGAAATCTATTCAATTACCCACTTCCTTTTGACGGATACCACTGAATTGTTTTTTCCTCGTGCTAGTCGTTGTCCTAGCAAAGACTTGCTAACATGAAAATGAGATGGTTTGGCTTTACACGGTTGTGAATTGGTGGAATGCAGGTACCACAAGATCGTGGAAGCTGATCACATACTGTTCATTGTGAACCGTGAGAGAGCGGGAATTCAGTTTGATCTCATATACGATAGCATCTTCCAACGTTGCCGGAAGCATGTATTCAGAAAATCTCTGCCAACATTGCCGAATAACATAGTTGCTGATGATGAATAGAAGTGGAAACTGGAAAGGAAGCTCATGGTTGCCCATATTTATAGCGTTTCTCCAACTCCGTGTCATTCTGTCGAGTCGATGCCAATTTTGGCACATCATTTTGATCTTTTAGTAGTGTTAGGGAAAACAGAAGCTATAGGCAGGCTCAGAATTAAGTTTGTGAAATTATTTGAAACAGGCAGATTTTCTGGCATTAAGTCTACAGAAATTCTTTTTGCATCTTTACAGCCATTTACTCTCTCTCTCTCTCTAAGCTTACTGATTACTGTATCATCCGTGACATAAGACAAACTCAGGACATCTTGGGTAGCCACTAGATATACCAAACTTATTCCAGCATTTTCCTCTAAATCAACCACAGCATCACCAAAGGCAGATGCTTAACAAAATAGAAACAAATTCCAGCAGCACATACTATGATTGTTAAAGCACGGATAATGCCATGCTGGATTCTTCTGAGGACAATTCAGTAGCTATGATATTTCCAGCCATATGTTCATTACAGCACTCAAAGACAGGCTGCAACCAACATCGGCAAGTCTGAATACTGAACAGATCCACAGTATGAAACTGAAAAACTAGATTGTGAGATTATACTGAAGACAAAGATCAAAGCGTACTATGCAGACCTACTCCACAGAGTTAATATGAATTAAAGATCTCGACAGCACATTCATTCACATTATCAAAATGGTAAATCTATCAAAAGTATGGGAGTACTACATATTTGGGGAACCACCAACAATTAAGCCCAACCAAAAGAATAATTATAAAGCGTCGAAAAACAAGAAAACCGATATTATCCGCATCAAACCACTCTTCAAAAAGCCCGCATTTTCTGAAGCTTCTGTCATTGTCCATCAGTCTTGGCATGTCTGGTAAATCTACCTCAAATAAGCCTCAGTTCATACTCGCCTGCCATTGTAATGTATCTCACCCAGGGAAGAGCCTGGTAGCCGGTCTTCTCAATAATCTTCAGGTACCGCACCTAAAACAGCATCAAGGATCAGAAATAAAACGGAATGAATATTCTGCTTTGATTGTTGAAATAAAGGCTTCACCGCAGAATATGTCCGGCAATCTAAGAAACCAATAGTCGAGAAGAGACTTCATCTAAGATTTGACATGTCCATGCCAACCGTTTTTGACTACTGTATTTTACCCTTCTTCTTACATCATTCTTTCTCCAACAGTTCAGTCAAACTGGACCAATACCATGAATATATTGGAAGCAATAAGATAAGCCCTATAGAGAGGCACCTGTATGCCGGAGACAGTGAAATATGGTATCTCAAACTTCACGCGTATGGGGGCCTTCCTCTCAGGAGTTGCTTCTTCAGCTGTTATACTGGGTAGACTGAATTCAGCCCTCAACATATACTCCTGCAAATTCAGTTTTAAAAGGAGAATCGAATGAGAATAGAATGGCTAGAGATATACGTGTAACACAATTCTTTTAGTATGCAATGGTATAGATAGTCAACCCACACAAGTGAGAGGATACACAGCCATACCTTGCCACCAGGAAAGGATTTTATTTTCCAGACAAGTGCATCGTTTTCTGGTGCATATGACGCAGAACCCATTGAAGTTCGAACATTTGGATTCGTAGAATCAGCAGGAACTGGCAACTCAATTTCAACGTTTGTAGCGGTACTGTTTTTCAAATCAAACTTAGAATGCTGATAAATCATTAACAAGAAAAGCAATTATATAATCATTAAAAGAACAATCACCTGCGCTCCTTGAACTGGCTCCTAGCTTTTACCATGATCTCAATACGACTTCTTGAATGCTTTTCTACTTGGGCTTCCACCCAGATAAGTGGCTTTACCTGAAGTAGAAAAAATAAATGCATCTTTCACAAGACTACAAATGCAATATTGGAAAATAACTAAAATCAAAGTTTGAAGCAAACCTGAGTACTGAGTCTGTACGTCATAAGGTCAAAAGATCCATCAGGTGGTATAAAGGAGATTGTCCTATCATTTTCGAAGCGGGCCAAGCGTACACACCTAATTCAACATAGAGTTCAATCCAAAATCACAGATCAAACTGAGATGGACAAACAAAATAAAAAGGAAAGGTGAATCATCTTAACAAACAGTTCAGGCCACATAGGAGCTCGTCGAGTTAGACAACTTACTGATGGAACTTTATGTCATCCAAATCAATTGCCTTTCCCTTTGTTGTTCGACCTTGGGCCTCCAATAATACTCTATCATTTAGGCCAAGCTTGCACTCTGGCATGCCACTGTAAAAAATAAATAAATTAATCGAGTTAAGAATCAATACGATTGTGCTGAAAAATATGTCAGAAACAAAAAGAACTATCAAATAGAGAAGAAACAACAGATTCCTACTCCTGCTCCTGTCTTCGTAGAGTTAAGAGTTTTTTCAGCTCCTCTTCCTTCTCTCATAAGCCACAGTTCTACATCCCAAAAGAGCAATAGGAAGTCATGATTTTTTAAGATCCCCTATGTCAAAGAGGATGCAATATTCTACTCTGTTGTCATCATCCTTGAGCTTCATACTCTTTCTCTAGTTTGCCTATTAAAATGCTTGACATGGATGTCCAGGCCATCCAAAAAGAGAGCTTGTAAACTTGTAATGACTAGTTTCTTAGAATCTTAATGCTATATCCTTGCAACAACCTAGAGGTTCCTATTTCACTTGCGCCCACTGTCATCCTTTAATTACACTACGAGTTGCAATAGATTTGTGGAGCTACTGTCAAGAAATCCTTCCGCTTTCCGTTCTTCTAATGAAATGACCAAGCCAGATTATGAAACTTATTTTTCAAGTAAATGTAGAGTGTTTCACCAAACCAATAACTTGTTACAGAGAGTTACAGTTGTGTTGGTTCCAAAATACAGAAACCAAATTCGGTCTGATTGGGAAAATACATTCAATCAAATCCTTTGCCACAAACTTAGACATGTCAGAGAGCATGATCAGATGATTAGCAAGCTGAAAGGGCACAATACATACTAATTCACATTAATGTTGATATGACAAGCTCAACTTCTGCCGTTACCAAACTTCATGATCTTACTTGAGTCCAAAATTAGAAAGACTTCTGGTAATGTAAATCTTGACATAATTATGGTAAGAACGAGCAACTTCTTGCTGCGAGAAGAGACAAAATACTTAAATACACAGAACCAACCCCCAGACATTTCAAGCATCAGCAGAACAGGCGTGGTGAATAGATGCTAGTTTTAAGATTACTACTGAAATGAGGGGGAAAAAGACAATAACATTTTATAGTGTACAGACTGCACAGTGCAGGAACACTATCAATCTTCAGTAGATTCAGGATGGGAGAGCAATTGCTGTTTTTTGACAAATCAAAGTACAATACCTCAGAACAAAATTTATTTTTACTATTTCAAAACCAGAGTAAAAATATTAAAGCGGTTCCATCTTCATTCTATAAACTTCTGTGTAAATAATGGCAAATATCACAATAGCAGGTCTATGAAGCATTACAAGCTACCATTTCCCAAAATGGACTGAATAGTTGAGCATTGGTGAATAACAAACCTCAGATACGTTCTCATTTTCAAAGCTCCAACCACATCTGATCTGATAATTTGCCCGTTGCTATTGACAAGTATATTGACACTCTCCACGACATCCAAGAATACCTACAAAATCAGACACGCCCATTACATTCCAATTACTGGTAAAAGATGACAATAGAAGAGAGAAAAGAGCTTGGGAGGAAAATCAAAACAGACTTACTTCATTCTTCTTGTAACGTATCCCTTCGCTACGCCAAGAAACTGCATTTGTTACAGCCATGGGAGGCCTTTGAGATACTTCCATCCTATAAGCATCGGTCTTGATAAACTCACTTAGAATTTTTGCTTCAGTATACTGAGGGTAACCGAAGTCCATCATTTCATCGAGTAATTCATACTGCCACAGAAACAAAGCGAGCAGAGGATTCAACAAATTATCATCAACACCCGAACATTTGAAATCACCCAGAAAAAGAAAGAAAGATTATTGAGCCCTAAATGATCCATAGGACCAGAGACAATGATGGGAAACAATAGAAACAAAGTCCAAAGCATCTTACCACAACAACAAAGTTATCTCTAAGCGATTCCTCCTCTAGTTCCTCGAAATAATGCTTGAATACCTGCAACGACACATGCACAATTCTCATTACACACGAGCACTTTAAATTTTTTATTTTCCGCAACATTGTGCTAGTAAATGCGTAGGCTACTAATGGTGCGAACATATAAAAATTTACCAATAGCTCTTACATCAACAACTCGGTGTAGGAAAAAAAGAAGGCTGGCAGCGTTGCAGTTCTGCCGCGCCGCTACCATCAAGTAAACATTGCTATGCTGTATGAACATATAGGTGACGCCATTATCATACACGACTGGATCCTGAGACTGCGGATCACCCTGAAATGACAATCCGGATGATATCAGAATCACGCCAAAGTCAGCCAAACTTCCATCGCGTAGGCGTGAGAGCAACACGATCGAGATCGTAAATGGAATCCATACAGGTCAAATCAAAGAAGAACCAACAACAGATTCTACCCAAATCACGAGCATCAGTCTCCACCTCACACAACCACAACGCATTCCAATAGCACACGTTTCCAAATCACACGAAATCGACCAAAACCTCCACGAGAAGCAAGATTCCCTCCTCCTAACTCGGAAGTCCAACACCCAAAAAAAAACACCCCACGCGAATCGAAACGAACGGACCTCTTTCTCGATGAGCTTGGTGAAGAAGCGCTCGGCCTGGACGGCGGAGACATCGCCGCGGTAGTCGCGCCACACCAGGACGCGGCCCTTGATGTCCAGGAGGAACAGCGCCGACACCGCTCCGGCCATTCCCCCGTCGCTCAGCCGATCGAATCGGAGACCGACCGGATCGGATCGGATCGGATCAGGCGAGAATCGCAGGGATCTGAGGCTCCGTCAGCCGAGGAACCCACCCGTCCATCCGCTCGCCGACCTCAGAGGTCCGGATCCGCCATTGACTCTCGCTTCAATCGCTTGTGGCTCGAGAAACAAGGTATTGCCGAGAGCTTCTTCTTCCTCTTCTTGCTCTTCTTCTTCTTCTTCTTCTTCTCGTCGTCAGAAATTGCGAGCAGGGCGTGACGATGGCGGACGGAATGGAATGCGCGAGTGAGAAGGGAGCTCCGAGCCTTCAAGCTTCTTGATTCCAAGGGGGAAACTTCGGGTCCGAGCTAAACAGCGTTTTCCTTCGTGTTTCCTCCTCCTCCTCCTCCTCCTCCTGGTAGGCTGGGTACGGGGATGGATTTCCTCGTGCGACGACGCCGTATCGTTGCAATTCTTAACGGAGCATAGTCCCACGCGAAGTGCTGTGTGGGCCCAAAATATTTCGGGCCTATTCCAATCTTCTTTACTGGGCTGGGCTTAGCTATTGAGCAGTCGTAATTATTATTATTTTTTTTTTGGCGATTCGTTATAAGTTGGGACCGAGGACGAGACCGGCCATATGGGTTTGGTCAGGTTCCAGGGTCAATCCGAGAGCGGTCGATTCTTTTTTTTTTTTTTTTTTTTTTTGTTTCGCTTTTTGTATTCCTTGAAAGGAAAAACTCACTATTTGAAATTACATATATATCTACAATACGATATTGAGCGACCAAACCGTGAACATTGGTACAAATCAAATAGAAATCTAAGATAAGGCAAGATTAGAAATCTCTATTTGCCAGAAATAAAAAAGATTTTTCTAACGAGCATAAAGTTCTCCGATCAAGCATAAACCGAGAAGCGAAAGGGGAAATATAAATACATAACACAAATTGCGAAATTACATGAGCTTGAAGCTCTTAGATCAAGCACAAACCGATATGCAAAAGTGGAAAAATAAATACTCAGCACAAATCGAGAACTCACACGAGCTTGAAGCTCTCAAATCAAGCATAGATTGGGAACTCACTAGCCGAGCTGCATTCGTAGGGTGAGGGAAGAAAGGTGAGCGAGTTGCGTTTGTGAGGCAAGCGATGTCAGCAGCTAAGCTGCGGAGCTGCGTTCGTGAGATGAGTGAGGAGAGGCAAGAGATCTACCGAAGTTCGCTTGCGAAAAAGAGGCAACATTCGACCAAAAAAGGCGAGAGAGAGAGAGAGAGGAGGGATAGAGAATATATACATATATATATAGTAAATAATATAATATAATATATATATATATATATATATATATATAGGGTTGGTCTGGGTTGCACCAACCCTAAGGGTTGGTCTGGGTTGCACCAACCCTAAAATTCCAGGACCGATAACCAACCCCCACTCAATGCACGTTCCGAGATCCAGGACCCATGACTGGCCAGTTCCCCTGGGAACCGGACTATGATCGGCCGGGTTGGGCCAGTCCAGAGTCGGTACAGGGGTGACGCCGGATTGCTACTCACCCCTAATTATAAGTTGCAATTGGATGGTTAGCAATCCATGTCGTGTTGTCGTAATCGGTCGTTTATTAGCGTAATTCGCAACATAATGTGCGATATGTCAAACTCCCATCAATTCGGAGTCATTTTCCTTTCCGTTGAAGTCTTAGAACTTGTGCAATGCATCCCAAGTTGCAACTGACCGGTCCTAGTATGGTCTAGCGTTGACCCTGAATCGCTGCTTACCCCTAATTATAAGTTGCAATTGGATGATTAGCAGTTCATGTCGTGTTGTTGTAATCGGTCAGTTATTAGCGTAATTCGCGGCGTGATTATAAATTGTATTTTTAACGAAATGCGCAATATGTCGAACTCCCATCAATTCTGAGTCATTTTCCTTTCTATTGAGTTCTTAGAACTTCTGCGATGCATCCTAAGTCATAACTTACTAGTCTTGGTCCGGTCTAGGGTTAAACCTAGATCCCTACTCATCCCTAATTATAAGTTGCAATTCATGTCGTGCTGTCGTAATTGGTCAGTTATTAGTATAATTCGCAGTGTGATTATAAATTGTATTTTTAACGAAATGCGCAATATGTCGAACTCCCATCAATTCCAAGTCATTTTCGTTTCCATTGAGGTCTTAGAACTTCTACAGCGCATCCTAAGTCGCAACTAATCGGTCTTGGTCCGGTCTAGGGTTAACCCTAGATCGCTGCTCACTCATAATTATAAGTTGCAATTCATGTCGTGCTGTCGTAATCGGCCAGTTATTAGCGTAATTCGCAATGTGATTATAAATTGTCTTTTTAATGCAACGCGTGATATGTCGAACTCTATCCATTGAGGTCTTAGAACTTCTGCGGCGCATCCCAAGTCGCAACTGACCGGGTTACGTCGGCCAGAGATTTTATCTGGGCCGGGGTTAGTAAGCGGATTGTTTGTCCGTGTCATAATGAAGAGTACATACAAGGGCTAGGTCGCGCTTTCAACGAAATGGAACTTCTAATTGCGCTTTTCATAGATGTATCAAGTTAAAGAGAATGAGAATATATAAAAAATTAATCAATGAGCCAGAGGCTTCAAATCGTGCGCAAAGCTAGTCATAACACTGTAATTTGCCAGAGGTGCTCGCCTTGATGTGTGTGGTGACACCTAAGAAGAAAAGGACATGCATGGGGCAGGACTACACGTCTAGAAGCGGTGGCTCCTCTACATCAACAATGTGGCGGAGGAGGAGGCGCATATTTGGAGATTTTGGCTGTCGGATCTCGCCGTTTTATTGCTGGGGGCGGGGGAGGCGACTTCGGTGGCGGCGGGGCAAGGATGACCGCGTAGTGTCCAGCCCGATCCCGGGCCGGTGCCGGTGGAGGCGTTAGGCGCCTCCTTTTTGCCAGCATCTGAAAACTTTGCATTTGCATCCGCACAAGGAATTCGCATCCAGGAACCATCTTTCGAGATCTCTCCCGGCACCCGCCGAGCGGGCCCAACGACGAGCCTCTCTCACCTGTTAGTTAGATAATTAGGAAAGTCGAAAACAAAATAAGGTTTGGGTTTTATGTTTCGAAGAACACCTGTTGGGTGGAAACAGCAAGAAAGTAGGCTACATACCTTGAAGAACAGGAGAGGGACGGCTACACGATGACGACGCGAAGACGGAAAGAGAGAGGAAAATGGCCAGAACAGTCGCAGTTAGCTTGGTTCTGATATTTCTTTCCGAGAGCGCCATGTCTGAATTCCTGAACAGGAGAGATGAAGCTAAGCTAGCTTTAAAAAGGATGGAAGGCCAGCACCACCGCGTAGAGACACGGAGAGAGAAGGTGAAGGGGGGGTTGACTTTGACTTTCATTGTCCTCGAGATTGTACTGAATCGAAAAGCTGAGCTGGAACGAGGATGAAGCCGAGGTTGTCGTCAAGAAATGCGTTGCGATGTCTGATGAGCTGTTGTGTCATGTGTGTGCCCAGTTGACCCGAATGCCTTGAAAGAGAAAATGGGATTGAGTATGTCGGAGTTGCTTATCTCAGAATTAACCACACGAGCACATGGTAATGCAGCACAAGCTATCATCCTTTAAGTTTAAATCTCACTACCTGTATACTCGAGCAATCTTTTAGGTGTTGCAGTAGGCGATGACTCGGATCAACTTGTGTCTTAGGTGATAAAATGCTAATCTTGTTCGCCTCAGGGCTCAAAGATCCAAACAAAATCACTCTTCTTTTATAATCGAAGGATACGAAACGCAGAGATCTAACTAGCCAAAGGCCCATAAGACACTCCACATGACTTTAATTTCATGACACATTGTGTGACTTGTTTTTGTTTTCTTTTCCTTCTTGTATAACTGTTGAAATTTCACCTTTGCTTTATGTCGATCACAACAGAACTTGCTCGAAAATGTACACACATATTAACACGTAGATTCAGTCATATCTCATTCACATTTTCTTAAACTTCAGAAAGTAGTTTTGTTCTCACAATACTGTAGGACAAAGTAAAAATGACTTTCTAAAATTCTATAAGAAACAAAAGATTATACAAACCAATACGTGGATCTCTCTCCAACTCTAGGAAGAATGTACCTGCCAGCCACCACAGGCTCCTCTCCCTTTCTCCTCATGCTTCTCTTATCATCAGTCACGGACGGCGCTGGGCTCCTCCTACTCGTCGCCGAAACGTTCTTGTTTGATACTAAGAATAGTGAGGAATAATTGAACAGAAGAACAGAGGAAGGAATGTGTAAATAATCTTTTTGTGTTTTGAATTTTTCTATCGTGTCTTTGTACAATTACAGAGGCTCTATTTATAAACTTTCACAAGAAAACCAATGTCTACACTTGAGGGGGTTTTGAAAGGAAACGTAATCACTGATTAGGAATTGACGTAGTGATTTGTTGATGCTTGAATTGTGGGGATTTGATTATGTCAATTTGTTTCTTTCTTTGGTGGAGATCGTGTTGTGGGTTTCCTTCTTTGCTTGATTCTTCCAATCTTCCTTCTTTGGTGTTACCATCGTTGGTGGAACCAGAATGTTGTTGATTGCTTGATTGTTGCAGATTTCGTGATTGTTGCTGATTTCTTGAATTTCGGTGATTGATTGATTCCCTTAACATCCCCCTGCAAGCTGACTGGGCAGAATGGACATTCAGCTTGGTTTGAAGCATCCGAAATCTAGCTGATGAGAGTCCTTTGGTGAAAATATCGGCTGGTTGATCGACAGTTGATATATAATGAACCGAAAGTTGACGGCGTGCCAAGCTTTCCCGAATGTGCGGGCATGGAAAACTGGGTTCGCAGTGAGATAGATAGCCGAGAGATTGTCACACCAGAGTGCAGGCGGGTGTGAAGGTAGTGCTCGAAGGTCACGAAGTAGAAACTCTATCCAAATGAGCTCGGCTGTGGTGTCTGCTAGGCTTTTGTATTCTGCTTCGGTGCTAGAGCAAGCAACTGTTCATTGTTTGCGTGAACTCCAGGAATAAGGTTGGAACCAAGGAAGATGCAAAAGCCACCAACGGAACGTCGGTCGTCACGATCACCGGCCCAGCTTGCGTTGAAAAATGCATGGAGAGCAGTGGAGGACGAGCGGCTAAAATGTAGCTCGTGTTGTGGAGTGTCAGCAAGATAACGTAGGATCCGTTTCACAGCTTGCCAATGCATGGTGGTGGGAGCATGAAGAAACTGACAGGCGGTGTTCACAAAATAAGCTATATCTGGGCATGTGAGTGTGAGGTATTGAAGAGCCCCAACAATGCTATGATAAAGTGCAGGATCAGGCATAGGATCACCGGAGTAAGCTGATAGTGGTTCATCGGTGGTGCAAGGAGGAGGAGCAGCTCGAGCTTCGGTCATTTTGGACCGCTGGAGGATCTCTTGTATGAACTTGGTTTGATTGAGTAGAAGGCCGGTAGAGGTGTGCTGAACTTCCATCCCCAAAAAATAATGAAGGGGTCTAAGGTCTTTGATGGCAAATTCACCTTGGAGTGAGTTGAGTAAGGACTGTATAGGAGCCTGAGGTGACCCTGTGAGGACGATATCATCCACATAGACAAGCAGAAAAATGCTGTAATGTGGAGTATGCATAATGAAGAGAGAAGAGTCCGCAGTAGATACACAGAATCTGATTTTAAGGAGATATGAACTGAGCCGTTGGTACCACGCGCGTGGCGCTTGCTTTAAGCCATAGAGAGAGCGTCGAAGACGGCAGACATGAGTCGGTCGTTGGGGATCAACAAATCCTTGTGGTTACGTCATATAGACTTCTTCAGATACATAGCCGTGAAGGAAAGCATTGGACACATCTAGTTGGCGAATAGTCCAGCCGCGAGAGTAAGCTATTGCAAGTATTGTGCAGAATGTGACTGGCTTAGCAACGGGGCTGAATGTTTTTGTATAGTCGATTCTCAGTTGTTGGTGATAACCTTTGGTAACTAATCGAGCCTTGTACCTTTCAAGGGAGCCATTGGACCTGAGCTTGATTTTGTAAATCCATTTGCAATCGATGGGGCGGACATGAGAAGGTGCTGGTACAAGTTCCCAAGTTCCATTGTTGATTAAGGCATCATATTCTGCCGCCATAGCTGCACGCCAATTTGGATCTCGGGAAGCCTGCGTGAAACAAGTAGGCTCGATGGGAGTTTGTGTACCTGCAGTCAAAGCAAAAGTTTGATTCCTTATGAGGACTCGTCGGTGAATCGTGCCATCTCTCAACCGAGTGAACATGGGATGTGCCGGGGCTGGAATGTCCGAAGTAGAGGAGTTGGAAGTGTCAGGCTCCAGAGTTGTGGAGGGAGTTGCAGATGATGTCGGTGAGATGGATGGTGAGGACCTGGGGGCAAGATCTATTGCTGCAAACATGGAGTTCTGTTCAGAGTCGTTCATTGGTGGCAGAGGTAGTACCACACTTGTAGGTGGAGGGGCAGAGCATGGCAGTGGAGATGGTGTATTGCCAAATGGAAAGGTGTGTTCGTCGAAAACTGCATCAGCCGCAATATAGATTTTACCAGTTTATGGGCAGTAACAGCGATAGCCTTTGTACCCCGAAGGATAGCCAAGAAAGACACAACGGTGTGATCTTGGGGCAAGTTTGTGAGTGGTATAGGGCCGTAAGTATGGAAAAACTGTACACCCAAAAACTTTGAGGTGTGAAATCTCTGGTGGTGTTTGGAACAGTGTCTGCCAGGGTGTGAGATTATTGAGGAGAGGAGTCGGTGTCCTGTTGATAAGATGTACCGCCGTTTCAAAAGCATATTCCCAGAACTGGTAAGGGACTGAAGCGTGGGACATAAGGGCTAGGCCTGTCTCGACGATGTGGCGGTGTTTGCGTTCAGCAGTGCCATTCTGGAATGGAGCATATGGACAAGATACTTGTTGATGAATACCATGTGGGAGGAGATGGTTTCGGATTGCAGTAGAGCGGCGAAATTCTGGTGCGCCATCGCATTGAATTGTCTTAAGTGTACGTTGTAATTGAGTTTCTGCAAATTTGTGAAAAGCCTTAAAAATGTCTGCAAATTGATCACGAGTAGTGAAAGGATAATACCAAGTGAACCGAGAATGGTCATCGACAAAACAGACATAATATTTATATCCTGAAATAGAAGTGATAGGGGATGGTCCCTAGACATCAAAGTGAACAAGTTCAAGGGGAAATTTAGCTCTAGAAGGGGATGGAGGGTGGGGTTGGTGTTTACTCTTGCTAAGAGCACAGGCCGTACAATAGGAGGGAGAGGATTTGGAAAATTGTGTTTGTGTGGATTGAAGCAGACAAGTTATTCGATCAGATGACGCATGACCCAGGCGTTGATGCCATAAGTTGAATGAACTAAGGAAAGTTGACGGAGACTTGTCAGAGGTGGAGACCCGATATAGACCATTCTCAAGATGACCTCGGAGGAATACCTGACCAGTATGAACACACAGAGCAACAAATGAGGTGGGGTAAAATAAGAAGACACAATTGTTATCGAGCGAAAATTTAGAAACTGACAGCAGATTTTTTGTAATATGAGGAACAACTAAGACATCTAAGAGATGAAAGTATGGACCTGTTGTAGGCACGAATGTACCTGTGTGAGTGATGGGAAGGGAAACTCCATCACCCACAATCAATTGTTGATTCTCGGTGTATGGAGTGACCTGGGAGAGGCCGGAAATGTTGTCGGTGATGTGGTGGGTGGCTCCTGCATCTGGATACCAAGACTGAATATCCATCGCAGAAGGTGGAGTAGCAGGTGAGGCATAATAAGCTATGGGTTGAGCAGTTCCGGTTAGGGCCGAATAATGTGCTTAAGATGGCGCCGGTGTAATAAACTGGGGATTAAACCGCTGCTTGCAATTGTTCACTCGGTAGCCTTGTCGTTGGCATATCTGACAGAATGGATCTGAATTTTGTCGCTTGCCACCTCCACCAAACGACCGGTAGTTGGGTGCCCTTGTTGGTGTCGGCAAAATTGGATTAGTGCTGGATGGGCTTGCATTTGATGAGCTGAAATTTTGAGTGCCCCCTTTAGACTGTTGAGACGTGAATCTCGACTGGTGAGATACAAAAGCAGCAAGTGGAGGGGTATTGGAGGTCATTTTGTTGATTTCCAGTCTTTCTTCGTGTTGAAGGAGCAAACCATGAAGGGCGTCACGTGAAAGTGCTCCTGATTGAGAGACGACGGAGATCGCTGTGTCCAAACCGGAAAATTCTGGTCCAAGACCACGGAAGATGTGTGTGTGGTACTCATTTGCTGATAGGGGTTCTCCAATGGTGGCTAATTGATCTGCGATGGTGGCTGCCTCGTGAAGAAATTATGTTATTGTGCGGCTTCCTTTTGTAATGGATTGAAATTGAAGTCGCAAAGCCGATGCCTGTGCTGTTGATTGTGCGGCATAAGAGTCGGAGAGGTATCTCCAGATGGCTACTACAGAGGTATGGTTTGTCAATTGAGCGACAACAGGAGAAGTGGATGAATTGTGAATCCACCCCATTGCGATTGAGTCACGGATTCGCCATGCCTTGCATTCGGGATTAGGCACCAGTGTGCCGTTGTTGGAAGCATGTGAGATGTGTTGGGGAGGAGCTAGTTCTGAGCCATCAAGAATAGAGAGGAGATTAGCTGCAAGAAGATATGGGGTAATTTGGGCTTTCCAGATTGGGTAATTTTGCCCAGTGAGTTTTTTCCCAATGGTGGGTGGGGAGTGAAGATTGAGTGTCGAATTTGGAGCTGCAAGATGTGGAAGGGCAGCGGTAGTGATTATTTCTGAGGATACATGAGTTGAGTTAGTGTTGGATCGAGGGCTTTCGCTGGTATGCTCTAATACCATGTTTGATACTAAGAATAGTGAGGAATAATTGAATAGAAGAACAGAGGAAAGAATGTGTAAATAATCTTTTTGTGTTTTGAATTTTTCTATCGTGTCTTTGTACAATTACAGAGGCTCTATTTATAAACTTTCACAAGAATACCAATGTCTACACTTGAGGGGGTTTTGAAAGGAAACATAATTACTGATTGGGAATTGACGTAGTGATTTGTTGATGCTTGAATTGTGGGGATTTGATTATGTCAATTTGTTTCTTTCTTTGGTGGAGATTGTGTTGTGGGTTTCCTTCTTTGCTTGAGTCTTCCAATCTTCCTTCTTTGGTGTTACCATCGTTGGTGGAACCAGAATGTTGTTGATTGATTGTTGCAAATTTCGTGATTGTTGCTGATTTCTTGAATTTCGGTGATTGATTGATTCCCTTAACAGTTCTCTTCTCCCACCATTGCTATGGTCTGTTGCCCCAACCACAACGATGTTCTCTTGTCCTGGCCAGTGTTTATCGCATTTTCCATAATTTGTTCTTGCAATGAAATCTCTTGACAATGCTCCTCCGTGCCAAGATTTGGTAACTTTTTTGAGCTTGCCTGTTCGTCTAGAATCCTGCGTCAGCTACTGCAGTTGCCAATGGCAACTTGACATCATCGCCACAGGTCTCTACTACTATTTTAATAACTTGTGCTGCCTTTTCTCTACCCATATAAGCCGCGCCGTGCCGCACCATCTCCGCCAGCTACACTTGGCTACCTCTTTTATCTAAGCTCTTCGTTTTCCTCACCCCCATGAATCATTGCAGCTACTTTGCCCCCAACAGCTACACGACCATTGTCACTTCATGGACCTTGTTGCGAAACTCTTTAACCACTGGCAATCACACCGTGACGCAATTGTGAAAGCAAATTCGATTCGTGTATTAAGGCTCCGTTCGTTTGGCGGAAAATATTCTCCCGGAAAATATTTTCCGGATTTTCCGGTGTTCGGGGGGCGGAAAACGTTTTTCGTGGGAAAATATTTTCCTTCCCCCCCTCACAAATTAGCCTAAGTCTATGGAAAATAACTTCCGCTTCTTCAAAAGCGGAAATCATTTTCCGGAGCTTCTTTTTCTTCTTCACTAAGGTCGCCGGCCGCCGCCTGTGCAGTCGCCGCCGCCGGGCCGCCGCCGCCGCCGCCGGTCGCGCGGCCGCCGGACGCCGCCGCCGCCGCCTGCGAAAAATATTTTCCGAAACTTTTTCATATTGGTCGCCGAACACCAAAAAATTATGTTCCGGAAAAATATTTTCCAGAAAAATGACTTCCGGGAAAATATTCTCCAAAATGAGAATATTTTCCGCCAAACGAACGGAGCCTAAGGATTCCTATTTCCCACCGTCCATTGTAGGCACAAGCCTTGCGGGTTTTGATTATTTTCCAATGCGGTGATGAGCTTAGGCTTGGGTTTCTATTGGGTTCGCCCAACGAGCCTTTTAGCTTTTACTTCTTTCAGTTTTGTTCGCTAGGTTGTGGCTTTTAAGTCAGCATTTGCTCATCGTACATGTATCAATTAGGGGTGTGCAAAAGAACCGGAACTCGCCCGGACCGCCCGGAACCGGTGGTTCCCAAGGGAACCGGTTCGGTTCCCGGTTCCAGGTGTGGAACCGCCCACCCGGACCGGACCGGTAATATAATAATAATATATATATTTTTTATTTTTTAATTAAAAAAATCTGACCAAAAAAATTTTAAAAAAAGAAGAAAATTTATTATCATGTCTGAAGCTCTTGTGTAGTTGGGATACCTTGGTCATTTTTCCCAATAATTAATGGGTACCCACTTGATTTATGGATGATGTGGTTAATATAATCGATCACAGTGTAGGAATTGTATGAAAAGTTATGTTCTTTTCCTTTTGTTCTGTTGATCCGATGTTGGTCCACAGAATTTTTTTTTTATTTGTCTAGGAAAACTTGTTGAGACCCGTTTCATGGACCCGCCCAAGAGCCGGACCGGACCGGCGGTCCGGTTCTCGGGCGGGTCCATGGAACTGACGGGCGGTTCTCGGTTATAATTTTTGGAACCGTTCTTGTAACGGGCGGTCCACGGTTCCGGGGTGGGAATCGCCTACCCGGATCATGCACACCCCTAGTATCAATTACGTGCATACTTGCTTGATGATGGACATAACCTATATCAGTATGGGAAAAAGCTCCGTAGCATCACATCACGCTGTGAGAATTTAATTGTGGGATGATGGCAAAGTCTGATTTCTAGCTCGTGCAAAAGTCAGTCTTAGCCATCATGGCTTCTTCCGATTGTAAGAAGAGACATGATGATCTAAATTAAAGATGCTCATAATGAAGAGTTTAAACATGATGACGGTGACGAGAGCATTGAACGGCCGACCGCTGGTTTGTGATTGAAGAAACAAACAAAATCCACGTGATACAAAAGATTGGCTCCTGACTGTCCGTCGGGTCGATTCAAAGGCATCCTCCAGGTCTGCACCAAGGCCATCGAGTGAAGTAGGCCGCGTATTTTGCGGCTATCTTTTTTGTATACATCCCACAACTTCTACGACTGGGAACGACAGGCCTTCACGGGCCTACTGTGATACCATGTAGATCGCTTTCACGTGCTGAGTTGCTGAAGCTTTGTCCTGCATTTTGCTTGACTCATGCCCAATCATGAGTTTCTTGATTATTGTGGGTGTAGTAGTCACTTAAGAGGCTTTAGACAGCTCTAAAATGAATGTTGGCGTGGGCCTATTTCAATCCGGAAGGAATGTTTATGCCCAAAATGTCAGCTTTTGACTTTGCTTACCATACTAACTCCTGACTAGCCCTGAAATTGATAACTCGACCTTAAAAACGACCCAAGACAATCAACCACCGGCTGATTAAATACATGCTATGAACACTTCACGATCTTCACTTTCCTGTATAGCAAAATGAAGGCAAGCAAGTACTCCTTTTTATAATGCAAAACAATGAACTTCAGTCGATATCCGGCATGAAACATATCCGGGTTTGTTCCGAGAGTTTCCGGCGAAAAAGTAGGGGCATGAAAGGTAAAGTTTCCATCACCTAACACAAGAAAAGGACCACCATTAAATCAAGTCGAATAAGAAGGGTTATCAACAGTAAGGGTAAAGTTAATGTTACCTTGGGAAAAGATATCAGAAAGAATGGAGCGGGGTCAACTGGCTACTTAACTTAGCATTTAAAAGCGCGAATAAAATCTGGCTTTTCTAGCCAATGAGATCGATCGTGCGGATTTGGATGCTTTGACTTTTACGGGACAAGGAACTTTACCCTGTTCCAAAGGAGACCTTCACGTACGCTCAACGAGCGTAAACTCAAAGCAAAAGCTTCATCAAACCCTTCTTTCTTTCTTTTTTTTAATCTCTTTCGTGGCATCGAATGTGGCGTTATTTTTGCCTTTCTTGCCTTCCCTTTCACGTCTCTCTTTGCCATTGGCTTTCTTTCACGTGGAGAAAGCGCTTTCCTTGAAAAACAAAAGTACCCCTCACAGAGCAATAAAGGGTTTTTTGATAACAAGGTTTGAAGTGAAGGATGGAGGAGATCTGAGACAGACACAGGGACAACGAAAAGGGTTCGATCGTGAGCACCAGCTAAGCTCGGTAAGATGGAACGCAGCCAGTTGCCGTAAGTAGATTAGTGTCAGAACAAAGGATTGTTTTTTGTCAAAATGCCTCCCACATTAGTAGCATACAATTGGTCGGTGCTGCTAGACACAGTAGTAATAATGATTAGGTCATAGTCCGGTGGCCAGCAGCAAAGGGGGCATTGAACTATGGCCAGTACAACTAGACATTTTTACCCATTTTTAACTTAGCACGTTTATCAGAAGCATCACGACTCATAAGGACGTAATCAAGTGGACTTGCAACTAGGATGTTAATGTTGTTTGGGTCCAGCACATATGATGAGGTTTGATCCGCCATGTTCAGGAGTGATTTGTGATTACGGGTTTCACTTAGGTGAGGAATGAGTGAAATTAAAGAGTAGATAATTCCCTATAGAAAAAGGCGAAATAATGTCCGGACAAAAGATTAGCTGACACGTCCTATATCGGCGCTGTTGAGTTACTTGACCCTCCAAAAATTGAAAACATCATGTCGGGTTGGTGAGGTTGTCATATTTCTCAATTGAAAGAAAATGACAGTAATTCATGCCTACACTGAGTGAAAAGGAAAATGGTTGGGCAATATATGATTTCGTCGCTTGACGAGTTTAAGAAAAACCGTTTGATACAAGATGTTTCCAATCTATCAAAAGATAAAGGAATGTTGAGATCCATTGTGTCTTGATACAGATGCTAGCATTGTTCTTTTGATATACGAGGTGCCCACAACTCCACCTTGCTAATGTTTTAGTATCGAGCACATGTTTTTAGCAGTCGCCATTGCCGCTACCAGCTATTCAGCCCCATTCCTAAACGGGCGGGAAAAGTGCTGAACAAGTCCTAAACCTTTTTGGGGTAGTGCCAATTTAGTTATAAACCTATTTTCGGTGCCAATTGAGTCCCAAACCTTTTGATATAGTGCCAATTCAGTCCTTTTGGCCGGATTTTGCTGACGTGGACATCGGCCAGCCGGCGACCGGTCACCGGCGCTGACGTGGATAAAATTTAATAATATTTTAATATTTTTTTGAATTTTTTTCTTCTCCCTCTTCCTTCAGCTGCTTGCCGGAGCGGCGACTGGCCGGAGGCCAGCGAGGTCGACCTCACCGGCCTCGGGTGAGCCTCGCCGGCCACTGGCGAGGCTCGCTCGGCCTTCGCCATGGTCGGGCGAGGGTCGATCTCGCCAGATCCGGCGAGGTCGGGCCTCGCCCAGCCGCCGGTGAGGCTCGCCTAGTCATGGTGAGGCTCGCCTTCGCCGTCGCCGGCGAGGGTGAGCCTCGCTAGTGGCAAGCGTGGCTCGCCCTAGGCCGGCGAGGTCAACCTCGCCGGCCTCTGGCCTCCGGCCGGTCGCCGCTCCGGCGAGTGGCTGAAGGAAGAGGGAGAAGAAAAAAAAATTCAAAAAAATATTAAAATATTATTAAATTTTGTCCATGTCAGCGCCGGTGACCGGTCGCCGGCTGGCCGATGTCCATATCATCAAAATCCGCCCAAAAGGACTGAATTGACACTATATCAAAAGGTATAGGACTCAATTGGCACTAAAAATAAGTTTGTGACTAAATTGGCACCACCCCAAAAGGTTTAGGACTTATTCAGCACTTTTCCCCTAAATGGGCCGATCTATCGCATTTGAATTTACTCCGATGTACATATGCCGTTTTAGAAATCGACATCGATGCCTCAAATGGTCTGGCCCCATTATCCGTGATTTGCCCGGTTCATCAAAGAACGGCCCGGCCACTCTTTCAAATGTGCAGCGGAACCAAAGACGACAATTAACTTATTTTTGGGCGGGGACAGAATTACGACGGGAAAGATTAAATTAAGGAGATAATGATGGTACAAAAAAAAAAAGCAAAGGAATATTAATTGGGGAACTTGTTGATGATCTCCCCCCAATATTCCCACCACCACCACATCACCACACCTCCAAAAGATTTTGGCGCCAAAATCCGAGTCAATCTCTTGCCGCTGCCCGCCCCGGTCAGCTACTTTCACGGGCACCTTCCTCTCCTCCCCTCCCTCCTTTCCTTTCTCCTTTCACACACACCACACTACATTACACAACATTAACATAAAAGTCTTCTTTATTCTTCTCTGCTTATGTCACGAGTTTCCTCGGGTTCTCTTCCTCCTCCCCTCTCCTCCTCTCTCTGATCTCACTGGTATATACAGAGCCACATTGAACCATATGCTCTTCCTCATTTAAAGCCAGCTCCCCTCCCTCTCTCCACATCTCTCTCTCTCTCTCTTCCATCTTTTATAAGCGCCCTTTCACCCGAACAGCCCAACACCCTTTCCCAATCCCCCACAAGAAAAGATCAAACCAGCCTTTATTCTCTTCCTCCCGTTTTATATTCTCTCCCTCAAAGCCTTCCTCCTTTGCGCTGCACCACACCGTTTTTGTTCTTGGGCCACCGCGCGGAGGCGGCAGGGGGGGAGGGGGCGCGTATTTATGATCATGGGGTTCCAAGAGAAGCGCCACCAGGTGGATAGAGGGCTCGAGATGGAGGGCAAGGCGACGTGGGTCATCGCCGGAATCTCGCTGCGGTCCCCGTTGAAGCCCATCTACACCAAGTGGGACGACGGCGGCGGCGGCGGGGAGGAGGAGGAGGAGCTGTCCACGACCCCGACGGGCGAGGAGGCGAGGATCCCGGCTAAGTTCACGTGCCCGCCGGCCCCGAGGAAGCGGAAGCCGGCGTTGAAGTACCGCTACAACGGGGTTAGGGAGTTCTTTAATCCTCCGGATTTGGAGAGCGTGTTCATGCGCAAAGCCGAGAGGGCTAACTGATGATTCGTGGGAGATTTGTGTAGTTGTTAAAAAGGTTGTATTATGGACTCCAGTTTCTTGCTTATTTTCTTTCCCTTCTCCTCTAACTATTATTTCTCTTTTTTCTCTTGTCCTCTTGTATGCTCTTATCTGTTTAGTAGGTAGTGGAGGCTAGTGATGTGTACAGAACATTTTTCATTCAATAAAGATTCGCGATTAGGCAAGTTTCCTTCTTTCTCTTTTTAAGAAAAACCCACTGGGTGTCTGAATCTTTGGCTTGATAAATTCAAACAGAATCACATAATCTTGTCTCCACCCGGGAAGTAGCAGTTATGGCTTTACTTGGTGAAGCAGGAGGCATCGTGTTTCCAAAGCGAAATTTGCCTTTGCTTCT
Source organism: Syzygium oleosum (assembly GCF_021117445.2). Taxonomy (NCBI): domain Eukaryota; kingdom Viridiplantae; phylum Streptophyta; class Magnoliopsida; order Myrtales; family Myrtaceae; genus Syzygium; species Syzygium oleosum. The sequence continues at coordinate 17,969,112 of NW_026607487.1, forward strand.
CTCTCTCTCTCTCTCTCTCTCTTTCAGGCTTCTCTAAAGTTTGGTGAGCTGAGACGGGCAAGAAATTCTGGGTCTTCTGTTCATTGTACCTTCTCAGAGTACTCGAACTGGTTCCATATTTGCCGCTCCGAGCGGAAGAATGACGTAAACCATCGCTTTATTACATTATGCACGACTGTAACCTATCATCTTTATCTTTGTTCAAGTCGACATGAGACACCCACTCTGACAACAAGTAGGATTTCTAGAAGCAAATCTTTATTCATCAAAGAAGGAACAAAAAAAAAAAAAATTGGGGAAAAAGAAGAACCAAAGCTTTTGTTAATGGCTTCAAAAGAGAGGGGAAAACAGATAGAACTTTTTAGCTTTTGATGCCCTTAACAGTCAAAAGGCAAAGCTTTCAACTCCTAGAGAGCTCAAAACATATGTTGGGTCAAATCCCATATTTTCAACTCATAGCCATAGGGCTTCTTCTTTCTTTTCCCCTGAAGTATTTGTGTGCAGTAGATGCTCTCTCTCTCTCTCTCTCTCTCTCTGGTGATGATGCGTGAGAGAGTTGTCTTTCCCTTCCATTCAAGTCACAAGTCAATTTTGAGCTTCATATAGAGAGGACAGTGAATGTGAATGCGGCCCAAAAGCCATTTCGAAAGGAGAAGAGGTAAAGGCAAATCCTTTTCAAGGGGTCACCTATCTCGGATTGGATAATGAGAGATCGATGCTGTGGTTCTTCACTGATGTTGATTGGGACAAAGCCCCACATGACCCTCCCCCTCGGTCACACCCATGTAACCCCACCACACCTTTTATTCTGTCTTAACCATCATAATCATCGACCCCTTTTCTTTATAAGACTTCTTTGGCCCCTCTCTCTCTCTCTCTCATATGAGTCATGCCCCACATGCATGCATGCATGTACACATACTTGCCTAACCCACCGAGGGCTCTTGTGCTCTATTGGCTGGGTAGTGGGGGAAAGTTTGTGTGATGGGTTTGATTTAAACACAAAAGTACGGCACCCATGTGGAAAGAGGCTCCTTTGGTTTTTTTTGTGCCCTTTTTGAGAGATTAGAATCCTATGCTCTCGCTGAATGGACCAGCTATAATATGCATTTTTACTCACTTTCATGCCACCATTATAATAACCCTTTTCATAGTCAAGTGCTTCTCACCAATAATTGACTCAGCCCCTTGTTTAGCACTAAAAAACAGAAGGGGGTTTTAACTTTTTTAAGGGGCGAGAATGTGCAATGGTAGTGAAAGCAAAAGGGGAGATGTTCCACCTTAGCTCTTCGAGATTGCATTGCACCCTCCCAATTAAACAAACCCTTCTTGGGATCGGAGACGTCATTGAGTCTATGGCATCGTAACACGTATTGTACGAGCTCCTGAATATATTGGAGCTTGGCAGGTAGCTGTGCCAAGTCTTGTTGTGCTTTAAGATTGATCAATTCATTTAACTTAAAAATTCTTTCTTTTATAGTCTTTTTTGTTGCCATTATCGGAGACCACATGCTTAAGGGGGGATCTCCACACTTTCATTCGGCGGTTGCCCGGACGAATTTTGATCTTTACCATAAGATAAGATGGATTACAAATTTCAATTTTGACTGTGTTGATGGGGACAAGAGGGATGAGGAATGATGGGTTGGAAATAGAAGGAACACGCCAACGGTTTGAGTTCGATCTTGCAATCTCTTGTCCAGAGCCTCGCATGTTGCCTGGACAACCCCTTCGGTGCGTTTGATTCTCTTATGATCCTGTGTATTTCCCGTGCACGAGATACGGAGAACATAGTCGCGTTAGCTTCTTCACGCTCGTTAACGATTTCGTAGAAATGCTTAGTTTAGTCACATAGAAATCTTGATAATAAATTAGCTAGGTCGATGGCATTCGTGTAATAACCGGTCCCTAATGCTACCTATCTCGATAAATTTATGGGAAAATTTTATGATTATACTTCGCTTGCATATACCTGATTTACAAACGCTTCTGATCTATTCGACTTCTTGTAGTCGATTATACCGTGTAAGACGACCCAATCGAGGAAGAAATTTACGGGGTTTGTCTCTACAATTCCCTTGGACTCGGAGCTAATAAATTTTATGTGAATTATTTAGTATTTGTGCTTATTATATTCGACTTTGTATCAGGAGAATAAGCTATTCTACGTACTTTCATTATCGTGTCATCATAAGTTGCAAAAGAGTTTGTAGCCTCGGCTCTCGATGGTCTGTTCGACAGTAAAAAAACCGTAAATCATAATGCCCTTAGGGAAACATCATGAACTTGCCAAGATTTTAATGAGAGATTTTAGAGATAAATACATTCATAGCCCCTGAACTAATTTTGACAGCGTTCTTGTTTAGTCCCTGGACTTCTTCTTTGCCGCTTGTAAGATCTATGATCTTTAAACTTCTATAAAGTTTGTGTAATTGCAAAACAAACAACTGGACTACACATCCAGTTGGTCATGCTTGGTACGAATGGTCGCCTTCGTAAAGTTGAGCGAAAGAAGCTAGGGACCCTAAAGCTGCACGTTTGGTTTCTTCACGTAATAACATTTCGAAGAAGTCGACACTTCCGCAGGTGAGCGATTAGCAAATGTACTCTATACACACTTTTCGGTATTGCGATAAAAAACTAGATGATTTTCCTCCCATTGCACAAACATGTAACTATAATGTCTAAGAACCAACATGCTATTTATACACACAGATATGGCTCAATGAATTTATAAGCAGAGTTCTCTGATCTTTGATGCTTAACAATGAGAATTATTTAGGACGAGATAGACGAATTTTATTTTTTTCGGGGCCGAAAACGAGAGAGATGAAAGGATGCTAGGAGAAATTGCAGCTCATTCGACTGGTTGAGTTGGAAACCATTAAGCAAGAAACGTACTGACGTATTGATGGAAAGAGACTCCATAAATTTGAACATACCAGAAACCTAGTGCTCTCTGATGCAACTGGTCCACTGCAAAAACAGGACATTATTGAGCCGAGACGGCAACGCCATCATGCGACATCCTAAATGCTAAACAAGTAATCATGCATCTCTTGTAAGTTTTTGCGTATTGCTTAACACGCTGTTCGCATTTCTTTCTGATTTTGAGCAGATCTGGGAAAGAGAATAATGGAATTTACATGCAGGTTCAGGAAACGATACGGCGAGTCTTAATACGACCCTCGTAAACGTCACAGACTATGGATGATTGGAAAAGGGACGATGGTGCTTATGTATGAGCGTAGTGGTATGGTATGCACGGCCAGCTGTCTCTTCTTCTTGAGAGATGCTTGGGCTTTGTGTGTCAGCGGCTGAACCTGGAGCGACCAGCCTATTCTGTGACATTTGAGGGTAAGGATTGCCCAGCTGGGCCTACTCTTTTCACTTCTCTTCAGGTGGACCAACTTCTGACTAAAACAAGATAGGGGCTCGTACGAAGGAGTGAGAATTTTAGCGAGTTTCAGTAAAGATTACTTGCTACATCTAGCATTTTGATTTTATTAACAAGGGGAGTCAAGTGTCCTTTAGGAAAATCCTTCTTGTTTCATCTATTCTCGTCTTCCCCTGTCCTTTTTCACTCTCGTTTCTGTCCTCAGTCACACCCGTCGGCAACCAAATTAGGTTTGGAGGGCATGGATACGAGCCAACCCGTTTCCTCTCCCCCATCTTTTGGCTAATTCAAATAAGAAATCGAAATGAACAGCAACAGCAAGAGTATACACTCACACATCAACTCCTGAAGACGGCGCCTGTTGGTGGATCAAACATAGATGATCTCGGACACGGCAAGAAAACTGACGGGGTTGTCAAAACTTCACACTGACAAACTCATAGCTACAAAAAGGCACAATATGATCAGCGACTTTCCTTCAGACCTTTTGGCTTTGAGGTCTCTCTCCTGAACCCCCAGATCTAGAGTTCTAGGGTAAGTTGAGAGAGAAGCTACAAAAGGCAGGATTGCAATGTAATCAACAGGAAGTAATGAGCTACTATTTTTAACAAGCAGCAATTAACTAATGGATTGCTACTGTAACCATGCTAGGAAACGAACCAGAGGCAGAAGACCACCCCTCCGAGCGGCGGGAAGGTAATTCATAGCAAGAAACAATGCATAAAATGAGATCCTTCAAGAAAGATATCAAGTACCAGGAGGCTCTGATTATGGGATGGTCAGACCACTCCGCATGGACGACATCATATATTTGCCATTTACATGCATATAGAAGCACGAAAGTAAGGTGTCTAGTCTACATGTTGTGGATCTGCCTGTAACAATGTTCGGACATACGATAGAAGAACTCGAAAAATGCATGCTCTCCACAAGTTTCACATCCCAAAAGAAGCGTGAAAATCCACACAACCAACGAGAGCAGTTACATGTGTAAATCAATTGCATATTTACAGGATTCTCCAGCTACACAGGTGACTGCAGTATAATGAAATTTTTATTTCATTTAATGGGCGTCATGTGACACCTCGTACAGACGTAAATGCAGGATTAGTAAGGTTTGATTCTAACCAAAATGAACAGCTGATTCAACAGATTACACTAGGATGCAAGCTGCAAGTCAAATTGTTCCGAAAGATTGCTTAAACCACAGATTACACTATTAGAAAGTGCCCCTAAATGGAGGAAAGAAGTGATTCTTTAACTGTGACGAACTCAGACAGGCAGGAACACGGTTTTGTGCTATGCTTCTGAGCTCTGCTATCATCACATCTCCTTTGACAGCCTTGTATCCTGGCTTAACAAATCTAAAAAGGCAAGCTCAACGATGAAAAACCTGAAAAGTTCATCATGACTAAGGACTCTTTCTCATCTTAGCACCAAAATGGTTGTTGGGCAGTCAAAAAAGGAACAAATGGCATTTCAACCAAGGAAAGAAAATAATCCTGCACAGGTGATTTCTGAAAGACTTCTAACAGAAGCACATAATGCAGCTAATCTTTTTTCCACAAACAAAAACGGATTGATAGATGCAGCGTGTCCATGGTACTAGGGTTAATTGGGACCAAAAAAATGGCCAACTATTCATAAGTAACAACAAATTTGAAAACCCTCCCAAAGACAGAACGCCCCAAATGGCTCCTCCATTCCCACCAAACGAAGAGATAAAAATGAAAGGGCAAATAGGAAGAAAAGCAAAACCGAGTCAGCATTTCTAAGTACAATGCCAAAGCAACTTCAAATGCTAAAGAAGAAATCAACACAATTCTTCCCTCGATGATTATTTATCTCTTACGCATACAACTCAAATCAGTTGGAGATGAAGTAAAAGTAACGGCTCAACAAAGACTAACTCTTCAGGTAAACAGTATTCACACAGTAGTATATTTCCATCTAAACACCAAGTGCAATCTTAGATTTCACCAAAGCAGCACTCATATCCCTAATCCAAAATTACACTAGCTGAAGATTTAGAGTATAAACATCGAAGCACCGCATAACCCCAGTTAAAAGAGACGACATCCTTAGAATGCAACCAAAAAAGAGATAGGACAGAAGGATTATACTGATCTACTAAAGAATGTTTGCGCAAACTAAGATCTCTATTTTGGCAAACATATCGCTACTGTCTGCAGAATTCATTGTTCACAATGAACATTTTCTTTATACCCTGAATTTTCTTCATATACAAGCAAAGCTGATCCAAGTAAAACGGCCCTGAAAATCACCGGGTCCATTGGCTCATTCATGGGCTATTTCAACCAAGTAAGACTGCTTCTGGGAATGGCCACCCGTATGGAACATCTTAAGGTGATATGTTGCATCACCAATCAGTTCTCGCAAATCAGGGTGTTGGGCAGCGAATGAACGATCAGCTCCGTCCAGGACAGCCAACACCCTAGCTTGTGCCAGGGCCTCGCTGTTGCCAGAACTTATTGCAAGGTAGCAGAGTAGATACAACCCATGCAATTGCATCCTTTCACCGCCCTTTAGCAGTCTCATCACTGGTGGAACACCGTCAGACTCGATTATTGCCCTCGCATGCTCCTTACACAGAAAATTATCTGGACATACAAACTTCCCCAGAGAAATAGCAGCTTCAGTTGCTACTTCTTGGTTCGAGTGGTTAAGTTGACTTACAAGTGGCACAAGAACACGAGTCTCTCTAGCCGGAAATGTCCGAGCCAACGAGCCAATGGATTTAATCGCAGGAACTCGCAACGATGGAGAATCTATCTCCTTCATCACCTTTAAGAGCTGATCCACAACAGATTTTGCAGCAGGTGAGTTGGTCTTAAAAGCCGCGCGTCTAAAGTCGGCATTAGCCTCCGCGGCAGCCGTTATCTCCATAATAGTCATCAAGCAGTTGTACTGCAATTCACCTTGCTCATCTAACAACTTGGCCAGACAAAGCAACCCCTTTGTCTCTGTAATCTTCTTGCTATTCAACAAACTCTCTGTAGCAAGCTTCCACAATGCCTCGGCGCAGCTCATCTTCAGCTTCATCTTAACCTCGGGCTTCTCACTCTCCCGGTCTTTCTTATGACTACCCGACCTACTACCATCCGGATATGAGTTATGGCTGTTCAGTTTGCCTAAAGATTTACTTCCCTTTTCCTTATTAATCTGGACAATGGAATGAATACTCTGCTTAGGCGTCCCAGCTTTGGGATCATCCACAAACATATCAAACGACAGCAGCGTTACCAGGGGCCGAATAGCATTCTGTCTAGCGAAATCCTCCCGAGCAAGCGGGCAGTGTGCTGCCATGCTCACCACCAAGCTCGCCACCTGAATCTGCACGCGCATAGGCGCATCCCCGAGGATTTGCACAATAGTCTGAACCCCGAGTTCGGTCACGATGGCCTGCACCCGCCCTTGATCATTGGCCAAGTAGCAGAGCGCAGTGGCGGCGGCTATCTGAGCATCGGGAGCCGAAGTCTCCTTCAGGAGCTTGAGCAGCGGAGGCACGCCGCCTTCCTCCACGATAATCGTCTTGTTCCTGTCATTGTCCCGCGCGAGCGAAGCCAACTCATTCGCGGCCTCAATTCGATCAGGCAAGGGCCCCATGTGAGTGGAGGCGATGAAGGACCAAACCCAGGACAGAATCGGGTCATTACTCGCAATCGGAGGCAGCGAGAGCTCGATACCGCCGCCGCCCTTACCGTCGGAGCCGAAGACGCTGAGCAGCCACTTGAGGTCCCCGACGGAAGCGTCGAGGAGGCCCGCGATCTTCCTGAAATCGGCGGCGCTGGTGATGGTGACGACGCGGCGGAGGATGCTCTGGTGCTTGCACTTGCGGGCCAGGGCCAGGGCCCGCTCCAGGTGCCTGGAGACGTCGGCGGCGACGCGGCGGATGGGGCGGTCGTAGAGGGACTGGGCGGAGGTGGTGAAGCGGACGAGGGAGCGGAGCATCTGGGAGAGGCGGTCCACCTGCCTCCCCAGCTCGGAGCACTCGGACTTGAACGACTCGGCCTCGTCCACGGCGGAGCGGACGCGCTCCGACAGCATGATGGGGTGCGACAGCTCGTCCTCGATGCGGTTCTCCTCGGCGGGGGGCGCGGCCATCCTCGGAGCTCGCGGCGGGGGTTCGGGGTTCGGCGGCGGCGGCGGCGGCCGGTGCTGGCGACGGATCGGAGGCGCTGATCAGCAAGACCATGTAGGGCGGGGGGTTCCGGCGGGAGAGACGAGGGGCCGCCGGTGCGTCGCCGGAGAGGGGGACATTCGGATTCCCGCTGCGGATGTCCGTCTCTCCCTCTCTCGCCGTGGGCGAGTGTGGTGCAGAAGGAATGATTTTTCGTGTTTGTTTTTTTTATGTTGTTCTTTTTTCGTGTGTTTTATAATGTTGTTGTCTTTGTTTAATTGGTCTAAGGTAATTGTCAGTGCGAGAGCGCGTGGAAAATGGAGGGGCGAGTCAAAGGGGGGCGAGTCAAGTCGGAGTCTTTGTGGGGGGTGCTGAGGTGTTTGACGGTGGCGGCTTACGTTACGGCAACGGCAACGGCTACGGCTCTGTGTTGACCCGGGGAGTTTCGCGAGGGGTTCGGGGGGCACTCGCACGGAAGGCGCGCGTTGTTCCCACTTTCCGTGCAAAATTTATCGGGTTAATAGCACGTAAAACGTACCCGTGTGACAAGATAATTTTACCCTAAACTAATTTTTTTTTACCACCAAACACCAAAAACTGATATTTTTGCGATAAATTTATTCTCCGTTAAATTGAATTAATATTACGGAAAATCACAAACTGGTACACCTATGACAAACGGAGGAGGGTAAGATCCCAAACTGTTACATCCATAAACTATCACGTGTCATCCAACTCAGAAATTTGATAGTAAAATTTAACGGAAACTAACGAAAGGTAAAACTGTCACAGGTGTACTAGTTTTGGATTTCTGATGGTCAAAAAATTAACTCGGAGTAAATTTATCATGGGTATATCGGTTTGGGGTTTTTCATGGTATTAATCCAAATTTATTTTTGTATGAACTTTGGCCGTCCATTAACCCTAGTGCCTCCATTACTATCCCTAAATTTTCCAAAAAAGAAATTAGGGGCGAGTATCGATCCCGGCCTAAATTGAGTATCGAACCGGACTGGCTGGTCCTGGATGGTTCCCACGGGAATCAATGCGGTTCTTGATTTTGAAATTTTGGAATTGAGAATAACCGATCCTATTCACCGGACTGGACTGGCGAAATAGGTCCTAAGTAATTATTATTATTTATTTTATTATTCAACAACAGCAAAAAGTACAAATTATTTGTGGGAGTGTATCTTCCCTGTGATTAGTAATTTCATTCTACACTAAAATATTTTTCAGTATATTTAGAAACTTTTGAGTAAGAAAATAATTTTTCTAAGAAAAAATAACATCGCTGATTTCACAGATTGAGACCGATCTTGTCCGAACCGGTACCCTGTTATAAGGTGGGAACCGATCCATCCCGGAACCAATCACTCCTAAAAATCATAGCTTAATTTTGACTTATACTGTTTTTTTCACCTTAGGCAGCAAAAACTTGAGATTCGTAATGTACTAGATTTACTGTTGAATATCGTATTTTCAAATCTTGTTAGCTGGTTCTTCAAATTTAATTGAATTGGATATGCATCACCAATGTTATTTAGTAAATGAAATAATATCGAAATTTTAGTAAGTTCTGCAGCAACGCGAAGGCATGTTCTAAGTATTCGATGATGGTGTGTGTCTGCTTCAATAAGCAAAGAACTGACTTTTACTGAAGCTTTAAGTAGTGAAGAGAACCAAGATTAATGCGTGTACCAAGGACATTCGTTAAGCAATCAAATAAGGAGAAGATATATAACTTCCGATAAGTTGTTTCCTTTTCTTGGGTGTTATGTGTCGACGATGCTTTGAAAATTGTAGCATGCTTTGTTAATTATCTTTAACAAGTACCATGATGATCATTATCAAGATCTAAAGTAGAACGTTTCCACACGTGAGTTCATTATCTTGTTTAGATTGATTTTTACTTCTTGCTTTATACGAAACAAAAAACTTGTGGCCCGTGCATTCTGACTTTTCTTTGAACTCAAAATCCCATTAAACTTCCACAACATTTTAAGATTGATATGGGAGTTTACATATAAATACATTTTCCAAATATTTAAAATTCATGCAATATTTTAAGGTTCGGCGAAAAGTAAGATGCCTTTTACTTTGGCTTCAAAGTCAAAAGCCCCTTTTTTTTTGACAAAATTGAATTTGCCAATAATAAAAAAACATATCGAACAGCAAATCTTTTCTGCGTAGAAACATAAATATTATTACTTTGATGACCTGAGGTCCAACTACTGGTCAAGTTGAAAGTTGAAACAATCAACCGAGTGCACAGAACCATGCTGTAGCCATCCATGCAAGCTTTCTTTCTCCCTTTACCTGCTGCATCATGAGATTAACGGAAGAATCTGTAGGCTTGGATTTGCCTATGCAAGATCAGCTTTCACGTGCTTCATGAGATTAAACGAAGGTCCAGCTTACAATTGTCCATCCACATTCAAACCCAGTTGAGTTTGAGGGAATTCAAGATTGTGTCGAACTAGATCAAGAACGTTCGTTGCCATCGTTCACGATGAATGTCGTTAGCTATAGCACATTGCTGATGGGATCGGACTTTTGTGAATTTATCCCGTCCGATGGCGCTTAGAACCTTAGAAAAACCGTCATGAAACGTAGCGGGTCATCGAGGATGGCGAACCCAGAACTATTATCCAAGTTGCAAGTAACAAGCTCTCGGGGAAACTCGGTGCCGAAGAACAGCTGAAGCTGTCGATGATTAACAGATTTGATTTTGTCGGACACTGCCCTCGAATCGACCATCACTGTCGAGCACTGTCCATGGAGTAGATGGGTCAGGCATGTGAGCAAGTGCTGAACTTTGACGCGTTGAGAATGACGGAATCACAGCCTGCTAGTTTCCAAACCAAACTCTGCAAATCCAATCCCAGTGAAAGTCTTCTACCTTTTTTTTTGGCCAAAAAAGTCTTCTACCTTATTCATTCAGAGAATAATGCAGACCCATCCAGGAGGACGCATAAAGTTGCTGTTCTGCGCCACGTTCGGAAGCCATCGAACCTCCTTCCTCGATCTTACAATAATAAGACATTTTGACTCTTGTTTTCATTTCCCTGTGGATTACTTTTTCATGCCTAAACCAAATGTGCACATACAAAGACTTTGGACCAAAGAACCATATAAGAGGTTTACTAATCTGAGAGCTCAAGAGTGCTTATGCACCTGGCAATGACCCGCCAGAGCAGAAAACTGCTTCACCGGAAGCCGTTCTCAGCCTCCACTTGTCACGACTTAACACTGAAGCAAGCTCGAGAACCTCTAGCGTTGTTACATATCGACATTAACGTGCCAAAAATACTAAGGACATCCCAAATTCCCTGCCTCTGCAAAGGGTGAAGCTCTGTAAAGCCCACGGCATTAACTCCCTTTAGTTTTTATTTTGGCAAAGTCATCATATTGATAAATCACACTTTAAAAAGTGTCACAAGGCTGAACACAAATGGCGATTGCATAGAGTAAAAGCCACAATTCTTAAACACGAAGTTGAAATGACCGGTTGCATAACAAATCATGATGCGGCTTCAGTAGAAAAAAAGGAATTTGTTTCACATCTTAGCGAGTAGTCCGTTCTGGATGGATTTCGCAGCCACCCCATTGTCCTTGAGCTCTGAATCGCATAGGTTTGGGGGCACATCAATCGCCGGTGAGCAATTGAAGAAACCGTGTGGCTGAACTCGGAGGAGAAAAAAGGAATAATGTGAGTTTACAGCTTTTGCTCCTTGAAAGAACAAACACTTGTGGCAAAGTATTGCATGTTAATTCTATGAAACCATGATCCTCTGAAGTAAACAGTCTAGTGGGATGGGTTGTAATTTCTATCTGATGGGTGATTCAGCAAAACCAAAGATTAGTACTCAATGATAAACATAAGAATCCAAGCATGCAGAGATACCATTATCATCATTTTATCAGTATATTTGAAGCGAGAGACTACTAAGCAAGAGCTTGCGACGAGAATGAGTGGAGATATGACAATACATTGTTCATCATACCATGAGCATAAATCCAATGCGGTCCACCGGCATGATAGGCCAGTCTTCCAGTCTAGGAATATGCGTCACGCCAAACACATACCTACAAATGACATCCGTAACAGTTAGCACATAAAAAAAATCCCATTTCTAATCCTTTTTAAAACACCACATTGACAAACTAATACGTTTTAGAATATGTCTCAATCCCATTTATCCATGCACAAGCTAAGGGTTGAGCTCAGACGCTCTGTTCACCTGTCATTTTTCAGTGGCAAAATTGACGTTGTGTTCACTATTGTTTATTGTCATCTTGTAAAAAATAATCAGCGAGAAAAGTCCATCATTATTCTGATTTGGATGTCAAAGGGCTGAAACAAGCTAGTGATAATAGTTTTTTTTTTTTTTTTGATAACTGAGGTGTCCGCGCGGCCGGCGAACTAGGGCTCAAACCAGCGGTGATGCCCGACTAGTCCTCGAGGGGGGCTAGCGCAGCATCCCACCGCCACGACCCCCACTTAAATCACCGATGGGCGAGTTTGAACCCAGGACCTCTCGTGAAAGGAACTGAGCGCAAACCAACGCGGCCACCGATGGGTGGGTAGCTAGTCATAATAGTTCGCTTACAAAGAAGCTAAGAACTAACCATAGAACTATGTCCGTTTCTTCCAGTGATCGATTTTGCTTAACCCATGTAGCCAATCCCTCTCCAACACGTGGATTTTGATTAGGAAACTCCCCTCCAGGATACATTTCATCGCGTGCATAAGGTGTGACCCAAAGGTTATGCTTCAAGAATGCGGCTCTTCTCAAGAATTTTGCCTCGGAACCAGCCAAAGGTAAGCAATTTGAGCCAGGTAATAGCTTGAATCCTGCAAGCTGCCCCGTCCTATTGACTGTTCTTGTATTTCTGATCTGAATAATGTAAAAGAACATTGTTAAATTGTAAAGCCAGAACCAAATAAGAGGAACAGAACCAGGCAGTACTATTAATATAGGGAGATGCACACATCTCTGAGAAGATAACATCCAATATTATCACTAACGTGGCTGAACAAAAAAAAAAGGTTGGCAGCCGTATGTGCATGCGAGAGAGAGAGAGAGATATCTCACAATCCAGTGTCGTGCAGATAAAGGATTACAGTCTCGCATTGCTTGCATTTCAGACCTGAGCAGCTCCTCTTCAGCATAGAAAGCATTATTGTGAACATTCTCTTTTCCAGGTTCCTCAACTTTGACATTGACTTCGACAACCTAGAGAAATGCATTTATGATTAAAAAAAAGATTTTGCTTTGATATTCGCAGCAGAGAATGTAAGGGGGGAAAATGAACATATTCAGTACACTCAGAACTTTCGACCAAAAAAAATAGTATACTCAGAACCATCAAAGAATGGTGATACGGTTCAGAAATTCCATAAGGAAGGCAAACAACCAACAAAAATAAAGTCAATTATTGCCAGGGAGAAGAAAAGGATCACTACAAAGTTTCAAGCTTATAAACTACCTGATTGAAGGTTTCACCAGGCTTACAATCAACGGCCATGTCCATCCGAGCCACAAAGAAATGCTGATGAACAGGGGCATACAGCCCAGGTGCAATGGTGGTGCCATATTTTCGAGTTTCTCCAGGCTGCAATGCCCCAAGACTGAGAATACCAGTAAGTTTAACCTCCGCTTCAATTTTCCCATCCTACAACAACAAACAAAATGAAAATCATTGACAAGATGAATCATACACCCTTTGACACCATGTAATTTAAAATAAAGCAAGTGGTGATCCAAGGAAACAAACACATCAACATCATTACAGATGTTGAAAATTGAGCACTTGCCTGATAGAAGTGCCAGAAAAATCCATACTCGTAGTTGGCCACAGTACAAATGAAAGACACAGTTAGCCTTCTGGATCTCCGGACTTCTGCTAAACCTGTTCTCCAGTCTTGATGCTTCCACAGGATCCCATGATCCTCTTCATGCAAACAAACACAGTTTTCAATTGTTTCTACACCTCCAGTAAAATTCGTAAAATGTGCGTCAAAGTACTTTATGTAGCCCAAACAGTCACAACCCTGCAACATTAAACTCAATATGAGAAAGTCACTTCTGCTTGCAATATTGTACTTGATAGATTCGGCAAAAGAACTTATTATGGGCTTGATATATATAAGGTGGGGAACGAAAGTTTACCTTCTTAAGAGAATGTGCATTTTTCCCAAGACCATCTTCTCCAGCATCAAATGCATTCTTTCTGTAATGAGGATCATTAGGATCTCCATAAGGCACTACCATCTCAACAAAACTTAACCTGTGGGCCACAGGTCTCCGACCTCGGTTACCATCAACATATGCGACAGAATATATTATCAAGCCCTCTCTTGGCGTGAATCCGATTCTGAAGTTCCACTAAAAACAATAATACATCGAAACATTATCAATATTTCGAAATATGTATTACCAAATTGATACTCAAATTTATATCTCGAAATATATATTGCCAAATTGATGATCAGTTTTCATGATATATTCTCAACGACCTTTTGCCATTGAACGAAGTGACCATCGACACGAAAGCTTGGGCCTTCAGGCTGAATGATTTGTAAGGGTTTCACGTCACTACGATCAACACCACCTCTTGTTTCACCAGGAGTGTAATTTCTCAGTGGATCAGCTGGTGGCAGGGGAATGAGTTTACGGTCTTCAAACTCAATAACAACCATATTTTGAATATCAATAAGAACATGAATTCCTTCCACCGGACGTGCATAACCATTTTCCATAGGACAGTCACTCTCAGTTCTACAGAAAATTAGTGGTTTAGCAAGTCTGCGGTTCGGCGCATCAGCTTCACTGTGATATCCAGCACACCTGGACAAAGTTACACAGAGAATGTAAATAGAGCAAGAACCATCAAAACCATTCTCCAAGGAGGCATTTGGAAGTGAAATATCTGTGAGGAACTGACCAAGGATCCACCATCACAAGATCCATATCCTCAATACCCCTCTTCTTCATTGCCTCCCTGAACAGAGGGAATTCCTTCACAACAGCTTCACATTCAGCATATTCCTCAGCATCCTAGAATTTTCAGTTTTGAAATAGGATTAGGTCAAGTACTCATCAAAGCAATTACCAATATCGTATATCTCATACAAGGAGTAAAAAAGAGCACTGGATAAGTGACAGCAAAGCACTTCATTGTTTATTGGCAGAAGAGGTCTAAGTGTATTAGCTTTTGTTTTCACCTACTTCAGGGGCCGGTGAGGCAGTCCTCAACAGATGTCGTGGCAAATGATCTCAGGAAGAATTCCGTACTTGCATTTGCATGTTGCACAAGAGATAAACACACTATTACCTTGGGTTTGTCAACCTGATATGGTCAGTCATATTACTTTAACATAGAATTCCAAAGACCTGTTGTGCCCTATTAACAATGCTAAATAGATCCAATTGATCCAAACTTCAAATCTTATCTGCTTTAACTATTATTGCACAGTCAGCATTTTTCTTAGTATCAGACATTCTCAGGAACGGATTGAAGTTTTACCATGGGAGGCTGAACATCTGGAACAACTTTGGATGAAATCACTTTTCCCCTGTGATGCCCACCTCGAGTCACCGCATGAACCTCAGACAATTCAACAATCCAAATGCTCGTCTCGTTCGACCTCTTGTTGTACACAATGAGTCTTGCTTGCCTTGGAGGAAGCTTGCTAGGTATCACGGGTCCACCTTTTGTTCTGGGAAGCAATGACGGCTGAAAAGGAGGGAAGAAGTATGCATCTGCCAGGGCAACAACGTGCTTATCTGGTTCCAGCAAAACCACCTCGACAAACCGCATGCTGTCTCGCACCTGAAAATGGAGATAGGGATCAGCATCTTTCTTCCACCAGAAAACACGGGCAAAGTAACATACGTCGAGACAAACGTCTAGCCAAATGACCGAAGGTGTAAACTAAGTACCTCCGGTGTTGCGCCCGCAGCCCTGACAGTGGCCACTGCCACCGAGATCTCGGCAGCGGATAAAGGATCCAACGGGTGACTGGTCTGAGGCTTCACCATGGCTGGGATTCCTATCCAAGCCAAGCAAACACATCTGATTACTACTAAAGCTGAACCCTCCACACAGGTTCTTGAGCTTAGCAGGATGGGATGATCCCAGATAAATTATCTATCGAGCAATAGGATAGATCAGACAGAACAGAAAATGAACACCCTTAGTCACCCACGATGGATGACTTCTTGTGTCCCAAAGACAAAAACCTGGAAAACGAACTACGTGAACAAGAAAACCTCAGGATCTAGGAATCAAGAAACTCATTCCTAAGTAAAACAAGAGAGAACAAAAATCGAAGACGTGGACTGGAATAGGTTCAACATTTGGGACGCGGAAGGGTGATGCTCGATTGATCATCTCAATGGGGATGCCATATTGTCACAAGTACTATAAAACAGAGAAGAACACAGATACACAAAAAAAAAAAAAAAAAAGCAACCTTTACCAAACTTACTTCCTTTTCCACAACCCAATCATTGATCAGATATAAAGCCAAAGCATTATCACCACCGTATATACCCCGATAAGATTTGTATATACCCTACACCTACACTTACACGTAGCTCAGAGAAAAAAAGAAGACTACGTGCGCGAACCTTTGTTAGCCGGAGGCTCCACGGGACGGACCAAGGCAGCACCACCGACGGGGGCAGCTCTCTTGCCGGTCAGATCGTCGGCCGGATCGCCCGCGTGCACGGCCCAGTCGCGGACCAGCACCTCCTCGCCGTCCTTCCCGAGCACGGTCCCCGCGGCCGGCGGGGGCGGCTTGGCGCTCCCGACGCAGCAAGGCGCCGCCTTTTCCTGAGTTGTGGCCATTGCAACGGGTTCGCTACCTCACCGTATCCACCGCAGTACTTATCGCAGTAGTACTCTGCTGACATACAGCAATGCCTCCGATCAGACCACACACTCAGTCAGCGCGCACACAAGACACGCACGCCCGCCCGCCCCACGCAAGAACCCACGATAGCTCCCCACCCCCACGTCCCTCACATTCCCGGGAAAACGATCGCCTGGAGAGGAAAAGGGGGGAAGAAAGTGGGCCTCTGGGTAAACGGGTGGCTCTCTAAAGGTGGGACGGATCGCGTATGTGTGCGGGGAGGTTGAATTTATAGAAAGTGGTGGGTGGGTTGTTGTCCGAGTCGATTCGCAAGAAGAAGCAGAAGCAGAAGAAGAAGAAGACAAAGACTACAGGGAGGGAGGAGTGGGTGCGCGCGCGCGTGGGCTGATAGGTGGAGGCGATTGTCAGAGACGCAAGTGTGGCGATCACAGAATTCAAGAACGGGAAAAGGAACATTGGCGAAAATGGGCAGAAAGGAGCAGCAGCCTTTCGTTTCTTTGAAAAAAGTCAGACTCGGACGGTAGTGGCTCCCCTCTCGTCCCAGTCGCCACTCGATTTTTTGTCTGATGACGAGGGTGATTAGTCGACTTCCGTTCGTCCTAATCCTCTCCTTCCCCCTTTGATTCCTTTCCTTTCGAAATCGAAATTGAAATTGAAATTGAAATCGAAATCGAAATTGTTTGGCATATTATACTCGATTAGAAAGAATTGTACTCAACAACATGCCATTTCGTATACATGTTAAGCCTCGACCTGTTCCCGGGTTGACCCTGCAACCGAAGGCCAATTCCACCGATACTTTCTCGGTATATTTCATTTTCCGAGCATTCAAGAAAAGATGGTCCGTTTTAAAAGTATAATCTTTTCTTGTTCGATTGCTTAGCAAACCAATCCTAAAGAGCATCAGCACGAAGATACATTGTATTTTTTATAAATACTGTAATTGATTGAACCGCGGAGATATGAAAATTATGCGATGATCACTCGAAAGAACACACCCTTTTTCCTGCTAGAGATACACCCGATGATGAACCCTGCAAAATCGAAAGAAACATCGTTATCAAAGGGCCAAGGCGCTCGAAAACGAGTACGCCGATGCGAAAAAAAGGAGGAGAATACACTAACCTCGTGCGAAAATATACAGACGCTACGCTCTAGGGAATTGCCTCTGTTCTTCAACGTATCAGCACGTAGTAAAACTCGTCGGCGACATCCCCGTCGTGCTCCTGCTCCAGGACCCTCTCGCCGGATAAAAAAACACTGCGCTGTATTGCTAACTCGATTGTAAAGGGAAGAAGATGAGGCACGAGGTTAGTCCATTCGCTGTAGCTTCTTCTTATTTTTCGGGAATTTCATTCGCCGTAATAATTCGTAGGAAAATTTTTAATATATTCCCATAAATATAGATTTTGTCAATATCATGTTCGAGTCACGTAGGTTACTCTAAAAGGGTAACAGACATGGACTACTTAATGCCAAATCACCGCGAAATCGCTCAGGATACCCGCAATTGCACGCAAGAAAGGGAAGTTGGTGTCGAGAATTCGTGGAAACTACTTGGATATTTCCTTACTTTTATGGAACGAGAAGGCTGTGAAGGAAACGATTTTAGGCAAGATGGGATTTTAGTTCCCCAGTTAGGCGAACGTCGTTCGATGTTTGCACGAAGGGGCGGTGTAAATTTTTTGCCGGAAAGGAAAGGCGAACGGCACTTCGACCTTCGTGGAAAAGCGTGTGATGTTTCTTCTTTGTGTGGAAGATTTGCATCTCGGAAAATATTGGAAAAGATCGCTTGCGGAGCTAGTAAGTGTTTTGAGTAATGAACACAGGAAAGATTGCAATTGAGGAATTATGTGCGAGTGATTTGAAATGCCGATTTTGGCCCCAATTAAACAACCGGATATAGTCCAGATTCCTTGATAACATGGACCTTTATGGAAAGTTTGGTCAGATTTTGAGGTTGAAATATGAGAGAGAGAGAGAGAGAGAGAGAGAGAGAGAGAGAGAGAGAGAGAGAGAGAGAGAGAGAGAGAGAGAGGGGGGGTTTTGCTTTATTGACGGCGAAAATATCTAATTAGTCATAAATCTTTTGTATGAATGTCAATTCATGTCAATTCAGCCTTGAACTTTTTAATTTTGTTAATTTAGTCATAAATATTTACGAAATTTCAATGTAGTCATTCAAGTCAATTTTTGTTAAAAATTGCTAACCTGACGGTCCAGTCATCGCCGGCCGTCCTACATGGTATACCGCCACGTCAGCGATTTTTCGGCAAATATTGGTTGGAAGGAAGGACTGGGTTGGAATTTAGTACAAAAGTTTATGACTAAGTTGGTAAAGTTGAAAAAGTTTAGGATTGAATTGGCATTCGTACAAAAGGTTTAATACCGATTAGAAAATTTTCCCCTTTATCAAAACTTGTTGATTCCATAAGTATTGCTTGTGAGGTAAATCTTTAAAAAAATTTCGGTATATAAAATTCGTTAATTGAATTAGCTGCTCTTCCCCGTCTAAATTTCAAAGGGAAAAGTCACTCAAAACATAACTTCTTTCGATCAACTCGATCTTGTTATGCTTGTCATCACATGCACGACAACTTGTGTGAATAGATCGTGCAGAAGTAAATTTTATGAGGCACCGCCCAACCTTCAATCGTTAGACATGTCACATGTTAATGTCATTGCAGGAGACCCGCACCCGCCGTGATGTCGACGGTAGGCGTAATTTTGAGGAGTTAGCAAAGGACATGAATCAACATATATACACATCGTTGTCCCTAAAACCTTCAGTCTAGCATCAGAAGCTTGAACACTTTTAAATGAATTCAAAGTTTAACATCGAATCTTGAAGTATTGCATATACGAGATTGACTTGTAACATACGTTGGGTCGTGTCTCGTGTATGCTTCGTCGAAATTGACACTGAATTTGCGAAGAGGGTTGAGCAAAAACTCCTAGCAAAATTAGGTGTCGCGTCACCAGCATGTGCTGTCAATTTCAACCCAATTTTACCTCGCAAAGCTGGGGGAGACTCGCAGAAATTTCACTGCCTTAACAAAAGGTCATGGACTCCAGTTCTTGCATCTGCGATTTCCACATCCATCGCCATCAACCACGAAATAATGTATGGTACCATGGTGCTCAGCCTGATACGGAAATCGTGAAGAAAGTTTCAAGAAGGCGACACTTCCCCCAGTAACATTTTTCTTGCCAAAAGTTTCACAAGCCACTGTAGCACGATGTCGGTCGCTCCCTGATCGAGACTCGCTTGCACCTGCATTGCTTTAAGATGCATCGTCTTAGTCAGAGATTGCGTACAAAACTTATTTTCACAGATTGTTTTCACAAGGCTAGGCACGAACTGTATGGGGTCGGAGATAGATCCGATGCCTAGTATGTAGAAACAACGTCGAGTCTATATTACTTCCCTGTGCACGATAGTTGGTTTTGTGTAACTTATGCCACGTTCTTCTCCGTCTCCCCTCCAATCAGTTTTCCGGCCGGCGAGACGCGAGTATGACATCATCCGCATTTATAATTAGTTAAAGTTTGAATGCGAATAATGTTGATAACTTGTAACTCGCCAAGTCAAAATGCGCATATAATTAGCAGCATATTGAATCGAGATGGGACCTGGAACCCTAGCTAGTTGTCGGTTTCCTCGCGAGTCCACGTCCAGAGGCATTGGTTGCTCGGAGCCACCACCCCCCACATTGGCCGAATGACGGTGGAGGTGGAGCCATGCAAATGCAATGCATGCACGGGTGGTGAGGACTTTAATTATTTCCATGGAGAGACAAAAACCAAAAGACTCGCACGTCACCAAGTCAATTCCATCGCACTTCCAGGAAGATAAGAACAGCCCCCTCCCTACCTAACCCCCATCGCACTCCTCATTGTAGGCTCGGTCCTTTCGAAATTTCATGTGTCGATAATGTCCAAACCTGAAGATAATGACGCAGTTCCGATCTCTCTCACGTCTCGGCACTGTTTCTTTAGACTCATTAGGCCCGTCATCATGCATAAGAGTACGGACGGACGATCCTTCGAGAGAACCTAGTGCAATTATACCCCGATCGATATCTCGTGATGGCATGAATTGCCAGTTGTTCCATTTGTTCGTATTAGGCAAAGAGAAGATGTTGCGAGATACCAAGATGGCTGATGTCTCTGTCCAGGAAGTTGTTCAGCAACTTGCCGGTGTGCTACGGCCATGCACAGGGTACGGCTCTCGTTGCTTTTGGAATCACCCCACCTGTTAGGTCAAGCTCGATACCATCTACTCCCGTGTCAATTTAAAATTAACCAGGATTTGTTATCATCTGGGCGGTGTTTACGTTGGGGTTGGGATACTCATTATTTGTTATCATCTGGACGGTGTTTACGCTGGGGTTGCGATATTCATTAAGTCCTTCTGATGTGAAGGAGACAGCCGTGGAACAATCTAGCAGATCGATGGGGAACCCAGAAGGGCATCTTTGACTCTGAAGAATTAATGAGTCTTTTGTTTATATAATGCCACGTTCAGTTCACATTTGATATAAGCTAAGTCACGAGAGAAAGTTCAAAACAAGATCGTGTTACTTGTTTTGAGTTAATCTATGTGCCAGACTTAGTTTACAGCCCACATGTTCCCGGCTAGTAAGACTCTCGAAGTATCTATTTTTTTTCTAATCAATGGGAGACTGTAAGAGTGCAATTTCTAAATTGGCCTGAATAGAGAGAAAAGCCTATACGCAACTATAATTGAGGTTTCTTTTATTTGTTTACGTATAGTCTTGCGTAGCTTATCGGAAGGATCTCGCGGACTCGACAAAGCGCAAAAGCCTGGATGTGTATGAAGAGTACATAAACCTCACGAATAAGCTCATAGGAATGTACAAATCGGCCAATTTATAATCCAAGCTGGTTTTTTTTTTCTCAAAAGATATTAGGAAGAACACCAAATTCGGAATAATTCAACCCTCGAAGTTGAGAAACTATACAGTTTCTTCGATCAGCGGCTCGACAAATGCTTCCAGCGCCCTCGTTGAAAGGTGGTCAAATGGGCCTTTTTCATTAAAGCCGATGGATTTAGGAGATTTAACCGAAAGTTGCTTTACAAATGATTTTTTACCAAAAACAATTTGCGTTTTCCTAAATTTATTTGGGCTAAAGGCCCTTACATTTCCCCAAAGCCTATTTCCAAAGTTGAACCAAATGCAGCCTTAAGCGAGTCAAATGAGTAAAGCTTGACAGAGGTCGAGGGCCGTCCATGGAAAGGAAGATTGAGGGCCGTCCGGACAACAGTAAGCTTCAGATGCAGAGAAAGGTTGGGTCGGACATGGATTGGCGCCTGTATCTTGTCGATGTAGGCCTTCGTCTGGCCCCAGACATGACGAGGAGGTTCGTCGGTTCAACAGGTTTCCTTCTTGTTTTTTCATGTGGTTGTTCCTTAAAAGCCCACAAAACCCAAGAGAAGAGTAATAAAAGCTGAGTGTTTTGGCCCAACAAGTGTCAGGTCACATAATCTTTTGGCAACTACCCGGTTTGGTTACACGGGTCGGTCGAGAGTTGATTTTCAATTGGGATTGCTGTCTAAACGCTGTTCCAACGAGAAGAGATTGTGCCTATCCGGTGTGTTGATGTGGATTTGGCTGATGTCCGAACCCTGATAACGTGAGAGCCCCCCTCACTCTCATGGTATACGGTCCTACATGTTCGTCGCAAGCCATTAAAAGTACAACCTCGCGATCGTACAAAAATCGTGTGTTCGTAATCACCTAATCAAATGATTGGATGATGAAGTCATGGGTACTATAGTTTGCGTGAAATTAGCTCATCATTATCGTTTTCTTTTTCCTTTGTCAAGTAATTGCAAGCTTGGTACAGTTTCAGCGTATAGCTCCCCAGTAACCAATACCATAACAGCTACTTTATAAATGAAGTTTGGTAATCACATTTCGATTCTCCAACTCGTCATGATCAGGCCTACAAAATTTAGAGAGAGGGAATCAGTCGATTGAGAAACGGAAGAGGAGGAAGAGTACGAAAAATAATGGTCCAACAATGAATCGGACATTGTTGAAAAAAAAAAAAGCAGCTCAACGGCAGCAGTAGAAAAAAACAACGCTCTCCTTTGTCAGAGCTCGAGCAGTAGCCTTCGGTCTTCGATGAAATCATTTCTGACAGCTACACGCCATGTTGAAGAATCGCTCGAATCTCTCGCTGACGTTTGACATGACTCTCTGTCCAAAATTAGCATCCTTGTCAGCTACCATTCATAGGTAAAGTACAAACGGGGCTGGGACTGAGCAGCTGAGTTGACTGTTAGTTTTGAAACCAAAAGAACATGCACTGTCGCAAGCCCCATCCTCAGTCAATCATCGACCGGGATTAGGGACGTTCCAAGGAAAATAACAAGGCGCTAACATGCAAGCAAAGTGGCTTTCGGTTTGTCTGTATTCGATGAGAATCGTCCATATACACATGCCAGCCAGAAGATCGCACGTGGACAAAGGTTAGAAAACCTAAAAAAAAACAGGAGCGGGCCAAAGATCTTGTGGCTTGCTAATCCGAGGGATTGATCAGTACGTAATGCTTTGCTTGTACTCTTGCTCTGGCCTCCCTGCGATTAGACTGCACTTTTTGTTGTCGTGTTTCCCTTGAACGGTGTGGCAGAAGGAGGCTCATCTCTTGATTGCCATGATCATTCTCGAACTTATTTCCTCTTCACTATTCTGAATTCTTTTCAAATTGAGTTCATCTTTAAAGCTGGTAAAACATTCCAATCCTTGGCGGTATAAAATAACCGTGCACGCACTGCGCTTCTAGAAAAAAAAAAAGGGTTTGCTCATCCTCATCATCCTTTGTCCGTAAGACAATATCTTTCCTTGCCCGTTCTACGGTTTTGGCAACCACGGCGATTTCCACATCATTTTGTGTACGTAACTTGTTTAGATTATCTTTGACCAAAAAACTTGTTCAAATTATTGACTGCGACTCGTGACCTATCGCATGTTAGACAAAAAACTGTTTTCCTTCCATGTGACCTTTCATAAGACAATGATTGATGTATTTTATTTTGGGATGGTGAGGAAGATGACCACGGGGCTTCGTCTAGCTGTTCGTTGCGTTTGGCTCTTCTGTTGATTTCCATCCTCTTGTTTTGATCCTTGTCTTGAAAACTTGTACGTTGCTTTTCATCCGGGTACTACGGGATGGATGGTCATTGCTAATTATGTGGTTGGGTTCCAGTCGCACATTGACGTATCGGTGGAGATTTGAGCTACTCTTGGGGCACTTTCTTGCCATGGTTGTTATAGCAATACTCTCTCAAACCCTCATTCTTCTCCCCACTTGAATAGGAGTCTGCCATGTATCGACACAAGGAGTTAAATATATTGGCCGTCCCTTGAACTATGGTATTGCCGCCCCAAGATCATTAGCCGACAAATACCACCTGGAAACTACATTAATTTACAACTGACACGTAAAATTCGACGAACGGGACAGAAATGAACTTTGATATCATGTTATAATGTCTTGTCTAAAAGCTTAAATTAATAGGCAGGGTTTCCCATACCTAGTTTAGTGAACTTGGTCATCTCGTGATTTTTTTTCCATAAAAAGTCTCAATGTGCAGCCCTTGGTTGTTTCTCTTTTTCCACATGTATATTGATGGGGAAGCCGATTCTCCCCAGCAATAATCTACAAACTTTATGTTGTAAAATCAACCGTTGTTATTGAGTATTCCGGAATCACATGCCTTTACTAGTATAAAACTACATACTCGAGATTTCTTTGACAAATTCCACTACTGCCAAAGTTTTGGCAATATTCCATATAATTCTTTGAAGCAACTTTTCAGAAAGTTACTTTGCCATAAGAAATTTTGCGGTCTCATCCTTTTGTATGCTTAGACTAGTATCTAATCCTATTGTCACTGAACACTATGACCTAGCGCCGGGCTGCTACCTGACTATATCTTAACGATAGTAGGTCCCGGAAAAAGGTGTGCTATGCCAAATCCAATATTCGTTCACTCAGCTGTCTTTTCTTTCTGCCGTTTCGATTGTACAGGAAAGCACCAAGCGATAAGCGACATCTTTTGCACCATCCAACTATTCTCCATTTTCCGACTAAAAAAAAACAAAAACTCTTACTCCGTTTTCTCTTTTCATTTCGTTGAATAATTTATGTCCAACTATTCTCAATGAATAAGCCAAGATTTATCGATGTTTGCAACCTGGCCCATTGCCCGGCGCATAGTTGTCTTTGTGTCGATTCTTGCATGGATTGATTTTCCCATTTTTGAGTGCATGAGTTTAGTGCCACCCGATTCTATGAGCTTTAAGTGTTGACCCTTAGAGCCGATCGCCCCCCCCCCCCCCCAAAAAAAAAAACAAAAGATGAGAATCTATCCACCCAAATATTCTTTCTTTGATAACCACAAATATTATCTTCTAGAATATGATCCGACACCTAACTTTCTTTGGTATTAAGATATGGTAAGTCCTCGAACTATAACAAATCGTTCAGTAAGATCTCTCAAAATTTTTATTTTTTTTTGCAATTGGCTCCCTGAATTATATACTTTTTTGTTCGAATTGGTCCTTCCGTCTAATAATATAAACGGAGACATTGACGTGCCTGTAACAAAATAAAAGAAATGAACCAAGTTGCCATGTCATATCTCCATTCATAATTTTAACAGAAGAATTAGTTCAAACAAAAGAAATATACATACTTTAGGGACCTAATTGCATAATAAAAAAATTGAATGCCCTTTATACTTTGACGTTTTTATGCAGTGACCCCTCTACCTGATTCCAATTCGGTGAAAATAGCCCATGTACTTTTACAAATTCATTAAGGGCCCCTCGTATATACAATTTCAAGTGAATTTGTTACTAGAAAAGTCCGACACAGACATTTCAACACAACATCATTATCTCTGCACTATGCATTCATTTTCAACGTATCCGTCATGGAGGCTCGGAAGATGCCAAGTCAGATTTTTCCGTCTGAAAATGAGCCCTGGTTCAATGAAATTGTAGACGTGAGAGGGTTATGTCTCCACCTACAGAAGATTACACTCGCAGATGACTCCATTTTTGACTTCTGATCCCTGTAACAAGCTCC
The DNA here is from genome assembly GCF_021117445.2 of Syzygium oleosum. Taxonomy (NCBI): domain Eukaryota; kingdom Viridiplantae; phylum Streptophyta; class Magnoliopsida; order Myrtales; family Myrtaceae; genus Syzygium; species Syzygium oleosum. The sequence continues at coordinate 17,994,657 of NW_026607487.1, forward strand.
AAGTTAGGTTAATAAGTTCTCGGGCTTATTTATCCAAGACCAAGATTAAGTTCCTGTAGTCTTAATCAGCTCCCGAGTAATCTAAGGTCGATGCTTCAATCTTCTGCTGTCGACAAATCCCACTTTTCTTTGCTAAACACGACACGCAACGTACTGTTCAATGTACATTAGCCTTTCCAACTTTCGATGGACGCTCGAGCGGAACACTAAACCTCTCGAGCCGACCTAATTGTATCTCACGAACGATGAGCCAGGTTCATGTCTAGGCTCCTCGTCGTAGGGCGACTTGTATCTGCCCAACCACCCTAGTAAAAACATTCACAATCCTGGTAACACACATGGACCAGGATTGCCAATTGTAATGTGTGTTTTTAGTTGGGTGATGGGAAGTGGACCACTTTTTGTCCCTAACGAGTTTCAACAACCTTTCAATTGCAAAATGGCAGTGAGGGGTCGAGCCAGCGATGGATCTGACTTAGGGATGATGAGCCAAAACGCATCCACGGAGCATTTCAACCATTAAAAGGCGATCTTCATGAGGGGTAGGGATCGATGCTCAGAGCATCTGCCGCATTCCCCATCACGATCATTGTACTTAGCAAGGTCAAAGGGTTGCGGTTGCAGATGCTTTTTCATGTACGCTTCTTTTAGATTTGGAATCGGAAATATTTGTTGTAGTAGTGACTGGTGAGGAGAGCTGCCAATACAAAATACAGGTTTGTTGTGGTAGTGACCGGTGAGGAGAGCTGCCAATACAAAATACACAATTAAGCAAGAATCTCCATCAACTTTATTGGCGACTTTTAACCTTGTTTGTGATGGGTTATATCCGAAACAGAATCAGAACAATCACATAGATAACATAAAAATTGACACACAAGTTTACCCAGGATCACTCCAGAATAGGACTACGTTCTGCAAAGGGATTTTACTATAATATTTGGGTTTTACAACTACAACCACTCGTTACAATGATCTTTCATATAAGTACAATATATATAGGACTTAAAATGGACTCAAAGCCCAAGCCTATCCAAATCCCTTTGGTCCCACAACAAACGGGTCAGCAAACCCGACATTCCCTTTGGTCCCTAATGAGTAGAACCCCGTCCGCAGTCCGGGCAGCGGGACCCCAAACATTCAGTGCGTAGGTGTCATATGTCGTCGGTTCATACTTCGATTTTCCTAAGCTCACGTGGGCATGCCTGGTATGAGAAACAAGGGTCTCCGAAGTATTCGCCAACTCCAACAGTTTGGACTATTGGAGTGTTGTTGAAGTAGCCAGGCATCTTTGTCTTTGGAGCCGCGGGACCATCACCCTTTCACATCTTCCCTTGAGAACAAGAAATTCCTCTTTCAAAGGTCATCAATCTAAGAAAGAAAGGAAGGTATAGGCTCTGTTTGTTTCGTGGAAAACTAACGATTTAGAAATCATTTTCCTGACAATAATCGCTTGAGATTATCAGTCAACAAAAAAAAGTTTTCATCATCAATAACGATTTATATCTAAATATTTTCGTGAACGATGAAAACGTCTTATGTTCATTTATTTTGTAAGTGATAAAGACGATCATTTATTTCCCGCGAAACAAACGGAGCCACAATTTTGATTAATTTCCGGGGACAACATTGAGCTTTCCGTGATTGAATTGGGTACAAGCTCCCCCATGGGCCACCCTCCAATTTTGAAAAGTCTACAAAGGCCAACTGTCATCTTTTTTGTTTTTCCTTTTCTCATGGAGAAGAATTTGAATCTAAGTGTTATATCTATTTTCAAATTTATCGGCTGCACTCTCAAGAGGAGTGCTAAAAAGATGCAGCTTACTCAAATTTGTCACTATGCTATTAGGTAAGATTAGATATATGTCGGCTTTATGCACGGGTCCACTTATGTAGAACACCCGACCCAGTTATATTCATTCCCTTGATACATATGTCTTAGTAAAAGTACTTAATATACCTAGCGTTACACATTTTTTGACGAGTGCCTTATTCGCGAGTTGAAGATACGCCAAGGACATGCATATGCTTCGTGAGATATATTAGTACGAGCAGCGCAAACAAACTGAGGCGGCAGGAACGGATCTAGAAATTTTTCATGATGGTTTTTGAACCTCTAGCAATCTGATAGTTTTGTTGAGTTGGGCTCCTACAGCACCTACGATTGAATTGAGTTGTCAATATCTCGTAACAAGGGTGAGATTGTTGTGGTAACACCGAGACGAGTTTGTTGTGTGATTCTTGCGCCGTTGAGTGGGTTTCTGAATCTCTAGTGCTTTCAGTTTAAACATTTCATGATGGGTACGAGATTATTATGGAAACACCCAAACGGATTTGCCAAGACATATATATATGGGTGTGTATATATTTCTCATCATATTGCACTTATGATACTATTTAGATTAAAAGTAGCGGTATGAAACGTTACCAATAACTAGTATAAAATGCCTCTCGGGACATCTCAAAAATTTGAGAAATGTACGTATTTTGTGACGATTTTTTACATCATCCAAGTTTGATCGGTGAAAAGGGCGGGAATGGACGACCTACGTCAGCAACCCTCTCCAGACGTCATCTTAGAAATTTTACCGTGACTATATATTCGTTTTGACCCGTAATTACTGTTCGTTTTGGGCAGATTCGTCACCGTTACGGTGCTAGTGGGAGCAGAAGAAAGCGTACTGAATGAACAAAGAAGCGCACGCACATCCCTGTCCAAAATGGAGCATGATCTTTGACCGCAAAGAATGCACATTGACGGGGGTCGAGCATTGATTGTGTACCAAGCAGCGTCCACCATGCATCATCACATTGTCCAGATTCCCCGCAGCTCACGTCGAGCATCGTCCCTTGCCAAAAGAAAGCTTATGTCCCATCAATGGAGCGAGCTTAGATGACTGGTATCTTCGTCAGTTTTAACTCCAACGAACCCACGTCAGACCCAATTGTAATGGTGGTGCCGCATGCTCTTTTGTTCGAGCTTATAGATGCCATGTCCTTTTCCTGGAACGTCAGATGTTTAAGCTGAGGAATTCATCAACCGCCAGAATTGGATTTGGTTTGACCTTGATTAATGCTAAGCTTCAAATGGTTGGAAGAGCCTCCATTGATACTTCTCTCATATCAATGGAGTACCGAAAGGGTAAACGAGCGCCCTTGGGATACTGTTCAAGCTTACTTAATTTGAAAAATTGCGCTTCTAAAAACATCGATCAATTATATATAATATGAGTATAATAAGTGCATCGTACTGAGTAGTCCTACATCGCATAACTCTAAAAGAGATGGTAGTGCGGTTTCACACTTGATTTGGATGTAGCAAGTTCAATGTTCAAACACATGAACAGGGCAACTCGTTTGTATCCGTGGAAATTAGCGTGGAAATTAGTCGAGTCAAATGATTCAAATACCTCGTGTAGTGATTGGTGCTATGGTCATCAACTTGCTAGGTATTATAGCGAGATTGCAAGGGATGAGGATGCGGGATTTTAGGTGTTGTTTTGTGAATGCAAGAAGAGGTGGATTAGGGTTTGGCAGCAGAGCGCCTTGACACATGCGGCTGCATGTTTCATGTTTGGTTGCGCAAACCGACTAAAGGAGGTGATCAAGAGCGAGGGGAACACATTGCTATAGGACCGATTTGCATGTCCCTCATCAACATTGCCAGCTATCTCTATGTGTACAAAGAGATAAAAAGGTGAGGAAGGGTAACCGTTCTTACTCCAAGCTAATGCAGCTCCACCCAAATTTGTCCTTGGGTTGTACTTTATAATGTTTTATTTTACAAACTGTGTTGACACCTAAATTTTGGCGACCCTGTCAGTCGTTCGTTACATAAAAATTAGGGATCAATCCCAGTCCGTAGACAAAAAAATTAGTTAAATTGCATATAGATTAGGAGCATTTGAATTAGTATTTAGGGTCATATAGTTACATTTGCATTGGACTGCGATGGATAGACTTGAGTGAATGATTCTGAGCTTAACTGGACTAAGCCCGCGGTAATGAAAATTTGACCTAGCCCATCAGTTATCATTACCAAAAATCATTGGGGGTATTTGTCGAGTTTGGAGATTGATTTATCTTGGGGAGTAATTAAAGAAAGGAAATTGCAGTCATGCAAGATTGTGGCCGAGTATATTTTATCTCAATGTTCAAAAGGAATGTGTGGTCAATAATTCTGGGCATATCAAAAGCATGTATTAGATAAAAATAGCTGCCAAATTGAAAGAAGAAGAATTCGGTCAACAAGAAGAGAGAATATTTGATTGAAAGAAAAAAGGAAGGAAAATATACACTCGTCCCGCAAGGAGTCGGTGAGTGAAGAAGTATAAATTCTCTGGACGTTTACATGCAGAGAAGGAGGCCACAAAATTGAAATACATGACCTCAATCGAGAGACATGAAAAAGAGAGAGGAGAGAATACAGAGAGAAAGACAGAGGAGTCGTTTCGAGGAAAGTTTTCATCCTTATCTTTGTAATTTATTTACTGCTTTGCTTTATTGAGTGTTAAATAATAGTTGCGCACCTGCATGATTACCTCACATGTTAGTGGACAGGTTTAAAATCAATCCAAGTTGCCTGTAAATATTTTTTGAAATAAAATAGAAAAGGTACCGAAAGGGCATTAGAGTAATCTAGTGTAACCAAGTCCCCAAATTCATAATTTTTGGTTCGTAGGAGTTACTTTACTTGGGTTTTTAATCGTGGCGACTCCAAAATGAAAGATCTTGCATGTTAAATAACGTGAACATAAGTTGCGAATTGGTATAAGCTTGGGAGAGCCCGAGTAAAGTCTAGGCTTAATAATCCATTAGGTGAACCCCTATGTGGTGCATCGCGGGAGGTTAGGTCGCGACAAACTGCAAAAATCCAACTCGGACCATCCTATCTCCAGTCTGAAATTCACATCCCACTGTGCATATATATTATATAAATTATATATATAGGTAGTAATAATAATTATTCTATAGTCATGCAGAAGAATACCAGACCAATTTCTCCTCCACAGTCCTTGTAATATAAACCTCTCCCGAGCACTATCCCATCACAGCTCTCTCTCTCTCTCTCTCTCTCTCTCTCTCTCTCTCTCTATCTCTCTCTCTCTCTCTCTCGGCAGCAGCAGCAGCGCTGAGATTGCTACCGTTGTTGCTGCTGAGACATGAAGAATGGTAGGCAGCCCCTCCTCTCGCCTGCCGAGAAGGCTGGCCTAGCCGATCAAAACTTCGGCGGCGACCATGCCCGGGACCAGCAGACGATTGTCGCGAACCTGCCGCTCTCGACCACTGTCAACGACGCCTTCACCTTCACGCCACAAGCCGACGACATCCCGCTGATCAAGGGGCCCCGCGACTTCTTCCGGGAGTTTACCAAGGAGTCCAAGAAGCTGTGGTTCCTCGCCGGCCCCGCCATCTTCACCTCCATCTGCCAGTACTCCCTCGGCGCCGTCACCCAGGTCTTCGCCGGCCACGTCGGCACCCTCGACCTCGCCGCCGTCTCCGTCGAGAACTCCGTCATCGCCGGCTTCTCCTTCGGTGTCATGGTATATACGTCTATATATGCGTTCGCCTGTTCCTGAAACTGACGTGACTATAGAAGATATAAACACATCTCAGTTCTGCGGGCAATTTTTTTTTATTTTTAAATTCTTATGGCATATTCATCGTGTTTGAAATGGAGCTAATATGAATATTCCGAATTACGAATCATCAATCGATGTCAAATCGCGAAGACAAAAATCCTGCTACTAAGTTCACATTGAGAGCTGATTGATTGATTTCGCGCATTAATCACGAGTGTTTATAATTGGGAAGTGCACTAGAGAAGCAGGTGATAAAATGATTTTTTTATAAATAAATTCCGAGAATCCACACATGTAGCTTTGTCCGATTGTCAGTTCGAGTTCATGTGCCGAATACGGGATAATGAATTTGCTCGCAATGAATTTGGCAGCTCGGGATGGGAAGTGCGCTGGAGACGCTGTGCGGGCAGGCTTACGGGGCAGGGCAGCTCGACATGCTGGGCATATACATGCAGCGGTCGTGGGTGATCCTCAACACGACGGCGGTCGCGCTCTGCTTCCTCTACATCTTCGCGGCGAAGCTCCTGCGGCTGATCGGGCAGACGGCGGCGATCTCGGAGGAGGCGGGGGAGTTTGCGGTCTGGATGATCCCGCAGCTGTTCGCGTACGCGATGAACTTCCCAATCGCCAAGTTCCTGCAGGCCCAGAGCAAGATCATGGTGATGGCGGTCATCGCCGCTGTGGTGCTGGTGCTCCACACCGTGTTCAGCTGGCTGCTGATGCTGAAGCTCGGGTGGGGGCTCGTCGGGGCCGCCATCGTGCTCGACGCGTCGTGGGTGGTCATCGTGGTGGCTCAGCTCGCCTACATATTCAGCGGCACGTGCGGGAGGGCCTGGACGGGGTTCTCTTGGAAGGCGTTCGAGAACCTGTGGGGGTTCGTAAGGCTGTCCCTCGCTTCGGCCGTCATGCTCTGGTAACAAGCTCCGCTTTAACATCTTAACGATATCTGTCACCGCGAACTCGTCTTTAACAGCCCTAAGCCGTGGTTGCTAGCTGAGAGAATAAGCTACAGATGCATTTAGGACCGGATCAAGCTCTGCAAAAGCACACCTTTCTTTCGTGGTTTATAGAACAGTCAAGACTGATGGTTGCGGCCCTGAAGATAGATAGTACATCTTGCGCTGTCCGACGAAAGACGTATCAAAACTTGCTTTCTTTTCTCCTCCTTCATGCTCTACCAGTCTTTAGCATGATCAAGCGAGAGAAGCTTTTGATGCTGTGGGACTTTCTGTTCTCTGACTTGGGGCCGGCCCCGTGAGAGCGACCCGGCAATCCCGTGCTTTTGCGACGGGTTAATGAGTGATTCTTAAACCGCTTAGATCAATACCATCTAGACCGTTAGCTATTTGAAATCTGGCCATGTGCCCCGCGTAATCGACGATCAAGATACACTCGATCCGCTGTGCACTATGGATGAATTCTCTCACGTGGTTGGTGCTCATTTTGTATATTTTAACATGAGTTTACCTAACCACCGGAATTCCCGGTGACCACCCTTCCTACTTGAGAAGGAGAAGGTGAGGAGTTTAAATCACCACCTTCTTAGAGGAATTAGGGGTGGAGACGTTTAGTTTCAAATGTGGGTTTCGACTCTCACGCCGGATAACAGTTTGAAAGTGAATTGAAATTTAGGGTAGGACAAATTTAAAAAAAAAAAAAAAACATGCGTTTACCTAAAAATGATAGGAAAAGATGATGAAAAAAAATGAAAAGGACAGGCAGAAAGATTCCCTCGACCTTTATTATTTATGTCTTAATCATGTAAGTAGATTCTGAGCGGAGTTAATGCAGCATTTATGAGACGATATCTTAGCCGAGGGTCCATTTTATGTAGTTAAATTAATGACAATGGAATTTCACGTGCCTTCTCTTTTCTTTGTTTTTTTGGTTCTTCTGGTGGCAGCTTGGAGGTATGGTATTTCATGGCGCTCATTCTGTTCGCGGGTTACCTGAAGAATGCGGAGATTTCGGTGGATGCTCTGTCTATCTGGTAACAGTTCCTTTCCCCCTTTCCTTGTGTATCAGTCTTCTTTCTTCGGGGGTTATCAATTCTTGAGAAGGTCGGAAGGCCAAATCACTTGAGAAATGCAATAAATATAAAGATTGAGTGTGCGTTTGTTTCACGGAAAATGTAACGTTTTTAGAAATTATTTTTCGGAAAATCATTTTTAAGGAAAATAGTTGGTTTTCCTTTGTTTAGTGATATGTGATCGAAAATATTTTCTAGTATTTGGATATCATTTGAAAATTGATTTCAATCCCATGATTTTATCTCAAGCAAAAAAATAATTAGAATTTTTAAATATTGTTATTTTTTAAAATAAAAAAGAAAAAGAAAATAAAGAAAAGAATAAAATAAAATATCAAAAAAGTAAAACACTTTTCTAATTTTATATTTGAATATTTTTCTTGATCGGAAAATATTTTTGATTGACTAATCATTTTTTGCGAATCTGAAAAATGAAATCCAGAAAAACACTTTTCCTGGAGCAACGCACCTGAGTTGTTTTTTTTCTTGAGCAGTGTTTTCTATTTTCTTTGTTCTTTTCGAGAAAGACAAAGCTGCTTTTGATATTACTGATGATTCAGAAGCGAGATGACAGGTTTCTGACAGTCTGTCGTTTCCTGCAAGAACCACATTTGACTAACGTTGTGAGACACCATTGTCGAACCTAGAATGGCAGTGACTGTGCGGTTCACTCCAGCTCTTTTCGATACCAACAAGCGATATCAATGTAACCCACGCTATGCTTATAGAACTGGGATTTTACTAGAAATGGTTCTGTAGTGACGATGAATCCAAGGCCGAAGTTCGACAAGGTTTTCCATCGAAGATGCAAGTTTTAGGAACTTCGTTAGATGCGTTTGGGGTTTCATGCGTTTTCACCTGATTTGTCCCCCGTGGATTTAGTTGCCGTTTACAGTGGAGATTGGCTTAATTAGCACAAAGAGGTGTCCTAGAATAAATTTAACACCAGATATCAAGTGATTTAATCTCGAACTGCCCACCTACCAGTTTGACAGAAGAGAGACTGATAACCTATTCGGCTTCCGTGACATCACAAACTGAGTAGCACAAGAAGGTTTCATTTGCTGTAAAGTCCAACTTACTTCTGGGATGTGCACTTGTTCTCTTTCTTGTAGGTTCGATCGATAGTTAAGGTTTGATCATCATTAGTTGTTCTGTCTTTTGTCTCTAACGTTTTCTTACAGCACCAAACGACCTAATATTGTTCAGATGGAATAACTGGCTCTCTCATGTTTTTTCTTTGTCGTATATTCCTTGTCTTCTTCTGTTGCTGGTTCAATTAAAGGAGAACGGCAAAGTTGCATTTTTTTAAAGACGCAGATTTGTTAAATTTTACATATAGAGGACCCACACACACGACACGGATGTTTCTATTTGGTAACTGGAGTACACATTTTTCGGTTTACACTTGGTAGCTGTGTTAAAACATAATTGGATAAGATTAATGTGATTGAGGTGCAGTTTGACGGTGCAGTTCGATTCGTGGTTCTGATGTTTGATTTGGTGCTCCGTATCTGATATTGCAGCATGAACATACTGGGGTGGGCACTCATGGAGGCTCTTGGAATGAATGCAGCCATAAGGTTGGTACTAGAATTATAGGCTCTCCGGAAAAATCTCTCTGCATCTGAAACGGTTTCTTGGTTGTCGCAGTGTGAGGGTGTCAAATGAACTCGGAGCAGCTCATCCAAGAACGGCAAAGTTCTCGCTCTTAGTGGCCGTGATCTCCTCGTTCATGATAGGTCTGGTCTTATCGGCGATCTTGCTCGCCACTCAGGACATATATCCGTCCCTATTCTCGAGCGACACGTCCGTCCAGGATCTGGTCAAGGAGCTCACGCCAGTGCTGGCCTTTTGCATTGTCATCAATAACGTCCAGCCAGTGCTCTCCGGTAGATTTTCCAGTCTTTCTTTCATCTCTTTAGCTATCGGTTTGCCAACTATAGAAATGTTACATGTGCAACTGTCCTACTCTTCTTAACAGGCGTGGCCGTCGGAGCTGGATGGCAAGCTGCAGTCGCATATGTGAACATTGCCTGCTACTATCTATTTGGAGTTCCCCTGGGTCTGATCTTTGGTTATAAGCTAAGCTGGGGTGTCAAGGTAAGTTTCCAGTCGCGTTCAATCATCTTAGAAGTAGAAGTTCCACTCTTTGCAGTAATTTATCCCCAATTTGATAAATCAAAAACAATGCAAGACAGTCAGAAACCGATCACTTATAAATATCACTGATATGCAGGGGATCTGGTGCGGAATGCTGACGGGTACAGTAGTGCAAACATGTGTGCTCATCTTCATGGTTTATAGGACGAACTGGACCAAAGAGGTAAAACGTCCTTTTTTTTATGCCTCTGTATGTTCAAAGATATGAATGCTTCAGGAATAGGTGGAAGCTCATCGTTGTCTCTGCGCTTTCAGGCTTCCATTGCTGAAGAAAGGATAAGAACTTGGGGAGGTCCTTCAGCAGAGCAGCGACAGGCAGAGAACGACTTAGAGAAATAAAACAGATCCCAATAACTCACCAGGAATGAAAATTTTGGCGAAGATGACCCTCACTGTAGCCAGTCGCAACTTGACGAGGCAATGCGAGCATTCATCGCTGGATTCATTTGCTGTTCAACAAATTCCGACGGCCATCGGAGATCTTATCGGCCCCCTAATTCCGAGAGAAACCTCAGTCACACGAGTCATTTAGTTACACCGAGTCAATTGCAGTATTTAACAAGCCATTTCATGTTTTTTCATCTCGCTGGCGATTGAAAATCTTGGCTAAACAATCATCCTCAGTTTTAAATACCGATTCGTCTTGTCTATACTCTGTCCGGAAAATTAATTCGCAAAATCATGGCAAGCCCAGAGAAGCCCGAATCATATAAAAATGTGAATGTCATTACTCGGGAATGGTAGTGTTTTGGCAGAATTTCTCCCGCGATATAGCAAAATGAAAAACGCTAGTCAATGTGTGCAATGAGCCTGTCAGTAGTCTGTTAGAGCCTTGTCCATCAATAATGAGTCTGTCGGTCATCCAAGTCAGTAGTCGTCTGAGTCAGTGGTCCTAAAAGTCTATGTATGTTGAGTCCGTGGATAATTATTGGTGATACTTAGAATTACACCAATAATTGATTGTTTGTGCAGTCATTCGTGCCTATATAAGGCAATGCTTGTAATATTTGAAGGCAGATTTGCGCCTCAGAAAAGTCTTGAGAAATACAACTTGTGTGCATTATGAGTCTCTAAATCTTCACTTCTTCCTTAATGTCTGGTTTAATTCTTTAAACAAGCGTATGTGTGCTGATTAGTCCTATTAGTATGCTATGTACTTGCTATAATATGAAACCTGTGCATCAAAAGTCTATTACTATAAAGCAGTTCTAAAGTGCGAATCAAAATTCGAAGGGGGCTTGGTGGCTAAAAGACAATCCCTTTTATAAAGGCTTGGAGAGCTGTTTATATGTAGGATAACATACTTGTTAGCCTCGTCTTCGTTTTTCTTGATTTACATCTTAGCACCCATTTGATGGCATTTGATTTGTGCCTGGGGGACTCCTCAATAGCTTGATGATGGTATTTATAGTAGTTATGCCATAACTGCTTCCAAGCGGTTTCTAGCGGTTGCATCCATGTTTCTTTGCTTTCAAAAGTTTCGTGCCCAAGTTTTCATGATGCCATGATCTAATGTTTATGCAGTTATACCTCAGAAAGTGCATATAAGTTGCTCCCCGATCTCGATTGCTTCACTTTCCAGTAACTTTAAACTTGTAAATTAAATCTCGACAGTCCTTGTGCATTTAGCCTTTTTCTAACACTTTGGTCACTCATTGATCCTTATTTGTCGACACTCTCGTCGATTGTCTTTTCACCAAACGTCGTCGTAAGTCAACAACCGGCTGGTAACAATCATTGATGGTGACATTCATAGATACCGATTCTAGTCGTCAACAATGGGTCGTGTGTTCCTTAATTTTTATGCTCTCCGTGTCTACCCATGTCGACGGCCATGACAACTTTTGGTGTAAACAAATAGTAACTGTACTAAAACGTGAGTACGATCCTCATTAAGCACACCTAAATTTATGCAAAATTTATGTCGCCGTATTACTGCCCCCTCAATAACAGGAAGAATAACGCCGTAAAGATGCTGTGTTTTATTGTTTTGCAATTTAGTTCCGGCTCTTCAGAACATGAGAACCAGTACAAAGACCCCCTCTCCCTTCCCTGTTCTTGCCCAACACTCACTGACTTCGACTACTAAGTCCCTGACTCTTACCAATTAATTTCCACCTCCTCCAACAGCAACAGTATACGTCATGACCAAAAAGAAAGGGAAAGAAAGAACAGCAAAAGTGTATATGAGCCGTCTGCGCGATTCCGCTATTGATACTTTGCTTTTGCATAAGAAAAACTTCTCCTCCCACTTGAATAAGAGTCTGCCATGTATTGACACAAGGGGTTAGATATAGTGGCCGTCGCTTGAACTACAGTATCGCCCCAAGACATTAGCCAACAAATATCGCTCAGAATCTACATTAATTTAGGACGGCATTTTTGAGTGCTCAAAACTATGTTTCTCATGTTCTAATGACATTTTTGAGTAGGATAGATTATCTGTTCTGAAGTAACACACTCTTTTGCACTTAAACGATAACCTCATAAAATGCTCATACTTTTGAGAAAGATTTTGCATGATTATTCTGCCTGTTCAAGTTATCAATGTCCTTCAACCAAAAAAAAAAAGTTATCAATCTCCATGGGGAATTAATTTAGTTTGGCAATTCGTGAATAATGTGGAGTTTTTGAAAGCTAAATAAGACGTGTGAGGATGACGAAAGGTAAGCCTTATCCTATACACAATTACCTATTTATATACCGTGGGATGAGTGGAAAAATTTAATGTCTATAAGGTTAAGGGTAACCTCGCGAAAGGTACGTAGACCAAAATGATGAGAGGCATTTCATTTCTCTATCCTAAACACTGCAGGTAAACCGTTGTTTAATTCATTTGAGCCTGAGTATTTGGAGAATTCTTTCAATTTACCCCCGTAAAGAATCACTCCACATTGGGGCGGAATGGAGGTAAAGTTGGCTTTACGAGGTGAGAAAAATGAATAAAACTTTCTTGCCTTCACTTATATCAATCTTTGAGTGCCTAATGCTAATGAATTCCAACAAGAATTTAAGTGCCTGGAGATGATGAAGAGCCTTTCTTTTGCTATTCTATACAATTTTTATCCATTTCACAGACTAATTAAGCCTACAAATACATTTCTCAAAATCTAGTTGGTGATCATCCCCACGTTAGGGCAAGGCAGATGAGTTATTGCATTAAAACATCATGGTCCGGAGCATCGCTTAAAGGTGAAGATCCCAAGAGTCTAAAAAGGCTGAATTGTTTGAGAGCTTATGGTACGGTAAAAACCAAAGTTTGGCAGGTCCATGAGTGCACTACAAGAAATGTGTCAATAGAAAAAACACACAAAAGAAAGAAAGAAAGAAAAAAACATAATGTTAAAAAGAGAGTAAAAAAAAAGTGAAAAATGAAGAAATAAGTGTACTAGAAATCCTATATCTTGTCACAAAAGTGTAATCGAATCCTAAAACTTACAAAAAAAAATGCAATTGAATCCTTCCGTTAAAACTTGTTAAATTGATACAACTGAATCATTCCGTTCAGACTTGGCTAACAGAAAATGCCGACATGGTTTTTTTAATTAATTTCTCTATTATACGTGGCGATGACGTGGCTACAATAACGTCGTTTTCGTCCAAACATACATTACGCTCCTTATAAAGTCTCTTTAGATTATGTCACTTTAGTTAATGTAGGATCTTCAAATGTTAAAATCTTCGCCCGAACAAGTGCAAGCAAGATTGTTTCTATCTCATTTTGCAAGGTTCTTAACTTGTAAACCCAGCAGAGATTATGAATGATGAATATTTCTTTCAAAAGCATAATTGAAATATCCCATTTCAATAAGTCATTGATCAAGTTTACATTACAGCCCTCATAAAAGACTTCTCAGATTAGTAAGGTCGTACCGCTTGCAAGAAAACTCTGACTTTTATTGACATGATCATAAAGGTAAGAGCAAGTGTTTCTCCTTTTCTTGCATCAATGGTTGGGACAAAATAGCCTTCAAAATGAGAGTGAGTGAAAAACCCTTTCAATTCGAAAGTCTCTCATTTAGCATTTTCAAGAAATCCACGTTCTGAAAAAATTGTCTTTTAATGATTATTCCAGCAATGGAAATTTGGGGACGCGAGCATGGTAAAATCCTATGCATAAACCTCAATTAAGTTGATAAACCCTAATGAATATTGAAATGTGCATTTTAGAATAGCCTTGATTGTTTATTTCTTTGATGGATGCATACTTGCTTTAATTGTGTGTAAAAGGCAAGTACATCGTTCCCCAGAGTTGTTCTGGTACTTGGGTTATCCAGGTGCTTCCATTTCAGGGCTCGTTGCTTGTGCGACCGTTTGTTTAAAGAAATTTCCAAATACTTGTGGTTATCCAAGTGTTAGATTGTTTGTAGTATTTGTGGCTACCCAGGTTCTTCTTTTTCGAGCCCCATCCTTGTGCACTTGTATCCTCAAATTTTCAAATACCTGCGGTTATCCAAGCCTTTGAATGTTTTAAATACTTGTGGTTATCCAAGTGCTTCCTTTTCAAACCCCGTCACTTGGAAAGGTGTTTGTTTACAAAATTTTTAGATAACTGTGGTTATCCATGCTTTTGAATGTTTTTAGTACTTGTGGTTATCCGAATGCCTCCTTTTCAAGCCCAGTCGCTTGTACATGTGCTTGTTTAATGAAATTATCAATTACATGTGGTTATCCAGGTGTTTGAATGTTTTGAGTACTTGTGGTTATCCGGGTACTTCCTTTTCAAGCCCCATCGCTTGTGCGAGTGCTTGTTTCCTGATATTTGAGTGTTTGAAGTACTTGTGGTTATCCAAGTACTTCCTTTTTAAGCTCCGTCGTTTGTGTGGATGTTTGTTTACAGAATTTTTCAGCTACTTGTGGTTATCCAGGTTTTTGAATACTTTTGGTACTTGTGGTTATCGAGGTCCTTTTCTTTCAAGCCCCATTGCTTGTGCAGGTGCTTGTTTCATGAAATTTTCAAATACTTGTGGTCATCTAGGTGCTTGAATGTTTTAAGTACTTGTGATTATACAGGTGTCTCCTTTTCAAACCCCGTCGCTTGTGCGGGTGCTTGTTTCCTGGAATTTTCAAATACTCGTGGTCATCAAGGTGTTTGAATGTTTTAAGTAATTGTGGTTATCCGGGTGCCTCCTTTTCAAGCCCCATCATTTCTGTGGGCGGTTGTTTCTTGAAATTTCCAATTACTTGTGATCATTTAGGTGTTGAATGTTTTAAGTACCTTTGGTTATCCATGCTCTTTCTTTTCAAAATTCGTCACTTGTGCGGGCGCTTGTTCATGAAATTTTTAAATACTTATGGTTATTTAGGTGTTTGAATATTTTAAGTACTTGTGGTTATTTAGTTGCTTCCTTTTCAAGCTCCGTCGCTCGTGCAGGCGCTTGTTCACATAAATTTTCAAATAGTTGCAGTTAGCCAAGTGTTTGAATGTTTTTAAGTATTTGTGGTTATCTAAATGCTTCTTTTTCAAGCTCCGTCGCTTTTGCGGGCGCTTGCTTTCAAAAACTCTCATATTTATAGGTCATCCAGTTGTTTGATTGATCTAATCTTTTCTAGAATATGATGATTCCTAAGAAATTTTCGTATCCAAATATACTTTCCCGAAATTCCAAGTAAGTAATGACATGCGCGTATTCTATCTTTGCATTAGCAACTGCCTTTTCATCACATTTTACTGCACACATTACACTTCACTTTAGAAAATGGGCGTGGACCCATTGAGATCCATATTCCCAATAAAGAGATTCATTTCATTACATTGTATTTACATAGTCAAAATTTAGGTATCATTTGCACTTGTATGAAACCTTTGCAAGTTCCACTTCAACGAGGAGCAAATGTTAATACCTAAATTTTGGCGATCTATTTAGCCATAAAGGGAGATCTCAACCCCTAATATTTGCATGTTAGTAACATCTTTTCAATAACATTAAGCCCACATAAATTGCATTTTGACTGAACTAGTACAAGAAGGCTTTAAGCTTAATCAAATCATCTGGATTAAGCCTCAAAGAAAGTGAAAATTGGAAAACCCATTGAAGATTTATAGTGGTCGAAAATCACATGTGGTGAGCATAGGGTACCTAACTAAGGAAATGGATTCTTTGATTAAAAAAACTTGGAAAGTGACGAAGCTTATTTTGTGAAAATCTTGTGGGGCACAAGATTTCAGTCCATGAAAAGAAGGACATGGCAAATATGGGCGCACGGTCGAGAATATGATGCCAAAGCGTGCACTTATATAGAAGGAGAAAAAGACAATTTCCATTGATGCTCTGGTAAGAAAAAGGGTTATTTTAAGCAATGAAAATTCATCGTCCAGCTATTTTGGGAAGTGGGGTCTCGAAGAAGGCAACATAGCAAAAATCCTTGGTGAAGATTTGATGCTGAAAATCGCGAGTTTTGTTCGAGAGGGGTCTAATTCCAAAAAAAAAAAATCAACTTCAGGTCGAGTTGGTGTTTTTTTACGAGATAAAAAAAAGTTGCGGTCAGAATTGTCACTCGACCTAAAGTTTGTGCTTTTTTTTTTTAATTAGCCATTCAAAGAGGAAGGAAGAAGGTTCTGCAGTAGTGATTAACGGGCAAGCAAAATGAAGAACGTGGGAGAAATAAGACAGGAAAGAAAGGGAAAAAAACAGAGGATTGAGAGATTGGTATTCCTGGCCATATGTTCATGCCTCCACCATTTTCTCAATAAGGAGAGATATAAACATTCAAAGGAGACTGGGACGAGGGGGGACTCTCTTCTCGCTCGGCAAGAACACGCGCAAAGTGAGGGGTGCTGCAGACACTTTCGTAAGAACGAGGGCACACACAGGGAAGTAGAAAAGTTCAGAGGGGTTCTTTTCTTTCTAAGTCTTTGCTCGCGCGACCAAATAAATGTGCTGCGTCTCACGTTTCTGTTCTGAGCATCACCATCGCCACGTGCTGCTGTCTCACTGAGTTGTCTAGCTCTTTTCTGTTAGAATTACACGCATAAACACAACGAAATAGAGGGTAAAGACAAGAAAGAAAAATCGAGACATAAGGTTTTATCTAGTTTATCCTTAAACTAGGGTTACGTCCAGCAAAGAATTCCGCTATATTTAGTAGCTCCCATCTATCTATTTTACGAACCCAGTAACTATTCATGGACCTAAACCCAAATTACCAATAAAATACATGTCAAAACCACGCTAAAGCCAAGTCCGTCCCTAGCTGGTGGTAGCTTAGCGGCATTGGAACACAGACTAATATTATTGTTCAAAAGAGCACGAGTTCGAATCCACTTGTGATGATAGTGTGTGATTCTTGTGCCGGTGAATGGATTTCGAGACATCTGGCGCTCTAATAATCCTATGGTTATAAGTCCTTATAGCATCTACGAGTGAATTGAGTAACTATGACTCAATCCAAACATCCCGCATTAGGTGTGACATTGATAACATCCAAATAGTTTGCTAAGCCAGTCACCTCCATTTCACCCTTATGAAACTGTTTAGATTAGCAGTAGTAGTCGATATTTCGAAAATTTAAGAAATATACATAAGTGGAATATTTTACATCATCCAAAAATATTTTTTGATTATCGAAAAGGGTGGAAAGGGATGATTAACGTTTGCGACCTCCCTAAACTAAACATTAACGTGGGAGCTCCACACCCGCGATGAATATTTAGTTTGAGCAATTACTGCTACTTATTTTGAGCGAGCCCATCGCCTCGCCCACCGTGACACTAGCTGGAGCAAAAGAAAGAATCTTGAATTATTAAAGAAGCGCTCGCACACATCATTTCCAAGAATTGCCACACAGCTAAAAAGGAGCATAATTTGGAGCCTAACGAAAGCACATCGACGGGACTCGAGCAATAATTAGGTACTAAACAAAGTTCGTCTTCCATCATCACTCGTCAAAATAAGTCATCGACACATTTCTTAATTCATATTTAGTAAGCTAAGTTATTATACAAATTAATTATTTAGTAAATAGATCGTCATTGAATTTAAAATAATAAAACTCAAAATATCATGTATCCAGATTGATCTAGAATTAGATTGTAATTTGACCTTGATAAATACTAAGCTTCAAGTGGTTGGAAGTGCCTCCGTTGATTCAAACCGTGTCATAGCATTGATTGTATATAATACGAAAATAATCAGTGCATTGTAAAGTGCAAAAAAAATTTCACTTTTAGTTGCTTTGGCACTTGTTACAAAATTCAGAATATAGTAGCAAACTCCTCATTTATCTTCATATGAAGTAGATCTCACATCTCATGACCCTAAAAGAGATGGTTGAGCAGTTACACACTTGATGCAGACATACCAGGTTCAGTGTTCGAATACATGAACAGGGCAACTCGTGTTACCCGTGGCAAGTATGCGCAAAATCTT
Organism: Syzygium oleosum; assembly: GCF_021117445.2. Taxonomy (NCBI): domain Eukaryota; kingdom Viridiplantae; phylum Streptophyta; class Magnoliopsida; order Myrtales; family Myrtaceae; genus Syzygium; species Syzygium oleosum. The sequence goes on from NW_026607487.1 coordinate 18,012,800, forward strand.
CTCTATTTTTCCTTTATCTTCCTTCTTTCTTTCTTTTATTTTTCCCCCTTTTTCCTCTCTGTCTCTCGTGCGTCTCGGTCCCTCAAATAGCTGAGCATCATTTTCTCGCTGTTCACTTTTCCTTTCCTTTTTCCTTTTTTGCTTTTCTCCTTTTTAACTTTTTCAAATCCATACTTTTCACTGACTGAGGGAGTGAAAATTGGACCCTTCGTTTTTTAAGCAAGAGAGAATCGAGCGACTAGATCTGAGAGCGACGGGTCTGAGCGAAGAGGGCGAGCGAATGGTTTAAGCTCGAGCGACCGGAAGAGGGCGAGCGAGCGAGGCACAGAACTTAGCAATAGAACTGAGCGAAGAGGTGGATGCTCTTGTGCAAAACGAGGAGAAGGGAAAGTAGAGCTAGGGTTTTCTTTTCTAAGAGGGGCGAAATTAGACTTTTGGTAAGCTTTCGAGGATATAGAAGGCAGCTATTGAAATTTCATTAATTGATGGAAGCTGCCTTCCGAAAATGCCGGAAACCAAAGCAGGTGGAGATTTGCCTTGGACTTTTAGCTTTGTCAAGGCTAGCTTTCACTCAAGACGGGAGCAACAAAGTTTATTAAACGCTCTTAATTCTTTCCCAAAAGATTTTAAAGGCCTGAAATCATTTGGAAAGCATAACCGAACTCACCAGAGATGATCAAGTGTGATTGGGAAAATGACTCTATAGGCCTGATTTGTATGTCCCTTGACATTGCGAGCCGATTTTTCTATTTTTTTGTACTTTATTGTTTTCGTTTTACAAACCGCAAGAGTCCAAATTGGACCGTCCTAACTACCATATTAAACTCCCATCCACTGTGAATACATATAGCAATAATGATATTAAACTATAGTCCCCCATATCATGCAGAAGAATACCAAGTGACTCTCTCCTCCACAGTCCTTGTTTAGTAATAATCTCTCTCTCTCTCTCTCTCTCTCTCTCGGCAGCAGTAACAACAACGCTAGGATTGCTGCTGCTGTTGCTGCTGAGTCATGGAGAATGGTAAGCAGCCACTCCTCTCGCCCGCCGAGGAGGCGGACCGAGCTGATCATGGCGTCGGCGGCAGCGACCATGCCCGCGACCAGCAGGTGATCATCACGAACCCGCCGCTGCTCTCGACCACTGCCAACGACGCCTTCACCTTCACGCCGCACGCCGACGACATCCCCCCGATCAAGGGGCCCCGCGACTTCCTCCGGGAGTTCGCCAAGGAGTCGAAGAAGCTGTGGTTCCTTGCCGGCCCCGCCATCTTCACCTCCATCTGCCGGTACTCCCTCGGCGCCATCACCCAGGTCTTCGCCGGCCACGTCGGCACCCTCGAGCTCGCCGCCGTCTCCGTCGAGAACTCCGTCATCGCCGGCTTCTCCTTCGGTGTCATGGTATGCACGCATATATTTTCGTTCGCGGTTTTCCTGTAACTGACGTGACTATAGTACACATCCCCACATCTCAGTTCTGCGTGCAATTTTTTAATTCAAACAGTATCGCACTGACAAGAATCCTGCTACTAAGATTACACGGAGAGTTGTTTGATTGATTGATTTTGCACATTAATCACGAGTGTTTGTATAGTGGAGAAGCAGAAGATAAATGAATTTTTTAGTCCGACTGTCGGTTCGAGTTGCGTGCCATACAGGATAATGAGTTTGCTTGCAATGAATCCGGCAGCTCGGGATGGGAAGCGCGCTGGAGACGCTGTGCGGGCAGGCCTACGGGGCGGGGCAGCTCGACATGCTGGGCATATACCTGCAGCGGTCGTGGGTGATCCTCAACACGACCGCCGTCGCGCTGTGCTTCCTGTACATCTTCTCGGCGAAGCTCCTGCGGCTGATCGGGCAGACGGCGGCGATCTCGAAGGAGGCGGGGATGTTCGCGGTCTGGATGATCCCGCAGCTGTTCGCGTACGCGATGAACTTCCCCATCGCCAAGTTCCTGCAGGCGCAGAGCAGGATCATGGTGATGGCGGTCATCACCGGGGCGGTGCTGGTGCTCCACACCGCGTTCAGCTGGCTGCTGATGCTGAAGCTCGGGTGGGGGCTCGTCGGGGCCGCCGTCGTGCTCGACGCGTCGTGGGTAGCCATCGTGGCGGCCCAGCTCGCCTACATATTCAGCGGGGCGTGCGGGAGGGCGTGGACGGGGTTCTCCTGGAAGGCGTTCGAGAACCTGTGGGGGTTCGTGAGGCTGTCCCTCGCTTCGGCCGTCATGCTCTGGTAACCAAGTTCCGCTTTAACATCTTTAGCCATCTCTGTCGCTGCAAGTTCAAGTTCTGCAGAAGCACGCCTTCTTTCGTGGTTCGTAGAACAGTGAAGGACGTGTCAAAACTTGCTTCTCCTCCTCCTTCGAGCGCTACAAGTCGTAAGCATGACCAAACGAGAGCGACCCGGCAATTTTTGCGCTTTCGACCGGTCAATGCATGTTTTTCTAGCCACTTTAGGACCAATACCGTCGGGACGATTTGATTATTCTGAATCTTCGCATGGCCTATAGCGTACTGCGGTGCGTGTTCTGCGTCCATTTCATATTGTATGAAGATGCTGCTCTTAACTTAAAATAACCCCCGACCTTTAGTTAGTGTGTATGTCTTAGTCTTAACCATATGATTGGATTCTGAGCTGAGTTAATGCGCAAGCATTTATGAGACGGGACCTTTGGCAATTAAAATCCTGACAATTGAGACAACTGGTATGATAGGAACAGATTCCTAGGAGAGGATACCTTCTCCGAGGATTGAATTTCACGTGCTTCTTCTCTTTTCTTTTCTTTTCTTTTCTTTGGTTTTTTACCTTCCTTTCTGGTGGCAGCTTGGAGGTATGGTATTTCATGGCGCTCATTCTGTTCGCGGGTTACCTGAAGAATGCAGAGATTTCGGTGGATGCCCTGTCTATCTGGTAACAGTTCCGTTCCCCCTTTCCTCGTGTACAAAATCTTCTTTCTTCGAGGGGTTATCAAATTCTTGAGAAGGTCGAAAGGCCAAATCACTTGAGAAATGGAATAAATAAGAAAAATTGAGTCGGGACATGTCGCTTCAATCCAACCACTCTCTGCGGCTTCTTAAATTAGCCTTGTTTTTTTTTTGTTGAGCAGTATTTTCCATTTTTATTTGTTCTTTCGAGAAAGGGATAATACCGTAAAAAAATAACTTAAATTATGTCTACTTTGATACAAATATTCTCAATCTTTTTGTGTCATAAAAAAGTCCGGAACTTATATCAGTAGGACTTAATATATCCTGAATGAAACTATGACAGAGGGTATGTATAAGTTTGGATTAAAAAAGTTCGAGGTACATGTGACACAATAAATAAGTTTAGGATTTTTGATAATATAAAAAAATTAGGATATTTATATCCCAGTAAGCATAGATTGAGAGTTTTTAGTGATATTTGTGCATCGAGAAAATTTAGCTCAAAAACAATATCATTGATGATTCAGAAGAAGTGAGACGATAGGTTTCTAACTAGGCGTAATCTACCACGTCACTCCATTTATTGGGCGACACGTGGCAACATGGGTCCCACTGTGCCCTTTTACCTTCTCCCCTCAGGGCTCACGTCACTCTCTCTTCTCCGTCAGTCTCTCTCCCCCCAGACTTTTCTCCCCACCGACAACAATTCTTGGTACTGCACTGCGGAGATTCTAGGTTTGATTGATGTAACTCTTTCTTATTCGCTCTCTAATTATTACAGGCTCACGAGAAAAACAAAAGAGCAATCTTTTTCATCGATGTCACCAAGAAAAGAGAGAAAAAATTAGAAAACAAGAAAAGAGTAAACACACGAAACAATCTCTACAACAGCTAGAAAAAGAAGAAAATCAGGGAACTCGGTCCATTGGGGTCTAGATCTTGGCCAAGAATAAAAGGTGTATAGTGGGATCCAAATGGACACGAGAGCTAAATGGCCAGAGATATATTGCTGACTTTGACAAGACAATTCTACCATATATTTTCTCGTACATCGTCGTCAAATTTAGAATGGCGATGACTGTTCGGTTTATAATAACTCTTTCTGATACCAACGGGCGATATCAATATGATCCACGCTTTGCTTATAGAACAGGGTTTGCTAGAAATGGTTCTGTAGTGATGAATCAAGGCCAAAGTTCGACAAGGTTGTCCATCTAAGATGCAAGTTTAAGAACTTCTTTAGATGCGTTTGGGGTTTCATGCATTTTCGCCCGATTTGTCCCCGGTGAATTTAGTTACCGTTTACAGTGGAAATTGGCTAAATTAGCACAAGAGGTGTCCTTGAACATATATAACACCAGATATCAAGTGATTTAATCTTGAACTGCCCACCTACCAGTTTGACGGAGAGAAAGAGAGATTGATTCAACGTCAAACGTGAGAATATGGCATTCGTCTGCTGAAAAGTCCCGACTTATTTCTAGTATGTGCACTGCTCTCTTTACTTGTAGGTTCGATCGATAGGTAAGGTTTGATCATCATTAGTTGTTCGTCTTTCGTCTCTTAACGTTTTCTAATAGCACCAAACAACCTATCATTGTTCAGATAAGATATTGACTCTCTCGTCTTGTCTTCTTTGTCGTGTATTCATCGTCTTCTTCTGTTGCATTTTTTTAAGACGAGGATTTGTTTTCAGTTATGTATACAGGACCCACACACACGACACAGATGTTTCTATTTGGTAACTGTAGTACACATTTTTTGGTTTACACTTGGTAACTGTGTTAAAACGTAATTGGATAAGATTAATGTGATTGCGGGTGCAGTTCGGTTCTTGGTTCTGATGTTTGATTTGATGCACTGTATCTGATGTTGCAGCATGAACATACTGGGGTGGACACTCATGGAGGCTCTTGGAATGAATGCAGCCATAAGGTTGGTACTAGAATTATAGGCCCTTCGGATAAATTTCTCTCCGTATCTGAAATGGTTTCTTGGTCATCGCAGTGTGAGGGTGTCGAATGAACTTGGAGCAGGTCATCCAAGAACAGCGAAGTTCTCGCTCGTGGTGGCCGTGATCTCCTCATTCATGGTAGGTCTGGTCTTATCGGCAATCTTGCTTGCCACTCAGAACATGTACCCGTCTCTATTCTCGAGCGACACGTCCGTCCAGGCTCTGGTCAAGGAGCTCACACCAGTGCTGGCCTTATGCATCGTCATCAATAATGTCCAACCAGTGCTCTCCGGTAGATTTTGCCAGTCTTAATTTCTTTCATCTTTGTAGCTATCGCTTTGCCAATTATAGAGATGTTACATGTGCAACGATCCAACTCCCCTTAACAGGCGTGGCTGTGGGAGCTGGATGGCAAGCTGTGGTCGCATATGTGAACGTTGCCTGCTATTATCTGTTTGGAGTTCCCCTGGGTCTGATCTTTGGTTATAAGCTAAACTGGGGTGTCAAAGTAAGTTTCCTTTCGTGCTCAATCATATTGGAAGTAAAAGTTCCACTCTTTGCAGTAATTTTACCTACGATTCGATAAACCAAAAGCAATGCAAGATAGCCGAAACTGATCACTTATTGATATCATTGATATGCAGGGGATCTGGTTCGGAATGCTAGCGGGTACAGTGGTGCAAACATGTGTGCTCATCTTCATGGTTTATAGGACGAACTGGAGCAAAGAGGTAAAACGTCTTTTCTTTATGCCTCTGTAATGCTCAAAGATATGAATGCTTCAGGAATAGGTGGAAGCTCATCGCTGTCTCTGCGCTTTCAGGCTTCAATTGCTGAAGAAAGGATAAGAAGATGGGGAGGTCCTTCAGAAGAGCAGCGACTCGCAGAGAACGACGTAGAGAAATAAAACAGAACCCAATAACTCACCAGGAATGAAAGAATTTTGGCAAAGATGACCCTCACTGTAGCCGGTTGCGACTTGACGGGGCAACTCATGAGATGCGAGCGTTCGTCGCCGGATTCATTTGCTGTTCAACAAATTCCAACGGCCATTGGAGGTCTTATTGGCCCCCTAATTCCAAGGAAAACCTCAGTCACAGTCATTTAGTCATTTAGGGTCTCTTTAGTAACGTTTCTGTTCCTAGAAATAATTTATATTCAGAAATAGTTTTTTCTATTTCTATTCCCTAGACGAGTTTCTGAGCAAAAAAACGTGTTTAGTAACTATACAAAATTTCTATTCCCGGAGTAGAAAAAGAACAAAAATGCGTTTAGTAGGATACTAAAAATTTCCACTCCCAATTTTTTCATTTAATTATAAAATTGTCGATGAAAACTTAACAATTCATGTTTGGATAAAATTGAACTAGAAATAGAATAAAAATATATTATGATATAGAATTGTATGACCTTAATATAATCATAAAGAAAATTATTCCTTATAGACAAAGCAAATACCGGATGTTGATCGAGGAAATTGTAGTTTAGCGTACTTAACAATTCATGTTTGAATAAAATTGGACTAGAAATAAAATAATAATATATTATGATATAGAATTGGATGACTTTAATACAATCATAAAGAAAATTTCTCTTTACAGACAAATTAAACATCAGGTAGTGATCAAGGAAATTGCAGTTTAGGGTGTAGGATTTTAGGATGTTGGTTCTGAGGTTTTGGTTTTGGGTTTTAGATTTGGATTTTATGGTTTAGGGTTTGGGATTTAGGTTTTAGAGTTTCGGGTTTGGGGTTTAGGGTTTTAGGTTTAGCATTTCGGGTTTCAGATTTTGTGGTTTAGGATTTAGGGATTCGGGTTTTGGGTACTAGGGTTTGGGATTTAGGGTATAGGAATTAGGGTTTAGGATTCGGGGTTTTGCAGTTTAACGTTTTAGGATTTAGGGTTTGAAATTACAATTTTAGAGTTTAGGTTTTAGGGTTTCGAGTTTGGAGTTTTGGGGTTTAGCGTTTAGCGTTTCGGGTTTTGGGTTTGGGATTTTGGGGTTTGGGATTTGGGTTTAGAATTTGGGGTTTAGAATTTAGAGTTTTGGGTTTTGGATTTTTCATTTTAGCATTATAGGTTTTAGGATTTGGGTATTGAGGTTTAAGGTGTTGGGGTTTTGGGTTTGAGGGTTAAGGTTTAGGATTTTGGGGTTTAGGGTTTGAGAGTTAAGGTTTAGGATTTTAGGGTTTAGGAATTGGGGTTTTAGGGTTTAGTATGAGAATATATTGTGAAAGAATGAGAGCTGATCTTGTTTCTCTATTGTTTCTTTTTTTTATTCTAGAAACAGAAAAGTATATTTTTTTTACTTCTTATTTCTATTCCAAATTTATTCCCTAACCACTTTTCTGTTCTGGGAAACAAAAAGCTAACTGACGTTACTAAGGGCCCGTTTGGCAACGCGCCAAATAGTGAAAATTTCTGTTCTTTTGTTCCTAAAATCAGTTTGGGAACAAAAATCCGTTTGTTAAAATTTTTGTTCCCGGGCACAATTTTGCCAAAAATTGATCCCAGAATCAGTTTTAAAATAGAATCAAGAAGCAAAAAAAAAGTAATTTCTTGATTCTGCAACAATTTTTCCGGAACTGATTCGTTTTGGTTTTCTTCTTTCTTTTTTATTTGTTCTTCATCTTCTTCCTGGCCCACCGCCGGCGACCGTCCACTGGCCCTCGCCTCCCCCGGCGAGGGTGGCCCTCGCCTCCCCCGGCGACGGCGAGGTCGGCCTTGCCCAAATCTGGCGAGGCCGACCTCACCGTCGCCACCCTCGACGACGGCAAGGTCGGCCACGCCAGATTTGGGCGAGATTGAGCCTCGCCCAGCCAAGGCGAGGCCGACCTCGCTGTTGCGGGGGGTGGCGACGGCGAGGTTGGCCTCGCTCGGCCATGGCGAGGTCAACCTCGCGTCACGAGGGGTGGCGACAGCGAGGTCGGCCTCGCCTTGGCCGAGCGAGGCTCAACCTCACCGTCGCGTGGGGTGGCGACGGCGAGGTCGGCCTCACCTTGGCCGGGCGAGGCTCGACCTCGTCGTGACCTGGCGAGGCCGACCTCGCCGTCGCCGGGGGTGGCGACGGCAAGGTCGGCCTCGCCTTGGCCGAGCGAGGCTCGACCTCGCCGTGATCTGGCGAGGGCCGCGACACCCTCGCCGACAATGGCCGCGACGCCCTCGTCGGCAATGGCCAAGGAAAAAAGGAAAAAAAAAAAAGAGAAAGAAATATTAAAATATTTAAAATATTATTAATAAAAATAAATTTTGTGTAGTTACCAAACGCATTTCTGTTCTTTTTCTATTCTAAGAATAGAAATTTTGGGCAGTTACCAAACGCCTTCAAATGCTTAGAAATTGTTCCCGGGCACAGAATAAAAAGGAATCATTTCGACTAGACTGCATTCGCAGGACAGAATGGTTGTCATGCTGCTGCCTAAATGAATTTCTGTTCTTTTTTCTATTCGGAACAAAAGAACAGAAAAACAGATAAATAAAAACGTTTCTAAACAAGCCCTTAGCTATACCGAGTCAATTGCAGTATTTAAAAAGCCATTTTATGTTTTTTCGTCTCCCTGGAAATTGAAGATCTTGGTTGATCAATCACCTTCAATTTTAAATACCCATTTTTTCTTGTCTATATTCTGTCCAAAAAATCAATTCGCAACGCATGGGAAGCCCAGAGCAACCAGAATTATAGGAAAATGTCAATGTCGTCACTCAAGAACGGTAGTAATTGTATTAAAACGCGCGTACGATCCTCATAAAGCGCACCTAAGTTTATGCAAAATTTATGTCGTCGTATCACTTGCCCACTTAATAACGGGACGAACAACGCGGTGAAGATGCCATATATTATTGTTTGCAATTTAGTTCTGATTCTCCAGAACATGAGAACCAGAACAAAGTCCCCCTCTCCCTTCCCTGTTCTTGCCCAACACTCACTAACTTCGACTACCAAGTCCCTGACTCTTACCAATTAATCTCCATATCCTCCAACGGCAATGGTATTCGTCATGGCCAAAAACGAAAGGGAAAGAAAGAACAGCAAAAGTATATATGAGCCATTTGTTCGACTCCGCTATTGATACTTTGCTTCTGCATAAGAAATAGCTGGACGTGGCCTGAAGGAAGAGATGTATCGAGTTTCCAACTGGCTAGAAGCATTCTCATGGCTGAGGAACTCCAACTGCCGATGAAGCGCTGAAGAAGAACCCATAACCAAACGTACTACTCGATAATCCACTTCATGTTTCATGCATTTGAAACACAATATCAGTCAGTGCCACACAGAACCTCTCCAAACTGATGGACTAACCAACCGTCTGATACACCGAAATCTAAGCCAGCAAACCAAAGAAGGCGATGAAAGGTCGGCCGCATATCAAAACGGACCAGTTGGGGTCCGACAGTAGGACCTCTCTGCTGGGAGATGTTCTTAAGTCGAAATACTGAATGGGCGACCAATGAACAAAACCTAAATTGGCTGGAGCTGGAGACATATCGAGATAGACAGGGAAATTGCGTTATGAGTTTATACCAGCACTTGGGATACACTTCACCTGCTATCTCTGAGCCGTGCGCGCTACAGGATGATGGTCTTGGTATTGCTAAAGGAACTTGGAGCGACCAAAGTTCCAGTGGACATGGATGATGAAACATGCCACGGAGACTATCTCTCAAATAATTTTCTCGCGTAAAATTCTTCCCGACTAAAAGGTTCTTGATTGCGGACATTTTCCTTACACCATGCCCATCGGAAACGAGATTCTTTTGAGGATGTTGTGACGAAGTCGTGGGGCAGGAGGAGTCACAGAACTTCGCTGGTCCGGAGACATTTCATACAAGAAATCTCCAACTCGCACTTTGCGTCATTGTAGAAACTAGAAATCCATGTCTGGCCGCGATTTTAGTAATGCATAGTCCTCCCCTGCCTACCAGCACTAGGCCCAGTCACAGGGTTGCAAGGAGCTATGATCATGGAAAGAACATCCGAAGCAAATCAGAACAAAGCCACAACTTCGGATTGCAAGAAATGGAGAGCAGCGAGGGGAAATAGTTATGCAGGCGGACATCTGCTCTTTGAAGCAGGAAATAACAGGGGGGTAGTGCAGTTATTCCCATTAGGCGACGCTGTTCCTTCTATTGAAATGACGGAAATGAGATAGCTTGCCCAAGGATATCTATACGAAGCCAGTGCGTTGGACCACGGGACATCGCGGCTCGACAGATATAAGAGGTAACAAACTGCAAACAACATCACGAATTTTATAAAAAGACCGAGTACTTTAGGCACGAAAATAATCCTCAAGCAAAGCTCTTAGGCAACACACACTTTAAACCAATGCATTTCATTTGGTGATTTCATAATCTACCATTAGATTATAAACGCAGAGATTGCGATTCCAAGAAATTACCTAACAAGCATGATTGAGGTTCCATTTGTTTCGCGGGAAATGAATAATTTGAAAAATATTTTTTTAGAAATGATCGCTTGTATCGCTTATGAAAATGAACGAACAGAAGATATCTTCATCGTCCACGAAAATGTATAAACATAAACTGTTGTCGATAACGAAACATCTTTCATTGGCCAACTAATTCAAACCAAACGTACTACTCGATAATCCACTTCATGTTTCAGGAAAAAGAAATTTCTAGATTATTCATTTTCCACGAAACAAACGTACGGATGGCATGATAAATTGAGATGACAGTGATAAAATGCTAGCTCCTAATATCTTCACCACATATATATCCCAACCGTCATGAAGTTCAAGTGCCAAAGTTTCATGCTGGACATGTCTACCCTGCTAAAGCAAAGTTTCCACAAGATCAGAATGAAAAAGAGCCAAACTAAGTCTGCATTGGAACCTCTGAAGGTCTCAAAAGATGGCAAACTCCTTAATCAGCATGCATATAAGATCAAACTAGCAGTATCCTTAGGCAACCCAAGACTTGATAGAAAGCAAAGTGGCAGGAAAAGCAGGCTCCAACCAAAGATTAAACATCAGACTTCCATCCCAAGCTACGTAACATACAGAGAAATCAATCCCTGGCATAAACTTATATCTGCCACAATCAAATTCCGCATACCATTATCGCGGCACATCATCGACATTCAAATAAGCTTCGGCACTTAAAACAACCGAACAGTCACGCAAACGGGGCAAAGGCGACCCACAAACAATGTGTAAATATAGTCGCCCTCGCGAGCTCCCGGAGCAGCGAAGAGGGCCGAGGGAGACGATTATCGCGAGGGCGACACAAGTTCTATTGCTTCAAGGGAACGAGTCATGTGGGAACTAATTGAATCCTCACTGACCAGATAAGTGAAGCGTCGTCGACACCAGACACAAGAACAGTTTTCCAGATGACCATCAATATCACAGACATTCACCCAGAAATGCATAACGTCACACTACGGAAAGCAGAAATCATCCCAAGCAAATCGAACCCATCGCCATAAGCACGTGAGCGAGCGAGCAAGCATAAGAGAATTACCCAGAAAATTAAGCTCTCCGCCTACATAAAAAGTAAACAGATCCAGATCCAATTACAACCAAGCGTCAAAACCATAATGGAAAGCGGGATCAATTGTATATGACCGTAAACGGAAACCCCTAAAAGCTACCGGATGGGGGCGACCTAAGCGGTGAGCACGACGGCGCCGCCGGCCTCCTTGATCTTCTTCTCGGCGATCTTGGACACCAGCTTGGCCCTCACCACGATGGGCTGCTTCTCCGGCAGGACGCCCTTCCCGAGGACCTTGAAGTACCCGAACTGGGTGACGTCGACCACGGGGGCGGCGGCGGCGCCGGAGGCCTTGTCCTTGGCGGCCTGGGGGACCAGCGACCAGAGCCGCTCGACGTTGACGATGGGGCAGTAGAACTTGTTGCGGAGCTTGTGGAAGTACCGCATGCCGACCTTGCCGAAGTAGCCCGGGTGGTACTTGTCGAAGAGGATGCGGTGGTGGTGCATGCCTCCGGCGTTACCGCGGCCCCCCGGGTGCTTGCGGTGCTTGCCGATGCGACCGTGGCCGGCGCTGACGTGGCCGCGCTTCTTGCGGTTCTTCTTGAAGCGAGTCGTCATTTCCGGGGCGGTGGGGGGAGGTGTCGCTCGGCGGTGCGGCGGAGGCTCTGAGATGGGGAAGAAGACGAGATTAGGGTTCGGTGGGTTTCTTTATATTGAGGACGGGAAGGAGGGATGGGTGGGGGGGGCGGTTCATTTCGGTTGACCGTTTTGTCCTCTAGGGTTTTGGGTATTTACGATCTGCCATTGGGCCAGACCGCATTGGGCCTGGTTAACTTTCGTCCGCATGTTTCCGATTCCTTTTGCTTGATCCTTTTCGGCCTACTTAATTTTGCACGATCTTCAGCTCGTTTCCTAGGTGAAAACCTTTCCTATTGACTCGCAACGTAAACGTGCTTTACAACTTTATATCGATATATAAAAGCACTTTACCATTTACTCGGGAAAAAACACACACGAAGGATAGATTGCCACACAAATCGATTGCATTAATACCAATTTAGTTATAAACATTTTCACGTTGTGTCAATTGAATTAATCCGGTTAATTTAAAGCGAAAATTGTTGACATGAAAACCGACCATCCTAAAACAACACGGCTGGCTCTAATGTAAATAATTTTCTCAATATTTTTTCGATTTTTGTTATTAATTTTCTCTTTTCCTTTTCCTTTTTCTTCTCTTTTCATTCTTCTTTTTTTTCTACGGTGGCCGACTAAGGTGGCTAGAGCTTGCCGACGATTGGGTGAGGTCAACCTCAGCATGGTCTAGCCGACCGACTAGGGTGGCTAGAGCTTGCCGATGATTAGGTGAGGTCAACCTCACCATGGTCTAGCTGGCTGGGTGCAAAGGTGGCCTCGCACACGATTGGTGAGGCCATGGTTGCCTTCATCCATGGCTGACGATGTTGGCCTTGCCCGCGGCCGCCTGCGACCTCACCCTAACCATCACCAAGGCGGCCACCTTCACCCGCAGCCAACTAAGCCATGGTGAGACAGCCTCGCCCGCGGCCGCCTACACCTCGTCCACATTTGGATGAGGTCGAGCGAGGGCCGCAACCCTTACCCAGTGGCTGGCTTATTAGGTTAAAAAAAAAAAGAGAAGGAAGAGGGAATAAAAGGAATATAATGGAAAATTTTAATAAAATTAAAAATTTCAAAAAAAATATAAAAAAATGTCCATATCGACATTAATCGTGTCACATAAGACAGTTGACGTTCACGTTAACAATTTCTAACTTAAATTAGCCAAAGAGACTCAATTGACAAAACGTAAAAAGATTTAAGACTAAATTAATCATTAAAGAGTTTAGGACTAAAATGGTACTAATGCAATAAATTTACAGCTTTTTCGGTACTTTTCCTGATTGCCGCAACTCCGGCAAAATACAAACTAGCAATGGTACGTACGACAAGTGCATATAAACACAAGATCTACCCGGATGCTACCCCTGAAAATAGGCTAAGATTAGCTGTCCGAGAGCAAGGAGAGAAGCGGAGAAATAAAACATTCATCTTTTTAGGCAATACAATACGACAATCTTTACAACCTCGGACAATACGACAATCTTTACAACCTCGGACAGCATCCCCTAACACCCCGATAATTTCGAGGCACCGGTCGATAACAAATTCAAGAATTGCATTTCGATGTGAAGGACACAGCTCTTCACGAACCGGAAACTATATATCACGTGAGATTTGACACCGCTTGACCACAAAACAATTGGATAAATACATATCACGATACCCAGGGATAACATGTCATTGTGTAACTAGAGAGCTGTACCCCTGCTTCATCTCTGAAGGACGATAGCGGCTCCAACTAAGCCCAACCACACTGTCAAAGCTACCCAGAAAGCCCTATTTTTCTCGAGGCCGACCGGGGGCCGCCAGACCAGAAAGTCCCCCAGAAAATCTCTGGATGAAGGAAGTCGGTTGGTTGTGGGAAAACTACTGTTTTGATCCTTGTCTTTGTACTTACCACTCCAAGTTGCTGCATAACTGCAATAGCCACACGAAGCACTCACGTCATCAATGTTTACAAAGAGACGAGAATACCAGCATATGGAATTCCCAGTTCTGCTTCACTGATAAATTTAGGGTATGACATCACCAAAAAGCAGGAGATAGAGAGCTTTGAACATTCAATTCGTCTTCATCAGTGCTATAACAACAACCACAAGCAAAATGCTAACCCCGTCCATAACAACATGGTAAAGGCAAACTTGACAGTATTAGGTTGCAAATTAGGACAGGACACACTTAGGGCCCCCACCGCACCTGTCAAGCCAACATTTGCTTGCTCAGCTTTGATTTTCGTGTCCCGTCTAAAGCTGTGAGCTCAGATTTCCTCAGTGAGATATCTCAATTAATTCATTCAGATATGGTGCAGGTAAAGCCAACATAAGATCCATCAGGGAAGGTATTATATATGGGAACTGCACACACACCCCATTACAGTACATAAATAAGAGGTGGCAACACCATCCTCTAGCAGAAAGCATATAGAAAGTACCGCCTCGCATGAGGGAATGTTGATTCTAGCCAAAGAAGATTTCTTCAAGGTTTTCAAGAGAATTCAAATAACATCAAGAGGAAGACTTGTTGATGAGGCTCTCGGGTGCTTTTTTGAGAGTTGAGCATCAGCCTCTGAGTCTAGTCCGCGATATTAACAGTAGAGTTGGCTAGAATCAACGTAGACTTACAAGGGAGAAGGCTCTCTCATACAGGTTAATTTTGTGAAATGGGTAAAGGTAAAGATGACTAAGTTTAAATGATCAAAGTTTGGGCAAGCAACCCACTAACTATTGACTAAACCCTTTATTGAATTTTTGTGCTGGTGCCCGCTTTTAAAATATTCGTCCGCAACCTAAAGCAGTGGAATTTGGTTAAATGAAGTGAAAAGTAAAAATGAGTTGTGAGGTTGGAGAATGTGGGAAGTAGTCGTCTTGCAGTTGAGAAATAAAAGACACCATGCTAGCAGAAGACTGCATCAAAGGCACAAGAGAAGACAGAAATGGAAGAAGAATTTATCAGGAGTTAAAGTATTTGATGGAGGTTATTTAAAATATTAGGAGCAACTGAGATAAAGATACACGTGATCAGATAGTCAGGGGAATAATTATCGCGAAGAAAATCAAATCGGCAGGAGAATGCTATTAAAAGAATACTCAAAACAGAGGAGGGGATGCACTCAGACATCGAGACAAATCGAGCACTGGTCTTTTGCCTCTACATTATTCTGTAATTTGAAGATTTCAGCGATGTGGTCCATTTAGATCCTTGTACCTTTGAATTTCCACTTGGATTTCTAGTTGCTACTGGAATTTCAGTTCCTTCAAGTTAGTTACTTCTAAATTATATTTACATATCGAGAAATTCACTTTAAGTAGTCGTACTTCATAAATCCAATTCCTTCATGCAATTAATTTTATTTTGAAGCACCTCATCTCATCTCTGCAACGTATTCATCCATTCACTCTGTACATTGTAGGTTGGTTAAATTAGCCACACATCCATCCGAACCCAATTCGTGCACTTTACGCATCAGTGCCGAACCAGGAGCAAATGCAGTTGCTCCTCCGTAATCTAAAATTCAAATGAACCCAGCGCAAGCGTTCCATGAAACAGTTGCAACCAAAACTGTGATGCCTATTTTGTATCACCAGTAACACATATCGAGTACTTTCCCTTCCTATTGACATTTGGTACACCTCATGCGAGAGAATTGAATTTGCAAGCAGGACAGAAAATCGGCTCAAAGTCAAGATAATAATGGTGACATGGAGAGATGGAAATGTACCTGTCATAGCTGGATCCTATCAGCGGAATGGTAACCATCTCTTCTTGAGATATTTTCAACTTAGGTGCTTGAAGGATATACTTGAGCTCTGCAGCCTGACGTCGAATGCTAATAATAGGGTGCTTCTTCTCCAGCTGTTGGTAAAGTGCAATACAATCTGCATGACGATTATTAGCCTCGTATGCCATTGCAAGCCATATCTGAATCTGGAGGCCAAAAATGAACAAGCATCTGCATCAGTTCCCATCAACATGGTATTAAGGATGTAGAGTCGTGACATCCCAGGAAAAGAACACCAGGACATGCAGACTCTAGGGTACTAAACCAACCTCACCGCCAAACAATGTAGGCCTGGGAATGATTGTAAGTGCGCCCTCTAGGAACTCAATCGCCCTTCCATACATTCCTTTTCCGTAAGCTTTCTGACCCAACTCAAACATCAGCTGGGCTGTGGCCCTTCGCTCCGCCTGCTCTTTAGCCACCTGACCTCCGACCGAAGAACATGCGAACATATCATTATCACATTCGACAGGGCACCGGTATCAAACAAAGCAGAGCTCATGACATAGACATAAACGTGCAAACACAATTAGATTCTCAAATCATCACGAGTAGTAAAGAGACAACAAATTTCTGAACTATCCACCAAAGATGTATTCGACAGAGCATCATCTCTCATCCTTATCTTCTTCGAAACTAAAAGTATTGTCAGCATCAGACAATCCCACGAAGAATGGAAAAATCCTCAACGAGCAAGCAAATTAACAACAACGAGCAAAAGCACCCCGCCCTTCTGATTTTGCAACAACGTAACGAACAACGATCAGGCTTCAGCATCAGCAGTAATTAGCGTAAATCAAAATCACGCCCAGACGATCTAATCAAACCTAACCTTTTCAAGCTCTTTCCTGACTCTCATCTTCTTCTCCTCCTCCGTCTCCTCCCCGCCCTCGCCCTCGCCCTCGCCCTCGCCCTCCCCTCCGCCCTCCTCCTCCTCCGCCCGGCTCTGCAGCTCCTCCGCCTTCCGCTCCAGCTCCTTCATCTCCTCCATCTCCTTCACCCGCCTCCTCATCTCCTTCTCCCAGTCGAACTCCTCCTCGTCCTCGCCGCCCCCGCTGCCGTTGCCGTTCCCGTTCCCGTCCTCGTCGCTGGACCCGGCGCCGAAATCGACCCCGTTCACCTTGGAGTTGGCCTTGCCCCGGGCCACCACGGCCCGGTGGCTCCAGGCGTCCCCGTCGGCCTCGAAGCCCTTGGAGCCCAGGGCGGCGTAGTAGGAGGTGAACTGCGGCTCCCTCTTGGTCAGGCCCGAGACGGCGTCCACCAGCGAGGGGCGCCACTTCCGATCGGGGATCGAAGCCCTGGGCGAGTTCAGGTCCAGCAGCAGAGCTATGTTGCCGAGCACCGTCGCCATGGCGGCCGTCACCAGAGAGAGAAGCGAGATATGGTTAGTCGCGGGAGCTGACTGAGCTACTGAAGAAGAAGAAGGAAGAAAGGAAGGAGATATTTTAGGCAGTTGGGATGGAAAGACGGGAGTGCCCTTGCGGCGGCCGGGAAGAAGGGGAGGCGATTTCGGTTTTTGGGGAGGGCAATATGGTCTGGGAAGGATGTGATGGAACGTGGCGCTCTGCGGGGCGCGAGAGCCGTGCCGGGAAACGAGAGAGATCGTTTTCGGGAAATAGTGCGTGTGGCGAGAGGATCTGAACCGTTGGCGGTGGGCCCCCCGCGCGAGATTCGTCAGATCCGACGGTTGGCGGAGCGGCTTGCGCTGCTTTGCCGTGGGGAGCTGTTGCTTGCCGCTTCTGGTTGCGGGAAGCGGTGATTAGTTTAGTTTAACCGCACGCGACACGTCACCGGAATTATCCCCGGCGGGTGGAAAATGAGACGACGTAGGATCCGTTTATTTCGTGAAAAATATTTTCCTTAGTTTTTCGATATTTAATTTATTTACGAAAATGAGTAAACAAAAAAAAATATTTTCTCATTCAACGGAAAATGTTTTCTACCATAGCATGAAAATGATTTCCTCTTTGAATGAATCAGAAAACGTTTTTCAAAATATGACTAGTTATCAGTGCTTGAATCCAAAACTTTATACTTTAACATGATACCCTGATGCCAAGATCAGGTCTCTCACGATCGGGCCTGAACCCCGAGTGCCCGTACCAAATGCTCCAGCACCTAAGCCCGGATCTATAAAGGCCGTGCTCGGGTCCCCGACACTCGAGATCTACTCCCGACCCTCAAGCTCAAGTTCACAAAGGCCATATGCGAGTTCTCAGCACTTAGGCTCGAGTCCTTAATTAATGAAACATTTATTCTTGTAAAAATATTTTAAAAAATTCGAACTTTTATTATTTTGAATTATTTTCCTTTTTATTTTTTTTCTTTTCTTGCTTTTTCTTTTTTTGTTTCTTCCATGGCCGGTTGCCAGCCACGGCGACGGCCAACGATCGGCCACAAGTGAGTCTCGAGCTCGCCGGCTTGACCTCGACCGAGGCTTGACCTCGCATGTGGCCAGTTGCCTACCGTTGCCGACATCGCTATAGCCGGCGATTGGCAAAGTTAGAAGGAAAAAGAAAATTTTAAAAAATTCGAAATTTTTGATATTTTCTCCTAAAAAAATTGAATTAGATTTTCAAATGTCAAATAGCGGAAACTATTTTCTAGCTCGTTTTCAGGCTTCAATCGAATACCGAAAAATATTGTCATTTTCTTGAAAAATAACTTTCTGAAAAATATTTTCAGAAATATCACTTTTTTTCGTGAAAACGAACATAGCCTAATTACAAAAACACTGGTACACTGCGAACTTTCTTTTTTTTATTTTTCTTGTTGAATATATTTCAGTTCAAAATGAGATTCAGGTCGATAAGATGCTTTTGGATCATCACCCATCTTATCCCCCTTTCAATCTTCATCGCCCCAATGCAAGCAAAGGATGTGAGCATGAAGCTGTCTCCGTTGTGCAAAGTTGACGAGAGGAGTGGAGCAAAAAAACAAAGACATGTTTGTAGAGAATTTAAGATGAGGACAAAAAGACATAATGGAAAGGAGTGCAAGGGTGTCCAAGTGAGGAAAGAGAAGAGATTTGAGGGTGTTTTAGTCGGTGCGCAATTAGAGGGATGCTTTACCTATATTTGGGGTGGAAGTCCTTTAATTAACGAGGTAAATGGAACCCGAAAAAATTTAAACTGAAAACCTCATGCTTTGATGTTGTGTCAGATTTTATGGGATCACTCTCAATTATTTTAAAAGGTTAAGCTGTTAAATGAAGGCGTGGTTTATATTTAAATATTGTATCTTTTATTTTGTAGGTAAACTTAGAGGGTAATTTTCTTGCGAATCATCCATTGTTGTGTGTAGTCATAATGTAGTTTAATTGTATGCATGTTTTCCATGATTTTTTTCAAGAGTTTATCTAGATTAATTTCATTTTTACGTAATATAAATTTTGCAGTACATGCTGTTTTTTTCAATTCAAAGCTCGTGAAGGTTTTTATAACGATTGACGATATTACAATTGAAAGTTTTGTGAGATGACCTAAATGCTAGTCATATGTGAAAGCTGAGATTTGGGCAATCTTATCTTTCAAGGGTCTCACTTAAGTATGGAATATGAGTTACTTCGAAAATCGGACTCTATTAGTTGATACAGGAACCACCCATAAGAATTTTTGTTAAAGTTGGATGTTTCGAAATGCTCTGTTTGACATAAAAGATATGTCGACACGTAAATTCACATATATTTCTTGTAACTTTTTGAAATGTAAATAATAAGTAAATTATGGTGGAATTCTTTTTACGTATAAATAGACAAGTCTTGAGTTTGCTTAATCAATGCCATACATTTATGGCTTTTCTTATAAATCAAAAAGTAAAACACCACTATATTTTACATCGAACTACGTAATAATATCCGTGTATATGGAAATGTTTCAAAATTTATAAAATCAAAATACGAGAGTTATTAGAGTTATGAAATGTCAAAATTTTCTCCGGAAGAGGAAAGTCACCCAAATAGAAATATACATTCAATACCTCTTCATGTCAGACAAGAAGATCGACCAAAAAAAAATGTAAGAAAAGAAGGGCCTAAATCTTTAAAAAACCCAAAACTTTAGGTCAAGTCTCAAATTTGTACCAAACTTTTTTTTATCTAAAAAAAAATCTCAAATTTTAGGTCTAGTCCCAAATCTGCCATGAACTTTTTTTTTATCTTAGAAAAAATCCCGAACTTTAAGTCTAGTCCAAAATTTACCCCGAATTTTGTTTTGTGTAAAAAAAATCACCAAAATTCAATTTATTTTAAAAAATATACCCCGTGATCCAATCCCAACTAGACGTGACACTTCCACGTGGATAACAAATCCATATCAACAAAGTAATGGGGCTTTTTTTCAGATAAAGAAAAGTTCAAACCAAATTTAGACTGAACCTAAAAATTAGGTTTCTTTTTAAATTAAAAAAAGTTTTTTGGGATGGATTTGTTATCATCCCTAACTTTCATATCCTATAAGGCTGCGTTTGGTCGACCGGATAAAAGCCAGGATATGATATGTTTTATCCTATCCTGTGTTTGGTGGTGGTCCCGGATAGGATAAGGTCGGATATAGACCGGATATAGCCCGGATAAAAAAATCCGAGGGGGGTGGGATAGACCTGGATAGGATTTCTAATGTCTATTTTTCCAGAAACCCTACTCTCTACTCGCCGTCATCTTCATCCCCACACCTTGTGCGCTTTCACCAAAAAAATTTCTCAGCTTTTTTTCCTTCACCGACTCCTCCGGACCCGTGAATAGCACAAAAAAAAAAATATCATATCCGACTTTAAATCCGTAGTCCACCAAACAGTGGATAGGATATGAAGAAATCCCAGGATTTCTTATCCTATCCTATCCAGTCCTATCCTGTTTAGAAATCCGGACGACCAAACGCAGCCTAATGGTTTATTTTTATTGGGTTTGATTTGTTATCGAAGTGGAAATGCGATGTTAGTCTGTATCTATAGCCTCATTACTTTGCTGATGTAGATTTATTATCAACGTGGAAGTGCCACGTCAAGTTGAGATTGGATCATGTGGGTATATTTTTGAAAATAAATTAAAATTTGCTATTTTTTTACACAAAACAAAATTCGGGATAGATTTTGGATTGAACTTAAAGTTTGGGTTTTTTTTAAGACAAAAAAAAATTTGGGCCAAATTTGGGACTAAACCTATAATTTGGAACTTTTTCTGAAATAAAAAAAGTTCGGAACAAATTTAAGACTTGACCTAAAGTTTTGGGTTTTTTTTGAGGAATCCACCTCGAAGACAAAACTTTTCCAATATACTCTTTCTTGACAACGTTTGAAGTTCAACGGTCTTGACCGTTGACCCTCCGGTCTCCATCTTCGGCGGACAACATTCACATGCCTCGCACCGTCGGCGTGTTTCTTCCTCGTGAGTCGGCACGGCGCAACCGGAGGAAGTGGGAGTTTGTCTGAATTCTGTGCTCTTCTTCTTCTTCAGTTCCTTCTCTTCTTCTTTATTGTTTTTTTTTTCTTTCTATCGGGGGGGGCGGGGGGGTTGTCGTTGCTTGTTTCAGTTAAAGTTCCACTTCCTTCCCTTCGTTCACACACACACACACACACACACACACATCCAATCCAGTCAATGAAACCAGAACCCAACACGGCTCCCGTTCCTCATTGCTTCATCCATCTTCTCAGCCGTTCGACGAGGATGAAGTCGAAGGTCCCTTCTCTCTCTCGCTCTCTCTCGAGATTTTATCAGCTTCTTTTTCTTTCTTTCTTTCTTGGGTGCTGATACGTTTCTTGATTTGGTCAGGCAGTGGAAGCGGGTCTCTGGTCGATTTGGCTATCTGGGTTGGTGCTCGTTGGCCTCTCCCTTTACGCCACCCACAAGTTGCCGCCGGCGAAGGATCGGATCAAGAACCCATTGCTCAGCCGCAAGGTGGTCTCCGACGAGATCGGGCCGAGCATTGCCATATTCGCCGCGCCCGGACCCTTCGCTGGCTCGGTCGGAGCTGCGCAGAGCGTCGCGATCCGTTCGTGGCTCGGGCTGCCCTCGCGAATCACGGTGGTGCTATTCAGCCGACACGAGTCCGTCGTCTCTTTCGCTGCTGAACTCGGGCCGCGTGTATTGGTCGAGCCCAATATCGATTTTACGTAAGTGTGGCTTTGTATTTCGGGGTTGATGGTTTAGCTTGTGTTCGAATGACTGCTTTTGCTGTCCTTTTCAGCTTCTAGATATGTATTAGCTGAAGAATTTAACATCTGTCGTGTCGACTGTTTTTACTGTCATTTTCTGCTTCTAGGGTTGTGTTAGCTGATCTGATTGGCTGATATGTCTGTCTGGAATATCCATACAGTTTGTAGTGGTTCAATGATCACCATGTAGGATAGTGTACTTTCTCTCTGTAATTGAACAATGTCGTAAAATTTTCGATGAAGAGGCGAACCTTAGGTGGTTGGTTCCTGATTAGACATCTTGCACGCTTCCTATGACCTGCCTTCTGATTAGGGGACTTTTGGCAGTATGAATAAAAGGTAGAAAATGACGTATATGAGCATACTTGAATGAACCTAAAAGAGATTTCTTGTCGCACTTTCTGGTAGCCTGATGTGTCTTTGTATCTTTCTAGGTTCCTGGGTACCCCATTCTTTCATTCCATGGTGGCAAGGTCGCAGGAATTCGCGTCTGACATATGTGTGTTTGTCCATCCCGAAACCATCCTACTTGCCAACTTTGTTTCGGCACTGAAATTTGTCCATGAACTCGATCACGACTGGTTCCTTTTTGCTTCTCCGCGTAACCTCTCTTATTTCCCATTTTACTTGGACAAAGATGGGAAACATTGGCTGAGGGAGGATGGCAATCGGGTGAAAATGAAGGAGGTATGACGAAGCCTAACTTAGATTGGAAGTTGCTGGTTCATGCTGCTCATGTGAGGCACCTAGACTGAGATTATGCTCTATTTCATTAGTTGCAGGAGATTATCACTCAGAATTCGCAACCTAATTACAATGAGGGAAGATTGATCACGGCATGGAACAGAAGGGATTTGCCCTTGCATACTGGAATACTTCCCCCTTTCTTATATGGGAAGGGAATACACAACCATTGGGTCATTAATGAGGTTGCATCATCTGAACTGAGGTTTGTGCTTGATGCTAGTTGGAGTATTTCAAGTTTCTATATGACTGATCCTGCACCTCGGTCTAATAAGTGTGTGGGGTGTTCTGGTAATCCAAACATTGAGGAAAGAAGTTGGGAATATGCTGGCAATTCTCTTCTAGGGGCACTCTATGGATCATCACTTTTCCATGAAGCTAAGCATTCCAGTCTGGTGAAACTACTGAGATGCAACGGCACATATATATTTGCTGACACATCTGACAACATTCTCCACATATTTGGGAACGTAAAAGCATTTGGCTTGTTTGAAAGGAGGATTGTGCATTTTTGGAGAAAGAAGAAGCTAGCCGCCTGTGCTAAGGATGTTAATTCATCACATGGTGCATTCAAATGGTCCCTAAAAAATCAGTTGAAGCCATCAGTGAGATTGGATTATCCATTCACGCTGGAGTCACTCCTCTCGATCATTGCAGACAAGAATAGGACAATTGTGCTCGGTGTTGCTGGATTTAGTTATAAGGACATGTTGATGAGTTGGGCTTGCAGACTGCGGGGTCTCAAGATGACAAATTTCATTGTCTATGCTCTTGACGATGAAACTTATGAATTTTCTGTCTTACAAGTATGACAGCTCCAGTTTTTGTCCCTTCCTTTGCCCTTGCTATTCATCTTCATTACCTTTCTTTCCCTCTATGGTCTAAATAGTCACTATCAAATCTTGCTACAATTGCATACCAAAGCAGGAAATTATGGGTATATGTAAGGTCGATTGGACCATTATATAGCAAATCAATGGTAACATGAGTCCCTCATGAAGTTGATACCTGTTCCTTTGTGCATCAGTCTGCTCAATAGTCCTTACAAGATTAAAAGATAGATTGTTTCATATTTTAGAACTCCGTTACTTTCAATAAAAATGGCTAGAAATCAAGAGCATTCAGTCATTTGATTGAAGGGACATGGATAATTGGATGTTTTCTGTCGCCTGAGATTTGTTGCCACTTTATATTTTTCATTGCACGAGGCTGGTGCTTGCTATCTGAATTTCATTTACTCCTTTTTATTGCTAGGGGCTTCCAGTTTTCAGGGATTCATCAGCTCCAAATGATACTAGCTTTGATGACTGCCACTTCGGTACAAAATGCTTCCAAAGGGTGACCAAAGTGAAGTCCAGAATAGTTTTGGAGATACTCAAGCTAGGATATAGTGTACTTCTTAGCGATGTTGATGTTTATTGGTTCAAGGATCCTTTACCACT
This sequence comes from Syzygium oleosum, assembly GCF_021117445.2. Lineage (NCBI taxonomy): Eukaryota > Viridiplantae > Streptophyta > Magnoliopsida > Myrtales > Myrtaceae > Syzygium > Syzygium oleosum. The sequence continues at coordinate 18,036,895 of NW_026607487.1, forward strand.
GGTCTCCTCATATGGTCCGGCTGTTCTCGTCGCACAGTCTGATGAATTTAATACAACAGGTATTACGTCCAAGGCTCGTGCTTCCACTCACTGCATCAGGTTATGCAATATTTCTAAATAATTTCAAAATCATAATGACAAAAAAAAAATTTATGGTAAAAATATTGTTATGCATAAAATAAAAGAGAACAAAAGGACAACAAGATGTTCGCGTTAATCTTCTTCTACTTGTGAGGAAGATCATGGTCTTAGTTGTAAGACTACTGCTAATATTAGCGCTTCTAATATCTATATTTTTTCTAGGACCTATTAATATGCCCAGGCGCTTGAACTCTGGCTTTTATTTTGCTCATTCTGATGTTTCAACAATCGCTGCTTTGGAGAAGGTGGTAAAGCATGCTGCTAAGTCAGGCCTATCGGAGCAGCCGAGTTTCTACGACACATTATGTGGGCTAGGGGGATCCAATCGCTTGGGCAATAATGCATGCTTCGAACCCGAGACAAATTTGACAGTTCATTTTCTGGACAGAAATTTATTTCCAAATGGTGCATATGGAGGACTTTGGGAAGAAAGAAACGTCAGAGAGACCTGTTTGAAGAAGGGTTGTTTTATCCTTCACAACAATTGGATTAGTGGAAGAAGGAAGAAGCTGGAACGTCAGGTGTTATCTGGACTTTGGGAGTATGATATCAGCACAAGGAGGTGTCTGCTGAACTGGCATGAAAATCAATTAGCAAGTGAACGGTAAGACCCTGTTGGTGCTTCTCCTATCTGTCTCTTGCAGACTTTGGTTTTCACAAGGAAGAGAAATGATTAGAGATATTATTCCTCCATCCATGATTGTGATGGGGGTAAGCATTGGTTTCATCGCCGCAACATGTTTGAAAATGTTAAAACAAACAAAGCCGGCCAAGGGATAGGCCAGAAGATAGCTGCCATTGTGAGGAATCAGGGATAACACAATGTGATGCCATATCACAGTTTAAGTAATTCCGATTCACAACCAGTTACCGCATAGTGATCAGCTATGCTGAAGAACTGTGTTAATTTGCTGGGGCTAGTCTCCCACAAGGAGCCCCCCTCAACACCAAAAAGGGCCATTGCTGGAGCTTCCTTCTCGCTGGAAATAAGCTTACAATTCGGAGATATTTCTCTGGGCTCACAATTGAATAATGTCCCTGTAAGAATAATCCATGCAGGTGGGCGAATTGAGCTGTACGAAGATGTGATTCCTGCATCCCACGTGATGAAGAAATATCCTGGCATGTGTGTTGCACTCCCGGAAGTTTTCAGGAAGCCCCATGAATCCATATTGAGTCCGGAGGAAGATTTAGTACCTGGCAGGAAGTACTTTGTAATTCCATCCACCACTGTGAGCAAGCTGAAGCGCAAGTATCAAGAGAAAATGAAAGCCAAAGAAGCTGCTGCTGATGAAACAAAGTTGGATATGAAAGCCAAAGTCAACCCAGTCGAAGAACCCATCGAGCAACCCATTTGCTCGGCGAATGATTTTTACACCTCAAAGGACAGATGGTCAGGATGTTCGAGGAGAAAGAGGGGCATCAAGAAGCAGCCTTTTGTACCTCCTATCCCGAGGGCGAGAACGTTGCATTCGATGACATGGGAGCCGAGCCTATCCTCTGTACAAGAGCTCTCTCCATGATTCTCTATTCTTTTCAAGGCTTCCAGAGTCCATGGTTGTTGATCTTTACACACTTCAATGGCAAATTTTGTACCTCTCAGAGATATCAGACAAGCGAATTTTCTTTTATTCTATGTTTAATGATCCAGACAGTCTCAGTTTGTTGGACAACGAATTATCCGTTTCCCATGTGTGCCTCTATATCTCTGTTTTGTTGTACCGTTACACTTGATCGCAGCTAATTGGATGTTTTTCCTTGTTCTTCTCTCAATTTATTTGACCAAAAGACTGCTTCTTTAGTAGATGAAAGTGTAACCATTTCCCCATCTCCATGCGGCCGCTCACACCATAAGGTTTAAATCATCATTTTATCCAGTTCATGTTCTTCTGTTAATGCATATCAAAGCACCATGTTTCAGTCTATGACTGAACCATTTTGATTTTTCCCACTTTTATCAGCATTTTCCATGCAATCTTAGACATCCTCAATTTTCCATCTAATGCACGTTCTGATGTTCGCAGCATTTTGCTTTGCCTTTGATAAAAAAACCAGCTTCATCAAGCAGAAGAACCAGAAAATCAGTGCCTTTTTTTTTTTACCTTGCTCAGTCCGGAAATAAAGCATATTTTGAATAATTAGTGTATTCCACCGTTTATGCACTGGATTCTGACGCCACCTCATACAAGATCTTGAAAATTGGTTGAAGTATATGCAACAGCTCCATTGATTTGGATGGTTATCCAATTTGATTGTAATTCAGCAGGGAGAAAAAAAGACTGCTTCAGTTCCAGACAAAATCATTTGGAAACAGTAAAGAACCCGATTCAAGCGTTTTAGCTTGTTACCGACAAAGCCATCTAGTAAGCAAACCAGAAGACAGCAATGGGATAATTATCTATATTGGTAATCTTGAGGAAGCTGTATATCTTTTAACTTACACTCACAAAATGTATGGCAATAGCTTTGTCAATATCCAGGTATAGAAGACGGCAAAGACAGCGCCGACTGGAATTGTCACGGCCCAAGAAGCCACAATCTCCTTGACAGTTTCGGCTCTAACACTGTTAAGCCCCCTCGCGAACCCGACTCCCATCACTGCACCAACAAGCGTGTGTGTGGCTGAGATAGGGAGGCCCAGCTTCGAGGCAAACAGGACCACTGAAGCGGCCGCGAACTCAGCTGCAAATCCACGAGTGGGTGTGAGCTCTGTTATCTTCTTCCCTATCGTCGCAATCACTCTGTACCCCCACATCATAAGGCCTGCCACAATGCCGAAGCCTCCCCAAGCAAGGACGTCAATGGGGATGACTTTATCGGCGCCAGCAGCACTGCCCTGGAGGATGGATAACGCACTGGCTAGAGGACCGATCGCATTGGAGACATCATTTCCTCCATGTGCAAATGACATGAAACAAGCGGAGAGAACCTGCATGTACCCAAAGACCCCGTACACTATTTCCAGCTGAGCACCCTTCGGGCCCTTGATTTTTGACAGAAACCCAACATCTCTATTGAGGATGGATTCCTCTGGCTTTGGCTGGGATGAATCGGTTTCCTCAAGGAGGTGGCCGAGTTGTTTACGGATCATGCGGTCGACGAGGAAAGCCCCGGCTGTGCCACAGGCTAAGGCCTGGGCTAAGGCCAAAAAAAGACTCTTGCTAAGTGGGAACGCTGCAAAGGAGATTCCCGTCACACCGAGGAAAACTGCAATGGGAGCAGCGGCTGCGGCTGCTTGTCCTGGATTGGGAGCACTATAGACAAACTGCATAAAACAGAGGCGATATCAATGAGGCCATGTTCTTGAAAATTCCTGCTCGACACACTTCACTTAGTTATTATCTAAACGGTAGATTGGCAGAGATGCCCAAAATACTCATTGAATTCCACTGATCACTTCTTTTCCCGATCTTTTTTTCACCACAATCTTGAAGGCTTCATACCAAGAGCTGAAGTCTTACCCTCCTGATGCATTTGTATACAAGAAATGAGACCAATGCCCCCATTAGTGGTGAGATAATCCATGACGATGTGACCCTCACAAGTGAACTCCAGAAGACGGCGCCTGCACCTCCATAGACGAGGCCAAATCCAACCATCGAGCCAACTATGCAGTGTGTGGTCGACACTGGCCAACCATAGTACGATGCAACCTGGTTCAAAGATGGTCAGTCTTTTTAGGCTGAAAAAAATGTGTGATTCCATAGGCATACTCGTGGCAACTACTTCAGAGAGATCGTTCTGGGAGAGGTTCCAGCTACATATGAATGACTAGAGTTGCAAATCACGAACTTACTGTACGCAGTTATAATCACCCGGAAGTTTTCATATCCAAGATGGACTAGGCCATGAAAGTTGAGAGTTCATTGGCAGGCAGTGCGACAAAACATCTTTTACATCACCCGATCATCGACTCTCAAACAAACACGACGGGGTGTCTCTTCAGGGTTCAATTCAAATTATTCTGCTTTCACCTCTCGAAATTATATTATTTAAGGTTCCGTACTCTATTGTTCTTAATAGGGGTGATTGGTTCCAAGGTGGGTCGGTTCCAGACTTGGAACCTGAAACCGACCCTGTTATAACCAGTTCCTAGTTTTTGGAACCTAAAACCTACCCTGTTTGCCCTGGACCCTGTTTTTTCGATTCGGTTACAGGATCTACCGAGAACCCCTTTTTTTTTGTTTCTTTTTTTGGTTTCATTTTTTCCGAGTAGCAATAGGAAAACTTATAACTCAAATCAAAGGTTATAAGTTTGACTATGCAAATAATCTTAAGTATTCCTACAAAAGCATATTATCTTAATCCCAATAATTTAATGGACGTGATAAAACACCATAGGTTCCAGTTGGATATGTAGTTTTTTCGTTACTGAACAAAAATTTTAAGAAAAAGGAAATTGCTTCCTATAATGCTTACAAGCCCTTGAGCTAGATTATCCGCAAATAATGATTACCTCCCTCATCCTTTATGATAGAATGCTTTGAATTCTGGCCATATAAAATTGCAAGTGGACCTCCATATAAAACCGGTTCTAAAACCGGTCCGGGTGGGTTTTCACTTGGAACCAGAAACCAGACCGGTTCTAACCGGTTCCTAAAAATGGAACCGGTTCCCGAACCTGTTTTTCAGGTGGACTGGTCTGGTTTTCGGGTAAACCGGTCCGGTTTCCGGGTAAACCCGGTCCGGTTGCACACCCTAGTTCTTAACGCGTCACATGTCAGGTTGTAAAGCCATCTCAATAAGTTCCAAGTTAAAAAGAAGCTTCAGATTAATAATTCTCTGGAATCGGGAAGATCTTTCAACATATCTTGGGATTTTGCTGTAAGAAACTCCCTTTGGCTTGTGTCTGGACATCAAAGATACCATGGATAAGCAAAACTCAGACAAAAAGAACAGATTCATTTAGTTGTGCAACGCAGTGAATTTCTTTTCCCTGTTAAAGATCCTTCTCGTCTCAATTTTAGTACCCACCAACTCCTGGTATACTCTATTCAAGCTGTTACCAGGATCTTAAAACAATGGCTTGAACTGTCACAAACAAGTACAGTAAACAAGAGAGAGGAAGAATGAACTGAGCTTGGAAGAGAGCACTTTTTAGCACAACGGCTTTGGATGAGCTTCTCGAACTTTTTCCCATTAACCAAGAAGGAAAATTAAAGATATAGTGAGACCCTGACGAAGCCTCTACATTATTCTCGTCCAGCTGCACTATTGCCTTTGCATTCATCCTTAATTTTCTTATGCAAAATGCGTACAAATCAAAGGGGCTGGTTTCATCAATTCCTTGGTTAATGGGGAAGGAGACTTCTCACCACAGAGTAACCAAAATTCTAAAACTGAGAATAACCAAAAGACTAATGGAAGATATGCTTTAACAAGGGCGTGACAGACTACAAGCGGGCATTTAAATAAATATGTCATACTCAAAACTGGATAGGAGCCCATGGCATCATTGAGTAGATCAAAAGATATGGAAGATGTAAGAGTGGCGACAACAATCACAAACCTGCAACCAAGTACCGGCAGCGGCCAAAGAAGAGAGCAGGCCGGCAAAGAGCAGAGTGTCCTTGCCCTTGAAGACGTCGGCGATGAGGATGCCCTTCTGCATGGTGCTGGTCACGTGCGTCCCCATCAGCAGCGCCCCCGAGAACTCCAGCACAGCCGCCGTCAGCACCGCCTGCCGCAGCGTCAGTGCCCCTGACCCCACCGACGTCCCCATCGCGTTCGCCACGTCATTCGCCCCGATGTTCCATGCCATGTAGAACCCAAACAGCAGCGTCGCGTATGACAGCGCCCGAGTCTTCATCGCCATACCTTGGCCCAGTGACCTCATTGCCAGGGGCAGCAACAGCACCGCGAAAGCTATGCATATTGAGATCGCCGATGCCGTCCTGGAGGATATGCCAAAGGCCTGTGCCATCCCGGGCGAACCGTTGCCATCGCCATCATGGGCGGTGTCCGAGGAGGAAGGGCCGGCTCTCTTGCCTTCAACGACCCTGATTCCTTGCTCGAATATTTCCTCGCCTTCAGCATCAGCAAAGGAGGATATGCTGGCAAATGGGTGTGCTGGCCGGAGGTTTCGCAGGCGAAGCAGGTGGGGTTTTAGGGGTAAAGTCTCTTTCTGCGGAAAGCTTGGTTCGTGGGGGAGCGAAGGGGGTCGATACTTGGGGAGATACAAGTGAGAGGGCGTGACGGTGTTTCTTGTGGAAGACAGGCAATAAGAAGTAATCATTGCTTTGGAGAGAAAGAGAGAGACAGAGAGAGGGGAATGCGGCGGTGGCCGCAGAGGGATTATTCAGGTGAGTTCTTGGCCATGGGAGGTGGAGGAGAAGAGAGAGAAGAGTAGGTGGTGGTGGTGGTGGAGGAGGAGAGATGGAGATGGAGATGGAGATGGAGGAGGAGGTGTTGGCATAACTTTGGAGGGAGGAGGAAAACAGTTTGGCAGTTAGCTTTGGAGGAATTGATAGGAAAGAGTGGTGGTGGTTGTGGTTACATGGAGGGACACTTTGAATCTTAGACCCGCAGAAAAAGTTCAAACATATTCAAGAATATTCAGTGGCTTTCCGTGAGGGAAAAAATTTGGGGACCATATCCCCGATCGGATAATGTGATTATCTCCATCCCCGTCCACATTCTGCAATTCTAAGGATTAGACGAGCGAGAAAGATTAGGCACCGCAAAACTCACTCGATGTGGCCGATTTTTCTTTGCTCTGTACCTTTCTCTTACGAGTGCAAACGAAGCTGAAAAACAGATGTAGTTTAGTAGCTTTGAAGGCCATAAACTAGGGGGAAGGTTGGATGGGCATCGTTCCCTTATTCTTCATTTCTCTTACAGGAAGGAAAAACGTCGGCACTTTGCGATTGATAAGAAATTCAAGACCTTCACTCCATCATTTGTATTATACTCATCCGTGAAACAAACGGCGAAAAACTAAATTGTCGACTGTATCTTATATACCCAGCGTGGCATGATCGAATGAGACCGTGCAGAAGGGTATCGGATACTATGTTTCGGCCGCCCGACATCGCATAAAATGTAGTTGGTAGGAGCAAGGTGTAGCGATACTGGTAAGTGTTACCTAAAAGTGCGCTGATAGGAGCAACATCTGGTGATGCGAGGTCTTGCTTGATAGAAAAACGAGTTGGTAGCAACAGGAAGTGACTGTTGTTACCAATCTGACTCGATCGCGGCAGATGTTCACATTCTCGACAGTTGTCAACCAAGTCTTAGGTTCGTTGCTCATCGAATGCTCTTTTTTCACATCTTGATCACCATTGTGCAAGCACAGACAAGACAGTAACCGACGAACGTCCCCACACCCAAACATGGACTGAGCCCCATCTGTTGTACGCTGAAAAGAGTCTGAGGTCCCATCCAGCGTGCAGGCTTGAAGATGATGCACGGACAGAGCAGCTCAGCTATGGTTTCTGCGACTACGAATTACCTGATTGATGCGTATCTACCCGGTACGTGATCATTTGGCCTATGGACCAGTAGTTAGACTTGCGGTTTGGTTAGACACAGCATCTGTTCTTTCTCATCCCGTTCAGGCCGAGCCGTCAATCCGTTCTATAGCTTCGAGTTTGTACCGATCTCATTCATGTATGCGCGCACCTAACTATTCTTTATTCGTTGCGCATCGTTATGATGAAGTAATAATGAAAAATCCACGTGCATCGAAATGGGTAGATTGACAATGTGTCGACTGCACATAAGGTAAGGTAGCGTAGCTTCCAACGCTGCTCTCACCTTCGCCTACTCCCACTTTCTATTACCACTTTCAAGCTTTTCTTTTCCTTGAGTTTTAGTGAAATTTTTCTTATTTTCATGCAATTGCCCAACAAATAAAAATTTTTATGTGTGTTGCACTTAATTTAACTTTTGTCCGATATGCAATTTATCGATAATTATTGACGCAAAATTAATAAAGTATTTTCCATATGAATTGCATCCATATCAAAATCGCAAGTGTTGATCCTATGTTAATTTGATGCCTTCCAAGTCATTTATGTATTTCCAAACTGATGTGATCAAAGAGCCATGCCTTCTTTTTTCCAGTTTTTTTCGCTAGCTTCATTCCATTTGTAATTCATCGATTATTAGAAGATTTTTCTTCGAAAGATTAAAGAACAAGATCGTGCTCAATGTATATCCACTGATCTTGCCAACACAGATAAGAGACACGTTTCGGCGATAAATACCAGACGTTCTTTTCGACAAAATCAATCACGATCTGAAAATACGTTGCATATCTCTTATTTTCTCGTTTCCAAAAGTTTGTTCAAAGACTGTTCACACTGCAACCTTTTAACCTTTGGAAAAAAAAAAATTGGCCGAAATAAATGTATGCGGTACTATTCTCTTCGTGACGTATGCGCATGTTTAACACTAGCTCATAACTATAATCAGATCGCGATATAAAATACTTGTTGATATTCTTTTAGCTGCTGTACTGGACATATGCTTATGATCCCGGTGCATATGAGACCGACGGCGACAGAATCAAGCCTCGATCATGTGGATCTCACGTGATTCCCAGCACGTTGTTCGACGGCTAGAACCAACGGGGCTCATGTGCACCTGGATCACGCAAGTCATGCTCGGGCCGCCCAATCTTTTTGGGCCGATACACCGAGCAAGGCCCAACAAGGAATAGATTTGTTCCACACGGGCCCAAAACAGTCTCGGCCCATACCCTAAACATTCTCCTCGGCCTTTCCGGCTGACTAAGTCCACGGTGAAGCCCCTTGCCATCATCAATATCTAATATTCCCCTTTCACTTGAGAGCACTGCTATTGCCGTTCATCACTCGACGGACGTTGCGAGATCCCGAGAGAGAACCCCCATGCAAAAGACGCGCGAACGCTATCCCGACACCTCTTTCTTGTCGCTACCAAACTAGTAAAGTGAATTCATCTATGCGGCGACACAAGAGAGGACTTTTCGAACAGCGCGCGACAAGGGAAAGCGCGGGAATATAGCTTTGTCAAACATTCTCACACGACGCGACGGGCACCGAATTCAGAAGTCCGGCTTTATGTATGGAAGCAAGAAATGCAAATTGAAGGTCGTGTTCTGCATTTCCTGGTATATGGAATGACGGAAGTTGCGTCTGCTTCTGCTGCTGGAGTATCAATTCCTACTTTCCGGATTTTGGGAAGAGGTATGAACGGTTGACTCCTTTCTTCATCAAGAACTACGCTTTGCTTTTTTCTCTCTGGTGATGTGAATCTATCTAACCCCTAATTGGCTTCTCTTTGTGTAAACTTTAAGTCGTCGTCGGAGGAGGAGCTCTTAGACAACCAGATATACAGAACGTGTCGGGTACAGAGGGAAAAAGGATTTTTATGTATTGATTGCATGGCCGGTTTAGTTCTAGCAGAACGGATCGATTACGTCGTTAATGCAATAGGCATTCCAATCGAATTCACATGTGAATTTTAAAACTCTTCTGATGCCGTTCTTTTTCTAGACGATGATGCCTATTGCCTAACGAAGCATAAGCATAAGTACCATCGCAACCCCCCAAAGAAAAGGAGAAGTGCCCGAAGTACCCGATTCCTCATCAACCTGCTCCTAGGAAATGTGAAAACTGTGGAGATTGGGGCAGCCTATACACATGCCTAAAACCAAAGATGAAAAGAAAGGAAAAGGCACGTTGCCTAAGGAATAAAGGGGTCGCTTCCTCCTCTCGACGCGGGTCGTTTTAGACACAGCACAATTGCCTGTCCTGAGATTCCTGTAGGAGCAAACGTATTTTAGCATCATCCTCCGACATATGCCCCCCCGGTGATGAACAAAACGAAGGAATCAAGTTCATGCATGAGCGAATATCAACCTACTCCTTCATTCCATCCATTGCACCTGTTCTCTTCGTTTCGAACATGAAGAGTTTCAAGATGCGCTGGTGAGTCAGGCTAAGAAAAATCCAACATCGAAGAATGGACGTGGTGTGTAGCAGTTTATATACCATTGTTGGCCCAAAATTCGGCACATAACTCATTGGCCGGAGCTTTTGAATGAAAGTAAGTCTAACTAAATGTGTTGACGAGTTTGGACTTGGTGCTCAAAGAAAAATCGTGAAATTTCTTCCTTTTTTATTTTTAAATTTTCGAAGCGTCTTTCATGTTTTGCAAGTTTGCAGCTCTGGTTGAGCATTTTCAACGAAAGCGGGGTCTACTTGGTTACTAGTTACTACTACTAAAAGAAATCGTTTCCTAGTTTTGTTGCTTTAATTCATTGAAAAGTCGGTACGAACTTCGACCATTAGATAAAGCAACTAAGAACATATTAACAGAAAAAATGGTGCATAACAAATAGGTTAGACTATTCAAAGTCTTCTCCATAAGAAGTTTCACGGTTAGATACCCGTAAGATTCGAATCCTGATTAATCTAACCGGAAACCTACAGTGACAAACCGTCGAGAGATATCGTTATGCCGAGTAATTCTTAGCATCGTTTCTTACAACATTACATGTGTCCCCAATTATCCGACTCCCACTCTCATGTCGACCGGTAATCTTAATCTCAATGTGTAATTTTAACTTTACCCATTCTGCCAATCATGCTCCTCCGCAAGAGCTCTTGCCTCTCTCTTTCGTATCTTACCTATATTGCACTCGTCTTGTTCATCTTCATATGTATGGACTCCACTTTTTCAAACTTTTTATTTTGGACTCCATCTTGGTTTTTCGAAAGTCCAAAGAGTCGGAGGATTCTGAAGCCTGTCTTGGAGAGAGAAAGGAGGACCACTCATGCTCTGTTTTCCCATGGGCAGGAGAGTATGGTCCTTCCTGGCCCCTCCATATCTCCGGAATCGCCGAGCGTATATCCCGTCGAACCGGTCATGGTCGACATGGGCAAGGGAAGAGCGTCTTTTCAAATGGCGCGACGGGTGCTCGGATGCTCGGTTTGAGAACGACGGGTTCACGTCCGAATCACGGGCGTTTCTTGTCCGGAGCAACTTCGAGAGCTCCCTTACGCGTTGCGTGTGGGTGGGATGCTTTGCGTGGATTTCAAAGAGGAAAACGTCTTCGAGACACGGTATTGGAAAAACGTCGCGATTGCGTGCGCATGTACGAGGCCATTCCTATGATCCTATGCGCGTTACGATAAGATCACGAAATCTATGGTCATAGTAAAACCACGATTTTTAAGAAAAAGGAGGACAATAATTCAGTAGAAATGGCACAAGGCAACCTTCAACAAGTTGTGGATTGCATTTGGGTCCCCATAAGTTCAGTCTCCCTCCCATTCTCCTGGCGGTGCAGGGCCAGTCTTAGGTGTCCCTCCTCCTGCCATTTCCCATTGGCCCACATGTTCACTTCGTATCTCGCACAATCATGACCCGAATGCATCCGTCGCAATATTACCGATGCCTTTGGTTCGACATTTGTAAGGGACTTTAGGTTTTGGGCTAATGCAAATGACATTTGACAAATTTGTTTGGAGAACTTTGAAGCATTTCCCAAAGGCCCTTTAGAGGCCTTTAGCCCAATGCAGGTCCAGAAGTCATTTTCCAAGGCATCCCCGACACTCTGTCAAGTGTCAAGCCGGCCCATCAAGGGCCAACAAGCCGGAAGAAAAATCATGATGTCGATGTGTTAAATGATGCCGTGGAGTATCTAATCAATCATCATGATCCGTATATTATAAGTCTAATCTTACTTGATATCACATATGTCGTGGACGTCAATCCAATCGGCTTACCTTAGCGTCACATGAAATGCTTAATCCTAACCCTAACATAAGGGATCCGGCACGTCATTTGTACCGAAATTTTAGGTTTTAGGCACTTGTGTTTCACACCTCGCATCGCCACCACATGGATCTGCCCCTTTTTGCGAGGGTAGTGTCCCCACCACAAGAAGCTTGGTCCTTGGTCCGACTAATACCCATCAATCTTGAGGCTTTCTTGTTTAAGCCCATTTTTTTCCAATGGCGGCTTTGTTTGGCAACGAGAAGCGACGAAAGTTGAGATATAAATGCTCTATAATTCAAATCGGCTTTGGTTCGTATCTTCTCATAAAGACTTTTTTAACATGATATCGAAGTATATATATATAACCCTATTATCAAGCGATATGAAACACTCCCTCTCACATGCATGATGAATTAGGAATGACACATGAAATTCTACTATCAGGGGTAAATGCACGCGTGAAAGATGGACTCTGACAGCATATTAGAAAGTCTAATCTGAAAGTTTGAATCGGACTTTCTAAAAAAAATTTAAAAACTTCCCTTGCCTTTGTCCTAATTTTTCCATTCCCCTCATTTTCCAAACGCAGAAATCGCGACAATTGTCCCGGTAAATTCGATATCGATCCCGCCGCGATTACAAGAAGCGAATCGTGACCGGATCAAATTATGGCATGAAGCATTTTCGTAAGGCACGCGAGCGATCTCGAAACAAGCTTTGAACTAGCTGAACGTTGTAGCTTTCGGTGCATTGGGGGGTCCTCTTGATCGGCGGTATTTCAACGAGAACCAAAGACAACGACGCGCTCGTTTGCCCAATCTACTTTGGCGGCTGCCGCCCACACACGTGCGACTCGCACGCTTTTTGGGGGGGGGGGGGGGGGGGGGGGGAAGGAAACGCCCCCCGCCCAACTTGGCTTGGCGGGTTGCGTGCTCGACACGGCGGTGTGGGCCCCCCCTCCCCCCAATCCGACGTGACAGGTGGCGAAGTGGGTCCCCCGCCACGTGTAAAGAGATTCGTGAGGTCAGGATTTGGAGCCAACATGTCCGATTCCCCAAAAGTATACTGCCCAAAATGCGAATAAAAAGGCACGGCCCTATCCGAGTTTGGAGAACATCATTTAAATTTGGGTTTACATGCCTCCTATATCGTAGCTTTTCATGCGTGTCATTGTCATAATAATTTTATATGAGATGTGGAATAAAAAGATTTAATGCCTTTTTTGCTATTTACTGACGGCGGCTGCTAAGACTCGACGAGAAAAAAAAAGATATGCCCGATGGGGATGACTATGTTACTCATCGCGTAATCAGTGGATTATGAGGTGAAGAATGAGGGTGAATTTTCTCGCCTTGTGTGTCGTGACAAGGTGAGGTTGGCTCGACCTGATGGACGCGCCTTGCTCCTACCGACAATCCTATGTTCGCAATTCGGTGATTTCCAGTATTGGGCTAGTTTCTTTTATGTGAATTGTTGTACTCTGGCACTATAAATTTTCAATATAAACATGAACGCTTCGGATGATTTATTCCTTTTTTTGTCATCAATAAGTCCCGGAAAATTTCAAACTAAACTTTATGCTAACAAATCCGAGAGTTCCAACCCAACAATGATTCATTCAACTTGCGAATTTATTTCGGGGATTATTGTATAAATAAATTTTGTTTGTTGAAAAATGCAATTTAAAATTTTAAGTTTGAAATTATAATGAGATGGGGAAACCAGTATACCCGTGAAGGTTAAGAATGTACTATATAAAAGTGCATCGCGCAGGGCATGGGTTGGGGATGGGGCTTCTCTCATAATAGTGGGGCAAGGATGGAGAAGCAACTTCCTCGACTAGCTTGCCCTATTGCCTTCGCCTAACATCGAACGACGTAATCACTAATGATTTACCAGATAATTTTATAATGTAAGAGTGTAAAATGTGGGACTATAACCTTCTAAACTATAATTTTGAAAACCTACAATTTGCTTCTCTCAAATCCAAAAATCCAATTTACCCTCGAATTTATCCAAACCGTAAATCATTCCTCGATTCTTCCTCTTTTCCTCTCACTCACTTTGCTCTCTCTTCTCTATGGGTTCACACCACTGATCATGTCGCGCCACCAACATTTTCAACTGACTCTGTGTTGCCATTGACTCAGGCTGAGCTCTCTCTCTCTCTCTCTCTCTCTTCTTGGCCATGGTCGGCGTTGAGTCAAGCTCGATGGATATAGGGCGGGTCGAGCAAAATGTATATATGAGTAAAATTTGTCAGATCTAAGTAGAGCTCGACAGATTGGACTCGACCTGGATGCCAGTGGAGCTCGACATATATGTCGAGTCGAGCTCCACGCCCACAAAAGCTCGCCGAGTCGCGATTCAATTGGGGTGGTGGTTGTCGGGGGGAGGCAATGGCGTGACGGGTGTCGGCAATGCTTGAAGGGGAGGGGCTAGCTGGTTTGTGGGTGGGTCGGTTGGGGTTTTGGCAAAGCGGTGTTTTCATTGTAGGTGGATTCGAAATGGTCGGGGGGGGCAAAGCTATAAGGAAAATGACAAATTTGTACGTAGGACCATACATTACATGCAACTGGGGATACTAATCGTAGGTTTTCAAAGCTCAAGTTGCAAATTGACACGACAATGAAGGCGGCGAGACTTTTGATATTTTCCCACTCTATTATGAATCGAACTCTCATCCAAAACATTTGTTACGTATCAATCTCTCCGGCACGACCCACGTTTCTGCATCAATCAGTGCTCAGGGGGACTCCTATTGGGGGAATTTGCAATCGCCAAACAACATGGGACCACGACCGCCATCCACATCAGTCCGATGATGTTCCAAGAGATTCCGAGCACCACAACTTCGAGCACCACAACTCCTGCTATATCCACCCACTTACCCAAATCAAATCACAGTTTGAAGCTCCTTAGGTCAAATTAAACTGAAGCGACAAGCGCGATTTATCGTGCAACTAGATCTCGGGGGAGGGGAAAGGTTCCATGGCGTGCGCCCGAAGGGACCAATCGAAGCGAATGATTCCTTCCCTCTCGCGTCAAGGGATAAGGAGATAGAGGCGGATAAGCCCACCACCCTTTTGAATATTGCGATTTCCCCTTTTGCCTCGAAGAGAAAACGATAAAAAGTTTAAGGAAAATCGATAGCGAGGAGACGAAGTGGGCGTCACAGGCCTGGCCGGCGTAGGACCCAAAAGAGCCATTGTTATGGCAGCGGGGAAGGAAGGGGGGGGGGCCAATCAGCCGGCTCGTTCGTGAGGAAAACGACGAGTCGTAGATTCATAAAATATCGGCTTAGTCCCTCGTGGGGGTTTGAGCTTATCTCGTGGAGCCGGCCCCCCCCGGACTTTGAGCAATCGCTGAAGAAACATCAAGGCCCCCTAATCACAATTTGTCAATTCAATGGTGAAGAAATATCAAGACCCCCTCATCACAATCTGTCAATTCAATGGACACACACATTCTTCGTCCCGATCACACAGACTTTTCACATTGCGTGTGCATCCAAAAGTGACCGGGTTGTCAGACATGAGCAGACACGGGACTAGAACGTTAGAGATTGATAAGCGCGTGATCCATTGCCGACGACTCAAATCGGTATCGATGTTGGCACGCATCGATGATTGTCGCCGGCCGGTTGTCGACTTGCGACGACGAGTGGCTGATGACGAACGATGAGAATATTGATAAGTAGGGATCGGTAAGTGGTCAGGATGTTAGAAGAAAGACAAATACATAAGGGGTATCGAGATACAGTTACCAGTTGGAAGTCATTGGAGAACAAAGCAGTTGAGATCGCGGAACAACTGGCATGCTTTTTGGGAGGAGCAACCGTCCTAGAATAAGATCATGACATCACGAGAATATGAGCACAAAAATCCTGGAGATGGAAGAACATGGATTCAACCACTAGAAAATTGTGCAGAAGCGGTTATGGCACTACCACTATAAAATACCACCTCTCATCTAGTGGAGAGGCTCCCATACAAATTAAACAAATTTATTATTTTTTTATTTATCTTTACTTTCTCGCACTGTATTTTTATTTTCCAAAACTCGCGTCATAGATTAAATTCCGGCACGTTTTTTAGCTGTAATTTCCAAATCCACCCCGTCGATTAAATTCTGGCATAATATCTTAGCGTCGATTAATTATGGCATAATTTGTTTACGTTCGGTTTTGTCATGGAGTCTATATTTTCAGAGCATTATCGTCTATTAAATTCCAGCTCGGTTTGTGCTTGTACAGTCCCGTTCAATTCAAGTCATCGGTTTCCTTATCACCTGTGATACTTCATGTCTAGAGTCGCCACAGCACCCGTCTCCTTCAATTAAAAGTCGAAGAATGATTTTCGGCGAAAAATATTTTGTTACGGGAGAATGCTAGCGAAACACATTGTCAAATCAACGATATTATTCGATCAAATCCAAAACGCGAGTGCGGATCGGAACTAAGTTTAAATAAGCTTAGAGGATCAACACAAGGACGTACATCAGTGTCATAGGCCTAGATATTATATTATACATAGTGCCTTAGTTTGGCTTAGAGTGCATATGAGATGGAACTTTTCCTTTCTTTAATCCACGCATACAATTTGCCTCTTCGAGTGACTTGAGTGTTATAGTCTTGTTCTTAACATTACTTAGGAAGTTGCAAATCATTTGTTTGTTGACTAGGAATGGTTATCTCAAGATAGTATTTAATTGAAATGTAAAGGGGTCTTCTTCTTTTTTTAAATCTTTTTGTGACTATAGTTTGGTGAAAATGAATTTTTTTTTCCTCTCAAGAAAGTTCGCACGGGTCAAAATCCACGAATTCAACCTATTTGAGACGTACACTTATTCAGTAAGGTAACGATTAATTTTGAGTGTGCTTGTTTCGTGAATAATGAATGATTTGTAAAATATTTATCAAAAAGCAATCGCTTGTATCTCTTACAAAAATAAATGAGTAAGAGATATTTTCAGCGTCCCTGAGAATATTTAAACATAAATTATTGTCAATAATAAAAAATATTTTTCACCGATTAATTATTTCAAGCGATACGATCGATCATTTTCAAGAAAATATTTTTTTTCAAATTATGTACTTTTTCCGAAACAAACGACCAATTTAAAATGGGACAATGACACAAATGATTTATGTGGTCCTTGAACTTTCAATTTCTTCACGGGGTCCCTAGACTTCACCTCAATATGCAATGTGTTCCCTGAACTTTTAATTTGTTTAATGTGATTCCTAAGTTTTTGGTACATGTTCGATTTATTTCCTGAATTATATGAAAATATTCAATATTATCATTTCACCAATTCAAGTTTAAGAACAACATATAGTTCATGTACTAAATGGAGTATGTGCCTAAAGCCTAGGAACCGGATTCAACAAATTAAAAGTTCATAAATCACTTTGCACAATGTAGTAAAGTTCAGTATCCACATTGAACAAATTAAAAGTTTAAGGATTATATCACATATTGGGCTAAAGTTTGTGGATCATTTGTGTCATTTTTTCCGTTAAAATTTAGGCAAAAATTTCTAGCCAAGACAAAGCAGCAATCTCACGGCAGCGCCCATCTTTGTCTTCCAATTGCAACTTTTCAAATCGGTCACAAATCTGGGTTGGTTCTCGAGAATGCCCCTAGTCTCCGGTCAACAACAATCCGTATGTCCCACACCCCATTGCGCAATACATGTTCCCATATCTTTAATTATGCACGAAAATGACTACTCTTCTTTTTTTTTTCTTCCTTTTTTTTTTCTTTTTTTGTTAATACGTGCATGAACATGACTTGACGCATGAGATACGTCTTAGCCATATAAAAACTTCGTGGATGGTGCGATATTTTACAGAGCGAAAAAAGAATAAATGAAGTTTCGTTCCTCGTATCTAAGTTATATTGCAACATCAATATTTTAAGACCTTTTTTTTTTGTGTTGCCCAAATCCCTAAATCCATGTCGGGGGTGACAAAAGTTTTAGGCATTAGTGTCATAGTGGGCATCATTCAGGAGTTTTCGCGCAACGGAAAAAGAATTTGAGGTATCGGTATCATGATGAGCAAAATTTAATATTTTCGGTGGTATTATCCCTTTCGATTCGCCGGCAAACATAACAAATCGTGGTGCGATATAGAGCGACATTCGTGAAGATATCCACTTGGTCCTTGGTCAATAAACCTTATTGTGAAGCCCAATTTCGTTATGCGTCCTCCGAGGACGCATTGTTGTGGTTTCAAACTTAATGCGACTGCGTTCACAGAAGGTAACGTGTGTATGGGAGTTGACAGATTCACGTAAAAAGGCCAAAATCCCTGCCTTATAATTCTGAATCGATTCGTGTGGAAGGCAATGGACGAAGCACGAAATTAAGGAAAGAAATTGGTGCGAGGATGGGTTTCGTGGCGTAGCGAGGGCCCGATTAATTTTAATCTTTTGTGCTCGCACCACGAACGCAAATTGCATGGTGGATCGTCACGCTGTACAGAAGGTCCAATCGCGGGGTTTTGTCCCCTGGGTCGACATTCGATTCCGCTGGGTCGCATCGCTTGGCCAACACATCGATGACGCTCTTCGGAAATTGATTCGGGAGTTTTGAAAAGAGACGCGGGCAAAGCTTAGTTTAGGGTAGCTGTGACTCGTAAAGATTGGATGTGCAAATACAACGAGATAGAATGCAAAGGCAAGTCAGCAATAGGTTGTCGAGTGTGCTGTCGGGTTTCGTGCCATTCAAGACCAGGCCATCTTCGATCTTCGATCAAGCCATAAGGCTCTCGAATTGGTTCATTAATGGCAATCGAAGAATGCGATGTTTTGATTAGATCAAGGCCACGAGGCCCTTCAAAGACACTAAGCCATTGAGAAGCTCGAATCGCGTTAGAAGAAGAGTTTGGATTTGTGCTATTTCCATCTGCAATCACGACATCGAGGCTCTTGAGGGATTGTTTATTTCGTTTTGAAATTGGAGATTGTACTTAATTCTTTAGAACATACACTTTCGCCTCTTTCATATTGCAAATGTAAGTGCGTACAACACCAGAATCTCATTTATCCGGTGCAACGAAATCAGAAGCATGCGACAACACGGGAACAAATTCAATCCATCTGTAACAGCATATTCTTAATTGGCATACATATTCAACTTAATTCATTTTCGAAGTTTCGTTTAACGAGGCTTTTTGTTTGTGCTTTTTGAAAAGGGATAATGACGCAAATGATCCCTAAATTTTGGCTCAATGTACAATGTAGTCGTTGAACTTTAAATTCATTCAATGTGCAATGCCAATTCAATCCTGAATTTTTAATTTATTCAATATGATTCTTGAATTTTTGGCACCGTTCAATTTAGTCCATGTACTATGTAAAAATGTTTAATATAGTTCTCCATTAATGTAAGTTCAGGGACAACACTGAACATTTTCAAAATTGAATATGTAACAAAAGTCTAGGGACACATTAAAAAAATGGCAAAATTTCAAAAAGGGGTCCGAAATGAAATCATTTTCTCAAATAAGGGATTGAAGTAGACTTTGTGTCAAATAAGGACTTGAAATGAAGTCATTTTCTCAAATAAGGGCCTGAAGTAATCTTATCTCAAATAAGGACCTGAGGTGGCCATATCAGTCTTAAATAAGGACCTAACCTCACCGGCTAAAAGGGTATTTCGTCTTTTTACTTTTTTGAATTTTTTTCTTTCTTTTTTCCTTTTTCTGTTTTTTTTCTTTTCCTTTTCCTTTTTTTTTTCTCTCTTCTCTCCGCCGGCCATTGCCGGGGTCGGTGGAGGCCGCCCTCGCCCTCCCAGCCCAGGCGAGGCGACCCTCGCTCGATGCCGGGGAGGGCAACCCGGGTGATGAGTTGCCTTCGTCGACGTCGGGCCAAGGTTGCCTTGCCTGGGCTGGGCGGGTGAGGGTGACCCTCGCCAGATCCGGCAAGGGCAACCCTCGCCCTCGCCAGCCTAGGCGAGGGCAACCCTCGCCCAACGTCGGCGAGGGCGACCCTCGCCTGAGGCCGTCGTCGGCCAAGTGCAGTGGCCGCTGGGGAAGAAGAAAAAAGGGAAAAGAAAAAAGAAAAAGGAAAAGAAAAGAAAAAGAAAGTAACAAAAAAAAATATATATATACTTATAATTTTTTTGACTAAAATACCCCTTTTCCGGCGATAGAATAGTCATCGGCCAGCCAAAGGTCCTTATTTGAGACGATTTGACCACTTCAGGTCTTTATTTGAGACGATTTAACTACTTAAGGCCCTTATTTGAAATAATGTCCACTTCAAGCCCTTTTTTGAAACGATTTAACTACTTAAGGTCCTTATTTAAAACGATGTCTACTTAAGATTTTTATTTGAGAAAATGATTTCATTTTAAGTTTTTTTTAAAAAATTTTTAAAAAAATTAAAAATTCAGAAATGATAGGTTGAACTAAAGTTGAAGTGACACCATGATGGCCCGTCGCGGGGGGTCCTTATGAACCGGGGGGAATACGGGAATCTGGAGTGACCTCAGCTCTGACCCCACCCACATCAAGACAAAATTAAAAAAACGAAAATGAAAAAATATTAAAAAGAAAAAAAGAAAGGAAGAGGGTTGGGGGGTGGGGGGGCCCACTCCTCCATCTCCTCCATCTCCTTCGTTTTCATTTTCCATCTGAAATTACTTTTCCTCCCCGACGTGACCTCTATAAATAAAGCCAGAATCGAACCATACCTAGGCTTGAAGAACGCAACACCAAATCTTCAAACTCTCTTCCTCTCCCTTCCTCCTCTCCCTATCTCCGACCATCCGGGCCACCCGGAAACCATGGTCGGACCTCCCTTCGACGCCCTCCGGCCCCGCCCCGCCCCCCCCGCCGCCACCATCAAGTTCCTCTGCAGCTACGGCGGCAAGATCCTCCCCCGCCACCCCGACGGCAAGCTCCGCTACGTCGGCGGCGAGACCCGCGTCCTCGCCGTCGACCGCTCCATCTCCTTCTCCGGTCAGTCCCGCTTACCCGATCCGTGTGCGTCCCGTCCGTTTTTCTCGTTCGTCGATTTCGAAATGAGCTTCGTGTTCCCGTGAACAGTGTCGATTTTAAGCGTGTCGTCGTGCCTTCTGGATGCATCTTCCGATTGTAGTTGTGTAGGATTGCGGTAGCGATGCTGATTAGGGTTGTGATTCCTGCGAAATTCTGTGTCAAATTCCTGCGGAAATTCGGATTTGCGTGACACGTTTCCGATAGAGATGGAAAGGATGTGATTTAGAATGAGGTTATTTTGGTCAACAGAACTGATGTTGAAGATGGGGCAACTGTGCGGCGCCGCCGTCTCGCTCCGGTGTCAGCTTCCGACCGAGGATCTCGATGCCCTGATCTCCATCACCTCCGACGAGGACCTCGTGAACCTCGTCGAGGAGTACGACCGCTCGCCCCCGTCGTCCTTAAAGATCAGGGCCTTCCTTTTCCAGCCCAAGCCCGGCAAAAAAATATCTCCTCCTCCCTCGCCACTAGCCTCCTCGTCGAGAACGTCGTCGTCGTCTTCGCTGTCCTCCGCCGCCACCGTGACCGTCGGATCGACTCTGAGGTTCTCGAAGTGCGTGCACCAGTACATGGAGAAGCCGAAGCCGGTCGGGTTCCCTCTGTGCAAGGAGAAGTCTGCAGGGAGCAATAAGATGATGATGATGATGATGATGAGTTACCACCAGGGACACTATGCTTATGGAAACCCTGGACATGTCCATCTCATCCACAATGGCAATCACTGGCAATAACACCCCCCAAAGCTCTATCTGCAGATCAGAACTCTTATATGCCTTCGACCCAAAGTAGAAATACTTTGATTACGCCTCCACAACTATATTATATATATATTGGGAAAGAAAGAAGCGAGTGCGACATATATATATGTGAATCGTGATCATGTAATGGGAGGGAGGACTGTAAAAATCATTTATGGATCGATTATTTGTGATCCATGCCCAATCAATGAATTGTTTGCAGTCCGAATTCGTATTGGTTGGACAAGAACATATGTCTATGATGGTGAGTTCTGCTTATCCTTTTGGGGAAGTGAATCAACTCATTTTCCTTTACTTTATCTGCACAGAGCAACAGCTTCCACTTCCAAATCCATATTGGGGTTTCAATGTCCATGTTAACCTACAATCTCTTCCATTGGTCCATTTGCAAGTACCAGTTGCAGAAGTGGCCTGTCGGTTTTAGCCGTGTTGGATTTACTCGTTGACAAATTCCCTTCGTTATCCATTAGAATGGTTGTTGCATGGCTCTGTGTACTTCCTCTGTGTTTGTTCGTCCTCTTCCCTCCTGTAACGTACAGGCATCGTCCTTTTTTGCTATGGGATTGATCGTAGTAAAGCGACATATCTACTTTGTTGATATGGGTATCCTGTCAATAGGAATTTTTCTCGTGTTTTTCTTCTCTTTTTGCTTGCTTGCAGTATTATTGTTGACTGATTTTTACTCTCTTTCTCTGATATTGCTCTGCTTTGTATTTTGTCATGCTATAGGTGCCTAATGCGTTTGTTCCGTTGTGATGGTTTTGCAGGTTAGAATACTTTTTTCAATCAAGTGGATTTGAGATGCGAAGGGTGAGGGAACAGTCTTCAGCGAACTGGTTGAAATTGAAGGTGAGTTTTCTTTTGTATTCCTATTTTCTGTTTCACAGAGGAGAGGGATCGTTGCTCTTATTTGTTCATTTAGATCTTGACTATGAACTCTCATTTCTGCATCTTCGCTGTCCTAGATGTTAGCAAAATAGTCCTGTCACATATGGGTCCTGGAGTTTTTGTTGGGATTAGAACCTTTCTTTAAGAATGTTTGAGTAGAGATTTACTGTCTAATGAAGTCTCTCTTTGATTATAACTGTCGTTATTATCTATTTCATACCGGCTACTACATATGGTTCCTGAAGCTTTTTTTGGCAATTTGCTGTCCAATAGGCCTTTCTATGATCTTAACTTGATATTATCTATTTCTTTATGTAGCCGAAAGAGAAATCAGGATTGCTTTCTTTTTTTCCCCTTCTTTTTTCTCTTTCTTGGTATTGCAAGTTAATGATTTGAACAGTACTTCGGGGGAATCTGCCTTCGGAGAGGGTGGGGTATGGGTGGCAGGATGAAAACGAAAGAAGTTTCGAGTGATCTGCACTTGATGAATCATCCACTCCCCATATTCCACTTTTTCCTTGAAGGTACACATCCACGAGAGAGCAGCCACATCATATCTTGAAAAAAATGGGAAGGTCATGCATAGAGCTTTTTGATTGGTTCAGCTGAGTCATCAGTCACTGAAAAACCCAAACGTGCAACTCTGCCTACCTAAGCACAAGATCTCTGAAGAATTTTCCGAAATTCTCCTCATGAACTGTCCAAGGATTACTTGGCTCGCGTACCTTTTCTTCCCCAGGAAAACATGATATTTGAAGGCACTACACGGCATTCGAGTTTCAACCCCATAACACTTTGCTCCTTCCAGTTTATGCCACTAAAATACATGCTGATATTTTTTGCTTTCCCTTGCCTCTGATATGGAAGTGAACAAAAAATGATGTGGGTTGGTTTGTGTTTGTTTGGACAGATTCACTTAAATCGCTGGTGATGACCGGAATGCGATGGAAGGAACCAGTGGTTGTTCCACGTTCAAACAAGCACGCTGTTGCAATTGAAAGCAATTGGCAATTTGAATTGGGAGCGCTCTCCGGGGGACCATTAGCCAAGAGGCCTTCACAGCTGAAAACAACTGATTTTGGAGCAAAGACCAGAAAGATTCTTTATTCGAGCTGGATATAGATATATGGAGGTGCAGCTCCTGAACACTCAGACAAGGACATAAACTACCAAAAAAGAAAAGAAAAAAAGAAGAGGGAAATCCGCAGTTCCTGGAAGCATTGGAGATTAAAGAAAGACGCTCCACTCATGTAGCATTCAGGAGGAAGATTCTTCTTCGATGTCTTAGTTTTGGAGAGATACGATGAGGCCATAACAATTCAAGTTTGTGAAGCGAAAGGCCATTAGGAAAGTGATTTGGTGGAGGAGATTTCGATAGTGTAGTGACGCAACTGTAAGGGAATAAAGGTAAAGGCAGTTTTAAGGTTGTTCTGCCCCACCAGGCGCGATGTTGATCTCTTTTCCTTTTCTTTTCTCTTTCTCCCGTTCGAACTGGTAAAACTTAAAAAAGAGCTAAATATTAAACTGTTTCTGCCTAGTGCCTTTCTTTTTCTTCTCTCTTTTTTACGCCCAATTGAAAGAAAGGACTGGACATCTTGAGCATGGATAAGGATGTGGCCACAGGCCACCCGTGTCATGGCTCCCACACGGTACTATGTCTAGCCCGTGTCAATGAACAGAGCGTGCTTCGAGGTCCCTCCTGGACCAAAAGTAATTCAAAGATACATTATGACTGACGTGATACATTAGAAAGCTGGCCGGGTCAAATCTTCAATTTTGGTGGATTCCGTCGTCATCGAGCTTCTTTACCAATTTCTCGACGAAAGACAGGTGAAAATTCCAGCTTGGACGTATGGGTCGGATTTGATACGAGTGTATGGTGGACCAACTCGAAGCAACTCTCTCTTCAGTGACCCAAAAGAGAAACTAGGGTCCGCCCAGGAGCTGAATACTGCCATGGTCCAGAGTTTGGTTCTCATCCCAACTTACGGTTCCTTTTGGGCCCATATCTTATCCTAACCAATTGGGCAGAACAATGAATAAGCGGACAGTTGTGGAAAAGCGTCAGCAATTGATGGAGATCATGGAGGCGCATGATAATCATATGAAATGCCCCATCTTCTTAGTAGGGGTGAGCAGTTCCAGATTTCGGGTAGGTTCACCTGGAACCTACCCTCGGGTACAGGTTTCTCAAAATAAGGAACCTGGAATCTACCCGTCGGAACGTGGAATCTGGAACTTATCCTGTCACAGGTTTCAGGGTCGGTTCCAAGTTCCAACAGGTTCTTTTTTTTAATTTTGTTTTGAATTAAACAAAACGAAAATAAACGCAATAGTAGTTCATCTGAATGATACATACACAATGCCCTGATGTGATATTCAGGCGATATAATGCCAAGTTTACAAATGCCTGGATAGAACTAAACTTTAATTGCCCAATACCAATTGAAGGGGAAAGATAGGGTAACTACCTTACTGTCGGAAAATCCTCCAACACCAGCATCAGCATTCCCAAGCCCGTTATCTCTGGCAACTCTTAAAGAATCAGTTGGTGAGTCACGGACAGTATCAGACCTGATTTCGCAGGAAACCAGAAAACTCTCTTAAAAAGAAATCTTGAGGAAGACTAGGATCTGCAAAGCTAAAATATAAAGCACAAAACCCGACCTTAGCAGAGCTGGCCTCTGCAGGCTGTCCCATCGGCCAATGGTAAAGAGGGGTTTGTGTTGCACGTCAACTATGTAATATGAAGAAGCAGAACCTTTGTCAAATATGCTTCTTCCAAACCGATTTCTCGTAGCATTCACCTCCAAAGAATTACTCTCCAGCCTCTTCCACAGCCCACTCAACCCCTCTAGTTCCTTTTCTTTCTGATGAACTTCACTCACCAAGGCTTCTGCTTGGGCCTACAATTAACAGAACGACTTCTAATGTCTTCCTCCAGAAAAGTTGCCTGAATTTTTTATGTAGGAAGAAGTGCACATCACTTAAACAATTAAATTACCTGCTTTGCTACCAATTGCTCTAGCAAACTGTGTAGTTGTTTATCCAATATCTTCTCTCTGACCTGCAAAAGTCAAATATCTTTTATATTAGAGTTGTCAGTTGCTACCATTTATGCAGTTCATAGACAACTATGAAGGACTTTAGCAATAATATTAAGAGTAACATATGATGTCCTTGCTTCAGTGTTAGTTCTTTCATCGCTGCATCTCTTTTACTCAACTCTCAAGCCTCAAATATGTCCCCATCACACCCCCCAAATTCACGCAGCAGGAGAATAAAAGAAGATGAGAATGAAGATGAAAGGAAAAAGAATTATCAGTGAACGCAAAGGTAATGATGATTGAAACTGCTCTAGTAACATTTATGTTCAATTAAAACATACAAACCAATGAGCCATATGCCACTATAAGACACCATCAACACTTTAAAATCTTTTGATGCAGGAGCAACAAGAAAACCGAAGAATTCTAATAATACTAAAGCACATCTAATACAAGGAAAGCAGAGCAGATATGACCCAAGGAAGATTGGCAAGGATTTTCAAACCCAAAGGCTTAAGACACACTCAAAATATTTTCCTCCCGAATCAAACAAACAACACTGGCCAAGCAAACAACTAGGAAGTTATGTCTGCAAGCTACAAGTTTCCTCCCGAATCAATGCTCAGAGAAACCTCTACAGTAGCGCAATCGAACGGAATCTGGAAAAATACACAAAAACAATCAGTTGCTTCCCCGAGATGTTGGATATCGGATGAGTCTGCTCATTGTTTTTTTGGAATGACTTATGTATGCTCTCTGGCATAGTAATGTCTACTTTGCGTTCCCAGAGTCCCAATAGACACTCAAACAACATGAAAATTGCAAGTACTATTCTTCAGTTCTGCTCAAATCAGAAATAAATCGGCAAAAGTACACTACAAGTGCCATAACTTGTGTACGGCGATCACTTTGGTGCCATAACTTTTTTTCGGATCACTTTGGTGCCAAGTCGGAGCAAAAGAGATCACTTTAGTGCCAATTTGGCCGGAAATCCGACGTGGCATTTTTTATTAATTTTTGACGCCGACGTGGCTCGCCGGAGGCTGAGTCAGCGTGTACAGTCAGCATTTTTTTTAAAATAATTTTTTTCAGCGTGTACAGTCAGCATTTTTAATTTTAAATATTTTTTTTCTTCTTTCCTTTTTCTTTTCTCCCCTCGCCGGCCGGGGGCCGGCCGGCCAGGGGCGAAGCCCGGGAAGGGCTGGGCAAGGGCGGCCTTGCCCATGGCCGGCGAGGGGCGGTCGACCTCGCCGGCGACAGGTGAGGCCAGCCCAGGCGAAGGTCGCCCTCGCTCGACACCGGGCGAGGGTCGCCTCGCCGGATCCGGCGAGGGCAACCTCGCCGGCGCCGAGCGACCTCGCCCGCCCAGCGAGGGCTTCCTCGCCCGACGCCGGCGAGGGTTGCCTCGCCTCGAGTCGGGCGTGGCGACCCTCGCCCGACGCCGGCGAGGGTCGCTTTCACCGTGATCCGACGAGGCGACCTCGCCGGCTCGGGCGAGGGAAGCCCTCGCCCGAGTCGGGCGTGGCAACCTCGCCCGACGCCGGGTGAGGGTCGCCTCGCCGGATCTCGGCAAGGGCGACCCTCGCCCGCCCAGCGAGGGCTTCCTTCGCCCGACGCCGGCGAGGGCGCCCTTGCCTGGGCCGGCGAGGGCCGGCCTTGCCCGTCGCCGGCGAGGGTCGGCCGCCCGCCGGCCATGGGCAAGGCCGCCTCGCTCAGCCTCTTCCCGGGCTTCGCCGGTGGCCGGCCGGCCACCGGCAACCGGCCGGCGAGGGGAGAAAAGAAAAAAAAGAAAAGAAAAGAAAAAGGAAAGAAGAAAAAAAAAGGAAAAAAAATATTTAAAATTAAAAATGCTGACTGTACACGCTAAAAAAAATTATTTAAAATTAAAAATGCTAACTGTACACGCTGACTCAGCCTCCGGCGAGACACGTCGGCGTAAAAAATTAATAAAAAATGCCACGTCGGATTTCCGGCCAAATTGGCACTAAAGTGATCTCTTTTGCTCCGACTTGGCACCAAAGTGATCCAAAAAAAAGTTATGGCACCAAAGTGATCGCCGTACACAAGTTATGGCACTTGTGGTGTACTTTTGCCGAAATAAATCTCTGTCACTTATGTAGAAGTATTTGTTCCGTGGATTTGGGTTTGGGGTCTGAAACATTCAGAAGTTGAATAATTGAATTCCAACCCTCCTTCCCTCCTATCCCCTCCCTCGAGCGCAACCCAAATAAAGAAAAAGAACAAGTGCGTTACCAGTTTTTTTTTCAAACTCAGAGGTTGACATGAACCTTGCCCGGAGAGGAACCACGTCCGGCGAGAAGCGACGTCGATCTTGCGGAGAGACGAGAGGAGGAAGAGCCAAGACAGCGAGCTCAAGAGGGTGCGTGTGCGGCGGCGCGTGAGCCCGAACGAAGACGAAGACAAAGGATGTCGCTTGAAGCCGTGAAGCGAAGCCCACCTCCGCCGCGGACGAGCCAGACCGCGGTTGATGAAGACAGAGGAAGAGCCGAGGCGGACACCGAATAGAGCAAGGAGAGCCGAGGGACGATGATGGAGGATCGGGTGATTCAGGAAGAGAAGCGAGCATTTGGGAATTAGGGTTTCTAAATACTAAGTTTATGTTTTTGGTTCCGATTCCGGTTCCAGGTTCTGGTTCCCGGCTCCGATTAGGTTTCGGAACCGGAACAGCCGGTTCCTAAAAATGGGGAACGGGGAACTGGACCCTCTGTCCATGGAACCTGGAACCGAACCGGATCCACCGGGTCCGGTTCTCCGATTTCCGGTTCTAACTTGGAACCGCGCTCACCCCTACTTCTTAGGCTGCATTTGGCAAGGCAAAGCTAAAGGCCTTTGGAGCTCTAAAAAGGTCTTTAGGCCAAGGCAAATGATATTCGGAAAATTTTTTTGAAAAGTTTTGCGGGGATGCAATTACCTCTCCAGAAAGCCTCTAGCCAAAAGCAAATTTAGAGGTCATTTGGGCTTTGAGCATTTTCAATATGGTAATATATTTTTTTTCTTTTAACTTTGCCCTGGCTAAACTTTTATAATTCCGAAAATGTCATCACCTCACTTGACGTCACCGACGAGTCGTCGATAGCCTTACATGAGGCCATGCGACCTCGGCAACAAGTCGACCCCACCCCAGGTGACGGTTGCATCGCGGGAACTCAGGAGAGGGCTGTCGGTGCCAGATCTGGCTCACCGCGCAGCCCGTTAGCTGCCAGCCGGCGGCAGCTACTAAGCCCTTCGCCGGTTTTAAGGGTTTTTTCTTTTTTAAATAGCAATTTTTTTTTACAAAGTGTGATTTCTCAATGGACTCCAAATTATAATTTAACAAACACAATTTGCATATCAAAAAAATCCCTTAGGCTACATTTGGTAGTCGGGATAAAATTCATGATAAGATATCTTTTATCCCATCCCATGTTTGGTGCTTGTCCATCGAATATATGATGAATATAACTCGGATAAAATTATCTCATGGGGGAGGTGAGATAAGGGTGGATAGGATTTCTAATGTTCATAATACAAAAATTAATTTTCTCGAATAACAAACTTGTTAAATTAAAATAATATTTCAATATAAATAATATTTAAATTTTAATATAAAAAATTCAAAATAACGAAAACATAAAAATAATTTCGTTTTTATTTATTCTTATTTCTATTTATATGTTCAATTTTTTTCCTATCTTATGATATACATTTCATATACATTAATAAATGCATTTAGTATTTATATTTATTAAATATTTTAGGTATATTAGTATAGTTTACTGTTTAATAAAATTTTATTAGAGAATGATGGAAGGAGAAAAAGAAATGAAAAAGAAATAAATTAAAAAAGAGATGGAAAAATAATAAAAAATAAGCAAATAAAAATGAAGTAGGTAAGAGTGTCATAAAAGATTTTTATCATTTTCGTTTGTCCAATTTTTAGGTTCATTTACAATAATATGATGTTCATAGTAAATAATGAATTTGGCAAAATATGAAAGTTTTCGGTTTTATTATTACGATTCACCAAATAATAGATAAAATATAATAAATTTCTTGAATTTCATAACTTATTCTATTCAAATCTATCATGATTAAAAATTCAGACCATCAAACTCAGCCTTGCATTTTTCCACGTACGTTCCGTTCAACCAAATGCACCACAGTGTTATCATCACTTCTCCTTCTCCTTCCATGTACCTGCTCTGCTCGCGAGTCGTACACGACAAGATAAATTCCACCAACTCGCTTCCCAATTCGCCCACTTGTTCCCACCTCCGACGCCCTCCTCCTCCTCCTCGTCTCACATTTTCTGGAAGCTCGTAAGACTTGTTGACATTGTCGCACCCAGCGACCACCGTCACCCCCCCACATGAGCGTGAATCTAAATCTATTGTATTCTTCAAATTTTTCCTGTCCCTGTCGCGGTCATCGACGACAGACACAGGCAAATGGAAAAATGATTTCCGCTTCGAGATCGGATCGATCTTGTCACATCGTCCTCTTCGAAACCCAGTTCCCCAGGTTTCAATAATTCGCATCTAGCGGTAAGATCAGACGTCGCACACGGTTTCCCTTCTTCTGTCAGAAGAAGTCTCTAGTCTTCCTTCACAGTGTGCCGTGTCTCCCTTATAAATCCGTTCTTCTCTGCTTGAATCCCGCCAATCCAACTCAAACCCACGAATCCATGGATCCAGATTCGAGAAGCTACCCGCTCCTCGCCTTCGCTCTCTACCAGATCGACCCCAACACCCACCCTTACCTCCCACCCGACGTCGCCCGCAACCTGTTCGACGAAATGCCTCACTTGACCAACCCGAAGGTCGCGTCTTCCCTCGCCCTGTCCGTCCCCGCCGACGTCCTCCAGACCCGGGCCCTCCTCCACGCCATCGGGCCGCGGCCCGACCCGTCGGCCGTCGCGGCGGCGCGGGCCAAGATCGCGCGGCTCGAGGCGGGCGAGGGAGCCGCCGAGGCGAATAAGGGCGAGGTCGGGATATACAAGGCGGTGGTGAGGTTGGAGGAGATGCACGAGGAGTACGAGAAGCAGCTGAGGGACGCGGAGGAGAAGCTGGTGGAGGCCTACGGGCGCGTCGTCGAGGAAGAAGTGGGAGTAGTTGATGAGGAGGTGGTTAGGGTTTTGAGGGAGGTGGAGGAGAACGGGGCTGTGGAGAGAGTTGCGCTGAGTGGGAGGCACCTCAGGTTTGTGCCCGAGGCCTTTGGGAAGATCAATGGTTTGCTTGTGCTTGACCTGTCTCACAATCTGCTTGAGGTCAGTCCTGTGATTCTTTCCTGTTCTCCATCTAATGATATGCTTTCACGGGTTGATTTGTTTTGGAGAAATGCCATGATTCAAGCAATCTGTTGATTATGAGTTATTAGTGTGATCAGCTATGAGTGCATCTCTCCTTCCGTGAGCGTTGACTAAATAGATAAGAAACCGTGGACAAGTTTGAGCGAAGCAGCTCTCTCAGACTCTCAAGTCTTGTGTTGTGAATTTGTAGACTGCTCTTGGGTTGGTAAATTCTTATGGGGTCAGGATCAATTGGCAAAAGCAATAGGAAGTTGAGGTTCAAGGATGGAAGAATGTGTTGGATTAGTTTGTTTCGAAGATGGAGGCCACTCATCCTGCTATAAATGTTGGTCAGATGAGACTCAATGAGAGGCGAGTTGGTTTTGTAAAGTAAGCCAAAATGCTGGAAGTGGTACCCACAATAGTGTCACTCAACATTCTCAGCAACACTGTCTCGAACATTTTGTAGCCGCATATTAACTAGCTAGTCGTTCTAAAAATAGCCCTAGCGGACAAATTGAAACTATACATCTTCATTGTTGTACTTTAATCTATGCGGTGCCTGATGAGTTGAATGATGATATACCTATTTCAGCATCTTGTTGCATAGTCTCCTGATGGTTCGGCTTTTCGCTCGTGTGATGCAGGTTATTCCCGACTCTATAGGAGGACTAAAGAGTCTGGAGGCGCTCAACGTCTCTTCCAACCTTTTAGAGTCTCTTCCAGATTCCATTGGTTTGCTTGTGAACCTGAAGGTTTTCGATGTCTCAGGAAACAAGTTGAAGGCCCTTCCTGAAAGCATTGCTTGGTGCAGGTGCACTATATTTTTCCTTTGAGTACTGCATTTTCTTTGTCAGACACCAACAACGAACGAAGCCTTTTTTTCACCTGGGATCGTCTGTATGCTATTGCACTTGATTAAGTATATATTTAGCTAAAATCGAGTCCTTAATCCGCGGCAGTTCCCTGAAGGAGTTTGATGCCAGTTTCAACAACCTTACCTGTTTGCCAACAAATATCGGATATGGGCTAACCAATCTGGAGAAGCTATCAATTTCCTTGAACAAGCTCTGTGTGCTTCCACAATCGATCTGCGAGGTGAAATCTTTGCGATATCTTGATGCCCATTTTAATGAGCTTCGAGGCCTGCCACATGCTATTGGAAGATTGGCCTACCTTGAGGTCCTGAACGTGAGCAGCAATTTCAATGACTTTACCGAACTTCCGGATACCATTGGTGATCTTACCAACCTGAGGGAGCTTGATGTCAGCAACAACCAAATCCGAGCTCTTCCTGATTCATTCTACAGGCTTGAGAACCTCGCCAAGCTAAACTTGGACCAGAATCCTCTGGTTGTTCCACCTCTGGAGATTGCGAACAAAGGGGCAGAAGCTGTGAGGGAGTTCATGAGGAAGAGGTGGCAGGACATGCTAGCAGAGGAACAGCTGAGAAGCATTCATGAAGCAAGGCAGCCACAGGCTCAGGCAGGATTGCTTGCATGGGGCGGCTCGCTGCTCAGTGGGCTTGTTTCGGGTGTATCCCAAAGTGTGGCCGGATATCTGGGTGGTGCAAAGGCTCCAAGGGACCCATACTTGGATCAACAGCTTTAATATGGATGTAATCTCTATCATTTCTGATGTTTAAGATCCTGTTGTTTGGAATAATCTTCGCAGTGGTATGTACAGTTAAATAAGAATAATACTTAAAGGTTTATCCGCCTTTAGTTCAAATGAGAGGATATGTACATATATTGTCTACCTTAAAACACTGTAACATGTTGACACAAGAATTTGATACTTTTGGCGTGCTTGCCTAACTCCTGTGGACTAAGGGTATGAGCTGATTTTGAGGGGAATATTTCATTTTAAAGTCGGTTGATCTTGACTCTCTTTGGTCGGAGAGCGAAATCTGGACCCTTTTAGCTGATCAACTTGGAGCTAATATAGTAAGGACGTGGAAATAGAAAATTTATCATAAGTGATTCTTGGATAAGACTGGATTTAAAACAATGATCTGTGCATAGCCACTTGCTCAATAAGGCCATAGTAAAAAAATTCAGTTGGGATTGCTAAAAGCACCCAACCCATCTGCATGGACAAGTTTGAGCATTTCATGAGTAAACTGTCTTCATCTGTTCTTAAATAGAAGATGAAAAGCTGAGCAAGGTATATATCATGTCCTACATCTGAGCTGCAGCAAGCGCCAAACGTAACACGAGGATGGATAAGTCTCAACAAGAGTCACCGGTGAGAAAGCCAAAGGTGACCCTAAACTCCATGGGCCACCAGAAAATGCCCATCATTGGGATGGGCACAGCTGTCAACCAGCTCGATCCGTCGGCCCGCAAGTTGGCAGTCCCTGAGGCCATAAGACACGGGTGCAGACACTTTGACAACGCTAACTTATGTAGATCAGAGCGGTCTCTGGGAGAGGCTATCGCAGAAGCCCTTGATCTTGGCCTCGTGAGCTCCAGAGATGAACTCTTCTGTCACTTTGAAGCTGTGGTGTTCTGATGCTCACAGCGATCTCATTGTCTCTGCTCTACAAGAGTCTCTTGTGTAAGTTCCTCTGAACCTTAGGCTCCTGCCCTTTAAGAGAAAGGTTTCTCTCAATCTTTCAGAGCCCTTGAGCAGTCTCTCCATCCTGTCATCATGTTAGTTTGATTCTGTCATTTGGTATCTGCCTTCAGGATGAGGCCACGCCAGTCTTCCGAGATAAATGGCGCTGTTGGTAAAATGACAAGTGAAATGAAACTGTAGCATGTACCGACAACACGAGTTGTTTTAATCGATGTGACTGCTTCATTTCCTATGCAATAGATTGAGAGTTAGGCGCCTCCCAGTTTTTTTTTTTGTTTAAGAATGGTAATACTAATGCTAGATGTGGACGATTAATTCTGAAATTCACGAATTATCCACATTCCTGTAGAGCATCTTAAACCTTTCTCCGGAGAATTGATCTAATATAAGCAATGTAGTAGTGTCCGAAGAAACGATAATGTGCTAGAAGTCATGATTAGACATGACTTGGTTGAAAGTGGAAAAGCTTATAGTCCTCATAATGCAGAAACCTTCAGCTGGAGTACCTTGATCTCTATCTCATTCCCCGGCCCATCAGTACCAAGCCAGGGAAGTTTCAACACCCTACTCCTGAAGTGGAACTCCTAACCATGGACTTCAAATCTGCCTGGGAAGCAGTGGAAGAATGCCAGAAACTAGGCTTTCCCAAGTCCATCGGAGTCAGCAACGTCTCTTGCAAGAAGCACTAGGGCCCTTTCGCCCATGCCTCCATCTCACCTTTGGTGAACCAAGTGAGTCCATCAAGGCATAACTAGTATTAAAGGCCCATTCTTTCCTCGCAAACTAATCACTTGCCGTTAAGAAAAGTTGGTCAATGGTGAAAGCAAAGTTACTTTGTTTGATAGAAAACGTGCACTCCTTAATTATGTTGTTACTATTTTTTTTTCCGGATTCTCTATGATGACTTTTTTTTTCCATATAGGTGGAAATGCACCCTCTCTGGCAGCAGAAGAAACTCAGAGAATTTTGTAAGTTAAATAACATAACTGGGACGCCATATCCGACCTTTGCGAGCTCGAGGGTCTCCTTGGGGAACAGATCGAGTTTTGGAATGCGAAGAACTCGGCGGCATCGCAAGAACCTGAGGGAGGACAGTCGCTCAGGTCATATTACATACTTAAAATGCAGTCATTGATCGTAAGGACCAAGTCAAAGGAACATATGTATGCTTTTCTCATACCCTTGAAACTCACAAGTATTATCCTGTCCAAAGAATGAAGAAACCAAAACTTGGTGGCAGGTTTCTCTAAGATAAATCATTGAGCAAGAAGCTACTCTGGTGGTTAAGAGCTTTAACAAGACAGAATCAAAGAAAACATAGACATCTTTGATTGTGCCCTATCGGCAGAAGACCATGAAAAGATCGATCGGATCCGGCAACGGCGACTTATGTTGAGGTCGGAATTTGTAACAGCTCATGGGCCACTCAAGTTCCTTGAAGAAGATGTGTGGGATGGGGAGATATGACCTTTGAGTTGACCAAATGAGAGGGTTCTTCCACGTTGATTTTTTACTTGAGTCCTTTTCTTTCTTTTGTAATAAACGACTGCTTAGTTAAGTTGGCTTCGTCTTGCCAAGTCATGCATTTCACCAACAAACTAACGAAGAAGTGGAGGGTTTTGCCAAGATACAAGCCCAATACCACACCACCAAACATGGAATTCCTTCAAAACAGGTCCAAGTCCAAACAGACAGACAACCAACTCCAAATGAAACAACAACATACCAAAAATTCAGTCAATTTCAACGGGAAATGTTCCAATTAGAGCTTAGTTTCAAGTGCGGTCTGAAACTACTTATGTCTAAAGCCAACATAGCCTTCAAAACTATGCTCGACTGCAAACTCCATAATCTTCAGCAGAGCATCACCAGAAGAAACTATTTGAGAGTGCAATGCACTCCAAGTATAGTATATGCTAGCAATCCAAACAAAATTCAGCAACAACTTCTGCACTCCTTTTACCATTTCCCGACTTGGATTAATCCAAGTAAACTCAGAATGCCAAGCCAACCCCCGAGACTTCGGCATACAAAGCAAATATGGAAGTACATTGCATCATGCTTGGGAAGAGAAATTAATAGCATTACACCGACAGTTGAGATTCTAAGATCGCGAGATTCATCACACTGCTTGCAAAACAAGCGAGCAGAGTCGCGACTACTGCTTGTCCATCTTCCATTGAGTATGGCTAGCCAGAAGATAGAATGGAACCTCGACATATCCAGATGAGCATGTACCATGTTCTTAACGACATTCCAAGCATCTGCAGACTGCAGTAATAAATAAACTGTTATTTTACACACTTAACCCTTTAGATATACATAATGGGCAATCAATTTTTTTTCATTTGACCTTGTTATTGAGGCCTTTCCCTTTTTGTTTAAGTTGGCTTATATCCTTTTTCTTAAAGTACCTAATTTAGTCCTACTAAAGTGGCTATGTTTGGAGTTTGATATTATTAGGTGAATTCATTTTTTTTTTCTGTTATTAGTGTTGGGAAAATTACCAAAAAAGTCCTAAACTTTTTGCAATTGTGCCAATTCAGTCCTAAACCTTTTTTTTTTGGCCATTTCAGTCTTAAACCTTTTACAATTGTGCCAATTCAGTCCATCCGGCCACTTTTGGCCGGCCGGCGCTAACGTGGACGCCGGCCATGGGCGAGGTCGAGCTCGCCCGGCGCCGGCGAGGTCACCTCGCCGGCGAGGTGACCTTGGCCGGTCTGCCCAGGGGGAAGAAGGAAAAAAAAAAAAGGAAAAAAATATGAAAATAATGCCACGTCAGCCGGCCGGCCAAAAGTGGCCGGATGAACTGAATTGGCACAATTGTAAAAGGTTTAGGACTGAAATGGCAAAAAAAAAAGGTTTAGGACTGAATTGGCACAATTGCAAAAGGTTTAGGACTTTTTTGGTAATTTTCCCTGTTATTGAGGCCTTTCCCTTTTTGTTTAAGTTGGCTTATATCCTTTTTCTTAAAGTACCTAATTTAGTCCTACTAAAGTGGCTATGTTTGGAGTTTGATATTATTAGGTGAATTCATTTTTTTTTTCTGTTATTAGTGTTTTAGTTAATTTAATCTTCTGATGTTTTCTGTATTTTTATTTTTTTCATTTTTGTAGAGCAATTAATGGCGAAAAAAAGGAAAACTTCTTTCGAGAGATAGAATAATGAAAATATATTTTCACCTTGTAAAAGTCTTGTGCATTGCACATGCTAACGGAAAACATAACGTAGGGTTAAAGGAAAGTTCAGAGGTATCGCGTGACAATTAAAAGTTATGAGACAAACGGCAGATGAATTTTGAATAAATTTTTTTATTTACGTTAATTCATGTCGACATATGAGTTAAATAGATTGCAACGCATTATCTTCAAATATTGTACTTGGGATTTATACCATGGACACGTGGTTCTTGATCAATTTAAGAAATAAATCGGGGCGGTCTCAGCAGGAACAAAAGCTGAGAGACCTACCCAGAAATCCCAATCCCCAGCTATATAATAAAACAAAATTTATAATCCAAAAATTATGAGCTACGAATTTATTGAATCATCCCTTTGTTTTATTATTTTCAGAGAAAATTCAGAGATTTCTTAACCTAAAGTCAAAATTTTCGTGTCATGCTGGTGATGACGTGGTATTGGTCCATATTAATCGAAAGGACAATGTTCGAAAAATGTCCCTGGCGAATTGAATTTTTCTCCAAACTCTCTGCGTTACATTTTGTATCGCTTGGATCATCTCAATCATTAATCATCGACCATGAGGATTAACAATGGATGATCCGAAGGTCATAAATTGTAAGGGCGTGATGGTCTAACTTTTGAAAAAACAGTTCCCACGAAAGTAAATTGATTGTAAGTAGCTTGCAACACCCTTTTCCTTTTCTCTAACATGCGTAACTTTCGATTTTTTTTTTTATCACAAATCGACTTATAAATACCTCAACTCATATTGTTCCGAGCGAAAGTGTTTGCCAACCTTTCCACTTCCCAACTATAATTATTCTCATGATTGCAATAATGTCTGGGAATACAAATTTTAGTTTAAGATTTCATTAATAAACGTTCGCGAGACACTTATTGAATAATAAAAAAATAGAAATTAGAGGTTTTAATTTACCTGTTTTCTCGTAATATGTACAATGAATATAAAAAACATCAAAATATCATTATCGAAGTCTTGTTAACAATTTTCAACATGGCACTTATTAAATCTACTAAATTCACGCTCCACTAGAATAGTTTGAAGTTCAAACTCAGACACCTAGCTAGCTCGGCTAATCTTCATCTAATAACTTAAAGCATTGAGCTGTGAGCAACAAAATATGTCAATTTCTTACGCCCACCGTATAACTTGTTCAATATGGAACATGCACTGTCTCACTATTAATCATTCCCACACGCTTGCACCAATTTAATTCTGCCTCTCATGTCTTGCCCGAATATTCGATTGGTTGTTGTGCAACACCTTTCGTCACCAAGACAGGACTGTAACCACTCAGGGTTCCATCGCCACACCGCATCAGTTCCCACGAAAGAGCATCAAACATACACTATTTAAGCGCGTCGTATCGTATCGTGTCGTGTCATATTCGAATTTTCGCTATGTATTTGTGAAATTTCTCTTTTCCCATCAATTAATTTAACTTTATCATTTTTATTTTCTACTGTCCACGGCCAGGTAAGTGATAAGGAAGTTATGTTGGAGTATAATGTACGTCCGAGAGCACAAAAGCAAAGCAGCCCCTTCCTAACTTAGAAGCGCGAGGACCGCCAAACTCGCAGCCGTGCAGCAAAAGCAATCCGACTGTATAATTTATGGAGAATTGGTGCGAGTAGCCACTGAGAAACGAGACAAGTAGAGCCACCTTATTACCAGCAGCAGCAGCAGCCGCTTCTCATTATTTGGGAGGCCAAGATCGATCGTTCGCAGCTGAATCCGTTCTTAAAGCCGACATGTCTACGAGCGAGGTGTGTATCCGACAATGCCGTAAGTTTCTCCACGGCAGAGACAAGAAGTAAAATCATCATCTGTCACTGTCGACTTACCAAACCAGCAACACTTTTCCCTCCTTTCGTTTCGTGATCCAAATGCTTTGTACGTGCCCAAAACCTTCGCTTGCAACTCATGCTCATTGAAAAGACAGTCACGAATTCGACCATAAAAAAGAAAAAGAAAAGAAAAGAAAAGAAAAGACAGTCATGAATGAATTTGGCTGGTCTGACCCCACTCCCTCAACCCGTCTTAAAAGTCTGTCAGAAACCGCATCTCATTCGAGACCTCTCACTCTGATGGTTGCTCCCCACTCTGAGTTCATTTACCAATCTGGATAATTACCAAAAAAATCCTAAACAGGTTATCAATTCAATTCTAAACCTTTCAATTTAGCCAATTCAGTCCCAAACATTTTTAATGATGTACCAATGCATCCTTTTAGGCAAATTTTAGTCGCAAATTACTGACTTGGACGTCGACCGTCCTTCGTCATACGGGTGAAACCGATGCGGATTATTTTTTACAAATTTTTATGATTTTTTTTCTTTTTTTCCTTTTCTTTTCTTTATTTTTTGTTTTGATAGTGGTCAGCGACCCTCACTTGCTCAAGGCAAGGGCCGCAACACCCTCATTGACCACAATGAGGGCTCGTGGCCCCTCGCCCAAATCTGGCACAGGTTGGTTGCCCTCGCCAAATCTAGGTTAGGCGAGGGCGTTGTGGCCTTTGCCTATGGCTAGCGCTTCACTGGCCACCACCGAGGTCATGGATTGGCGGAGGGAAATAAGAAAAAAAAGAAAAGAAAATAGGAAAGAAAAGAAAGAAAAGGAAAAAATTCAGAAAAATTGCAAAAATTTTCCACATCAACGTTGGCCAAGCCAGGTTGAACTGCTAGCATCCACGTTAGTGATTTTCGACCAAAATTGATCATAAAGACTACATTGGCAAATGTCAAAAGGTTTTGTACTAAATTAGCCAAACTGAAAGATTTATGATTAAATTGGCATTTGTACAATAGATTAATGTCGTTTTTGGGTAATTTTCCCACTACAAACCACATATTTATTGGAGGGAGTCCTACTATGATAAGACATAACAACCCCAACCGTTTACGTAGGGCAAGTCATTGAAATGGATATTTTGAGTGATTGCACAAGGTGATGATCATTTGGGAATGAATCTTATTAATGACAAATCATCAAATCTTACCGATCCGATTGATGTGAACTTTAGAATGTCCCAACCACAAAAGTATTTGTGAGACACTCCTCGATTTTGCATAAATTGAGTGGCATGCTTTGCATTTAAATTGGACTCTAAAAGGGCCTATGACTCTCCATCAGAAATTGTTGGACCCAAACAAGATTATAATAATCTACTTGGATTGTTATTGCTGTGTCCAACACAGCTTCTAAATAGCCAAGACAAAAGAAATAAAGGTACTTCAAATTTTTCATCCTGAGGTGTTTGCTAAACAACTCGTAACTGCAGTACTTTCATTTTCACCGCCATAGCATTGCAAAGTTACTGCCATTTTTACGAAGCTGTGCTTATCCTTCTCAGCTTCAAGATGTTGCTGTGCACAAGCTGCAACACTTTACAACATGCTTCTTGCAACACATACATTTGCAATCCAACTGCAGCTATTCTAAACGGACTCTAAATTATATAAGACGAATCATTCTTAACATAACGTGTTCAACTTTTCGATTTTCAGATCATATTATCTTCCGCTTAGGGTAAACTTGGGGACCCTTTGGAGCCTTAGTCTTTAATGTGAACAAGACAGCTTGCACGCTGTCATAGAGATTAGTCGAGTCAAAAGTCCAGACATCCTATGTTATATGAGAAAAAAAAATCATGTTCAGCATTATAAAGTCATATTGAGTTCACCGCCTTTTATGAAACTAGTGGTGATCATTTTCTTACAAAATGGAATGACAATCACAATACGTAGGGAATAATGAATACCCATTGGAGTTTCACCGCAAAATTAAGGAATAGAAGAGCAATTCAACCTTGTTCACTATTTTATTCAAGACTCACTTACAAGTTTTGAAACATTTCAAAAAAGAAAATACGAATTTTGCATTTGAAAAATCTGTATAAATATATAATAATAGACCATTCCTGAAATAAATCACATCTCTTGATGGCACGTAGGACTCTAAATAGCTAGAATAGCCTCTCTTAAAGCAAACTTTCAATTTATTGCATTCTCCACGAAAAAGGGTCCACCTAAGCGCCATCTAAGCATGTATTTACCACTCACCACGGACCATTTGTTTTGATTTTTCCACATTTCTTATTTTAAACTATTAGTAAATAAAAGTTTCTATGGAAATTATCTTGTGGAAATATAACATTATCATAGATTGTTTAAATTGATTTTTATACTTATTAGTTCCTTCAAATATAATAATTTATTTATGTGTATGAATTTAATTATCGAATGATTCATTAACACAAGTTATATTTATAATTAGATGTTTCAGACTTCATTTTTATTAATTTTTGAATGATAAACCCGTGCAGCGCAGGTTCACATCTAGTGATTGAAAGATTTTGTAAAACTTCTAGGAGCTTAAGCTATCAAATGAAGATGTGGTTTTGATATTTAAATACTTTAACACTCCTATGTTGGATTTTGGCCTAAGAGTAACACATGCAATTATATAATTAGGCTTGGAAAAAGTTAAACTTAAATCCTCTCGTTAGGGCCAATGTCAACTGTTTAAAAATGTTAAATTATTAGATGAATGCGTAATTTTAATATTTAAATACTAAGCAATGATAAGGTATAACAATGTAGATATCTCCACCTACATTTATTAATCAGAATGTCAAATATGAATTGAAATTGTGATTTAATTTGACTAAAAATGTTGAAGTGGATAATTTGCAATGGCTTCAATACTTTGTTGGGGTGTGGTTCATATTCATCAGCGATAAGAAGGCATGGGGGTCCCGCTCCTTGGTGAGCGGGCGGGGGTCCGAGGGGATCGCCTCGGCAGGGTCTCAGGGGGCAGCGCTCCCTAAAAGCCAGATGGCTTTTATATTTTGGATCGATGATTTTATTAGTAATTTATGCTTGGACTCATGAAAAGCTACTGAGTATATATTATCCATTTTTCTTGTAATTGAGAGATGTAACAGAGATGTGTGAGGTGCTAATTACAGTGGAATCCTCCATTGAACGTAACCCTAGTTTAAGGGTGACTCAAGATAAAAACCTTATGTCTCGAATTATTTTTCTCACTTTTACTCTCTATTTCTTTGTAATTGTGCACCGAATCCTAACATACTTTTGGTTTTGCTTCACCACACATATAAATGAAAAAGGTTAGAGAGATCTGTGTTTATTTCTTGGAGTGGCCCTTTGATGTCTAAATCATTGACTATGTATGATGATGATAGCTTAATTATGGATAAAACTTTTCATGATCGAACATAAGAAACATGGGAAATTGAAATTGTGAAATTTTCGTGTATTGATGTATCTAATGAAAAGTAGGGCCTATTTATAACTTTATTAGATGGCTATCTAGAGTAATCCAATCAAGTACGATTACTTAAGATATGCACAATCAAGGATATGAAGAATCCAATATCCTAAATATCTCTACTATCCTCTCCAAAATCGCTTGGTTGATAGCCGAAGGGATTTAGTGTGCTGAAAAGAGATCTGACTCATGTTGACGTTGCTACTTACGAGGATGTTGTGTGTTGTCGTATTTGTTGTGCAAGCTACACGGCAGGAGGGTGTAATCACGACAAGTTTGGTGATGGTGTAAGTTTGTGGACTGGTGGAGAAATGTGGCCAATGTGGCTGGCATTGTTAGGAACACTGTGGAGAAACGTAGCTGATGCGGTTGGCTTTATTATGAAACAGATATTAGGATGACGAGTTTGATGGTGTTCCTCTCTGGACAAAAATAGAGCTTGTGCGGCTAACGTTGTTACAAATACCGTGAAGAAAGCAGTGGATGCAGCTGGCATTATTATGAAACAGACTCAATAGACATTTGTTAAGGCTGTGCAGACTATGCGACAAGAGAATAGGTCGACGTTGGCTATCAAAGAGACAAGATTAAGAGACAAGATTGACATTGAGTGGGACGAGACGGACAATGTTGAAAATTGAGTTGAGAGAAGAAAGGATATTAGAAGTTATTGAAAAAGAATATGGCATGAAATACGAGAATAGAAATACGTGGAATAGAAAATTGTGGAATTTATGTGTATTGGATGTATCTAATGAAAGTACATGAGCATATCTATAACTTTATTATAAAACAACCTAAGGTAATTAAATCAAGTATGATCAATCATGATAAGCATAATTGGGGAAATGGAGAATTTCCAAGATATATGCATAATCACGAAAAATTTGAAAGATATCATAAAAATTTCTAGAAAGTATCTTAACCATCTCTTATAGATGATATTGAAGTGCTCTTTTTATTCTAATATGAAAAGATTACACTAGTTTAAATTAGATTTGACCAAACGGAATTATACTCAGCTGTTGATAGCAAGTCCTCATGAAGCGGGGTTAAAACCCCCTAGATCCTCCAATAAGGACGTTTCCCCACATTGTACGAGGTAAAGTGGTTCGATTTGCTAGAGTTTTCGTATTTGTTCTTTTATATAGTTGGACAAACTATCATCAAAATCAATGTTTATCTAATCATCCCTCGTTAGACATGCTAAAAGTGTACATGTCGCTCCGGCGACTCTAAGAGATTTCATAGTCAGTACAGTTTGGCAATATTGAATAACTTTGGAAGACAAAAAGACAAAGTAAAATCTAATGAAAATTGCATAGGAGACAAAATCTACCTTTCCCTTCCTGAAAAGTGCTTATAAGCATTTAAAAAGAGGCCGTTGCTTTTACATTACCTTCGTAGTCCGCAATTATGTGATTTTACAACACACAAACTCTTTTTCAGGAGATAAATGCCCAGCATTTTAGATCATATTGATAACCTCCAGTGAAAGTGAATTGTCTCTGGTCAATGAATATGAGCCAAAGAATATAATTAAGTGGAAAAGGAATGCAGGCCTTGCCTTGAATATCTCCTCATTGAGATTTGGGTCCAAGCTAAAGTTCACAGTTTCCCAGTGCTTTTGAACAGTAACCCTAAACTGTTTTTCCCCAACTTTAAGTTCGATCGAACCGAGAAGATCTCTCTGCTACTGGTCTTAGGTGTTCATCCCGAAAAGAATTCCATGATGTTGACAAGACAATACATCAAAGAAGAAATTGAACTCTTATGGTGGGTTGACCATGACATGCACGCCTGCGTACGTAGGGTTTCGGTTCTTTCTCTTAGCTACATTACATGGTGCATGCGCTTATCAATACCAGAGAGGGCATACAGAAGTTTGATCTTGAGTTGGGCAGGCTTTCCTCTGCAGGGGTCAGATGTCCGCGGAGCGAGGGAGACAAATTATTCAGGGATACATCTGAATTCTGAAAACACTGTTCTTGATCATCAAAAGAAGAGACATGGAACAAGAACTGCGAGTTAACAGTTAAATGTGCTTTATCATTATCTGTGCACATAGGAAGGCGAGAACCATCCCTTCTTAAATAAAAAGCTGAGGCCTCTGGCCTTTCTCCATAAAGCATGTGCAATTTCTAGACATTTGTGTTTCAAAGAAAAATCGGGGGGGGGCGGGCTGGGGTTGGGGGGAGTTAATGAAAAGGAGGTGAAGGTAATATGCAGAATTAGAATTTGATTTGCTTGGAAAGTGAAAGAAATTAAGATAAAAGAATATGTTCATGAAAAATCATATAATTTCATGTGGATTTTTATCTAAAATATCACTGGTGTACTTTTTACATAACAAGATAAGTTTGTCTTTCCTCATTTAGAGCTTGTGTAATTAGTATTTGTAATTTCTACATTTTGCTTAATTTAACTTTGGAATGCTTACACATTGATTTTTTTTTAATTCGAAACATTTAAGACTTTCACAAAATTTGAATATTGACACGTGAATTCACATATAATTTTTAAATGATGTTTTAAAGTTTGGATAATATTTTAAATATTGACATGAAAGCAAAAAATTACTTTCTGCTTTTACTTAATCCTAAATGAACGGACACTTATTTTTTTTATTCTTTTCTTTTTCCTTCCCTTTCTCTCTTTCTTCTTTCCTTCGAGCTCTGCCCAATCATCACACCTTGCTACATTCTTCACCACCATTTTGCGCCATCGCTAGTCTTGCTGGCCCTCCATCACCGCCTCTGCTCCTCTATGACGACCACTCTCTGAATCAATTTGAGGTCGTTGGCCTCAAGTGGACTAGATTTGGGATTGGCTATGGTGGTCATGACCACCATTTTGGTTCAGAGAAAGATAGGGCAGGTAGATAATGATGAGCTGTTAGGTGGTCTTGGGCCTCTCTCACTCTAAAAGATAATTCAAAGGATGAGACTTT
The DNA here is from genome assembly GCF_021117445.2 of Syzygium oleosum. Classification (NCBI taxonomy): domain Eukaryota; kingdom Viridiplantae; phylum Streptophyta; class Magnoliopsida; order Myrtales; family Myrtaceae; genus Syzygium; species Syzygium oleosum. Next base: position 18,081,761 of record NW_026607487.1, read on the forward strand.
TTCTCACACTTATAAAGTGACCATCTGGCCATCACAACTAATGTGCGATATCCTTAACAATTTTTCACTCACACATCAGGCTTAGGTTACAGCTGCAAGAACCCTCTCTGAGTAACTGTTAGGTCCAAACTTGTTGGTAACCTAGGCTCTGATACCAGTGATGGGTGATCTTAAGTCTCTCTTATCTCAAAAGCTATCTTAAAGGATGTGATTTTCCCTCACACTTATAAACTAACCATCTATCCCTTTCACAACTGATGTGGGATAATCGCAACATGAGGCATGGGCAATAGGTGCGTTGTAGCAATGGGCCACTTAGGAATAAGAGCTAATGATGGAGAGCAGGCAGTTGAAGCGAAGGTGGAGGTGAGGCAAAGGCAATAGGGGAAAGGAGAGAGGGAGAGTTCTCGTAAAGTCTAAGGCTACATTTGGTGAACCGTATATTACTCTTGATAGGATATCTAATATCCTATCAGTCATTAGGGGTCACTTAAATTCCAAATATCTCTGGATATAACTCGAATATAAACTAGAGAAAAAGGCTCACCTAGGGTGTGGGATATACTCAAATAGAAAAAGGATAAAAAAAAAAAAACCCACTAATGTTGGAGCCGTCACTAGCCGTCGTCCCCTCTGTCTTACGTTCTATCTCTATATAGACCATTGGACCTGTAAGATCAACGTGGTTCGACATTCTAGACCTTGGATTTGAGGCTTGTGCACTTAGAACCCAAGGTTGCGGCCTCAAGGAACCCTAGATTTGGGGTCACCTGGCTGGGGCTCGGACTTGGAATCGGCAGTGGCCTCTGTGGTCATTGCAAAGGTGGAGATCGTGACTATGAGCTCGCGTTCGTCCAAACTGGAGGTCGCTTAAGGCTAGGCCAACGCTGGAGGATGCATATGTCAAAACTAGAGATTGCGGCCAACACTGGAGGTTGCCTGAAGCTAGGCCTATTCCTTGGCGTTTGTCATGTCCTTTTTGTCACGGCCTATGACCTTATTTGTGACCGTCTTGCTGAGAAACATTAGAATAGAGCGACAGTTAAGCAAAGCGAGTAACTATGAGAGAGTGATAAAGAAACAGATTGCCAATTTTCTCAGGAAGAATCACGAGAAGGGAGAAGATGTAGTTAAGACGTGAAATTGACTAGCCAATTCTTGGCTAGTCTGAGAGGGGGGAAGATGAAGTTGAGACTTGAAATAGACCAAGAACAAGCGAGACGACTGAGACTTGATTTGGGGGTGTATATATTCATATTATATCTAGACATTTATTAAACACCGAGTAAGATATTATAAATCTCATTATTATCCTATACAACCTTTATCATATCCCACAAAATCTCAGAAGACCAAACGCAGTTCATGTGTATACTAAATCGAGGGTAATTGGACCTGTCTCATTCAAGTTACCTTAAATAGAAAGGACCTTTATCCGTTTGAAAAAATTGGCCTCAAATTGTCTAAGTTTTGTTTCCAAAGGGAATTGCCCAAAAATATTTCAATCCAAATAAGGTAATTTGCCTCATCCCAACGATTTTCTTTCTGTATCTTTTTCTTGCCTCGAATTTACCCCATTTTTAAGAAGGCACAAAGGTCATATAACTAGATCAATCAGAAGAAGGATACAAAGAACGACAAGATAGAGACTGTCAAGGAGTGAGGTCGATAAGGATAATCTCCTGAGATTCTAAGCTGAAAGCATTGAAGTCGAAACCTTCCTTTGGAATACTAAATCGTAGCTTAATTTTCGAAGAAATTGAATACTATGGTAGATTTTTTAACGGCCAGTAGATAAAGGAGGGGCATGAATATGTATGAGGCCAATTGAAAACCTTATAGTTTGAGCTTTAAGACCCTTGTACAGTCTTTTAAAAAAGAGAGAATCGTTCTCTCAAATAACTAAACTCACATGTCAGATTGGATTAAGTTCGAATTAATATATTATGGCGTTTGCAAAATACAAAGAACGAATAGGCTCTTTTGTTTAGCTCAACAAATCGAAAAGATTTTCGTAATTTGGATAATTTATGTCGCTTAGAAAAATAAGTCAATGAAAAATGTCGCTTCGTTATTAACAATATTGAAAATACTTTCTGGTAACACAATTTTTTTAAGTGATAAAAGCGACAAAAATTAGAAAAGCGCTTTAAATTGATAATTTTTTTCTCGAAACACAAGGAGTCAAGATGCGAGAATGAATCGACACATGACATCGAGCGGAGGAGGCTTTATCGTGAAAACGAACCCTAAACCAAGGGCAGTTCAGAAACTACATGATACAATACCCATCTTCCTACAACAACATAACACAACGAACCTACTATTTCTCTTTTCATTAAAATGCTTATGTGAAATGGAACATACATCCCAAAAGCCATTCGATTAACCTTAATCTGATCAAGTAAATACAACCGAAACCCTCTCAATATAAATCCATAAGAGTCTGGAATTTAATGTGGGAATGGCCCATAAAAAAGAAGAAATATATTATAGGGGGCCATCGAAGGATATGGATATTCATTACTCACAGAAATCTCCAGGGCAAGTCAGCGCAGTGCAGACGTCTACGGTGACGCGAACATGTATCGGGACACGAAAACAACATCCTTCGCCAATACGGCCGACAGCACAAGCCCTACAAAATGACATTTGCCCGCGTCACCGGGACAGTAAGAGGGAGCAGCACTTACGTATGCTGTGATGCATGTGCAGTTAGGAGAGCATCGAGCGACGGATCTAAGTGGGTCTGGTGTAAAGCGATGTCACACGAACCATATCATTTAATGTCAATATAGGTGTGGAAGCGACTGGGAGCATGCACACGTTACTTCATATGACGTAAGATTGAGCGATGAACTCTTCACGAAGATTCCACATTGGCACGCCCCACGGTGTTTGGTGCGATGACATAAATTGGGGTCCCAAATATACCATTGCTCGATTGGTTAGAGTTTTAGGGCAAGTAATCTCGAGAAACTTTGATTGTTGTGCGAAGGTCTCTTGAGGTTTTTGGTTTCTTCTTTTTGGGTCAAAAGAGGTTCTCCGATGTTGACGACCTCCGGTTAAGGGGAGAAGGGGTTCGTGGCAGCGATGGTAGCGACAAACAATGGAGGGCTGGCGGTTGTGATGTTGACGAAGGTGGTGACAATGCACAAGTGTGTGCACGTGTGAAGAGAAGTTATTACATAGATTTAATCTATATAGATCATTATCATCATAGCCATTGATCATGTGAATTTTACAGTGAGGCTCTCACATACAATTGCAGCTATGTCCTTAGGTAACAAAGTTTACTCCACTACCCAATGATATATATGGTAAATCAATTTAGCCAATAAGATTTTTTGGGGACTTAATTTATTAGACCAAAAGAAATCACATATTGAGAAAACCACGAAAGTTCTTGGACATATTCATTCTTTTTCATGACCTAACCCATTACACATTAAAATCTTAGAGATGGGAATTTCCTCAAAATTAAATTATCTCTCTAGTATGGTTCGGGTTTTTATTGAAGACACTTTGGGACCTTTTGCCCTAGCGATCACGGGCATGTTGTAGATGTATAAATTTATGACTATATAAGATTGGTAAATATACAACATGTGTGCGAAGGAATTGTGGATATCCTTCGATTTTAATTTTGAGCTCATTCCTAATCGAATCGGGTCCAAACCACATATAATAAATCCATATAAGTACAACTTTTTGTTTTTCCTTTTCTTTTGCACTTTAGTGAGCGAAAAAGGAAACGTATATTGTTTTCCTCCAATCTTCATCCCTTATTCGTGGATTACAAGTGTGGACATTTTCCGCGTTTAATTTTGATTGAGTTTGCATGTGAGCAATATCTATAACTTGTAACCTACAGATCGGAGATATGGTCGAGGGAACTTCCTCGAACTAAGGTTGGACAAATATCTTGTCCTTATTTTACATATACCAATTACTATCTGACCCTTGCCTGAACTTCAACCAGCCTGTGATTATTTTGTTCAAAAAGGACTTCACGAATGAATAACGCTGCTATAAATGACGGGAGACAATTTCTGCCGAGTAAGTCGTGCCCGTGGAAACTGAGAGTACCAAACAGTGTCCATTGTCCGTGTCTACTTGGGGACCCAATTTGATTCCGATATCCTTCGTCTTTGCTTTTCTAACTTACACTCGTCGATGAAATTGTAAATGATGATACTGCGAGTAAAAGAAATGCTCATTTGATGGCAACATTCCACAACTAGGAACATACGGATGAGCAAATATTGGCAAACACGTAAAGTTACGCGAGTTTTCCTCGAGATCTATGGCATGTATTTGGGGCGCTAGGGTTTTCTGAGAGCTTTTCCATTTCTTCCTATTACCCCAATTTGATCTTTGTGGATTTTTGCTCCCTGTTTTCTCCATTGAACTTGGGCCGATGGCCAAATGACGTCTATTACTCTGCCGTTTTTTTTGTCCACACTTCCTTGGTTTCCTCTTTGCTAATCGTTTTCTGCCTTCGCCTAAGGATCGTCCTTCTTTCAAGTGCTCATTACATCTCTTATTCCGAGCGAAACAAAATGTGTCGTGAGCGTACCCTAGAGGCTATGATCAAATTACATACTACTATGTATTATTTACTCACATTAGTGTTCGGGGTTTGTGGAGAAAGGGACCGGGTACTGCATTAAAGAGGCGTATCTTCTTTCAATAGAAAAGAATTGAATGATACTTTTTTTCTTCTGAGAAGAAAAAAATCTATCTTGCATGCATGGATTCAGCATAACTGCAATAACCACTCCTGCAAATAGGACAGCCTGCTTATTTATTATGTATCTGAGGAAATATGGACATATGGATGTATGGAGTGCCTTCAAATGGACAGGCATACGAGGCAGCGAACTTGCTTCTCCTGAGGCAAAGCACGTCATGAATTCACCTCGACAACGGTTTCGAGCGAAAATTTAAACGTATGGTCCTAAAAATTGGAAGAGTGAGCAAAGTGAAGACAAGCATCGCAGATTGGCCTTTAATGAGAGCTTCGATATCGCTTGATGCTCTCTCTCTCTCTCTCTCTCTCTCTCTCTCTCTCTCTCTCTCTCGTCTCACCTTCTCTTCTCTTGGACCGCTTGAATCAAAAACTTACTGCGCAAAACTGAAAACTGTTATAAGTTGTTGGAGCCGTGCAATGGGAAGTCCCCTGTCCCGTACGTGTGCACACACGCAATCGAGCAGACATGCATGCAATTTTTTGCGTAATCAATTCATTGTGTAGGGCATCGATGAAGAGTGTCGTTATCAGACTCTCACGCATGAGACATGTCTCCAATATCTAGACGAGGCTGCATCTTGTAGAGATCGTTTGAGAATCTCCCAGCAGACGCATAATAACATGAACACGTGTTTGTATATATCTTGTGTCATTATTATTTTTGAAGTAGGTTTTCCAGATTTACGCTACCTTGGTTTATTAACGCGGCGATATCCATTTATTACGCGCCTTCGGCTTTCGTGGACCAAGCTAAAAAACCAAGGGGCCAAAGCTAGCTAGAAGATAAGCTGGCTTTGGTACATTTATTTCAGCTCTTTTTGGTAAAATCTTGGACCGTTCGTCAGGTAACTAGCGAAAGTTCATTTTAAAATTTCTTTATAAGCTTCGGACTTGGAATTTGTTCTTCCCTTCTAATTAAAGTGTTAAATGTACCCTAATTCTTTGTTTTTTCTTTCTCTCCTTTCAAGGGGGACCAAGTATGTTCTAGATGCATTTTGTAGATATTGCTGGTGCGGGGCGTAGGTTGAGGTGATTTTCCTGTAGCATCTAGAAATTTTAACAGTTCATAAACCACACAAGATTTTGTAACGGTCCAGTTACTATCTTCACCAAGGTTTCTTGGATTGCCGATGCCCTGTCACGTGAATGTCGCGATGAAAATACGTGAGGTTTGGATGCTTAGATACCTTCGAGTTCTGTCGAAGAGACTCGATCGCGTTTTATTTGCATGGACAACATAATAATAACGCTGAATGAAAGAGATTACGATTCTAATCTATTTAAGTGGTCTCGAGGAGAAAGTAAATGAGACCGAGTCCTTGAAATCATGAAGAACCGTACCATCATCTTTAGTAGGGCTCCAGGAGCAGTGCTTTAATGCATGTCAGTCATTTTGGATGCATAGGAAGGCCTCGTTCCCTAGATCTAATGGTTCAAATGCAGTAAAGATCATCCATGGAGCATGAGGCATAAGCACTTCAATAGAAAGGCTGTCATCTTTACAGTAATTCTTCAAATAAGCGGAGTTGGACGTAAGCGCTATCCATATTAGCGTGTAATTTCCGTCAAATTGATTGGAACCCACATTGTCAAATTAAAAGGGCGAAGACACTAAATTGGAATGGACTTCAAAGTACAAGGACTGCAAGGCGCAATTTGCCATATTTGACATAATTTTTCTTGCTCGTGTTTTTCATGTACTGTTGACTGGGATGTGTCCGTGGTTATTGCGAGACTGACAAACAAGGGGACAACATAAACCAACAATCTCTTAAAAGAACTTGAAGGTACGTATCGAGAGAGTCTCGACAGCTTTTTCCTTCTCTTAGACAAAAGTCAAGGTTTTCGAACCTTGAATTTAAGAGGTAAGGGAAAATATTTATCTATAGAAGTAACTACGCAACTATGTTAGTGAAACGAAAAGCCACGGTAGGTTTTAAAGTTGGTGATTACATGAAAGGATGGACTCTCTTACAGGCTTTGGAATTTCTCACCTATTGGAAATAGCATACATATAGTGCTAGTTATATTAAGATCGGTTCACAGAATTAACACATTATATGTTTCGACAGATTTTTATTGAATACTAAACCCAGTTAACTCATTTAAAAACCCACTTAGTAGAAATTCAAATCTTAAACTACCTTATGTTAATCATAGCATAAAGGCATGGCCTTAGATATGTTGGAGGAAGTAATTTTGTAATTTACGTGGGCTTAAATAAGTACGAGTTATCGCAATAGTTATGAAAATTGGAAATAGTAAGAATAATTGTTGATGGGCATTGAAAATTGAACACGGGGTATATATTACGAGGAACTTATCAAAGAAAACCCTTAAGACACATTTGAAGTAACTATAAGGGTTATTACTACGAAAAACCCCAAACTGGTACATCTGTGACAAATTTTGCCCTTCGTTAATTTTCGTTAAATTTTACCGTCAAATTGCTTAGTTAAATGACACATGGCAATTGACGAATGTAACGGTTTTGGGGTTTTACTCTCCGTTTATCCTAGATGTATTAGTTTGTAATTTTTTTATATTAATTCAATTTAATGGAGGGTAAATTTGTTACAAATGTACCAGTTTGGGGTTTTTGGTCATCGAAAAATTAGTTTAGGGTAAATTTGTCACAGGTGTACCAGTTTGAGATTTTTCGTGGTATTAACCCTAACTATAAATCAAGTTTTAGATTTTACTCGATTTTTTATATTGTGATATGTGTAACCTTGAAAGTCAGACATTCTTTATTTGATGAAAAATATGGTTTTGCGGTTGTCGAATTGCCTATCAGTTTTAGTCCCTCCCATCTAGTTATCAATGCGCGGGGAGAACTTATTCGGTTTGACTGCGACTGAACTATAACTATGCTATAATATGATTTGACTGTGAATGATAATTGTGTTGTAATATGGTTCAACTGTGAAGTTTGTGACTTGTGTTTTGATGAAACTTATTTTAAAACAAACACAAAAAAATTGGGTGAGACACTTAAAAAGTCGTTTAAAGCACATCCCTAAGGTGCTTGCCAAGTGCCTTATTGATATTACGGCACCTATTTCATAGTTGAAACCACTACAGAAAACCTGTACCAAATAATATCTTATTAAGCTGCATCTAAGTTGCAGAGATTTACAAAAGCAAGTACACTCAAGGTGTTTTTTTTAAGGTAGACAAGGATGAGGAAGAGCGATTATCAGTAATAACTCTCTTTGGATATTATCATAAGGATTTTACACTCACTATAAAAAGGTTTTGAGATTAGCGAACTTATTATCATCGCCTCACCCAAATGCGGGAAGTTAGGAAATCTCTTCACATGAGATGTGTCGTAATTATACAGCGTAATACAAGCCATTTAAAAATTCATTAGAGATATGGATCGAGCTCATGAGCTCTCAAAAGATAATAGACTCTTTTCGCCACTACACATGGTACCTTTTTGAAGTATACCCTCGATGGATTGTAAGAGACATTCGGGGCCGAAGTAAAAACTATATTGGGGACGAGGTAAAACGTGAAAGGAAAAGGACTGGGAGGGAGATACAGTGGTCAGTTAGTCGTTGTAAATCAATTATTTGTTGGGGGGGATATTCAAAGGGAGCGTAAGATTTAGCAGACAAGTCCCCGACCCTTTTTCTGACGAAGGGGTACAACCCTTTCCTTTAGACGTCTCCATCTATCCACCATCATCATCCCAACCCTAATTCTCCCTCCTCCAGACAACTTCACGTGATATAATTTAATTTTCCTCGAAACCCTAATGACAGTAACCGCCACCATTCCTATATATGTAGAGAGAGAGACGGTTAACTTTTAATCCTAATGATATGTTAGGTGTATCGAATTTGGGGTCATGGAACTAGTGTACTAGATCATGCGTTTGGTAGGTTTTCTTTTAGTCAGTGTCGAATGAAATGCACTAGTTTGGTCATCAATGATTCAATATCATATGGAAAAAGATCTATTGAATCGTTTAATAAACAGATTTTCTTCAAATACCCGGCTTATAAGAGTCTTAGGACAAGGGGAAATTTCAAATTATGTTATAACCGGGACATGGTCGGACAACTTCTGAGCGCCGCCGGTGTTATCATGCAGAAGTTGATAATGTCTCACATAGAGAGAGAGAGAGAGAGAGAGAGAGAGAGAGAGAGAGAGAGAGAGAGAGAGAACCCTCGAGAGAGAGCTTTATCATCATTTGTAATTCTTTGGGTCTTCTTTGTTTATCTTTTTTCTTTTCTTTTACTGTTGATAATATTTAACTATGGTCTTGCCCGGAAAAACCGCCTCAGTCTTAATTACAAGGTAGATTGCAGCAGATGGACCACCCTCCCCCAATCTCCACGAATGGTCCTCACTGTTTTAAATTTTGTCTTGCATGTGCATGGTATTTGAAACCCCATAATAGAGTTTCCGTGAGCACTGTTAACTTGCAAAAATTGAATTTCTAGATTATTTCTTTCGAATATCCTGAGATTTGCCCCTTTTTTCACTCCTTATTCGGGCAGAATTATTCAAAAAAACTCCAACTAGGTTGAACGGGCACGAGAGCCAAGTCGAAAAGCGAGCTGTAATTACTCTTGCCTGGCTCATTTGCCAACATGTTTCCATCGACATAATGTTGTCTGAAATCATTTCCATAGGTTAAACTGATGACTGGAGCTTAGGAAATGTCAAGCTGGGGTCATAAATGACATCTACCCAATTATTTCGCATTTCGTAATGAACCCTATTTAACACGTCGATGACAAGATGGGTTCGTAGTTATCTCGTTTTTCTATATTCTTCTTCTGATGTCGATCTTGTTAAAATTGGAAATAACATACGAAGAACATTGTTATTCCACGGGACGGGTATACATCTGTACAAGTCGTGGATCGATCAACCAAACCCTTCAGAGGATTAGAAATTGCCCAACTGCTCAGGGAATTCAAGAGTTAGGGTTTATACGACAGTGATGACTATTGATCCTGGTGCTTCAGCAAAATCATTGTTTGACTGTAGTTATTATTGTTCGACAAATAAGGAGCTGCTTTCTGAGCTAAATGATGGATCTGAACGTGTCTTGTACCAGCGTACTCGAGCTTATGTAATTAGTCTACACGTATAAAGTAATAATTTTCATGCTCTGATTGCATTGTCCTCGATGAATGTCAACCGTTGGATCTAGAAAAGACAACAAATTCAATGCATAAAAATACATCCAAGGGTTGAGATGCATTGGCGTGACAAATTTGGCACACCTAATAAATTCCATCTTGTCGTTGCAAAAGGCTCCCTGTTTTCCTTTTCTCTTTTCTTGTCGATCAAGGGAAATTCGCAAGAAAATATTCAGTATACATTGAATAAAATCTGAAGTCGGTTATTTTGCTCGGATTTTTTCACTTGGGTAGCTTTTAAATAATAAATAACTAGCTAGGACTAATGATATGTCATTCAACGTACGTATGTCTCATCTAGGGTTAATAACATGTCGTATGGTACGTGATGAGACCATCCTTGGACTCGGAGTACGTTTATCATGCAGCAGCAGTTAATTTTTCTGTTTTTTTGTTGTTGTTGTTGTCTAAATTATGTAGTTTTTAGCACGTGTGTGATTCGCGAGCCCGTCTCAGTAAAGATTATTACATTTTTATGTCCTATGGGCGCTAAGCGTAAGATTCTATTATTTGATAATTACACTTCCATCTATAAGCTTTTTTTTCGATAGATTGCGATAGTTCATACCTCATCATATGTATGCATTGTCAAAAGTAGGAGACATTTAATCCGTAACCCCTCGGTGACCTCGTACTTGGAATTGATTCTTATGATTTCGTCTTTAGAGAAATCCGCCCAACTAATAAAAGCTAGCAAAAAACAACCTTTTTGATTTTGAACCACTTCTTTTTTTTAACAATTTATACTTTTAAATATATTGATTATAGTCCGATCGGACTTTACATCGATCACACACCCTAATTTTGCCCTTTTTTTAATAAATAATACGAGCTATTTAAACACGTAAATTGCCCAGTTTAATCGTATCAAGTCTTACTACATCCACATGGTGCCACTGAAGGGAGAAAATATTTAGTGATTTGCGAACGCAACGTCGATAGCTGACATGGCGTGCATTTTTCCGCTCCGAACCAATCAAAGATTGACATATATATACTGATGTGGATTTAGGATTTAGATTAACAAAATAAAAATTTTCCATTTACCTCACTTTTCCTCCTCCATCTAGGGTTTCCTCCATTGGACGAGGAGTTTCCGGCGCCGCGTCTAAGGCGACCATTGCCGGGCGTCCAATCCTCTCCGTCATCTTTATGGTCGGTGTTCATGGGGATGGAGTTGCAGATTTGAAGTCAACCACCGTTGCTCGCATCCATGGACAAGCAGCTATCGCTGGAGCCATGGTTGCAAATCTCGAAGTCCAACCGCGGCCATGGACAAGCTAGTATGGCCAAATCTGAAGGAAAGTTTCCTCAAATCTGAAAGCTCGACAATAGCAATGGTGGCCGTGGCGGGGCAGTTAAGATCCAAAGTTATTTGGAAGTTTGCCGTCAAGATCTCAAACTCGCCTGTCACCGTCATGGACGAACCTTTCTGGAGAAAATGAAAACAAAGAAAAACTTCACGATTGGAACTCATGGCCGAACCTTTCCCGTGCCCGTCCTGTCATGGACGAACTTCTTTCTTTTCCCTATTTTTTTCTCGACCGAACTTTTAGACTTGGAGTCATCGTGCTCGTGGCCATGGCTCCAGATCAACTCATGGCCGCGAGCTCTTGATCTGGAGCCATGGCCACGAGCGAGGATGTCTTGTTCAACGCTAGGGGCGTCAGCGGCGATGGCCATGGAAGAGTGCTAGGTATGGAGAAAAAAAGTGGGTGGAGGAGGAAGAAAGGAAAAATTAGATTTTAATTAATTTTTTTAGTCAAACTCAGCAAACACATGTCAATAAATTATTGGACAAGATTGAAAAATTCGTGGAACGTCGGCAATTGACATGGCACTTGCAAGCTACTGAATATTTTCTCAGCTGAAGGTTATTATGAAGAGGAGATTTTGTGAATGAAAACGAGATTTGCCACAACTAAACTTGTGGTTACATTGGTTTTCCTTATAATATAATAAGGGCTTTGCTAGCATAATATTTTTTGAGCCACTGTAGAGTAACGGTATATTGTGAGTCACAAACTCTTAAAAGAGTGGACCTCACAATAATTTTTAATTAATTATTTTTTTATGGCCTAAAAGAGGCTATTAATCTTTCAATGGATTGAGGACAGTCACATAAGTATTCCTCATATAATAATATACAATCATCAAAATATGCAGACAAAAAAACATAGACCCGAAATAAGGATCTAATAATTGAACCACTCGAACCCTGTTGGGAGAAAATATTGCGTACTCATCTACATATATTAGGCCTAATTCGTTTAAAAAATCACAACTTTAGATCTAGTCCCAATTTTGTCCCGAGCTTTTTTGCCTAAAAAAAACCCAAACTTTAGGTTCAGTCCCAATTCTACCCCGAAATTTTTTTTATCTTTGAAAAATCTCAAACTTTAGGTCCAGTCTCAAATTCTGCCCTGAACTTTTTTGGTCTAAAACAAATCACCAATTTTAACTCTAGTCTCAAATTTGTCCCAAACTTATTTTTGCCCAAAAAAATCACCAACTTCAACTCTAGTCCCGAATTTATCTCGAACTTCTTTTTATCTAAAAAGAAATTACCAACTTTCAATCTAGTCCCAAGTCTGCCCCCGGTAACATTCTATCCAAAAATTGCCATTAGTTGTTTGACAAGGCATTTCGACACCGATAACAAATCCACATTAGCAAGGTGATGTGGAAAATTACCTCCAAAATGAAACCGTTCTTTGATATGAAAATTAGGAAAATTCGGGATAACTAACAACGATTTTTGGACGGAGGGCTAACAGGGCAAATTTGGGACTAGAGTTAAAGTTGGTGATTTTTCTTAGACAAAAAAAAAGTTTGAGGTAGATTCGTGACTAGACCTAAAGTTGGGGTTGTTTTATAAACAAAAATAAGTTCGGGACATATTTGGACTGAATCTAAAACTGAGTTTGTTTTTAGACAAAAAAAAAAGTTCGAGGCAGAATTGAGACTATATCTAAAATTGGGATATTTTTTAGGGAATTTGGCCCATATGTTGTAATAGTACGAATGTAACTGTTACCACAAACTAAATTTTATTTCACGTTGATAGATTGCAACAATGCCATTATGCAAAATCACATGACTAAGTTCGAGAGGTGCTTATATGTGAAGTTAATGATGGGTCGATACCACACGTAGGTTGAAAATATGGTGTATATCTGTACGTATATATATATATATATATATATATATATATATATATATATATATATATATGTATGTATGTATGTATATATGCTAATCCCCGACTGTGATTCTGCATATCACAAAGTGCGTCCAATTGCAAGTCTAGATTCACGCACTCAGGCCAGCTGTCCGGTTGCTGTCTCTACTTTGATCCATGGGGTAATCCCCGAATTAGACGTTTGCTTCATTAGCCGTAACCCTCTTTCATCATAAAGAAAATAAATTTTCTCGAAAAGACTTGTAGTTCATACCCTGACGGTGTGAAAATTAATTCGACAAGTATGTTGGGGTTTGCATTCTAAGACATTCTTTGTGTAGAAGTTTTGGGTACAAAAGTTGTTAGATAACCCATCCTTCCCAAAAACTTGAGCCATTAAAAAAAAAAGCCTGACTACGTATATGCATCGTAGTACTTTATTCTCCTTATACATGTGAACTGATCTTTACTTGTGCAAAATAGGATGTGGGTGTAACCACGTTAAATAGATATTCTAAAACAGAAAAAGTGACGGAATGAATGAAAAGTGAAATGGGCAACGAAGCGGAGCAAAACCTTTTGCCGCGAAAGTTTATATACTTCTCATATATTATCTTGAGCAACGAGTACAATTATCTTTCGACCAAAAATATGCAACGAGATATATAATATCTTTCTTAAAAGGTGTTTATTACGATGTAAATAATCAATTGAATAAAGCTCCAAGGATTGTTACTCGCCGAGATCAAATTATCAGTGGCATCTCGATGTAGTTGTGGGGGTCCTGCTGCATTTCCAAGGATTGTTATATCCGCTGTAACTGGCGTAAATAAAGGATTACATTACAAATGAGGACGACGGGGGAGGCTTTTTCCTACTATTACAAGAAATGAATAAAGATATACAAAGGCAAACTGTGTAGCGAGCATGATGTGTGAAAATGAAACTCTCCACGTACGTGTCTATCCTGAAGGGGGAGGGGGAGTCCGTCTTCTCTATAAATACGCCTCTCCCTCGCAGCTTCTAGCCACCAAACCCTAAAGTAGTCCTCAACATCAAAGCTTCCCAAGAGTCTGCATCAACCCCCTAGTGATCAGAACCACACCACACCCACCATCTCTCTCTCTCTCTCTCTGTCTCTCTTCTCTTCTCTTCTCTTCTCTTCATATTAAAAACATGGAAGACGCAATTAGGAGGCTCAACGGGGCCACTCAAAACCCCGAGACCAACCCCACTGAAACCGCCATCCCTGACCACCCCAAGAAACCCTCCACCACCACCATCGCCGCCGCCGCCACTGCCAATCCCAACAAGAGGGCTCTGAGGGACGGGGTCCCCTCCGGCGGTGCCACAAGGTACCGTGGGGTGAGGCGGCGCCCCTGGGGCCGCTACGCTGCGGAGATAAGGGACCCGCAGTCGAAGGAGCGGCGGTGGCTGGGAACCTTCGACACGGCGGAGGAGGCAGCCTGCGCCTATGACTGCGCCGCCCGGGCGATGCGAGGGATCAAGGCCCGCACCAACTTCGTGTACCCGAACTCTCCTCCCCCGCTCCCTCACTCCGCCCACCACCACCTCTTCAACCTCTCCAAGCAGTCGGCCCCGAGCCAAACTTTCCGTGGCTTCCCAGTCGGGAGCCGCTCCAGCTGGCAATCTGCTTTTGCAACTGGCGGCGACTTTACCTCGGCAGCTTCTCAGAGGAGCGTCGCCACTGGCTCCTCCACGCTTGACATGCTCCTCCTCCACGATCTCCTCAACTCTTCCTCGAGCGCCACCACCGCTTCTCTTTACTCACCTTACGGCCATTTCCCAAACCTGCAGACTTTGACCACGTCTACTCCCATCACCTTCTCCGGAGGGTCTCTGGTAAGTCCCTCGGCTGGCAATCCAAGTTCTTCTTCTTCTTCCATGAACCTCCATCTCGCGGAAGACCATCAAATCTGTCCCGTGAAGAGCTCTGTCAGTGCGAGCATCTCGACAATGGCATCGAAGACGGATGATCACAAGCATGACGTGGAGCAACTATTTCCTCAGGAGTACTCGTCGAGTAATTCGGGGCTGCTGGAGGAAGTCATCGAGCGGTTCTTCCCAAAACCCTCATCGCCGCCGAAGAGCCAGCAGGCTTGCTCCTCTGCCACCACCGAAGAGCCTGCTGCTTCAGTGGAGTGCTCTGCGGCCGGCAGCGAGTATGCGTCCGACTCAACAGCGAGCTTGGAGCAGCTGGAGAGCTTCGACATACTTGCTGCTGCTGGACCACAGGCCATGGCGCTGTGGGGCGAGTGGCCAGAGAACGGATTGCAGACGATGCAGGACCAGTACTCCATGTTCGAGGACTTATTCCAGTGCCCTGAAAGTGCGATGAGCAGCTTCGCAGCAGCCACTGTTGAGAATGCTTAGCGGCGGGTTCAAGGTGATGACGATGATTCCATAAATAATATTAGTGAAAGTAATTTCAGGAGGAGATGAGAGGTTTGTAGTTGTATGCAAACAAGCTTGCCCTCTTCGAGATCATTTTTCGGCATGATTTTATGTCTCCTACTAGAAACTTTTTATTTAAAGATCAGATTGACTTCTCTCTCTCTCTCTCTCTCTCTCTCTCTCTCTCTCTCTCTCTCTCTCTCTCTCTCTCTCTCTCTCTCTCTCTCTCTCTCTCTCTCTGTGGATGTTTTGTCGGAGCCAAGTGCATGCCTCGACATGAGCAATCAGGGTTTCTTTTCTGGAAACAGGTATCTAGCTGATTCACTTTCTATTTCAAGGAGGTTTTTCTCCCAAGAAAGTACGACGATCGATGCAGAATCTTGCCTACAAATATCTGTTCTTCGTTTCAAGACAGCTTTTGGTTGAGTTTTGATAATGATTCCTAAAAAAAGGACGAAGAATCTATGTTTTTGTCCGATTTTCGTTTTCTTCCGAATTCCAATCAATTGGGTATGTTTTTTTTTCCCTAATTCATCTTCGAGAATAAAGAATGTTCTCGCTTGGAGGATCTAAAGGAAGCTCTTGAGTTGCTTCTATCTCCGGCCAGTAAGAACGAAGAACTAGGTCTAAACAAAAACTGCTTCTACTTGTCGTTTTTTCGTATAAAAAATTAACAAATAGATGAACTATAGTTAATCTAGACGTTATTGGCATTTAAAGTCCTTGTGATATAAACTAGAGGAGGTAAATAGCCATCTGTCGTTAATTTCATCGACTATTAACAGAAGGGAACTTTTCCTTTCTATTAATATAGTAGAACAATAGCGGAGTTCTAGTCATTTTCTTTCATTATGTCTCTGATTTAAATGATCTTTAAATTGCCAAGTAATGAGAAACTTACCCCTTTTAAGTAATCTAATGTACGATTATAGTGTTACAGTTGAGTGAAATTTTCGTATTACAAGCTTGCGAAATATTCAACAACACTAGGCGTCTCAATTTATCTAGTTGATTACATCGTCTCGAGCGGAAATTATACATTCAAATTCGACTGAATAAGTATTAAGTTTTCTCAGCCTGTCTGTTTTTTTCTTGCATCTTCGCTTCAGCAAAATTTCTATGTATGTAGCTGTATGTTCATGTATCTAGGGCATAGATTTCTTTAATTTCTTGAGAGAGCTGCAATGTTGAATATACAAAAGATTTGTTATTAATAAAAATATCCCGTAGGTTGAGCATCTTTTTAAAGAAAATATAGAATAGGAGGAATATTTAAATAGGTTCGGTTATTTATTGAATTTGAAAAACCCACTTTGCAAAGATCTCTTCCTTCTCTTCAGGATCGAACATCAATTGCAACGATTTGATAAACGGCTTATTAGGATAGATGCGAAGTTTTCTCTGCATACGGCTTGAGAAATTAGAAGATATATCTATGTATCCGATTCTAATGTCAAATAGATCTATAAAAGCATTTTATCAAATAAATTAGACTATGATAATTTAATACTTTTTTGTTCTTCTTTTCATTTATAACAAAAAATCATTTGGGTTCTTATAACTCAATTTTCTCAAATATTAGTGGGAAAACCATTTTAAAATGCAAAAACAAAATAATTAACGGCACAAAGATTAATCTACTTCTCGCGCAAGTCGCACATGGCATACGCAAGAGATCCTTAATCAAATGTGAACATGATCATGCATAAATGATTTTGAAGAATTCTTACATTACCAATGTTATTGGGATAATATTGATTTGCACAGACAATACCAATCAATTTCGGGTGTATTTAATGGATGATGTATGAGTCACGGATGCACATCACATCAATTGATTACTACATCTCGTGGATAGAAATTTTTCCATACGCGATGTTGTTATAAACCTGGAGGATCTTCTATGCTAAAGGAGAATATGGCATAAGCCTGAGAGTTCATTTATACTGAGCAGTAAAATGACTATGACTAATTAAAAATTTTCGAAGCTTCATCACTTCCGCAGCTTGCTCCAGCACACAAACCCCTGTTGTTTTCGCCTGTTAACTATGCTTGACTGCTTGTTACATGATGAGGTCTTCTTAAGAACAGAACATGTTGGTTTTACAGGGATCTAAAGTAGTCAATACGTAAGTCGTGCACCACACGATTGATTACATGGTTGATTAGATCAATATTCTGGATCTTGCTGTTAAAACCGACTTAGCTTTCGCTAACGGAGCTACTTTCGATTTTTCTTGAGCCTCCCTTGATTTCGGCTCTTAACTAGGTAAGCCATTTCAGAGAAACTTTTCTAGCTCTTACTTCTGGATAAAACAACGTCAAATGTTCAAGAGGGTCTCAAGGAACCTTGAAAATAGCCAGTGAATTGACTCCAAACCCTTTTTCAACTCCAAATTCGAGAGGCTCCTCCCGTGCTAGAAGATGTTACCCAGGAAAAGAGTCCGCATAACTAGAGAAACTGAAAGTTCCGAAGATGAGATATGTGTAGAGAGAGAGGATAATGAAGCTGAATGATTTAATTCAAATGTACCATCATTGTCAGCAAAACCTAACTTCTGGTGGAAATATTAATATATTGAATCAGCATCGCATGTCCTATCCACATGGTGGTAAAAAAGAATCGATTAACCTTTAAGCTAGGCCTATCAAATCCCGCTCATAAGGGACGGGCCATCTTAAGAACTAGAAGGCCTCGCCAACACTAGACATTAAATGAAGATGACGACCATGAACCAACCATGCATTTCATGCCTTTTTGGGTGACACTTAGCTTAACCCCCCTCTATATCTCCTCATAAAAGCTTACACGAAAGTGGAAAGGTGGATTGGATTAGAGGAACCCACCGCCTTTATGGGCACTGGTCATCTCGTTTGACTATGGTTATGACCGAGCTTGTTCGTGATGGTCCTTCAATTTCCATCGGTGTTGGCATATGTTTCGATTGAGTAGGAGGGAGTATAGTGGATGGACCAAAATGAAATGGAGGGCCACTAGACGAGTGGGTTTGCATTCTATTGGTAAAGCTTGTTTTGATGGAAATTTCACCCAAACATCAACTGTATTGCAAGTATCCCAATAGGCAATAATGATTTCCTCTTGAAGGGATGTTATCGACTTTTGTGAACTAACTTCGACGTCAAACAGTGACTCGTGCGCCGAGCAAAGTCTTGATAAAAAAAAACACGTTTATAATGAAATATCGAAGTTTTGTATATCTCATATTATATATCATGTGATGGAATGTTTGAAGACCAATATTTTAGAACTTTGACCATAATGGCTAGATCAGACGGAACCGATCTTTTTCCTCTAAGGGTTTCGGTCGATTTATCTACGGATTTGGTGGAATCGGTAAACCTACTATAGTTATAGTAAAAAATTAGGTATGTCTGAGCCTATTCATCTCTCCATGTATCCGCAATCCTATTTAGACACGTGCACGTCTACGAAAAAAATGAAACCACAAACCTTCTTCATGCCCCAGCCACTGTCTTCTCCATCCCTCTCTCAGCCTTCCTTCGTTCTAGCATCCTCGGCCAATGGCCATGTCGACACTTCCGGCCGCCGCCGCCACGGCCTCTCTCCACAACTCTGTCTCGGGTTCCCATATCTTTTGAGTGAAGGTAAACGATGCAGACGGCGTTGTCACTGATTTTCTAGATGGAGCGCATAAGTAGAACCAAGTACATGTGCCGGAAGCTAAGGAGAGCCATAATTATTTAACCTGGAAAGGCTGGAAAGGAGACATGAGGCCTGAAGGATTTGAAACTCGAAAGGACTTCAAAAAGTTGCTAGCGGGATATACTGTAGCGTCCTTTCTTTTGAACCCCGATTGGAAGGCGTTAGTGTTTATCACTATGCACCAAACAGCATTGGCAAGGTTCAATTGCTTTCTATGTTCGTATAAGATCGAAATTAGGATACTGGAACCGGAAGGCATTGATATGGTCCGGGATATTTCTGGCCAAAGCTCATTTGCAGAAAATTTTTGTTTATCTTTGACGCGTGTTTATTTCGCGGGAAACTCACTATTTGAAAAGCATTTCCCTGACAACGATCACTTGTATCACTTAAGAAAATTAATAGATCAATGAAAAATATTTTCATCATCCACAAAAATGTTTAGGAATGGATTCTTGCTGATATTCCGTTGACTAATTTTTTTAAGCGATAGAACCAATCTTTTTTAGAAAAATATTTTCTAAAATATTCTCTTTTCGAGAAACAAAACGGAACCCTAAGATGAAATTTTCTCGCAAAAGATCAAAAATTTGAAAAATATTTTCTTGAATATGATTATTTCTATCGTTTATAAAATTGCACTAACATAAATTATTTTTATTGTTAACGAAAACTTATGCATAATTTTTTATTGACGATGAAGATATTTTTCGGTTGACTATCTTTTAAACAATCAATATTAAGAAAACGTTCGCTAAGAGTGCGTTTGTTTCACGGAAAACGTTACGTTTTCCGTGAAATTTTTTCCAGAAAATCATTTTCCAAAAAAATAGTTAATTTTCCTTTGTTTGGTGATATGTGATCGAAAACATTTTCTGGTGTTTGGATCTCATTTGGAAAATGATTTCATTCCCACGATTTTATCTCAGGCAAAAAATAATTTTGAATTTTTTAATATTTTTATTTTTAAAAATAAAAATAAGAAAAGAAAGAAAATATTAAAATATTAAAAAAGTCAAGGAAAGCAATTCCGAAAAGTGTTTTCACCTTCTTAAATTAGGGAATTCACTTTTCTAATTTTATACATGAATGTTTTCCTTAACCGGAAAGTATTTTCAAGTGACTAATCATTTTCGACGAACCAAACGGATGAAAGTCCGAAAAACAGATTCCCAGAAAATACTTTCCCTTAAACAAGCGCATCCTTAATCATTGATTTTTTGCGAAGTAAAAACACACCCACTGAGTTTGCAAAGTCTCGATTATGCACATCTTTATTTTTACCCCATCCCACTATCTCCCAGACTTCTTATATCTGTCCATCATCTATTGATATTGAATACCCTTTTCAATTTATTTATTTTTTTTGGTCAAACCCTTTTCAAATTTGAATACATACAGATCAAACATCATTTGATACGTTAATCATTCACTTCCGGGCTTCCGTATTCGAGCCCGAAAATTTGGCCCGGCCCAATAAGTTTCAAAGAGTCTAACGGTGAACCGTACTTTTGGGCCAAACCGGGTTTCGGACTGTTCATTTAGACCCGCGCTATGCAGCAGACCTTAGAGTTCCCCCAACGTAGATGAAGAGCAGAATTTCAAGTCTTGACATGGACGAGTAGCAGCACTTAGGAAGTCCGATGAGGACCTTCATTTTGCTCGCCGGAAAGGCGGGAGACCGCGCTCACCGGAAAAGCTTAAGATGCACCGGATTCATGCAAAGATTAGTTCCGCCTCCTGGAGTCCTAGCAAGTCGAAACTCTCTTTGCATGGATTGAAAAGAATCCTAGCAACCATGAGAAATCCTCGCAAAATCCTGCGTCTAAATCCTCTTCGTTTCCTTTATTTCGTGTATGCTCTTGGCGTTACACTGACTTCCATCAAGCCTACAACCAAAGCTCATAGTGGCAGATCCAGGACTTCCTCTAGGAATCCTCCGTCTGCGCCCTAAACGAAATGAAGGGATATGTAGCAGAATATATTGTGATGTGAACCTGGTTAAATATGTTAAGGATTCAGTCTATATAAGCTAGCTAGCAAAGGGAGCGGCAAAGGGGACAAGTGTTGGACCGGTAACCTTGGAACCACCTCTCCAGGCAGCCCTTGTGGAAGACGTGCTTGCACCTCTCCACCTCGCTCACTTCCTCCTCGTCCTCGAACCCGCTCAAGCACACGCAACACTCCTCCGCCGCCGCCGCCCTGCTGCCGCCACGGCGACGACGCGACTCGAACCGCCTGACCCGGACTGCGGAGGCCCTGCTCCTCTCTCCGGCAGGGGGGCGGGAGTCTTCTCCGTCTTCGGGAGCCAAGGACGCGGCCATGTTGAGCAGCATGGCCACCACGTAGACAATGCTCATCACGAGCATTGCCAGCAAGCCGTCGGGAGGACCCGGGTAGCTCGAGATACCCATTTGGCTTTTCCGTTCGTTCTCGGCTTTTTCCTTGCTTTACTTCTCTCCTTTCCGGGAGACTTCGCCGGCGAGACTTGACCTCCGCACAGAACGATGGAGCTCGACGCTCGCCCTAGACGAGACGGCGGGGCTTCGGGCTTGAGGCTCTTCTTAACCACGAATCTCGGTTGACCGCCGGGGCCATTGGCATCGGGAGCCCGGAGTCACACGTGGCGGACACGTGTAGGGTGCACGTATGGGGGATCTTGAGGTGGCTGGATCCGACTCGCTTATAGCCTCGAAAATATCCCAAAGTCCCAATCGACAGTCACTAAAAGCCATGAAAGAGGTACACATCTTTTTCTAGCATTTCCATTCAGAACTGTTTCTTGTCAAGTCCTCAACAATGCCCTGATTGTGATATCTTTGAAAGTATGGGTGATTTAAACCTCTTGAACGGGTGAGACGTGTCGAATTTTGGATGGCTCTAGACTGAATCTGTGCGTGATTAAACTCATTTTTATATAATATAATCTGAAAAAATGATACGAACCGTCTTTGAATTTTGACTCAATGTGCAATTTGATCCCTGAACTTTTAATTTGTTCAATATGATCCCTGGACTTTTAGTACATATTCAATTTAGTCCATGTACTATTTAAAAATATTCAATGTAATTCTTCAGGACTACATTGAATATTTGCAAAATGAATTGATCGGTAATTGATGCAATGCGAACCCGATTAGGCTTCAATTCTCCCTCTAGATAGAGATGATTATGCTCAGCTTCGAAACTTAAAACCGAGACCCCACTGCCAAAACCCCCCTTCCCAACCGTCCGCCACCTCTTGAATCACCGCTGCCGGTGCCGGTGCTGGTGCCCCTGTTGCCTTCCCTCAATTTCTCCCCGTCACAAAGCCTCGAGGCCACCGTTGCCAGCGGCGTTGTACCCCTTCGAGGCCGTCAAGGTCGCCGCGAAAGCCGGAGATATTTTGCTCTCTACGACTCAACACGGGCCTGGATGTCGAAGTTGAACAACAGGGTGGCGATGCTGACACGTGGACATGCACGTGGAGCAGGAGGAGAGGTACATTGAGCCGAGAGGCCTTCATGTCTGACACCGACAAGCTCCCAGTTGGAGATTTTGTCGGCCTCTTCCGTCTGCTTCGACCTCTCAACACCTCTATTTTCGTTTTTTTATTTACTGACCCGTCAAAACCCATCTTTTAGTTGGACCCTTTTTAGATAACCTACCTCTACCTCTTATCAAAATTTCAAATAACCCCATATTCTACCTGATCAATTAAATATTGTCAAAATATCATCAATTCATTTTGCCAGCTTCACTTATCCTTAGTAACATAAATAGCTTATTGTCCCTCCCAGTATAGCACAAATAAGGGCGTCGGATCCTCCAAAGATGAAAGCTGAAACGCCAAAGGATCTCTTTGCTTTCAGGAACACGAGCCCCTTTAGGTCGAGATTCGTGATATTTCAGCGTCCGTGTTTCGAGGACGCTGAAAATCGGCACTAAGCCAGCTAAACTCTCGAAAGAACTCGAGCAACTTTCAATTAATAGCGAGAAATATTCTATCATTTGGTGAATCATTAGCTCTGTGCGGCTAATTAATGCGGGATATACAGCTATATGCGATACTGTAAATATTAACTATGACTATGAGTATGGTCCTGCGGAATCCGCTGCTGCGATTTAACTCTCTAGTGAGATTTCTTCGTCTGAGAAGGATCGATTCCGATCGACCTAAAATAGGCCTTTTCTGCATCATCCATCCGTCTCTGAAACATACCCCACTCCTTCCTACACCTCTCTCTGACCTGTCACATGCCAAAACACAATCTCTGAATAAGCTTCTGAAGAAATCGATGTTTAAAAGACTTTAGCAGCTCTTGGGAAAGAGAGAGAGAGGTGTGTAATCTTTTCACGGCACATGCATAACAGGTCCAACTTATATTGGACACTTTTACATACCCCTTGCCATGGTGGCTTCCCATCGTGCACTTCTCCCTGCAGGACATCAACCAAAAGAAACATTTACTAAGATATCCGATGCCGAATGGGTCATTACTTCTCTTGACAACAGAATGAAGAGACAAGGATTTTCCACCTACCTGGTTCCCTAGTGAGGGGATTGTTTGATGAACTACCCACTGAGCATCTACTACTCCTATCTTCTGGTGTGCTGGCTGTTTCATTTGATATTTCAGGAACACAGCATAATCAGACACAAGAAAGGTAGACAAATGCCGATTACTGAAAAACAAAACGAAATCAAAATGCGGGTCACAGACCTCTACACATCTCTGGAGAGCAAAGTCGAGACCCCATCCGTGGACCAGGTCATTCTGCAAATCCCCGCACTTTAAGATTAAAGAAGGAAAAGGCAAATTGAAATTAAAGAAAAGGGTACAAAAGCTGAGTATGCTCAGGTGACCTGAAGCATATGCCACACGCAGCGCCAAGCATCTCGTGAGAAAACTGGAGCCATTATCTCAACAAACCTGGAAATGTCAAATGTAAAATTCTGTCGGGATCCATTTCCATCAATAATTAGTGGTGAGGAGATAATAAGGAGCATCTCAAGAAAAGGAAAAATTAATAATGACGCTCGAAGTTCCTACGCTGCACATGGGGGCTTATTGGGACTAGTACACCAGCCAGGTCTCTCCTGTGTTTCTCTGAAAAAGAAAAACTACTGTATGATTACTTACTAATCGAAGATTATAACTTTTAGCAAAAACAAGGGTCGCGTCATTCTCACTTGTGAACTTCTCGATCACCTCTCCTTTTAGTCATCTGCCATGTTAAGCCTTTGTTAGGCTCCAGACCTGGCTGCGAGATCTCCAAGCCGTGCTTCCTCACCAATTTTATGTATCTGGCATGGTACCACGCAAAACTTGATGAGTTTCAATTATCAGAGATGTAAATAGTAGAAGAGTTATATATATCTCGCTTACTCTTCTGCATTAAAATGCTCAACCCCTAAGTCTTCATCCCATATGAAAATGTAGTCATAAGGTGCCACAATGTCAGGATGCAAGAACCGCTTGGCATACCACCTGAGGAGAGACATTGAAATCTAAGCACCAAGAAAGTTCAGGAAATATACTGCACACTACGGGTAGCAGTTCATTACCACTTTGTCTGCTTCCTAACGCTCACATGTATGGCCCTCTTGGACCATTCATATTCATCCCATTCAGTTGTTCTTCCATCATAGTGGAACAAGAGAATGGTAAAGTTCTCTGAAAACTGTGAGAGGAACACATTTAGTAATGCATGTGAACAGAAACAAATGCTACGCACATGAGCAAAATTTGCAGAGTGAGAGAAAACCTTTTTAACGGCATCATCGATATTCTTGTGCTGATTATAACCAACAGTGAAGGTCACCAGGTACCTAGGTTTAATGGTTAAGTCCTGAAGATGACATATTGATTAGACATCTGGGAAAACTTTGAGTTGCTAATTTCGTTCAGTTCAGTTCACAGGCAGAGACGCACCTCACTCGGCTTACCCCAGAGTCTGCGCATATAAAAATCTGACTCTGCAGTGACAATTCCTGGTGGCAGTCTTTCTGCACCTCTGGGATTTGAAGGGACCCAAATCTGTAACAAAATCATGACGACATCTAACGATTCTGAGTAAGAAGAAAGATAAGGAAGTACCTATCGAGATAAAGCAGAGACGAACGGAGAGCATCAACTTGTTCATTAGTCAAACAAAGTACAAACATGCAATTGCTATCAGAGGACATAAATTCCTTTCGGGGACCTGTATTTTCTTTTGTTTACAGCCAAAGCAGAAACCATGATGCAATTATGATCGATGAAAATCCACTGATATTTACATATGCTGGAAAGAGCAGAAAGGTTTTCAATGATAATAGCCATGAAGTCCGATCTGATATATGCCTTTCTATTCAGGATGGTCAATCACCCTCAAGCATTAACCAATAACAAGAGCACATACAACAGGCATAAATTTTCAAGCGTTCGCCTTCCTCATTTCCAGATATGCTGTCAGCATTGAGCTTTAATAAAAGGAGCTTTTACCTTAGATGTACCGTTTTGAGCTTGATCTGAGCTGCTATTATAACCCTTCTCACCAGACAAATTTAGAATTGTTTGGGTAGAGAGCCCTGTTTTTGGGTCCTCCGAATGCATGACATCAACAGCAGTCTGAGGGCCGGTTGGAAGATTAAACTGGAGAGAAGTAACCAAAAGATTCAGATAAGAGGGAGAGTGCAAATAAGGTAAGAAGACGAAAAATGAAGAAGTGAATCAAGAGAACCAGACGGGATACCTTAATTAGAGACAATGTAGGAAAAGATGCTCCAACGAAGAAACCAAACACAATTCCCACAAATGTTGTAATTATCAGCCTCATGGAGTCATTCGACTTTTTACACCCAGCGCTGCAACCACCGAAAGACAAGTGATTCAGAAAGATAACTTTCAGCAGCCCATAACACTCGACATTATTCACTCAGAAACAGTAAACAGTCCCTTTGCATAGTAATACAAGCCATCAATAGTTATAACCTGCGTGTAGGATTCCCCATTTCCTCAACAATCTTCTCAGAGCGTGTTCGCGATGGGGAAAGCACAAGATGCTCCGCATCTGTTTCAACAACTTTTCAGTCGCCTGTCCTCCATTTCAGTCGAGAAGGCCCCCAATGAAAGTGCAGTAGACCTGAAAAGTAGACAGAAGATACAGTAAACAGCAAAACCACTTTGAGAACACTTACAGATTCCACTCTGTCGCTGGACGATTGTATTTGGTCAACTTGGAGAGTGCAAGGAAGTAAAAGTTGTAGCTTCAGTTAGATTACTTCGGCTAGTCAAGCACATCCACTAAAAAAGTTAAAGAATGCAAACCATCAGGGGCACAGTCTCTGATGAGCAACACACAAGATAATGCTAGCAAGTTGTGCCTCTCTCCTAAACAGAAGGGTTCACGACTCCCAACTCCGCCTCCATCTATCGCTCCCTGCTCTCACGAACCGGGCGGATAACATAAGAGCTGATGCTTCAAACTTCACATTCAGCACAGATGCCAATGTCTACCACCAGCATGCAAGATCTTGCCAGTAAAAACCTACTACGGGTTCCTTTCTTTGAACAGCTTCTCTTAGACCAAGCGACACTCAAATGTCCTCTCAGTCACCGCGAAAAAAAAAGAAACGAAAAAAAGAAAAAACAAATGATCCGATCCACCTCAATAATCAGACCATCAGAACAATGCGTTCGTGTGTGGCGGTCCTAAAACGCATACCATCATTCTAAACCACGAACAATTCTGCTTGCTCTGAAAAAAAAAAAAAAACCAACGGAATCATACGCATGAGCCTCAGCTCCACCTTTGAATGAAAATTCCCTCTGTACCGTACCGGACCGATCGCATTGCCGGCAAAGTCAACATAACCAGAGACATCGGACCGGACAAGGACACGTTTTCCTCGAAATCTATCGCGAAAACAGCTACGAACAGCCCCAGACGCAAGCCGATTCGTACAAAAAAAGAAGAAAAACAAGTACTTTCCGACTACTTCCGCGCTTAGCCAACAATCAGCCGAATCGCGCGGGACGATGTCTAAACCGCCCCCGCTCCCCTCACCAAACCACAAGGGGAAAACTCCAAACCTCGCTCGCCGCCGCCGCGACCGATCAAAGACCTCCGACGAAAGCAGAACGCCGAAGCCTCCTCGGGGCGCGAGAAGAAAGCCCGAATCCCTCGCGGACCGCCACTCACGGCAGCGCGCGGCCAAGAGAAGGACGGAAGGGAGGGAGGAAGGTGGGGAACCGGAACGCACCTGATGAAGAAACACGCGGACCCCCGGGAGCGGCGGAGAAGCGAGCGCGCTGGCCCGACCGTACCGGCGGGGATCAAAACAGGGGGAGCAGCGGGGAATCACGAGAATCTAGCCACCCCCCCCCCCCTGCGCGAAAAGCGCCGCGAGCAGAGCGAGGATGGCGTGAGGAAAAGGCGGCAGCGGAGGAGGAGGAGGAGGAGGAGGATCAGCGAGGATGTCGTCGCTGGCGATGATTAACAACGAGATTGGTGCGGTGGACTAAGGAAGACCAACCTTATATATATATATATAGACACCCGATTATAAATCAAAGAGGCTCTAGAGATAGAGGGAATTTATCGTTTTGTGTGAATTTATATTTATTTATTTATTTATATGTCTTGGAATGTTTGTCCACACGGGGAATAAGTTGCTGGTCCTGGTAACAAAAATCTTGGTTTTTTTTTACCCCTTAACGGTAAGTTTAGATTAGATGATATGTCTCGACCGACCGTTGCCCGTCTTTCTCCGAAAAATTTTGTTGGATTCAAAGTTTTGAAGGGGGCGCTTCCCAAAATTGAGATAATCGATGATTATAGTAAAGCTTTTATCTACCGAGGATTGGTTTTGCGTGCCCGGCTCGAAAAGATTGGAGGAATTGATCCGAAATCTTTTCGGGAATTGTCATCTAGGCGTCTCCCCGAGTTGATCGGTTCTGTAATCGCCGGTTATCTATTTTATGGGGAGTGTAAGGTCGTGGTCGCGGTGTGAAGTCGTGGTGTTTGGTTAGTTGCGATTTTTCTTGGCTTTCGTATTTCCGAAAGAGTTGAGGTACGACGGTTTGATTTGCCCCGATCAGAAACGGTATTTAGCTAAAACAACAAGGAGAAATTGGGATTAGATAGGGCGAAGGGGATTGGCATGCGGTTATTCAATCATGGATTGAAATTGAGAAAGTGAACTGGTGGTTAGCTGTCGAATATAGATAATGCAGTTGCCTGAAAAGGCCACGAGCATAGCAACTTTGCAGGAAATACCGTTTTACTTTTGTGTCGTAGTAAGAAGTGCATTCGAGTTACGCGCGCGCGCGACCGACTTAAAAGACTTTTGTGAAATTGCCTCGTTACAAAGTATTTGAATTATTTGATGAATAATGTGAAGAAATTTACATATACACGTGAAAAGAGATATATAGTTCTAAATTCAAAACTTCTTTGGTAATACTGTTTACGATATGGATAAGATTCAAAACAACTTTGAGATACGTGTGAGATAAAACGGAATTACTAGTCAAGTATATTTCCATCCATAGATTATGTATAAAGCAAGTAATTAAGAATATTTAGGATAAGAAAAACAAAAAGGATGTCAATCTTTAAAAATTGGAGGTCGTCTTTTGTATAGCAGAATTAGATTACTATTGATTATCGGGAAAATTATCAAAAAAAGTCGCAAATCTATTGTACTTTGACTCATAAACCTTTCGATTTTGCTAATTGAGTATTAAAAGTTTTCACCTTTTGCCAGTTGAGTCAATTTGGCCAATTTTAACCAGGAATCGCCACGCAAGAGGACCGACGTTGACGTGGATAAATTTTTTTCTTTTCCTTTTTTTTTTCTATCAAGTTCGGCAAGGGCCGGCGACCCTCGTCGGCCACTAGGCGAGAGCTGTGAGGGTTGGCCAGCGACCCTCGCCAGGCTTGGAAGAAAAAAGAAAGAAAGAAAGAAAATTAATTAAAAAAAATCAGATTTAAAAAAAAAAAAAAACTATGCACGTCAATGCCGGTCGTGTCATGTAGGACGGTCAGCGTTCACATCAACGCTTTTTGATCAAAATTGGCTGGATCAACTCAATTAACAAAACATGAAAAGGTTCATGACTCAATTGGCAAAATCGAAAGGTTTGAGATCGAATTGATCAAAGCGCAATAGATTCAGGACCTTTTTTTTTGGACAATTTTCCCTCGATTATCGATCCGGAGCCGCGGGAATATGCACACACGAGCAAACAACTCGATGGTCATCCCCATATCAACGATTCAAGAGCCGGCGACGATCGGGCGCTATTTTTATATATCGAGAAACAGGTCGTCGATGCACCTAAGATAATGCATTCCAAACCGATGAAAAAAGATCTCCCCGATTTCATTTCATTCCGAAATACAGACAAAAGAGAAAAGAAATTAATAATAATAATAAATAAATAAATAAAAAGAAACCTTACCTTGGACTACGTACGAGTCGAAAACTGAATAACACGACACGTTCGACATTTAAAAAATGTACCCCGAGACGATGTCCATATAGAACATGCTCTTGTCTCGTGGCCCGTCCTTTTTTTGTAAATCCTGGTTTCCGTCTTCGTCAATTCGGTCGAGGACATCCCATAGGAAATACCGAAAACGAGTGAACGAAAATTAATAAAAGGAGGAACGGGGGAAAGACGATGGGGGGAAGAAGTCAATGCACGGGAGATGCCCCTCTCGATTGGGATGATGATGTTGATGTTGATGTCGATGGTGGGGGCGCGCGGCCATTGGCCGTAGACCTCGACGTCGCGAACGCTTCCAACGCCGTCGCCCCCACCCCCCACGCCATAAAGTCCCAACCCCCACGGCCACGTTTAACAGTACGAAGTCAAAGAGGGTGACGGAGGAAAAGCCGCGGAACTACGAAAGCCTCGGGATATTACCACCGCCCCCCTTGATTAGTTGCGTTTATCGTAGGTGGAGCCATCCTAAGTTCTCGAGTTTCCCATTTGAAGTTGGCAGGACTTGGTCCGTATTCCTCTCTGGCGCCGGGGGAGTTTCCGCGAGGATTTCGATCGGGACAAGTTAAGTGGACGATGCGACTTGCACGGTGTTGGGGCCGCGGACCGGCTTTAAGGGACAGATGCTCGAGGGCGATGTTAAGTTTCCACTGAAGTTAAGTCTTGCGGGTAGTTTTCGATGCGTAGTCGGTAGTTTTTGATCTTGTTCCTTCGGCAATTCGACTGTGCTTTGCGGATGAGATCTCGCCGAATTGCCCCTGAAGACAATAAGACTTGACCATTAATGGTGGAATGGAATTCGAGATTAATGTAACGGGATGGTGATTAATTTGCTCAATCTATCTGATCAGAGGGTTGGAATTGATGAGCCGTCGGGTTAGGTGGAGATGACATTTTCTTGGTGCGTTTTAGTCGTTGTGTACAGCTGAACGGAAACGATCCTGGGGCCTGGCGACATCTCCTTCCCCACGTTTTATCATGTTCGGTTCGAGGATGCCCACTTGTTTTTATTGAGTCGTGCGCACCCATCGCTTCGTCTTCGACTGCAATGGATCTTTCTCCCAATTATGCCCACTTTTACAATTTCTGAACCGACCTCTTGTCATTCCTTTCTTTTTTTCCTCCTTTTTTTTTTCTTTTTGTTCCCTCTGTGTGGAATCAGTATGGTCCTTTGGTTTGGACGTCATGATGGTCCGCCCGCTGATTTCCCTTCATCGGTCAAAGGCCATTACCAATCTGAAAAAGATAAAAAGAGATGAAAAAAGAAACTCAAGAGTTTCGTGCCTCTTAATTCTCGTTGAATACAACGGTTTCACCGGTCCTTCAAATGCTGGGCAATTCATTGAAAGATGCGAGAGTTTATGCTCTCGAGAGTGATCCCAAAAGAATACACAAATATGACGATAAGAATTCAAGAGAAACTCGAGATCGTTACGATATTAACCCCTCTTTTTTTTTTTTACGTGTCGGTTGCACTTTCACCGTTTTCAAGAACTTTTTTGCACTATAAAAAGCTATGGGAAAGATATATTTTACTTTCCGCCTGGCATGACATGGTTGGGTATGCATCGGTCCTTTTCTTCTCTTTGTCCCTTTCTCAAATGACATCGTCCACCTTCTCCCTTTTCACTTTCCCAAAAAAGACCATAACCTGATGGAAGTGTGAGACCGTTAGCTAAGCAATGTCTCCTGAGGAATATCTTAGCCTAAACTAGTTATGCATCGTGCATTAGATTCATTTTTTAGTTTTATCCACCATAGCTGTCTTTGTAAAATATCATCTCATGTATCTATCTGTAGTAAAGTTTTGAGTGGGCCAGATAACAATTTGGTCCTTTAGTTCCTCGCCTTGCCAAGGACCAATAGCGGCCCGGTTTCCATAAATGCCGTGCTCATTTTCGACACGCTTTAAATTATTTTACCCGGAAAATAAAATTAAACACGTTTTCCGACCCAAAGGGAAAGGTTCAGAGACCATCTAGTGAACACATTCGGTTAGAGAATTAATTTCAAGAGCATTCTAACACACTTCAAATTATTTCATCGCAAAATTAGAACCCGTTTAACACCATTCTTCGGGGCAACGCACGCTTGCGAAGCGGTAGAAAAAACGTCGCGATTTAAATGGATCGAAAGCGTTGAGGTATTACTTAATATGCAGTTTTTTCTAATACTATGGCGGGTATTTTCCTTTGTGCTCGTCTTCTGAACACGATTCTCGTATTTACGTTATTTACATACCTATCTATTTATGCATTTGTACATTTATTTTTGGGTCTATTTGAGTTGTTATGGATATCCCCAAACCTATCTAACCGTGGTCAAATCAACCGCAATCCCAACCATAGGGATTGATCCTGGCCCATAAAGGGTGGATCGCAAATTGCACAATTTGCGATCCTATTGTGCCCATATTCCCCATCCAATTGCTCTCCTTTTTCGCCCTTTTCCTTTTTAGGAGCAGCATGGGATGGGTACCACGAGTCCAACCTTTGGAGTTTGTTTGTTTTTGCCCATTGAATTTGCACCTATCACCCACCCTTGGGTCCTTCCAATTGTTTGGTGCGTCTATGCACGAATTATCATACAGAGTCTGACAGTTAGATCGCAGAATAATTTAATTATTGAGATGCATGTACGAGCTATATTATAAAAGTCCTACATTGGAGAACTGATATGGTATGAAATAAATTATTATCCTAGTTGGCTTAGAACTAACTAACTTGAGTTTTTCAGTAAAATGTATATGTTGACGAGCTTGGACTTTTGGATCCCTCTTGGCCATCTCCTTGGACAAAGCTATTGGGCTTTTTGCTGTGTGTTCCCAACAAGTGATATTAAAGTTGGAAGGTGAATTGGTGGGTCCCCAATTTATTAGAAGTTGCCATATTTTTTTAATCACTTTTAATAAAACCCTTTCCAAAATATGAATTCATAAAATACGAGGACAATCACTGAAAATTGCAAAAATTTCTCAATCAAACGACGAAAGATGTGCCTTTTGAAAACATTTTTAAAAGATACCAGGAGAACATTTGCTAAGTAACTAATTTAGAAAACCGTACAGTTTTGAACATATTGACCGTTCTTGTATAGTGTATAGTCAGTGCTTTAAAAATTAATTTTTTCTCCAAAAATACTCATATAGTATCTAGGATCCTCATTATTTAAAGAAAAAAAACCAAAGACCTATTTATTTAAGGGTTAATACCACGAAAAATCCTAAACTGGTACACTTGTGACATATTTACCCCAAACTATTTTTTTGAATTTTTTCTTTTCTTTTCTTTTCTTTTTTTTTCCTTCACCTTCAACCTCGCCGGTCCCGGCGACCGGCCGCAGGGAGGAAGCCGGCGAGGGCCGCCCTCGCCGAATCCGGTGAGGGTGACCCTCGCCGGTATCGGGCGAGGGCGCCCTCGCCGGATCTAACAGGGCCGCCCTCGTAGGCATCGGGCAAGGGCCATACTCATTGCCCAGATCTGGTGAGGACGACCCTCGCTGCGTCGGGCGAGGGCCGTCCTCGCTCGCCTGGGCAAGGGCGACCCTCGTCAGACTCAAGGCAGCGGCCCTCGCTCGACGCAGCGAGGGTCGCCCTCGCCGGATCCGGCGAGGAAAGCCCTCGCTGCGTCGGGCGAGGCCGTCCTCGCTCGCCCAGGGGCAAGGGCGACCCTCGCCCGACTCGAGCGAGGGCGACCCTCGCCCGACTTAAAGGCGAGGGCGACTCGCTAGATCCGGCGAGGCGGCCTTCGCCCGATATCGGCGAGGGTCAGCCGCTCGCCGGATCTGCGAGGCGACCCCGCTCGCCTGCGCCGGTGAGGGCCGCCTCGCCCGAGTCGAGCGAGGGTCGCTCTTGCCCTGGGCGGGCGAGGACAGCCCTCGCCCGATGCCGGCGAGGGCGGCTCTCGCCGGCTTCCGCCTCTTTCCGGTCGCCGGACCGGCGACCGGCCAGGGTTTGAAGATGAAAAAATAAAATAAATAAATAAATAAAAATTCGAAAAAAAAAAAATAATATTAAAATTTTAATTCAAGGTAAAATTGTCACATATGTACCAGTTTGGGATTTTTTGTGGTAAGTTCAGGGTAAAATTGTCACAGGTGTACCAGTTTGGGGTTTTTGGTGGTCAAAAAAATAGTTCAGGGTAAAATTATCACAGGTGTACCAGTTTGGGGTTCTTTATGGTCAAAAAAATAGTTTAGAGTAAATGTGTCACAAGTCTACCAGTTTAGGGTTTTTCGTGGTATTAACCCTTTATTTAATTTTGCTTCGTCAAAGAGTGTGTTTAGATTAGCTTCACGTTGGTTGCTTTTCGTAATCCGGATTTAAGTCCGGATAAAGGAACAAAATATCTCCTCTGATGTTTGGCGACGTCCTCTGGATTGGATAGGGGTGAGATAAACCTGATTAGATAACTTTTTTTAAAAAAAATAACTTAACAATTTTCTTTCAGGAGTGATGGAGTGACGTATCCACGCACCTCCACGACAGTTGACTATAGTCACTTTTGACCATCGTGCAATTGTTACTGTCTCTGACCACCCACCGATCGTCATCATGGTCCGTCTGGTCGTGCTCCGGTGACCGAGGGTGAAAAGGAGAAGTTAATACATCATATGGCCATGGCCATCGAAAAACTCAAATCCTTTCACGAGTGCGCTAGATCCTTCGAGGTCATCATCTACAATAGAGACGTGTTTGCCCTCATTACTCATTGCCCCAGTGCCATCCACCAGTGGATCTCCGTCCACCTCCTCCTCGCCCTCAATACCCAGATCGTTGACTTCGAAGTCAAGTGGCACCTGAGCTTTGCGCGCAGTGTCCGCCACCCTATCGCCCTCTACCAGACCGTTGCGGCCGCTACCTCCCTCGGTTGCACGATGACCTGAGGCTCGTCTTTGTCAGTGTTTGAATCGCCTTTAATGCAGTGAAGCTAAGCGAATAGTTGATGGGATTGTCTACAATCCGAAAAAATATTTAGAGGATTTATAATCCCACCTTATCTTATACTATCCCAATCCAAATCCGAACGAACATACGTAGCCTTAACAAATATTTATAGTATCGACACATTTTTCTTCGGACAAACATGCCCTGGATGTTTAGAACACCAGCACACATGAATTTTGTAAATTTTCCCTCCAGCCCAAGCCCAAGCCCAAGCCCAAGCCCAAGCATCTGCATCTGTTCAAAGCATTGACCGCTATTATAATTCCAAGTTCCCAACGGCTAGCATGTCGCTCCCACCTCTCTCTCTCTCTCTCTCTCTCTAAGCATCTGCTTCCATCTCTCTCTCGCACTCTCCTAGCCGTTCAACCCCCCTCACGCCTTCGCAGAGTCCCTCCAGGAACAAACGCAATGTCGAGCGACCCATCTTCGTCTTCACCTTCGACCAGCGCCCTCGCCGTCTCCGCTTCCTCCGCTGCCAAGCGGAAGAGGCCCTCGAAGCTGGAGATCCCGAACGTCCTGCGGGAGCTCCAGCCCAGCGAGCTCAGGTCCCGGGACCTCGCCCGCCGCGACGGCGACGCCGCCGCCTGCTTCGGCGGGCCCGGGGTCGCGGTCGCGTCGTTCAAGGGCAAGAAGAAGCTCATGGAGGACGCTTACAAGATCGCCTCTTCCTTAGATGGGAACCCATGTAAAGTAAGGACTCGTTCGGTGAGGTTCGTGCGAGCATTTCTCCGAAAGTTTCGATTTTTAATGTGTTCTTTTCTTTGTTTTTTTTTTTTTTTTGTTTCCGGGTATAATTCATGTGCAGGGTTTCTTCGGTGTGTATGACGGGCATGGGGGTAGAAAGGCTGCGGAGTATGTTGCGGAGCACTTGCACGAGAACATCCTCGAAATGATGGTCAATGCCGAGACGAATTCAGATAAAACAGCAGCTATCAAAGCTGGGTACTTGAAAACGGACCAAGAATTCATGACGCAGGTGATTTTGAGCTAATGTACTGGAATGGTTAGTTTAGGCAGTTTCTCGCATCATGAGAAGCAATGCTTCAGCTTTGATCTGTTCTCACTCTAGCGGCGCACATTAGTTTGCTTAGTGAGGTCTGAATTTGGCGAGTTGGGAATGGTGGAGTAGATGATAATGCCGATGAGAACAGTTAGCTTCTTCAGATCTATCGAATTCTTGTCCCCTGGGAGATGGTTCAGCTTCCACTAGTTTCTAGAGAACTTGAGTGCTTTATCTTCTACTTCTGTTTCTATGCCTCAATCCATTTTGGAGTACTAGTGACAAAACTGAAGTGCATTTCATAAAGGTGGTCGCCTCAATTTGTCAGGCACAACTTGGTGGGGGAGGTAAAACGGATATATGTTTGCCATCATCAATGGATGTGAGGATATGGAATTTAGACAGCCTGTATGGAGATTTCACGAGTGCCTAAGAATTAAGAGTTAGTTTTAGTAGAAGAATTTCTCAGATAGCTTTGGATTGTCGCGGTGGAATCTCGGAACCGCTTCAACTGATTGGAGGAGCTAACATGAGAATGTCATGTAGTAGACATCTAATCTAAGGAAAGAATTCTCAGTAATCGCCTTATTTGCTTCCGGAAAACCGAGTGTGCTTGACTAGTATAAAAAAATTGCAGTACACACTCATGCATTTTCATTCTTTACTCTGTTAGCCCTGTCTCCTCAAATTTGCTTCTTACAGTCTCTACATGATAACTGCACTACATTACAACAATGGGCAAATCTAATCCTAATTTACCAACTTGACTTTAGTTCTTGATCCTGATCCTCATCATCACTATTCACATCTAACTCATTCTCTGCTAGTCAAGATGGAGTATTCATCCATTCTTCCTGTTGAAATATCCCACATCGCTTGACTATGGGGTTTATACTCTTTTTATATACATTTTATCTCTCTCCACCTATCAGTTTAGGTTTTTGATTGGACGTTCTAACGCGGTATCAGAGATACCTAAGTTTTCAGGTTGGGTACATATGCTTGTCATTACAGTCATCTTGCTCTACTCCTTTTTAATTCCGTGCCCGACTAAACCATAATATCTATATGCAGGGTTTAAGCAGCGGTGCCTGCTGCGTCACAGCCTTAGTACAAGGCCAAGATATTGCTATTTCAAACTTGGGAGATTGCAGGGCTGTTCTCTGTAGAGGGGGAAAGGCTGAAACTCTCACGAAGGATCACAGAGCAGATAAGGAGGAGGAAAAGCAAAGAATAGAGGATATGGTATGCGTTACTCTCCAATCAAACTCTTGTAGTTAAAAATTTCTCAATTTTTTCACCCATATCAATGGGGTACTCTCTCATGTCGTGATTTAGGGAGGTTTTGTGGAGATGCACAGAGGGTCCTGGAGAGTACACGGCATACTCTCTGTTTCAAGAAGCATTGGCGATGCTCATTTGAAGCAGTGGGTTATGGCTGAACCTGATACGAGAATTCTTCATTTGACTGTGGATATGGAATTTCTAGTCTTGGCCTCTGATGGATTGTGGGAAGAGGTGAGCCTAATAAAATAACCGATGGATTTGCTTTACTTCATTGTTTAATAGTGCATCTTGTGATTTTTCATTTGATTGTTTTGTTGACTTTGTCATATACTACCGTTCGCATTAGGTTGGCAACCAGGAAGCTGTCAACATCGTAAGACGTTCATGCATTGCCGAAAAGGGAACCTTGCCATCGACAGATCTTGACAAGGATGAAAATGATGAGTACAGATGTGTTACCTTTCCATCAACAGATCTTTACAAGGATGTATATGATGAGTGTGGATGTGTCAATGTGAGCCCTTCATCAAAACTGCGGAGGATCTTGTTGCTCAAGCAACAGAAGAGAATTAAGCAGTCGCCAAGCCACAGAAGACCTCTTGAAAGCTTGAAAGATGGTGAAAATGAGTTTTTGGGCGAGATCAACAGCCCACCATTGAAATCGAGAAGAATATCATTATTTGAGAGAATAAACACGAAAACCGAATGCTTATGTAGTCAAGAGAACAATGGCGACTGCAACAACGGATTCTCTTCTGCTGGTCTTGTAGCTGCTTGTACGGAGCTTGCGAATCTTGCTATCAGTAGGGGTAGTCTGGATGATATCACTGTGATGGTCATAGATTTGACTCAATTCAGACGCGACAAGGATTGGTCACTGTAAGTTTTTCCCTTCAGCCGCACATATCTGGATGCTCTTTCTTTGGGAATCACACATACTGCATTCTTCTCCATTTTTTCTGGTCCAAATAGCTAGTACAGCTCTAAAACTTGTGATTCTTTGCTAAGTTTGTCCAGCTTATATTGACTCCAATTTAATCACCATACTGTTGGGGGAAACCCAGCATACGAGTTTCCCAAAGTTGTTGTATATTAATGACATTGAATGTTTGATTATAACATAAAATCTCAATATACTTCTGACTTTAATGGACATGAGGCAAGAGAACATGGAAAAGAATATAGTCTAGTCGTTGTTATGTGAAAGGAGCTCAGAAACTGCTTCCCTGCATTCAAAAACGAAAGTTCATTGAGGAGGGGGGAAGTTTTCAGACGTTAAATTTGTCTCGGTAATCCATTCTATGACAAGCCATGTTCAAAGGAATCGGTGGGTCTGAGTATGAGCCATCAACTATTTGCTCAAATATCCATCTGTAAGCTGCTTCTGTGAAATGCATTCCATCCCAACTGACCCGGACCGATGGATCTTTGCACGACTTCGCTATTACAATCTCTTTTCCTTCAACTGTAGTTTTGAATCCACATCTCGTACTATTGTTGATGTACTTACCACCATGACCACAGCAGGCCATGAAAGGTTGCCGAAAACCTGCAAATTAGCAAAAAAAATCATCACAGGCCAAGGGTTATTGAAATTTGACTTCTGATAACTTGGCAGAAGAAAGCCATTGTAATCCATCACATTTCATCTTTTCTTTACCTAAATATATGCTGAAACAAGTTCATAAGATTCGAGTGATACACCTATGAAATGACCTGTTCTGGAAAAATTATTGAGACGGAGAAAAGATGAGAAGGTTATTTAGTTAATTACCATGTTTATGTGCTTGAGTGATGAGATTATACTTCACAGAGTACACATCAACTTATGTTATTGCCACCAGAGGTAGCTCTGTCCTGAGTGAATCCATTGCTTGCTTCAGTTTGGTGTTGAATTACTGAGTCAACTCATTGAAAGGTCTCAAACAACCATGTTCATCCTCCTGACTTCGAGATGATACTGGTCCATGATGAAGATTGAACACCCCAACGGCCCTGTGTTGTGTATCCAGAATGACCTTCCTCCTTGAGCATATACTTTCTGTTGCACGTAAATTTTCATCGAAAGTGTTTCAGAATAATTTCACATCGAATATGGAATACCAACGAAAACTAGCACCTTTATGGTATCTGAGAACTGAGTCATCACATCAGGAATGTCCGCCTTTATCTGATCGATGGTCCTGTTCTGCTTCAATCTGGAGGTGAGATCGTTTTGGCCGATCTCGAATGTGGACAAAGCCCTAGAGAAGTACTCTTCTTGTGGCAATAATCTCGTAAATATGCGTCCTTTTTGTTAACAAAGGCATGGGATTGAAATATCATCATACCCACACAGATGGAAATGACAGGACAGTAACTATGAGAACCAATTTAATTGCCAGATTACGACTTATAAAAGAACGCTCAATGAAAGTAGTCTGATGTCGAGGCATAAGAATAAGTTAGCAAATTCTGCAGCAACATCCAAGTCGAAGATCGCGGTAGTAGTTATTGTTGTTTTGGATTTCAAAGTGCATTGTGAGTGAGTAGTCACGAGGGTTATTTCTTATTTGTACGTGCAGGTAATAATAGAAGGGAAGAATGAGACATACAGACTGAGATATCAGACATGTCTGTTTTCCAATCGTGGGTGTAACTTACGTTTTCCTTTACTGCATCTTCATTTCACTTAGTCCAGTTAGTTCAGTTTGCCACAGTTTATTGTCATCAACGTCGCGAACCCAACACTAAATGGTGATTCCTTTTTCGAGTGCCGACAGTGTTTTCACGAAAATGGTGCATTTGCTTGTGAGTTCCCCAGAAAATTTAGAATGACCGTACCTGACCGAAATATTTGCGACCTCACGAGAAAGTCGGAGAATTCGACGAGCTGAACGTTTGATGGGATTGGAATATATCCTCCCTGGGTCACAGTCTGTGGTCTGATTGATGAT
Organism: Syzygium oleosum; assembly: GCF_021117445.2. Taxonomy (NCBI): domain Eukaryota; kingdom Viridiplantae; phylum Streptophyta; class Magnoliopsida; order Myrtales; family Myrtaceae; genus Syzygium; species Syzygium oleosum. The sequence continues at coordinate 18,121,603 of NW_026607487.1, forward strand.
CCGGCCACGGCGAAATTGGCTCCATGACTGAAGTTCAAACCCACAGAGTCCAAATATGGACTCAGATGAGGCAATCTCAAATCTTCAGCTGCAATATAAGTGTTAGAGTAATTAAATATTAAACCTAATTAAATATTAAATTACGCCTTAATCTAACAATTTAATCTTTTATATAGTAAGTATCACACAATTCTGATAATTGCAAAAGATTACCCTGTGATAATATACCTAAAGTTTCAAGTCTACCGGTAAATCTAAAAGCTTTAGTTTCAGTTCAATATGTCCATGGAGATCTAATTCACATGTGAGATGATGCAGTCCAAAGCCTAAAAAATTTGAAAATCTGCTAAAGTTGACCATGCAATCATGAGTCGTGTATGATGTATCAGTCTCTTCTCTTTCAAAGTCCTAAATGATTTCAACAAAAAGCTTATAATTTCTTTTACACAATGAGAACTGAAGAAAGTTAAGACGGTACCTATAAAATCAATGAGCAAGCGGCCGTCGCAGTACCTCCCCGACGGCCTGTGGAAATACGTCTCCCCATTCAGCGGCCGGACCTGCCCCAGCACCGCTGACAACCCACCTGTGTCGGAGTTCGAGCTTCCGAAGTTGAAGATTGCCAGAAAATCGCACACCGCAGCAGCAGCCAAACATGCCGGAAATCGACAGAGCAGCAACGCCGCTGCCGCCGCTGCCACAGCCATTCGGAGGCCCGAGGATGGCTCTTTCAAGCGACCCTCCATTTGTTCAGTGTGTATGAGCGTGCGGTATGTCAATGAGAGGAAGAGTAGTTATATAAGACTAGTAACAGAACCCGGTGTCCAACTTCATAGTCTTTTCTTTCTTGTAAAATTTTCAGTCTTCCAGCTAAAGTCTTCTGCCACGTAATCACGACAAAGATTAAGTAATTAATGAAAACGAAAGGCCTAGGAAGAAATGGACACTTGACATTTTGCCTCCTCTGTCCCCTGCTGAACTTTATATCTTAATCGACAAGACAATGAACAAAAGATTTGATAAACAGCTGAGAGATTGACAAGGCGCCTATCCTATCAATAACAATCAAACATTAGATTAAAATGCAGTCTAGCCGGCTCCCATGGAACATGACCGTGCTCGAGATACAAACAGTCGCAAAAGTGATGAATCTGACATCTAAAGAAGATGGGTATGTCAAAGATGTAACGTTTTCCTAATGTGGGTTACATTAATTGAGATTGTTATTACCCGCTTACAGGTCTGGTCTAATAAATTTGGATATACAGTTTCTTAATTGGTCGGATATGGGCCCGGCTTGTGTGGGCCGAGTTCGGCCCGGCCCGTTATGAGAGGGCATGGCTGGAAACTCTATAAATAGAGCTGCAGGTCCCTTCTCTGCACCTAACTCTCTCCAATCTCTCTCAAACGCTCTCAAACTAACCTAAGGCTCCCGTGAGTTGGCTGAGGTTTGCTGAGGCGGTCTCATAGCGCCGGGGCTTCGGGGGTGACAGGGGAGAAGACCTATGGCACCGGTTCATCGTCATTTTCGCATCCAGGCCTATGGAATCCAAAATAGGTGCACAAATTCTATCCATCCTTTTACCGTACCGTTAATATCTCGCTATGATGATCCTAGGGCGCTCGGCCGAGCCATACGGGCCGGCCAACATGTGGTATCAGAGCCGCCATAGTCGAGAAACGGGCCGGAACTGTTCGTATGTGATTTTGTTTTTTTCATCCGTTGAATGTTAGAATAAATCACATAGATGGATAGATCGTCGCGAGACGAGAAAAATGAGTGGTCGCCGGCCACCAGGGGCCGCCGGGAGTGGCCGCACGCGCCGCCATGCGCCGGGGCGTCGGAGAGCCCCGGCGGCACACGCGCGGCCACGCGCGGGTGTTCCCAGGCGCGTGCAACGCACGCGCTAGGGTTTCCGCGAGCCGGGTCGATCCGGCTGACCCGACCCGACTCCGGACCCGACCCGTTGACCCGACCCAGATCCGACCCGTTGACCCGACCCAGGGTCCGACCCGTTGACCCGACCCGTTGACCAAACCGGTCAACCGGTCGGACCGGTAAGCGGTCAGACCGGTCGGTGGTCAGACCGGTCGGACCGGTCGGCGGTCAGACCGGTCGGACCGGTCGGCGGTCAGACCGGTCGGACCGGTCGGCGGTCAGACCGGTCGGACCGGCCTTTTTGGCCGGCTTAGGCGTTGGCGTGCGAGGCCCACCCGCCGCACCTTCAGGAGGCGCGTGAGGGCGCGTCCGGGCTCCGTTTGGAGCGTGTAAGGTACCGGCGTGCTCGTATAAAGATTCTCTACACTGTGGTATATTTTTTGTACATGTTTGATACTTTTAAGGATGTGAAAATACATACGGAACCCTATATACGCGTATTTTTAGGGTATATTTTCGTATTTTCCTGTATTTCTCTATGGTTTAAGAGATACAGATTAAATCTTACATGTATATGATGCCATAAGGACGTGTAGATCATGTTTCATTGATAGTATGTATAAGGTTCGACATATATCAATGTGTAGAGCAATGTAATTAGCATGGTATGTAACTTTAGAGACATTGCCCATGTCTTCCAGTCTAGAATTACATCTATATAGTATATGTGAGACATAAAGTTTATATCCTTAGTATGAGAGAGTTTCAATGATTCAATTTGGTAGTGACCGCCAAAGTGGCACACTTGATTGAGTTTGAGAAATATCAGTCTCGTATTGTTAGGATGTCTCCTGTTCTAATGTGTTATTATACTCCCAAAGGAGGTGATTATGTATTGGTTCATGGAGGGATGCATGTACAGCATGCGTGAGGAATGACTGATCCTAGTGGTTCATACACCCAAAGGTGGTGAATTCATAAAAGATTGGAATATATTCTCATGGCCGTTGTAATGTAGAGGGTATACAATTGCATATCATGTATTCTGCCCAAAGGTGATTATATAATGATGTGTGTAACTCTCAGGAAAGTACTCACATGATGCTGATTATAGATATTGCTTGTTTTTATCAGTCACCTTCTCCCTGAACGGCAACTCCATAAGTATTGAGGTTCTTACTGGTTCAAACTTTAAGAAATGGAAAGAGGATTTTCTGTTTGGTATGGAGCTGGCAGATATTCATATTGCTCTTACTGAGGATAAGCCAGCAGATGTCACTGCTGATAGTACGGATATGGAAAAGGCACAGAGTGCCGCCTGGGCAAAGAGCAATAGGATTTGCTTGTTACTGATGAAGCGATCCATTAAGGACCATTTGAAAAGTAGTTTGCCAGCTGACTGCACTGCTAAAGAAATGATGGAAATCTTGCAAGCAAGGAACCGTGACTCGTCTAATGCTGAGGCTGGGACATACATGCAGTTACTCAATAATATGAGGTATGATGGTTCAAGTGGGGTTAGGGATTATGTCCTTAGGATGGTAGACCTCCAGACAAAACTAAAGGTCCATGAGATTATTCTTTCTGATGCCTTCATTGTGCATCAAGCCCTGAACACCCTTCCTGCTGAGTTTGGAATTATAAAGACCAACTATAATTCCCAAGATGAAAAGTGGTCGGTCAATGACCTGATAGTTAGGGTTGTGGCAGAGGAAGAGAAACTGAAGAAAGATAAAGGAAATCATGCTTTCTATGCCTCTAGTTCCAGTAGCAGGAAGAGTAGTAAGTTCAAGAATCGTACTCAGAAAGGAACTCCTGAAACCACCGGTCATTTGAACCATCTGGGTCCTGAGAAAACACCCTTGAAGAAGAATGGTGTTCACTGCTACTTTTGTAGGAGGAAGGGTCACATGAAGAAAGACTGCAATAGATATAAAGCTTGGTTGTCTAAGCGTGAGCAGTCAAGTATTAATTCTTTGGCACTTGTTTGTGAATCCAACCTATTAGAAGCTCCATCCAGTTCTTGGTGGCTAGATAGCGGTGCAACTAATCATGTTGCGTATACCATACAGGGATTCACAAACATAAGGAAGCCAAATCAGGATGAATTAAAGCTCACTGTAGGGAACAACAAGAGAGTCGACGTTGAGTTCGTGGGAGATGTCATATTAATTTTGGATTCTGGTTTTAATATGATATTAAGAAATACCTTTTATGTGCCTTCCTTCAGACGGAACTTAGTTTCCGTATCAAGTTTGGATGTTTGTGGCTACTCTTTTGAAATAAAGAACAATATGGTTTCTATGCTCTTTGATTCAAACAAGGTTGGGTGCTGCAACATATCGAATGGATTGTATAGATTGTGTTTATCTCCCAATGATATATACGTCGCTTACACAGCTGAAAGGGTTGTTTCCAAAAGACCTCTACCTAAGGAACAGTCTTATGCATTGTGGCATAAACGACTTGGTCACATTTCTAAGGAAAGAGTGGAAAGGCTGATAAAGACAAACATCCTGCCTACTCTTGAAAGTGACCTAGATACTTGCGTAGACTGTTGTAGGGGTAAGATGACCAAGATAAAGAAGAAAACCGCAGTCCGTAGTTCTGACCTGTTGGAAGTCATTCACACTGACATCAGTGGACCCTATACGGCAACGTTGTGTAGAAATTTCTATTTCATCACATTTACAGACGACTATTCCCGATATGGTTATCTGTTCTTGATTAAGGAGAAGTCTGAGTCTCTTGACAAGTTCAAGATTTTTCGGACTGAAGTCGAGAAACAGCTAGGAAAAGTCATAAAGGTTGTCAGGTCTGACCGAGGTGGTGAGTATTATGGCAGGCATGGCGATGCTGGACAGCTGAAAGGGCCATTTGCCAAATACTTGGAAGATTCTGGAATAGTGGCTCAATTTACTATGCCCGGGAGTCCTGAACAAAACGGTGTGGCCGAAAGACGAAATCGCACCCTTATGGACATGATGAGGAGTATGATTAGCAGGACGAACTTACCTGATTTTCTGTGGGGTGAAGTTTTGAGGACAGCTCTCTACATTCTAAATCGTGTTCCCACCAAGGCTGTTCCAAAGACTCCTTTTGAATTATGGACCGGACGTAAACCTACCCTAAATCATCTTAAAGTTTGGGGGTGTCCTGCAGAAGTAAGGTTATACAATCCAACATTGAGCAAATTGGAATCCAGAACCACTCGATGTTACTTCGTATCTTACCCAGATCATTCGAAGGGGTATTGGTTTTACAGACCCCATGGAGGCACAAGAATTGTCGAATCACAGACAGCGAAGTTTCTGGAATTTGATGTGGCCGAAGGAGGTAGTTGCTCTCAGACCATTGAGGATAATAATATGGTAGGTACTACAGTGTCGATTTCTCTACCTGTACAGACGATAATGGAGACCCCTACACCACAGACTGAGCCTGTTGTGGTCCAGGATCCTATTATTGAAACAGCTCCTGATGAAGTACTTCAAACCCCTCAGGTGCAGGATGAGGAAGTAGTAGCTCCACTCAGGAGATCATCAGGCAGAGACGATCGGCTATACCACCAGATTATATGGTCTATCTGAGAGAGCATGACTACGATCTAGGCTGCGTGGTTGATCCAGTAACTCATTCAGATGCAATTTCTTGTCCTCAATCATATATGTGGGTGGATGCAATGAAAGATGAGATTCAGTCTATGAAATATAATGGTGTTTGGGAGCTTGTTGAATTGCCTAAAGGTTACAAGCCCATCGGTTGCAAATGGGTATACAAGACTAAAAGGGACTCCAAAGGAAAGATTGAGAAGTTCAAAGCCAGACTGGTAGCTAAGGGTTTCACTCAAAGAGAAGGAGTAGACTATGAGGCGACTTTTTCTCCAGTCTCTTCTAAAGATTCTTTCAGAGTGATTATGGCATTAGTAGCTCATTTTGACATGGAGTTACACCAGATGGATGTTAAGACTGCCTTTCTGAATGGAGACCTTGATGAGGAAGTCTATATGGTGCAACCCGAAGGTTTTGCAGCTGATGATTCGGGTGAGCTTGTGTGTAGATTGAAGAAGTCTATTTATGGCCTCAAGCAAGCTTCTAGACAATGGTATTTGAAGTTTCATAGTGTTGTCACTTCATTAGGTTTTGTTGAGAACAAGTTGGATCAGTGTATATACAGCAAGGTCAGTGGGAGGAAATTTATTTTTCTCATACTCTATGTAGATGACATCTTGCTTGCGAGTAGTGATATTGGATTACTACATGAGACAAAGCGAATGTTGTCGAAGGATTTTGACATGAAGGACCTTGATAAGGCGTCTTTTGTCCTAGGCATTGAGATCCATAGGGATCGTTCTCGCCGAGTATTGGGTTTGTCTCAGAGAACATATGTTAATCGTATTCTGGAAAGATTCAGTATGCAGGACTGCAAGCCAGGAATTGCTCCTGTCATAAAGGGTGATAAACTGAGTCTGTCACAGTGTTCTCATACGGATGTTGAGAAAACCCAAATGAAGGATGTACCTTATGCTAGTGCACTTGGAAGTATCATGTATGCTCAAGTTTGCACTAGGCCAGACATTGCTTTTGCAACAGGACTTCTAGGCAGATATCAGTCAAATCCAGGACACGATCACTAGGTTGCTGCCAAGAAGGTTTTGAGGTACTTAAAGAGGACAAAAGACTATATGCTGATCTACAGACATGTTCAAGACCTACAGCTGGTAGGGTATTCGGATTCAGACTTTGCTGGCTGTCAGGATGAAAGGAAGTCGACAACGGGTTACATCTTTAAGTTAGCAGGAGGTGCAGTATTATGGAAAAGTGAGAAACAGAAATCAATGACATCCTCTACCATGCAAACGGAGTTTGTAGCATGCTTTTCGGCCGCTACTCAGGCAATTTGGCTCCGGAACCTCATAAGGGAGTTGACCGTATTTGATTTTGTGGATCGGCCCATATAGTTGTATTGTGACAATAACTCTGCAGTGTTGTTTGTTAACAACAACAGAGGTCTCAAGGGGTCTAAGCATATGGAGGTCAAGTACTTGACCATAAAGGAAAAAGTCAGGGATGGTGACATTTCAGTAGAGCACATTTCCACAGATGATATGGTAGCAGATCCACTAACTAAAGGCCTTCGCCCTTGTATTTTTGAACGATATGTCGTTAGCATGGGCTTAGGAGTATCATGGGATACTGTTGTTTAGTGGGAGCTGTTTTTTTTTAAAAAAATTTATGCTCTAATATAGTTTACATCTGTGTTCTGTTACTCTTTGTAACATTTTGGATGTGTATCAACTCATTTGCATTCAATAAGGTGTTTCTGAATGCATTGTTGTTATGTTAAATACACATATAAGGTGAAAATCTTAAGGTACTGTGTAAACCTTGAGTAAAGGCTATGGGCATTCAGTTATTAGCCTTAAGGATATGTCTTATTACACATAAAGTAATGTTAACAATAAGGATAAGACATATGTAGGTTCATTGGAACCATAAAGATATTCTCTAGTGACACATCAGGTTTTTGTGACACTTAAGGAAAGAGAATGAGGACTGACAAAGGGGATGACGCATGAGGTATCACTCTTTATGAGGTGTCATCCGTTTGCCACACAACCATATCGAATCCATATCAGTAAAGTCTAAGACACTTGTGACCATGGAAGGCTCTGCGTGATTACATGCAGTTACCGCCATGATTCGGTGTTTGAAACTTTATGGGATCGGATTGACTATTAAGAATTATCCATAGACCAAATAAAGGTGCACATAAGGTACGATTTCAATTAATATAGCCCAAGTGGGAGAATGTAACGTTTTCCTAATGTGGGTTATATTAATTGAGATTGTTATTACCCGCTTACGGGTCTGGTCTAATAAATTTGGATATACAGTTTCTTAATTGGTCGGATATGGGCCCGGCTTGTGTGGGCCGAGTTCGGCCCGGCCCGTTATGAGAGGGCATGGCTGGAAACTCTATAAATAGAGCTGCAGGTCCCTCCTCTGCACCTAACTCTCTCCAATCTCTCTCAAACGCTCTCAAACGCACCTAAGGCTCCCGTGAGTTGGCTGAGGTTTGCTTAAGCGGTCTCATAGCGCCGGGGCTTCGGGGGTGACAGGGGAGAAGACCTACGGCACCGGTTCATAGTCATTTTCGCATCCAGGCCGATGGAATCCAAAACAGGTGCACAAATTCTATCCATCCTTTTACCATACCGTTAATATCTCGCTATGGTGATCCTAGGGCGCTCGGCCGAGCCATACGGGCCGGCCAACAAAAGATACTTCTGAGGAGATTGCAGTGGAATAGAGAGAGCATTGCAAAGAGATTAAAGGTTTCGAAGGCAACTACAGGTGTCCGAAAAAGATAATAATGGTTTTGAAGCACAAACCTGGTACGTGAGAACTGCATGCATAGATGCTTAAAGTTCTTGCGTCTCTCCATTTTCCAACTTTTAAACTTTCTAATTAGTCGAATTTCTAGTTTTATCTATTTAGTTTTTGTACTTTTGTTTTAGAATGAGAAATTTTTTGGAATCGTTCCTTTTATTTTTATCTGCTGAATTTGACAGTGGACTTTTCATGCTTTTTTTTTTCTGTATAATTGATAGAATGTGCACATATGATACTTTTCTTTTTGATAAGGCAGTTTATCAAATAGATTATATTCGAATTTCCAAAGTTTATTGCCCGTGAGATATTTATGTTTAACATATTTTCTCGAGACATTTATTAACAAAATCCTAAATGAAATAAAGAAACGGAAGACAAAAAGAAAGTCATTAGTCTATGGCCGAAAAGCCACAAATCGTGGGCGGCTAATGGCGTGGACTTTGACGTCGGTGAAGCTTCCTACACCAAACAGACGAGACAGACCCTTCAATAATATAAATCCTTAATTAATTGACGGGGGAAAATTCGTGGAACTAGGAAGCATATAATTATATCCTTAATTAGGTTTTCGTCATTATGTCTCCCTTTAATACTTCCAAAGGGTGCCTGTTGTCTCGATGTAGGTGGAGCTATCCTAGGTTTAAGTTTCCATGAAAGTTTGCAACAAGAAAAGCGGGGTTTCGTGGCGTCTGGGGGGAGCGTGAGAGTTCAGGAAGATTTGATTACAGTTGGGTCGTGGGAGCGGGGCTTGAGGGTGCCGGCGCTATGAATTTTGGGATGGGACCATCATCATCTTCGAAGATCTTTGAAAGTGGGGTTGGTCACTCGTGTGCAAACTTATCGAGAGCATATGTTGCTCTTCACGGCAAGTCGAAAATAAATTATGCTAAAGTGATATGTATATCTCACTTAAAGGATTGGATGCTCGAGCTGAATTAGGCATCGTACGGTCTGTAACGATGATCCAATTTGCGATACTATCCTCAAGAATAGATTCTAGGAAAAGTGCCAAAAAAGTCCTAAACCTTTTTGTATTAGTGCCAATTTAGTCCTAAACCTTTTTTTGGTGCCAATTCAGTCCTAAACCTTTTGCATTTATGCCAATTTAGTCATAAACCTTTTTTTGGTGCCAATTTAGTCCTAAACCTTTTAAATTGGTGCCAATTCAGTCCTAAACCTTTTGTTTTTGTGCCAATTTAGTCCTTTCGGCCAATTTTGACTGGAATTTGCCGACGTGGACGCCTGCCGGTCACCGGCGCCGACGTGGACAACTTTAATAATATTTTAATATTTTTTTGAATTTTTATTTTTTTTTCCTTCTTTTTTTTATTTTTTTTTCCACGTTTTTTTTTTGGTCTCTCCCTCCTTCCTCTGGCCGGCGAGCTCGACCTCGCCGGCCACTGGCGAGGGCGAGCCTCGTCTTGGTTGGGCGAGGCTCGAGCCCTCGCCGGAGGCCGCGGCGAGGGCGAGGCCCGACCTCGCCGGATCTAGCGAGGTCGCTGGGCGAGGCTTGACCTCGCCAGATCCGGCGAGGTCGGGCCTCGCTTGACCATGGCGAGGCTCGAGCCATCTCCGGAGGCCTCGGCGAGGGCTCGAGCCTTGCCCGAGCCAAGGCGAGGCCGCCCTCGCCCGGTGGGCCGGCGAGGTCGAGCCTCTCCCGGCGACCTCGCCGAGATCCGGCGAGGTCGGGCCTCGCCCGACCATGGCGAGGCTCGAGCCCTCGCCGCGGCCTCCGGCGAGGGCTCGAGCCTCGCCCGACCAAGGAGAGGCTCGCCCTCGCCAGTGGCCGGCGAGGTCCAGCTCGCCGGCCTCTGGCCTCTGGCCGGTCGCCGGACCGGCGACCGGCCGGAGGAAGGAGGGAGAGACCAAAAAAAAAAGTGAAAAAAAAAGAAAAAAAAGGAAAAAAATAAAAATTCAAAAAATTATTAAAATATTATTAAAGTTATCCACGTCGGCGCCGGTGACCGGCTGCCGGCTGGCAGGCGTCCACGTCGACAAATTCCGGTCAAAATTGGCTAGAAGGACTAAATTGGCAAAAAAACAAAAGGTTTAGGACTGAATTGGCACCAATTTAAAAGGTTTAGAACTGAATTAACACCAAAAAAAGGTTTAGGACTAAATTGGCATCAATGCAAAAGGTTTAGGACTAAATTGGCATCAAAAAAAGGTTTAGGACTAAATTGGCACTAATACAAAAAGGTTTAGGACTTTTTTGGCACTTTTCTCAGTTGATTCTCGAGAGAAGGCTGGACCGGTTTTTCAACTCATTTGGCGCCACACGAGCTCGTCCTTGACCAGAAAAGCCTTTGCCTGTGACAGCTCAGCCTGTGCAACACTCGAATCGTGACGAACTTTGAAACGTTTGAAGCTTAGCAACTCGCTCAAACTTAACTAAGATCTGGCGTACTTGAAACACGAAAATGAATAAATCGATTTGGCGACTCGCATCGGCATATTAGCATATCGTGCGATGGCAATGCTTTTTTCTCATTCCTTTCTGTGCCAATCCAGCTTTCATTGCCTATTGTAATCTTAGGGACGCCAAAGACTGTAATAGGAGGAGTAGTAATGGAGAACTTCGAGATAATTAATGGAATTGTAAAGGCTCATCCTATGATTAGAGGATAAAATTAATGAGCCGTGTGGTTAGTTAAGGTTGTCTTTTTTGTCTGTGCTTTAGGCTCATACAGTTGAATGGACCGGATGGCTTGGAATGTAAATTGTGACACTACCATCTTCCCCACGCGATCATGCTTGGTTCAAAACTTGATTTTAGGTTGTGCCGGAGTAGTTATATAAGTGTATTATAGATATCAAACTGCGTTTAGACCATTGAAAATAATGAGTCTCATATGAATCTCACGTGGGTCTCACCAGATTTGACGATCTAGATTGAATTTAATACGTGGTAAGTTCATGGAATATTTGTTCGTTGTGCGCACCGTCATTTTGTCTTAGTTCAGGATGGATCTCCACACACCCCTTTGCATTTTTTTAACCGACATTATCATTTTTTTCCCTTTTTTTTTCCTATTCATTTTGTGGAAGTAATATGGTCCTATAGAAATGGTCCAATGATTTGTTTACTTTAACTCAAGGTTACTCAAGATTTTCTTTTTCTAGTAACAGTATATTCGAGACTTTTTGAGCGCACGACTCATATGCACAGAATTCGGCAGGGCTCATCGCATACATGTCGAGTAATGGCAGGAGATACAAGGATTTGTGCTTCTAGGAATATTTCTAGGTCAACATGCGAGTCTTATACATTGACTGCACTCTACACCACTCGTTTCGAAACCTATACTTGGCCCCATAAGGGAAATAATCTGAAAAATCATTTGTCATTCTTTCTGCAATAGAAAGTAAAACGCACCAGAAATCATATCTTAAGATTGGTTAAAATCTTTTAATAAACTTAAGATGCACACCAAATTCTGAGGTTGTGGAGTAGAAGCAGCTATAAGCTAAAGAAGCCAGACCACCAGTGGTACATCACAAGTATACCACAAACCGGACATACCATGTCCAAATCACTGGTTTATCTCTTCCATACAGTCTTCATCTTTGCTACGTTGAAAGCAGCTCAGTCCTTGATCCTTACCTCTAAAAGAAATAGCTTCCCTGCATCTGACAATGAGAGGTCAAGCCATGGATTTGTCTCGGTGATCCATTCTATGACATGCCATGTTCAGAGGAACCGGCGGGTCTGAGTATGAGCCGTCGACTATTTGCTCGAAAATCCATCTGTTCGCTGCTTCGGTGAAATGTATTCCATCCCAACTGACCCGGACCGACGGATCCTCGCACGACTTTGCTATTACGATCTCTTTGCCTTCAACTGTAATCTTGAATCCACACCTCCTACTGTTGTTGTAGTTGTACTTACCGCCATGACCGCAGCAGGCTACGAAAGGTTGCTGAAATCCTGCAAATTAGCAAAATTGTCATCGCAGGCCAAGTGTTATTGAGGCAACCTCCGATGATATAGTGAAAATAATCCATTGTATTCCATCCCTTTGTGTTTACCTAAATCTATGCTGAAACTATAAGTCCATTAGATTCTACAGCAACGCACCTATCAAATGACCTGTTCTGGAAAAATTATTAGGTCTGAAAAAGGATGCGGAGGTACTGAGGTAATCACCATGTTTGTGTGCTTGAGTGATGAGATTATACTTCACAGAGTACACATCAACATATGTTATTGCTGCTAGAGGAAGTTCTGTCCTGAGTGAATCCACTGCTTGCTTCAACCTGGCATTGAAGGACTGAGCCAACTCATTGAAAGGGCTCAAGCAACCGTGTTCATCTTCTGGAGCTTCGAGATGATACCGGTCCATGATGTAGATCAAGCACCCCAACGGGCCCGTGTTGTGAATCCAAAATGACCTTCCTCCTTCATCGTATACTTTCTGTTTCGGCATAAATCTTTTTGCTCATCAAAGTACTTCAGAAATGATTAGAATTGAATATGGAATATTGGCAAGAACTAGATTAGATAAATGGCAGCACCTTTATTGCATCTGAGTAGTGAGTCATCACATCAGGAATGTATGCCTTTATCTGATCAATGGTCATGTTCTGCTTCAATCCAGCTGTGAGATCGTTTTGGCCGATGTCAAACGTGTACAGAGCCCTGGAGAAGTACTCTTCTGGTGGCAATAAGCTCGTGAACACGCCTCCTTTTCGTTAACAGAAGGCACGGCGCATCAAAACAAGAACATCCACATTAGCATCTGAAAATGACAATAGCGATGAGAAGCAATTCGATTGCCAGGTTTACGCAGTCCGCCGTCGAGAATCGGTACCTTGAGACCGAAAGTATTGTGACCTCACGAGAAAGTCAGAGAACTCGTAGAGCTGAACGTTTAATGCGATCGGACTATATCCGCTCTGCGAAAGGGTCATGTTCTGAGGCCGGACCGGTGATCCGGCCGTGGCGAAATTGGCTCCATGACTGAAATTTGAACCGACGGAGTCCAAATATGCACTCAGATGAGGCAATCTCAAATCCTCCGCTGCAAAAAAGAAAGAACACTTTATTTAGCTCACAAATCACCATTAACCCAATAAATTCTGGCTCATTTTTTTTTTCAGATCAATGATTCTGTAGTGTAATCTGGACATCACATGGCACAAAAAAACATCGAAATCATTTGGACAAACGAATAGATTATCGTGTTTAGTTTTTTTTTTTTTGGTAAGGAAATCGTGTTTAGTTTTTCATATAGCTATAAATATAAAAAAAGGATTTTGTTAACGAGTATCTTATGAGCTCTTGTTAATCAACAAATTAAGAAATTTCAATTGTCAGCGCACCGATTTCCCTCGTTTTAGGATTACAATATTTCCAACGCCTCGTACAACATATATATATGCAACTAATGATTGATATAATCTGTAGTCTACGTTTCTTTTCTTGCTTCTGGGGTCGTCTAAGTGCTCCGTCTCCTATGCCTCGAGCTCCTAAAACGCTCATTAATGTACTAATCTGGGCCATAGAATATTCATCTTGTCGTGAAACTAAACCCGAAAAGCTTAGCAAAGACTATTTTAAGACGCTTTACAAGCAATTACAGCTTGCTTGGTTTTGCTCAAAAAGGATCTTACATTCCTCAAATTTATCATAATCACAATAATTAAAAGCGAAAGGAATTTTACGATTTAAAAAGTGTACGCATATAATTTAATATTAATACTAGGTTTTATGCTATTGATTAGTTTTATTCGAAAGGAATGCAAAGTTGACTAACTATTCTCGCGCGCATATATCGGCCGGATTACATATGGACAGATCTTACCTACCAGAATATGTTGAATTTGAAAATCTGCCTGAGGTTGGACCGTGAAACTCAGATTCAAATTCAAAAATAATTTGAATAATGGCATCTAACGTTTTTTGCAAGCAATCTCTGAAGAAAATTCGGATCTGGGAATTCTTATTCTCGCAAGATCAGTACGTGGGACTCCATGAAACTCAGATTCATTCCAAGGAAAGTGAAGGTTGCGTACCGATGAAGTCGATGAGCAGGCGGCCGTCGCAGTACCGCCCGGACAGCCTGTGGAAGTACGTCTCTCCGTTCGGCGGGGGGGCCTGCCCGAACGCCGCCGACAGCCCGCCTGTGTCGGAGTTCGAGTCCCCGAAGTTGAAGATGGACGGGAAATCGCACGCCGCCGCAGCAGCCGAACAAGCCGGAAATTGACGGAACAGCAACGCGAGCGCCACCACGGCCATTCGCAGGCCGAAGAAGGCCATCTCCCTCGAGTCAGCCTCCATTTGTTCAGAGTGCGTGCACGAGCGTATGTCAGCGAAAGGAAGAGTATATAAATAAGATGACCTGGTAATTTAAAAATGTTTCTTGCAACGACTATTGTTCAATTTGAATGCCGTCCATAAATGTCTGGATGTTCGTGTGATAAATTTATTCCCTGTTCACATTATACACAAACTTAACTAAGATCTGGCGTACTTGAAACACGAAAATGAATAAATCGATTTGGCGACTCGCATCGGCATATTAGCATATCGTGCGATGGCAATGCTTTTTTCTCATTCCTTTCGCTGCGCCAATCCAGCTTTCATTGCCTATTGTAATCTTATGGACGCCAAAGACTGTAATAGGAGTAGTAGTAATGGAGAACTTCGAGATAATTAATGGAATTGTAAAGGCTCATCCTATGATTAGAGGATAAAATTAATGAGCCGTGTGGTTAGTTAAGGTTGTCTTTTTTGTCTGTGCTTTAGGCTCATACAGTTTAATGGACCGGATGGCTTGGAATGTAAATTGTGACACTACCATCTTCCCCACGCGATCATGCTTGGTTCAAAACTTGATTTTCGGTTGTGTCGGAGTAGTTATATAAGTGTATTATAGATATCAAACTGCGTTTAGACCATTGAAAATAATGAGTCTCATATGAATCTCACGTGGGTCTCACCAGATTTGACGATCTAGATTGAATTTAATACGTGGTAAGTTCATGGAATATTTGTTCGTTGTGCGCACCGTCATTTTGTCTTAGTTCAGGATGGATCTCCACACACCCCTTTGCATTTTTTTAACCGACATTATCATTTTTTTCCCTTTTTTTTCCTATTCACTTTGTGGAAGTAATATGGTCCTATAGAAATGGTCCAATGATTTGTTTACTTTAACTCAAGGTTACTCAAGATTTTCTTTTTCTAGTAACAGTATATTCGAGACTTTTTGAGCGCACGACTCATATGCACAGAATTCGGCAGGGCTCATCGCATACATGTCGAGTAATGGCAGGAGATACAAGGATTTGTGCTTCTAGGAATATTTCTAGGTCAACATGCGAGTCTTATACATTGACTGCACTCTACACCACTCGTTTCGAAACCTATACTTGGCCCCATAAGGGAAATAATCTGAAAAATCATTTGTCATTCTTTCTGCAATAGAAAGTAAAACGCACCAGAAATCATATCTTAAGATTGGTTAAAATCTTTTAATAAACTTAAGATGCACACCAAATTCTGAGGTTGTGGAGTAGAAGCAGCTATAAGCTAAAGAAGCCAGACCACCAGTGGTACATCACAAGTATATCACAAACCGGACATACCATGTCCAAAATCACTGGTTTATCTCTTCCATACAGTGTTCATCTTTGCTACGTTGAAAGCAGCTCAGTCCTTGATCCTTACCTCTAAAAGAAATAGCTTCCCCGCATCCGACAATGAGAGGTCAAGCCATGGATTTGTCTCGGCGATCCATTCTATGACATGCCATGTTCAGAGGAACCGGCGGGTCTGAGTACGAGCCGTCAACTATTTGCTCGAAAATCCATCTGTTCGCTGCTTCGGTGAAATGTATTCCATCCCAACTGACCCGGACCGACGGATCCTCGCACGACTTTGCTATTACGATCTCTTTGCCTTCAACTGTAATCTTGAATCCACACCTCCTACTGTTGTTGTAGTTGTACTTACCGCCATGACCGCAGCAGGCTACGAAAGGTTGCTGAAATCCTGCAAATTAGCAAAAATGTCATCGCAGGCCAAGTGTTATTGAGGCAACCTCCGATGATATAGTGAAAATAATCCATTGTATTCCATCCCTTTGTGTTTACCTAAATCTATGCTGAAACTATAAGTTCATTAGATTCTACAGCAACGCACCTATCAAATGACCTGTTCTGGAAAAATTATTAGGTCTGAAAAAGGATGCGGAGGTACTGAGGTAATCACCATGTTTGTGTGCTTGAGTGATGAGATTATACTTCACAGAGTACACATCAACATATGTTATTGTTGCTAGAGGAAGTTCTGTCCTGAGTGAATCCACTGCTTGCTTCAACCTGGCATTGAAGGACTGAGCCAACTCATTGAAAGGGCTCAAGCAACCTTGTTCATCTTCTGGAGCTTCGAGATGATACCGGTCCATGATGTAGATCAAGCAGCCCAACGGGCCCGTGTTGTGAATCCAAAATGACCTTCCTCCTTCATCGTATACTTTCTGTTTCGGCATAAATCTTTTTACTCATCAAAGTACTTCAGAAATGATTAGAATTGAATATGGAATATTGGCAAGAACTAGATTAGATAAATGGCAGCACCTTTATTGCATCTGAGTAGTGAGTCATCACATCAGGAATGTATGCCTTTATCTGATCAATGGTCATGTTCTGCTTCAATCCAGCTGTGAGATCGTTTTGGCCGATGTCAAACGTGTACAGAGCCCTGGAGAAGTACTCTTCCGGTGGCAATAAGCTCGTGAACACGCCTCCTTTTCGTTAACAGAAGGCACGGCGCATCAAAACAAGAACATCCACATTAGCATCTGAAAATGACAATAGCGATGAGAAGCAATTCGATTGCCAGGTTTATGCAGTCTGCCGTCGAGAATCGGTACCTTGAGACCGAAAGTATTGTGACCTCACGAGAAAGTCAGAGAACTCGTAGAGCTGAACGTTTAATGCGATCGGACTATATCCGCTCTGCGAAAGGGTCATGTTCTGAGGCCGGACCGGTGATCCGGCCGTGGCGAAATTGGCTCCATGACTGAAATTTGAACCAACGGAGTCCAAATATGCACTCAGATGAGGCAATCTCAAATCCTCCGCTGCAAAAAAGAAAGAACACTTTATTTAGCTCACAAATCACCATTAACCCAATAAATTCTGGCTCATTTTTTTTCAGATCAATGATTCTGTAGTGTAATCTGGACATCACATGGCACAAAAAAACATCGAAATCATTTGGACAAACGAATAGATTATCGTGTTTAGTTTTTCATATGGCTATAAATATAAAAAAATGATTTTGTTAACGAGTATCTCATGAGCTCTTGTTAATCAACAAATTAAGAAATTTCAATTGTCAGCACACCGATTTCCCTCGTTTTAGGATTACAATATTTCCAACGCCTCGTACAACATATATATATATATATATATATATATATATATATATATATATATATATGCAACTAATGATTGATATAATCTGTAGTCTACGTTTCTTTTCTTGCTTCTGGGGTCGTCTAAGTGCTCCGTCTCCTATGCTTCGAGCTCCTAAAACGCTCATTAATGTACTAATCTGGGCCATAAAATATTTGTCTTGTCGTAAAGTCAAACCCGAAAGCTTAGAAAAGACTATTTTAAGACGCTTTACAAGCAATTACAGCTTGCTTGGTTTTGCTAAAAAAGGATCTTACATTCCTCAAATTTATTATAATCACAATAATTAAAAGCGAAAGGAATTTTACGATTTAAAAAGTGTACGCATATAATTTAATATTAATACTAGGTTTTATGCTATTGATTAGTTTTATTCGAAAGGAATGCAAAGTTGACTAACTATTCTCGCGCGCATATATCGGCCGGATTACATATGGACAGATCTTACCTACCAGAATATGTTGAATTTGAAAATCTGCCTGAGGTTGGACCGTGAAACTCAGATTCAAATTCAAAAATAATTTGAATAATGGCATCAAACTTTTTTGCAAGCAATCCCTGAAGAAAATTCGGATCTGGGAATTCTTATTCTCGCAAGATCAGTACTTGGGACTCGATGAAACTCAGATTCATTCCAAGGAAAGTGAAGGTTGCGTACCGATGAAGTCGATGAGCAGGCGGCCGTCGCAGTACCGCCCGGACGGCCTGTGGAAGTACGTCTCTCCGTTCGGCGGGGGGGCCTGCCCGAACGCCGCCGACAGCCCGCCTGTGTCGGAATTCGAGTCCCCGAAGTTGAAGATGGACGGGAAATCGCAAGCCGCCGCAGCAGCCGAACAAGCCGGAAATTGACGGAGCAGCAACGCGAGCGCCACCACGGCCATTCGCAGGCCGAAGAAGGCCAGCTCCCTCGAGTCAGCCTCCATTTGTTCAGAGTGCGTGCAAGAGCGTATGTCAGCGAAAGGAAGAGTATATAAATAAGATGACCTGGTAATTTAAAAATGTTTCTTGCAACGACTATTGTTCAATTTGAATGCCGTCCATAAATGTCTGGATGTTCGTGTGATAAATTTATTCCATGTTCACATTATGCACAAACGTATCGACTCAAATGTACACTAGGGGAGATCTCTCTCCGAGACTCCGATCGTGTTTCTCGATTATCGACTAGTGAGATCGTGCAGCTTATGCGAGAGCACCGGGCTTTGTCGATCTATTCAAAATGAAGATGTCGATTATACAAGAGAGTTGTCGATTCGGTGGACAAGTTGTCGATTGGCTACCAAGATTTCGATTTACAAGTTGTCGATTTTGAGACTCCCTATCGACTACCTAATGACTGGAGGCTGTTTAATTTCATCGATTTCTATTGCTGTTTGGAGATCTCCTACAATGATTATTCGGCTTCCAAGGATGGTGCACGAATTTGGGAGAGTCAAAGATCAAGTTTCTATGTCTTTAAATGCATTTCTGGTTTCTAAGTGTTTTAATGCATTTTTTTTTTAATTTCTTAGGACATTAATGTGTTTTCTAGTTCATATGTCTTTAATTAATTAGGTTGTTCACATGTCTTTAATGTTTGTTTATTTCCTATTTATTAGTTCCTCGATATTCCTCCATAAAGAGAGGCAAAATCTCAAATGTAAGATAGAAGATTTCAATATTGAAAATATATGAGATTTGTTTTTGAGTGAGCAAATATCTATCCCGATTTCTGTATCTTTGGAATGTAGATTCTTCTTTGGTGGTGAGCCAAGAAACCCTGTACCTTCGGCTTGCAAAAAAAAAAAAAAAGAGCTTTGGTGGTGAACTTTATCAATCCCGATCTTGATCACTAGCTGGTGGCGTGTCTTGTATGCCTTGGTTCTAATTGTATTCTGTCTGTTGGGGAGAATCGAGCAACAATTCACCAAGAACAAAACCCAATCGATGATCAATATCTCCCCCACAATTGAACCGATCGAAATCGACTTAATCTTAGCAACAACCAACAATATTCCAGCAATTCAACCTTGAAATAATAAGGAGACAAATGCAATAACGACACCAAAATTTAACGTGGAAACCTAATGCGGAAAAAACCACGGACTGCCCCAAAAACTTCCACTAATCACCAAGAATAATAGGATACACCAAGTTCTTCTCTAGTCACACACTAGAGGCACAACATCAACATTACAATATCATTTTCATCACCATGAAGGTGAATTTACATAAAAGGGAGGAGAAAACCCTAACCGTGAATAGAGAGTTCGGAGGAGATTCTCGACGAACGAAATCGATCAACTCGTAGCCCTCAGTCTCACGAACAACGTACTAAAATTTGAGCCAATTCCAACAACGTTTGGCCCTCGAATTGGGACCACAAGCCGCGGCCCCTTTTCTTCTCTCCCGTTCTCTCGTGCTCTCGGTGAGGACTCTCTGTTTTTCTCTCTCTTTTGTGGGCACACACTTCACGCACGAAGCACTTCTTTTCGTTCTTTTCTTTTTTTGACTTTTGTTTCTTTTATCTTTTATTTTATTTTATGCTAGCTCGGCCCCACATAAGGTGGACCCAGTCAACACTATCACGTATGTTTATTCCCATACACTCTGACCTCTCCGTTTTCTTATCCATAATCACTCAAAACAACACTCGTCCGCCCTCGCTCACCCATCATCGGTGATGTCCGACGTGGCATCGCTCATCCAATTAAAACATCATCTTGCCGAACGCGCGTCCGAAAATCAGGTGCCCTGTGAAGCACAGATACGCAGAGTCGCACCTTTCTTGTGCCCTGCTTGCATGCGATGGTAGGAAAAACTGAAGTCCTAAGCTTGTAGATGCTTTTTCATGTATGAATAGGCTTGTAACACAAGACGATGCTGGAATTCGATGTCGGAAATGTACCTCCTAGTTTGCATTCCCGCAAATCACAAACTGAAAACAGCGAAAAAGTAGTTCTGGAAAAAGACAACAGAACAAGTTTGGCAAGAGAGGATCATGTTCATGTCCGCTTCAGGATGGAGGCAACCTCAGGCAAGCCGAGCTCAATGGAACAGGTGGGTCAGAGAACAAGCCACTCCTGATGTGTTCAAAGATCTGCCTGTTAGCTGCCTCAGTGAAATGCACTCCATCCCAATTCACATGAAGTGCCGGATTTTCGCAGGACTTCGCCACCATCACTTCCTCCCCGTCCACCATCGCCGTCGCGCCGCATCCCATGTGAATGTCATAGTTGTACCTTCCTCCATGGCCGCAGCAAGTCCTCAGCGGATGCTTGAAACCTGCATATATAATTCGCAGGAAACGGTTTCATCCTAGATTCTTGTAGTCTGATCTAACACTACGTCAATACAACGTATTAGATATTTGAAAACCACTAAGGGAGTACACTAACCGTATTTCTCGGGATGGCTAATCAGGGAGTATTTGACAGAGTAGACGTCGACATACGTGATCGCTGCCTGAGGCAACTCCTGCCTCAACTGCATCACAACTTCCTTTAGCCCGCGGTTGAAATCCTGAGCCACTTCGTTGAAAGGGGACGCGCAGCCGGCGGGGTCCACTTGTGATGCCAGGATGGGTACCCGCTCCATCACATATGGTAGGCAACCGACCGGGCCCGTGTTGTGAATCCAAAGGAACCTGCCGCCTTGGCTGTATACGTACTGCACATACAGGGTAGTTTTAACTAGGAAGAGGAAAATTACAACCATGTTGGATATCCATTCACATGATTCGAGGTACGGGAAGTGTTTCAGGTTCAGGTACGAACCGAGACAATGTTCTTGAACTGCCCTAGGACATCGGGAATGTATGCTCTCACTTCCGAGGTAGACATGTTCATGAAGTACCCGGCTGTGAGGTCATTCTGGCCGATATCAAAGGTATACAGAGCCTCAGAGAAAACTTCTGCCTTGGGCAACAGCTTCTCAAAGACCTCTCCTATATTCAACAGTCTCATTTACATGATTATGAATGAACACATCGGCACCGTGTTGGTTACAAATGCTAAAAGGGCAAGGAATGGATTGATGATTGTACCTTTTTGACGAGCCACTGGAGTTCGGTTACGAAACTCATAGAACTCGTTGTACTGAACGTCGAGAGAGATGGGGCTGAACCCCGACTGTTGAAGGGTCGTGTTCTGAGGCCGAATGGTGGAACCTGCAGTCGCAAAGTTGGCTCCGTGGCTGAAGTTGGATCCCACCGAGTTGAGGTACGCACTCAGATACGGTAATCCCAAGTTCTCAGCTGTGAAAGACATAAACAATCGAGTCTTTTAGTATCTCTATTATTACTCGATTGGCTGATTAAGCTGATATACATCTCGCAGTTGGATAGAATCTAGACGCTGCTAAAAAATATGATCGATGACTAATCATAAAGACACAAACCGGAGCTATTACAATGACATTCCAGGGAAAAAGTACTATGCTTTATGATTCTTAGGATCGGTAAATTCTCAATTTGACACAGGAAAAAATGAAGTCAATTTAAATCTTCCAAGATCGCAAGTCGCTACTTTTCTTGAGCCTTGCCTTGGGGACCAATTACTTCATGTATTTACATACATAAGTGTCCCTAGAAATTTCAGCATCCTGGACATTGATCTTATGGGCTAACGTCAGATAACATCTTTGTCTTTGTTCAGATGTTTGAGTACCTCTAGTGTTCGGTGTTGAATGTCACCAGCAACAGAATAGCTTCGGACGTATAGAAGAAGCAGAATTCACGAGAAAATGAAGCTCATATCAGTAAAATCAAGTGTTACCTATGAAGTCTACCAGGACGCGGCCATCGGTGTACCTCCCGGCAGGGCTGTGGAAGTAGGTCTCGCCTTCAGGCCACGGAGCCTGGCCAAACACAGCCGACAGGCCGCCGGTGTCCAAGTTTGAGTCCCCGAAATTAAACATCGCCGGGAAATCGCAGGATGCTCGAGCCGCACACGCCAATCGACACAGCAACAGCACCGTGAAGAAGCAGGAAAAACATTTGGCCTCCATTTTTGTGAGAGAAACTTGAAGCGAGTTGAGTGAAACCTCATAGAAGTTGAGGCCTTTATAGGTGATAACAAGTCCAAAACTGACGGAGTACTGGATGGGATACGATCATTAAAGTTGTTTGTTTGGATGAGGTCAGAAATGTGTAGTTTTTACTGTTTCATTTTTTTTATGAATATTTGCTGAAATTTGAAGTTATTTACTCCATGGTAGAATCTCATCAGATCTTTTTTCTGGTCTAGTTCTCCTCCCCGGATAGATTCCCAACCTTTCAAGAGTGGTTAGACAGAGTCAAAAAATTTTCTCAGCAATACAGGGCCATTTGCACAAGACATTAGATTATTTCTATGGACCAAGTTAGTAATCTTAAGCTTAGATATATGCAAGAAAATGATTGCATTTTCAAGTGTAATCTAAGATAAAATTCATGTTTAATTTCACGCTTTCTTCTTAGGTTACTTTGCGGATGAGTTTTGCTGATAAGATTTTAGTATGTCTAACATTGTCCTCGTAACTTTTCTTGTAACAAAAGACGTGTGAGGATACGGCATTTTCGAGTATAATCTAAGATAAGACATTAGATATGACATTAGATTATTTCTATGGACCAAGTTAGTAATCTTAATCTTAGATATATGCAAGAAAATGATTGCATTTTCGAGTGTAATCTAAGATAAAATTCATCTCGATTTCACGCTTTCTTATTAGATTACTTAGCGGACGAGTTTCGCTAATAAGATTTTAGCATGTCTAACATTGTCCTCGTAACTTTTCTTGTAACAAAAGACGCGTGAGGATACAGCATTTTAGCGCGGCGCCTAATGTGCTGCGGCAACTGTTAATTTGTGTGCTTCCTAGTTCCTAACTCATGCTAAACTCCACCATTGACTTGAAAGTCCAGCTTGGACTAGATTTGGTCATTTTGCTGTCAGTCATATTATTCAATCTCTCTCTTGTAGATTTTCATTTGATCCTTTTCGTCTTTAAGAGAAATGACAGAAAAGAAAGAGAGAGAGATAGCAAAATCTGATCCCCATTCAAATTTGCAAATTGAGCAGCTAAGACATGGGATCAAAGGGCAAACAAAAAAGAATCTAGCAAGGTGAACTCGATTCAAAGTGTGACTCACTGAGAGGGAATCCTATGACAAGCCTTGTTCAATGGAACAGGCGGGTCAGAAAATGAACCGCCCACGATGTGATCAAAGATCTGTTTGTTGGCTGCTTCAGTGTAATGGACACCATCCCAGTTCACATGAACTGATGGGTCTTCACATGATTTTCCCACCAACACCTCCTTCCCGCCGACCGTGATCTTCGCACCGCAGCCCATGTGGATGTTGTAGTTATACTTCCCTCCGTGGCCACAACACGTTCTCAATGGATGCTTGAACCCTGCATTGTTGGTGACAGACATTAGTTGTTGATCAGAATCGGTCAATACCAGATGATTTGTGGGTTACTTGACACTTACCGTACTTCTTGGGCTGGCTACTCAGGGCGTATTTGATCGCGTAAACGTCCACGTAGGTGATGGCAGCTAACGGCAGCTCCTTCCTCAATTGGGTCACAACTTTCTTCAATCCGTGGTTGAAAACTCGTGCCACTTCGTTGAATGGGGATGCACAGCCCGCTCGGTCAACTTGCGACGCTAAGATCGGGATCCGCTCCATCACGTACGGGAGGCAACCAACCGGGCCCGTGTTGTGTATCCAAAAGTACCTCCCTCCTTCGCCATAGAGGTACTGCACCGTGCAGGTACATTCAGTAATTAGAAAATCTCGGACTCAAATGGATAACAAGGTATATCTAGTACTCTGACCTTGACAATGTTCTTGAATTGACCAAGCACATCGGGTATGTATGCCTTTACTTCGCTTGTGGACATGTTGAGGAAATAACCGGCCGTGAGGTCGTTCTGGCCGATGTCGAATGTGTACAGCGCCCGAGAGAAAACTTCTTCCTTGGGCAACAGCTTCTCATAGACCCCACCTTATGCTCGGGAAATGTAATTCAGTGACAGGATCATTTAGAAGTGAAAAAAAGCTATTGCATCATCTAAGATGGCGCTAGTTGTGAGCCATTCGACTCTTGTACAGATGATTTGGTCCTGTTTTAGGACATAAAATTCCATGAGATGAAGATTCTTATACCTCGGCCGCGGGCAACTTGAGATCGGCGGCGGAACTCGTAGAACTCGTTGAACTGAACGTCCAGAGAGATGGGACTGAACCCCGACTGATGGAGAGTCGTGTTCTGTGGCCTAATGGTCGAACCGGCGGTCGCGAAGTTGGCTCCATGACTGAAGTTCGACCCGACCGCATCCAAGTACGCGCTAAGATAGGGCAATCCGAAGCTTTGAGCTGAAAAAAACAGACACATACACGAACACCTTTCATTCCTTCTTCTGGAGAAATCAATTCAATGCTGAATCAACACATTGTGAGTTAGCTGATTGAGGACCCCATATGAATCATCGTTTGATCATGAAACTTCTTTTAACCTATATTGCCAAGAAAAATCCTGAATCCTGTCCAAAAATAGGAAGATAAAAGAAACCCTAGTTCAAATTCTCTGCCAATAATTTCCTCAGGCCCACCATTGACGTGCTCTGCACTCTGCCAATAACATCAATGTCTGCAAGTCAATTTCTGCGACCATGGGGACCAACGGAAACTTCGGATTCGCGCCGGACAAGAGAATCCCGCCCGTGGTTTTTGTGCATCTACTTTGCTCGCACATGCTTGTGTGCTCATTAACTTTGTCCCCACGAGTACTTAATTGATTTTTCTATACGACCCACGTCGCTTTCTGCTAATTTGTTTTTGGCTATATATTCTACTTATGATGGCCTGTTCTACCCGAAAACTGGACTTCATGCCTTTGTTTGGTGTAATCACATAGCATTCACGTTGCGTAAAAGAACCATTATTTAAGTGTCATGAACCCTTCTTTGAATCTTAATCATTCTACAAATGATGTCACATGAGGAACCAATCTGGCACTAATACTATCACGACTTGTTTTCTTAATGAAGGTTTGTCCATCCAGGAAGCAGCCTAATTTTTTAGCAGAGTAAAAAAGAAAACATCACGAGAGACTTGTCAAAGATCTGTACCTATGAAGTCGACCACGAGGCGGCCGTCGGCGTACCGCCCGGCGGGGCTGCGGAAGTAAGTCTCCCCGTGAGGCGGCGGCGCCTGGCCGAACACCGCCGAGAGGCCGCCGGTGTCAGAGTTCGAGTCTCCGAAGTTGAATATCGCCGGGAAGTCGCACGAGGCTCGAGCCAACGTTCCGCACCCGACCAAACTAGACAGCACCAACGCGGCGTAGAAGCCGATCAAACGTTTGGCCTCCATGGCTAGACCCAGCTGAGACCTGAACCAAGAAGAGAGAAAAGAAGAAAAGCTGTGATTTTCTCAAAGGGGGATGAGTGCAAAGTGAAGGAGATGAGACTGAAAAAGGCTAGTACTTTCTATAATGGGGGGGACGATCAATCGTTCACGTGCTGCTCTTTTTGTCACTTTTATGGCAATGATTGCATCGTTTTTGGACGACGATGTAGTTGTGACTTCCTTAGGAGAAGAAATTGTGGTGAAGCTGCGTCTGGATAGTTTTTGTGATTATTTTGCCTTGTCGTCATATTGGTAAAGTTTTTGATTTGGGGGACTGAACGTGGCAATCCGCAAAGGATATGATGCAATTTTATTAGAAGGGATTCTTCTTCGTATGGAATCTTCCGTGATATCAATTAGATGAAGTTCCTCTATTATGATCGGTGTCTCTGTTAACCTTATCCTTTTGACATATATCTATCTTGTAAAAAATGGTAGGATTGACTATGTGCATGACATATATCTATCTTGTGAGGAGCGTTGTGACAATATACTAGAGGAATCGAAATCGGGGCCATAGAGGTTCACGCCTAAAGTATTGTTCATTATGCTAAAATAGGGGCAAAACTATCTATGAAAATCTAACTCATTTTTGGCATGTTCCCAAGGATTGCATGTTTTTGGCAATTCAAGATCACACAAGATTCTTTTTGGGTGTTTTCGAAAGGTGCCATACCGTTTCATATCAAATCTATAGTATGAAAGAATGTTTCAAGAGAATCGAAAGTTAAATGATTTATAAGGACAAAATGCACGTCGTTTCGAGGGACATAAGCTCTTGAGTTGGAATCAGACATCTACTTAAATAACGAACATATATAGTTTTCTAGCAAAAAAATTAAAAAAACGAACATATATAGTTCACTGCCAAAGCACGTGAATAACTTAAATAATTTGGGATCGTACGCATAAATAAATTTCCCAAAAAGGACCACATCACTGTCTTTTAATATATGCGAATAATGATTTAAAAAATGCTCGAGGGACTCTCTGTATTCCAATGTATGATGTCTTGTTCCAATCATTTCCATCTAACCCAAGAGCCCATTTCAGGATAACCTACCAAGACATTTTCTGCTTAGTCTATCGGATTAATGTCTTACCACACTGGAGTTATTTGGGACGCAGCACCGCCAAGACCGTCCCAAAAGCAAGAAAGTCTTAATCTCTTAAGAACAAGAACAACCTAAAACAATCGATCTTCACCATCTTCGAGAAACCGATTCTGGATGGACTTGACTCCATGTGTTTTGGTGGTCTTCGTGATCAGCTTTATGGCTCCTCATCCCCGTGATGATGGCAGGCCTTGCAGATACAAACAGACGATGGTTAGAAGATTGGCTCCTCAAACAAACACCATCCTCTCTTCCATTTCATTTCCTGCCCTTGTGTTGGCGTTTCATACTTTATCCAGAGTCCCACTTTTGGGGGGGCCGGAAAAAGTCATTAATTTTTTTTCCATTTTTCTGGCACGATTATGGAACGGCCCGTCTGAACTTTAGATATAAGCTCAGCAAAATCAGGAGGATACTTGCTCGACGAAGTGATCGGTTTAGGCATCTGAAGAAGCTTTTTGACCTTTCTGAGAAAGATCAAGTTTTTTTTTTTTTTTTTTTTTTTTTTTGTCCCAAAGAAAGATCAAGTTTACTTCTTCTTCTTTTTTATCGAAAGATCAAGTTTACTTACTGACTTGAATTTTGATTCACCGCGGATGGCAGAAACTGAGACTCCATGGCCCAATGGATAAGGCGCTGGTCTACGGAACCAGAGATTCTGGGTTCGATCCCCAGTGGAGTCGATCTTCTTCTTCCATCTCTTTTCGTTCTTTTTGCTTACTTCCCTTTTCTGAATTCGAGTAAAATTGCATTCCCAAATTCCATCTCTTGCCCCATGTCTCAGTTTCACTGGTTGTTTTGTTACCTGAAAGACATCTCATCTGCACCGGAACCTTGACGATTCAGGACTCTTTTGGCCGGTGAGTTCAAATCCGAAGGCACGCCCAGAAGAAGCAAGATGGTCTCAATCGGCCTAGGGCAAACATTTCAATCGGTCCAAAAACAGACCGACACGGGGCCTTCCAGTGATGGTTTTACCTGGACATGGAGCACGAACACTGGAATTGGCAAAGAGTTTCCTATCTACCGTCCCACGATTGAACCGAGAATCTGTAGTCATATAGTCAGTCTATTGCTACTAGGAAAGCCTCACCAAGCTCATCACAGCCTCAAAATCAGGAGGAGAATATACTCAAGACAGGATTCCGCTAGTATTTGCATTTTCCATTCAGAGACTCTTCACCCATGCCCGATTGCTCAAACAAACGTAGCATGTGTGCTGAAATCCTCCCATGTCAAATCGAATCACTATATTCAAATACAAATATGTTCTTCGCAACACCAAACTTCTATTATCTCTTGCGAGAGTGACAGCATAACAGGAGCTGCACACCAAAAAGACCGAATTTCATAACATGACAAGGAAACGTTTAGCGATGAAAGGATTGTCGAATATAAATTGCCAGTCCCCTCGGCAAGCTACAATCAGACTACTGTGTAAAAATCGGTCACATAATAGACTTCCACAGACTTCATTTACCAGAGAATACAGTGTCCTCAACACAGGCAAAAATGAGAATTAGAATCCAAAAAATGCATCTGTCTTCCGCAGCATTAAACAATTCCTGTCCTAGTAACCAGACGAAAGTTTAGATATCAATGCGAAAAAAGCAAAGAAGCAAAACAGTATCTGCTTCAAGTTGTCAAAAGTCGAGAAACCCAGAAAGTCCAACAGCTCTGTTCACCATCTCTCCCTCGACCTTGACCTGGCACGTAAGAGCATCAGGTTATAAGCATTTCAGATTTTTCTCAACTTCTGATACCAAGCTAGATGAACAGACATAGCATTCTTGTAAATCAACATGGCATATAGAGCAACAGCTCAAGTAAAAATTCCACGTACCTTTAGCACATTAAATTACATAAATAAACAGCACAAGAGAGTGAGGAAGAGGGGGAAAATACTCTCGATTAAGTTTCAAAAACTATTCAATGCATCATCTTGACAAATAATGGCAAACAATCACTTGAAGAAAGCGAGAGAAGATTAGCTCAGAGTAATACTCCCATCATCAGTGAATCCACCAAGGCATAACAAATCAGACTTGGATTACATCATGGAAGGTCAAGCTCAAAAAACTCAACCATAAATTGAATTTGTTTGACACTACCTCAAAATTTCATCACATTAACACTGAAATCACATTAAAACTGAACACTACATACCAGATCAACTCTCTAAAGCACCCACCTTGATCAAATACAAACTACATAATTTATTTAAGGAAATTGCCAATCTTTTTGCATTGCATTAATCATGTCTTAAATTTTGAAGCGTGATGTCAAGGGAGTTTCCAGAGAAAGAATACGGTGCTATTTACAAATTTTCTAGATAGTAAAAGATGAGCACGAGTGACCATAATATGCATTCTTTACCTGTCGGAGTCTCTACTGGCCAAAAATCCTCTATCCCTGCCACCTTGAAATGGTCTTCTCTCGTTCCCACCCCTGGACCATCCATCTCCCATGCCACGGGATGGAGGACGATCGTTGTAATCCATACTACGAGACTCATCAATTGACCCAGACCGTGAAGGTGGCCTCTCAGAAAAGCTACCGGACCTGCCATAACCAGAACCAGGCCTATCAACAGATTTCTGCCCAAATCGAACTTTATCGTCCAAATCACGGGTCAAAGCTTCCAGTTGCCTTTCCTTCAGTGATATTGCATCACTCAAACTGGGTTGGTCTCCTTCAGATCCTTGGGAATGTTCATTGTTTGCTTCATGAGCAGGTTCCTTCTCCCTTTCTTTCTTCAAGTTCTCTATCTCGTCCTTCAGCATCTTTTCCTGCTCTGTCTGAGGCCTGAACACCTTACTTGAATTAGATGCCAAGAGTATCCAATTGCATAAACTTTAAGACAAAATATCAGAACCAGTAACTAAAAGTATCAGCATGGCCATGGAAGGGCACCAATTATATACCTAAAAAGCATGTATAAAGGCAACCATATACTGTCTAACTGTCATCAGGAATCTAAAATTGTTAAGAAAATTTAAATTATTGTCCGCGAGAAATTAGCTCGCTTCACAAAGAAAAAGACAACCAAACTACCAACAAGATATGTTCCCCACTAGAGGAGAGCATAAGTTAAAGGAAGTTTAGATGAGCACATGAAAGGCCTTGCGGCAGAACATTATCATGCCACAAATCACATTGACAAAATCTGTCATATTCACCAAATATTAAGTGCTTTTGGATAGAAATGTCTCATTAGTTTAGCTGCTTGCAATGCAAAACAATGCTCTAGCTTTTATCATAGAAATGGAGCTAGTTTTTGCACATAAGAGAACCAGAATAGCTACAATACTACTCCCCATAAATCAAAACAATGACTGCTTCTACTTTGCTTTTCTTTACAGTCCTATCAATCAATCACGGTGTCTACAAAGTAGTGAAGTCTCTATTGCTACAGTTGAGCAACAAACAAACAATGTAGGTAAATGACAGGGAAAATGCATAAGTTGTTCTCTCATCCTTAACATTGAACAGTCCAAAAATAAAAGGTGTGTCTGCCTATCCAGGCATAGACTTCACGACAGTTGCAATCAAGGGCATCTTAAAATATTTCGGATTCATTAAATCACCTCGGTAAGCTAAAAGACCCTATTCTCTCCCCATTATTATCTGGTCAACCAACAAAAGATGGACATGACCTGCAGAAATCTTCCAATGAACAAGAACAACCTGGTGAGATAGTTATGTGGCTCTGACAGAATTTGGTGCTCATTGGAATCATCATTTAGTAGCATGAATACTTGAAAAGCAAAATAGTGCAAAAGGGACCTCAAGATCAAGAGATCAATGAAAGCTAAAAAAAACTCCATCTTCAGTGCAGGAACATTATGTGTCGGCTACTTATAACAGTGTATATACTTCTTCCGGAAGGGAATGTTATATTCTGAAAACCCACACGTCAAACTCTATTTAAAATATAGCATTCTTATCTCAATGAAACATTATCCCAACTAGCTGCAAAATAACTCTTTCCTCAAATTCTTACATAATTTGGTTGTGAAACAGCAATGTTTTCTTTGGCGACTGAAAATTTTACTCTAACAAGATCAAACATTGCTGCCTCGTGAAAAGAGAACTCAATGGATTAGTTCTCACAAGTTCTCTTGCAGGAAATGGACCAATCTTGTCCACTTCCCCTCCATCAAATCACAGTTCATGAAATGTTCAGCGAAACGGCAACAAGGCGACGAGGCAGAAAACAACCAAACCACGCAGCCAATTAGCATGTAGCAGAGCAATTCAATCTTAATAGCTTTTCCAAGGCACTGGCTAGGTACGCTTCTACACTACTTTTCCACCTTCAAATCACTGTAAAAAGTACAATAATCTTTAAGAGTTTTTCTCTTCACGGATTCATGCTATCAGGATACTATTATGTCCACCACATATCACAAAAATCCTAAAGCACCGTCAGAAAACTCAAGACCAACCCAATGCCATCCACTTCAAGCATCAGATGTGGAAGGTACATATGAACAGTAAATCACCACCAATCACATCCACTAGTCTGATGCACCACCTAGTACCTCCACTATGGAGTCATCAATTAACAAAGGACGCAAACCAGGATACGCAGTCAAGGATTTCAGACATAAAGTTTTCTTAGTAAAGGACACTACTAGCCAGTTGCATTTTCACAAGCATTCAAAGACCATATAGCATCAGATAAATTAGGATTGGATTGACAAACCTATCAACACTGCGATGCTCCAACTCAAAATCAAGTTTGCGCCAGTCCATCCCTTTCTGCTCTAGCAACACTTCCCTAGGCTTGGCCTCTCCAAAAGGATTAACTTTTGGCCTTGGCCTGGCCACATTCTCAATACCCTGCAGCACTTGACTCTCAGACCGGCTCGACTGCGCACTCGATGGCCTGCTTGAGTGTGCACTTGTGGGTCTGCTTGTCTTCTTGGCCTCAATTTCTGATTCCAGCTTCCTGTAATCTAAACCCTTCTCAGCCAAGACTTCCTCTCGCGGCCGGGCTGCTCCGAACGGACTCGCCCTAGAAGATTTCGCCACTTCATTTCCCACCGAATCACCCTTAGGCGGATCCAACACCAATTTAGGGCGCTCTGTGTTAAATCCCCCTCCTCCACCACCTCTGTTCCAGCGGTCAGGCTCCGTCCCAGAATCACGGAAACCCGAGCCGAAGGATCTCGAAGGAGGTGGTGGTTGCGGCTTCTTCCCCGCTGCCCAATTATCAACGTCATCAGCTCTAGAGCCACCTCCAAGAGAATCATACCTGGTTTGCCTCGTGGAATCGAGCGAAGGCAGAGATTTCTTCGTCATTGCCCAATTATCAACCTCATCAGCACGAGATGGCTGGTCAAATTCCGAAACCCTAGAAGGCGGAGGCCCGTGGCGATCATCCTCGAAGCCACCGTAGGATCTCCGACCGCCCCCACTGCCCCCGCCGCCGCCGCCCCAGGAAGTATCCCCATCCTCGCGGTTCCGGTTCGGCGGCGCACCGGACCTCCCATACGAAGAGAACCCGCCCCCGAGCCGGCCGTACTGCATCTCCTCCGCGGAGCGCTCCTTGGGGCCCGTGGGCAGGCGCATCATTTCGTCGTGGGTCAACCCCTTGTAACCACCCCCGCCTCCGGCGCCGGAACCGCCGGAGCCGACGGAGCTGCCGGTGATGAACGCATTCAGCGGCACCGACATCTTCTTCTTCTTCGGCTTGGCGCTGACGGACTCCCTGAGGCTGGGGTAGTTCTGTGGCTCGGCCCTCGCGGGGGCCGCCGCCGCCTCCGCCGCCGCGGCCTCGCGCTCCTCGGCCTCGGCTTGCTCGGCCTCGGCGGCCCAGGCGCCGATGTTGCCCCAGGGTTTGGACATTCTCGCGGCTCGAGATCTGGAGATGGAATTCGAGAGCGGGGGTTCGGAATCGGGGAACCGGAGAACGGGAGGGAGGGAGATCTCGGCGATCCTTTCCGGCGGCGGGCGATGGGCCGGCGAACCGAGCTGGAGCTCCGTCAATGGAGCCGGAGCTCCGAGGACACGAAGGGTATCGGAAGGGTTTTTCTCGGCGGTGCGGTCTCTCGCCTGATGATGATGATGGGTGCGAATCGCGACGGGGCGCAGATGATTTCCTTTTCGTTTTTTTTTCTTTTCACCTTTTTAGTGTGGGAAGAACCGGCCGAAGGAAAAAAAAACAAAAAACAAAAAAATAATAATAAATAATAAATAACAAATAATAAAATGGGAATCTGCCTTCCTCGCTTTCCAAAAGGTTCGGATCAATTTCGTTCCATTTAAATTGGGAAGCAAAAATTGGAATACTGCACGTTATTCAACGAACAAAAGAGGGAAGATCTTATTTATCGAGGAGAAAATTGAACTTGACCCCAAAACAAAAAAAAACAAGAAAATTGAGGATCGACTTATAAAAAAAATATATTAAATTGAAAAGAAATTGTTGAGCAAAGGCAGAAATTGAATGGTATCTTTGGATCTTCAATTCGATGGGGGATGTCTATCGATGTTTCTTCCCATTCCTATTCTTTCTCCACCTCAATTGTCACGAGGTATTATGGAGTTGTAAATGTAATCTTATTCACAAATCTCACCATTACCACCCCCTTAACTACTTCACTAAGATTTAATTTTCGATTCGAGGGCCCCGACAACAACTTACAACATGAACTTCAAAACTCAAAAGCCGGCTTTATATATGGAGTGACGATATACTTTTTTTTTTATCAAATTTTCTCTAAAATATCTCAATCTAAATTGTCGTCAATGTGCTCGTCGTTCTCAACTACAATCTTGAACATGAGAGAAATTGATTTCAACTAAGATACGGGTTTGTATCCGAATCCGGCAAATTTCATGTTTGGATCCCCGAGGAACATTGGAGGCCAATGCGCGTTATCTCGTGAGGTGATATCTTAGATGTAATTGTTTGCATGTACAGTAAGGGATTAATTGACATGAACACCTAGATTATCATATCACTACTATAAGAGAAATACTTAAGTGCAGAAAAAAATTTGACACCCGTATTCAAAGTGTAGTCAGTCAAGTTCCGAAATTTAAAGAGGGAAGGTGCAATCTAAAGACTTGCATTAATCTTATCTGAATTGAGTGATGAAAGAGCACGAGATGTGGCTCGTGTTGACATTGTGGCTCAGACGGAGTTGCAAAGCCTTTCTCAAGCTAGCAACGAGTGCTGGCGGGCCCTTGATTGAGGTTGGGGGTCACGCGATCCTAGAAGCCTGCCACCAGCGTCCCTAGGATCCAACGATCATCCTTTAGCTGCCTCTCTCTATCTCTCACTGACTCAACTACACATCAGCCCCGTGTGTTCAGCCACACGGGCAATTTAGCAATAAGAATTACCAAAAAAAAAAGTCATAATAAATATATTGTATTATATCAATTGAATCCTAAACATTTTCATGATTTGTCAATTGAGTCCATCCATCCATTTTTTCCGGAAATCGCTGATATGGACACAACTAGCAAACATGATCGTAACCCAGATATGAGCAAGGCCATTGTGGCTAAGCCATCATCGATATGGAGTTGAATGCATCCAAGAGAACGAAAGTTGAAAGTTTTGGTGAGGATCTTTCGTGTTAGCCCATATTACTCCAACACGACCGAAAAGAAAGAGGAAAAAAGGAAGAGTCGAACAATTGGACTCTCTTGAAGCAGCAGGACCCGCAGTCGGCGCACGAAGAGTCAAGCCAACGACAAAACATCTCTAACGCGTTGGATCGTCCGACCATGTCATGTCTCTCACACCCCCCCCCCCCCCCACCTCTTGGACACGCTCACGGGCCAACAAAGTAGTTTCTCCTGCGCTTTTCGAATTTCCGTAACAAGTCAATGGCCCGTCCTTTTTTGGGTCTGTCAATGGCCCGTTCAATAACGCATTTTTTTCGTGGACGAGGGATGATATTCGTCGTGGCTTTTTATCGCCTCATCATCATATCCTCCAAAGTCCCCCAAAAGAGAATAGCGTGTGTGAACAAGTAGACGAGAGCCCCCGTCTCTTCTCCAAAGTCAGAGGGAAGCTGTTCTGCGCACGGCTGAGACTTTCTTGGCCAACATCCTAGTCGTCGTCCTCCTACTACTGCTAGTATTAGTTGCCAATTGTCTGCATAGAGCCCGCCATTGTCCAGAGCTTCTCTCTCTCTGTGTAAAGAATCATGAAGTCTCAGTTCCTCATCGCTTTGGTTTTGGTTCTCCTTCGCTCGCTCATGTCATGCCATGGAGGAGTGCTCCTCTCCACACTCCCGAGAACCATCCTGGTCTCTGCTTCTCCTCAGCCTGGACAAGGTAGTTTGTTAACATCTCTTCTCCCCTTTTCTTGTTTCACTTTTCCTTTTCAGTAGGGCGAATCTCGCCGCCGGAGCTCCAGCTCGATGACCCGAGTTGATCGGATCGTAACCTGTACGCCGACTTTACAGATCGACGCCACCCTCGGTTGGAAAGATTCGGAGAGAAAGAAAGGAAATTGATTCGTTGATTCTTCAATCCATCTTTCTTGATTTCTCTCTCTCTCTCTCTCTCTCTCTCTCTCTTTCTCTCTGCAGTTCTCAAAGCAGGAGAGGACACGATGACAGTCAAGTGGAGCTTCAACCAAAGCGTCCTCACGTCACAGGAAAACGAGACGTACAAGACCATAAAGGCCACTTTGTGTTACGCTCCCGTGAGCCAAGACGACCGTGCGTGGAGGAAAACGTTCAACGATCTCAGCAAGGACAAGACCTGCCAATTCACCATCGTGGAAGAACCTTACGCTGCCGCCGACGCCAACAACGCCTCGGCTCGCAGCTTCGAGTGGACGATACAGAAGTACGTGCCCACGGCGACCTACTTCGTGAGGGCGTACGCCTACGACTCCGACGGCATCGAGAAGGCTTACGGTCAGACCACGGACGAGAAGAAGACCGCCGACTTGTTCCGGATCGAGTCCATCAGCGGCCGCCACGCCTCGCTCGAGATCGCCGCCGGTTGCTTTTCCGCCTTCGCCTTGGCGTCCTTGTTCGGGCTGTTCTGGGCGGAGAAAGCCAAGAAGAAGTGATTTTTCAGATGATTTGCGAGGTTCTATCAACACGTATCTCGTGTATCGATTTGCCGAAGCGATCATCTTGTTCAGGAAAGAAAGAAAAAAAATCAATGGCGTTATCTTACGACTCGACGTTGGTCTTTGCCATAGAAAAGTCCATGTTCCCAATAACTAGGGGCACCGGCGATTCCTTCAACCGCGAGTAAGGTATATAGCCTAAAGATTGAAGACCGAAATAGATGAAAGAGGGTTTTATTTGAGAAAAGTAGACTATCTAATTTTTTTTAAAGGGTTAACGCGAAAAATCTCAAACCGGTACATTTATGACAATTTTAATCTCCGTTAAATTTTATCATTAAATTTCTGAGTTGGATGACATGTGACAGTTGGCGGGTGTACCGGTTTGGGGTTTTATTCTCCGTTTGCCATAGGTATACTAGTTTGTGATTTTTCGTATTATCAATTCAATTTAACGGAGGGTAAATTTGTCATAAAATATACAAGTTTGGGGTTATTGGTGGTCAAAAAATTAGTTTGGGGCAAATTTGTCACAGGTGTATGAGTTTGGGGTTTTTCATGGTCAAAAAATTAATTTTGGTTAAATTTATCACATATGTATCAGTGTGAAGTTTTTTGTAGTAGTAATCCTTTCTTACGAGGCATAGCAAAAAATATGCTTTTTTTGGGTCTTGGAGTTTGATAACTCCATAAGTTCTTGCCAAATAAAAAACTCCCTAAGTAGGCGATGAAATAATGATTGATATTGGATATTTCTTTAGACAGCTATAGTATAGTAAACTTGTTTTAATGATTATATCTAATGTATGTAACAAAGTTACTATATTCCAGCAAAAGAAAACACGGGTATTAAGAATTTGGGCAAACTTCACAGCTTCTGTGGAATCATGAGCAATTTAAGTTCCCTTTATTGAAAGATCAACCTTAATCATAGAAAAATACCTGTAAGTATAATTCTGCTGGAGTTTATATAAAGGACTTGAGTTGGATTTATTTTTTGGACCCGTGTTCTTCGCTACTCTTCAGGGGAATTACTCAAAACACTCCTTGAACTTTTGGAACAATACATGTTTCGATAAAAGTTTTAACAATTGCACATTACTCCACAAAATTTTACTATGTTGGCACCGCCTTTAACCCTCGATTATATTTTCCGTTAACATGCAATGTATATGGCTTCAATACTAAAAGTATATTTTCCGCTTTTTAAGGAACTGTCTTTTTTATCCTTGGTTTTTATAACAAATGATAAGATAAAGGAGATGGAGAAAACTATATTAACTAAAATAATTGATGAATACATTAATAGAACTAATGAGATGTTTTTAAAAAAAAAGAAACTCAATTTAGTAAAATGGCAAGAGGCCTGAATAACAAAAACTCTCAAATTACAAAAGTTGGATACTCAATACGTACTTTTACGCTATTAGTTAATGTAAAAGAAAATGATTGATCAGTAAAAACACTTGAAAACATCACTTGGGATTTCGCTTAATCATTTCCTTTTATGAGTTGAGGATACCATTTCCTTTTACGGCCTTTTTTTTAGACTTCTTTATTAATCAATAAGCTTTTACATTAATTAACGCTTCAGATATATACATCCCGAGCACTTATCTTCTGTCATTTCAGTTCTTGCTGTCGAGGCCTTCTTTATTTAATTTGCTTTCATTTTTTTTTGAAATATCGTATTTAGCTCTATTAAAGCGTAGATATTTATCAAATTCCAACAAATTTTGATTTTTAAATAATATTATCGGTACTTAATTTTCAATCATTAGTACTTTAGTTAATCTCCGTTTCTCCCATTTTATATATTTCTACATTTTTACCGTAATTAAGGGTAACATAGAGATATCGTCCAAAAGAATGAGATGAAAATATATTTTCCATCATTAAAGTTATATGTATCTATACATGCTGATAGAAAAAGATAAAGGGGATGGGGGGGGGGGGGGGAGATAACGGTGATAACAAAAAAAAAATTGAGGGACTATTGCGTAATAATTGAAAGTTCGAAAGCAAACGTGTAATTCCCCAAAGTTCACGGGGCATTGCGTAATTTCTCCGAAGATTTCCTTGGCCGACTTCCCCCTTTTTTTTTATTTTTTTTTATCCCGTATTTGTGATGTTGAATGGCGACGGCGAGATCGCATCGAGGATCGCTCACAGACCCACGCGCGCCACTTCGCTGTTAGTGTCACACGCGCGCCCCAGAATTTCACCCAAAATTGGACACCCGAGCGAGGCAAAACCCTAGGAGAAAATGAACCACCTCGCGAGACGGGCGTCGGCCATCCTCCGGCGGCCGGGCTGGGCTACCCCCTCCTCCGCCGACCCGCTGAGCGGCGGCCGCCGCCAGAGCCACCACCAGCAGCAGTGGCGAGGGATCCGGGTGAAGGTCCTCAACGGCAACCTGGAGCAGGCCCTCGGCTTCATGCAGCGCACGATGCAGTCGAGCGGGATCGAGCGCCTGATCAAGCGCGAGCAGACGCACCACCTCAAGAACTCCGAGAAGCGCGTCCTGGCACGCAAGAGCCTCGAGCGCAGGATCCGGTCCCAGGACCTCGCCCGCAAGCTCAAGGCCATCCTCATCAAGAAAGTCAGGTGAAGATTTCCCCCCCTCTTCCTCTTTGTTGAAGGCCGATCGGTGAGGCGGTCTTCGATGCGCCATGTTTGCCTCCGTTCCTTTTGCATCGGATAGCACTTGGGGGATGGTGGGGGAGGAGATGGAGCGATCTGAAAGTGTTCGTTCGCGATGCTTTCGAATAGTTTAATCACTCTAAGCTTAGGATGCTTATACGCCGATGCGCATTGTTTTCTGTCGACGTTGCATGAAATGATGCTGCAGGATTGGTTGTAGGAGTCCAAGCTGATTGCGGTTTTGGCTCACTGGTAAGATTTGACTGCTGGAGAAAATATACATAGTGGGAGAGGAATTGCTTGTTTGAGAGCCCAAATCCGATGAGAAATCATCACTTGGTCGCGTCGCCGGCCTTTACTCTCGCCCAATTAGCAGCTTTGACAAATGCTCCGAGTTACCTTTGCATATGAATTTTGAGCTCGTCGATGGCTCTTATGTAAACGCAAATTACATTGCTTACATTGCTTACCTTACTAGTGGAAATTAACTAAACAAATTAAATATTCCTCAAAAAATTTACGGCCCCGGTAATGTAAGGTACTGTTGTTGATCGTATGTAGCTGACTGAAAGTAAAAGCCTGGATAACGCCTTGTTCAGTTCATGATTTCGTCAGTTTGATATGCGTAGCTTATACTAGTGTCTGTATGTGATAGTCGAGTTGGCTGCTGGCTTTTTGGCAAGTGCTGTTACGTGCGGTTTTTGGGCACCTCGCCAAAACTATCATTCACTGGACATCAAGTTCTCACTTAGTAAATAAATTGTGAGATTTTGAAAGGGCTGAAGGCGATAATTTGCTATGAATTGAGTCGAACAAAGGAGCAGCTTCTTGTCTTTAGTCCATGACGAGGATGTATTGCATATGTTCTTCTACAATGGTCCTGCTCACTCAGTTTTTAAGCCAAGGACGATGCTCCCCATCAGAAGGATTGGAGAAAGGATTTTGTTGTCCGAGCTGAGGATTGTTTTTTCCATTATTCAATGTTTTTTGGCCATTCTGTAGTTAATCCTGTGATGTCCTTTTGTTTCTTCTACCTGTCAGTAAAGGCGATCTCTCGTCTGTCTGATTTGTGTGTCTCCATCGCCTTCACATGTTTGCGAATCTCATGTTTGCATTTTACGTTGCTTGCTAACTGTTGTTGATTGTGTTGTTGCAGGGGTCTATAGGAGTGGTTATGCAGCAGTTTGTTACCATACATGAGGACTTAATTTTCAGAGTTTCCGCTACATGTAGAGATCTCTTCCATTAAAGAATTCTGTGAAAGAACATTTTTGTTACAGTATCGTCAGCAATGAAATGTTTATTCGATGGAATGTTGGATTTGTTGCTTGATATGCATGTCTCGTTCTTGTGGTTGTGTGGACTATTCATAAGCGGCGGTTTCTTCACGATGTGAGGATTTGTTTTGACTGATGAATTCGCCATCAGTAACCCGGCATTGGAAGTAAGAAATGCATCTTAATATGCCTTAGGACTATTTCAGCCCACTTCCAGAAATTTAGGCAACCTTTTAAGTTTTTGATGCTCGGCTCGTATTTAATGCGCCAATGAAGGAATGGAAGCAAGAAATCCATCTTCACTTAACAGAATTGCTGCAGGATTTCTTACATGAGTCATGGAGTTCATTGAAATTGCGAAGTTTCCAAAACAGAAACTTTTTCTTGTTCCTAATTCGTAGGGCATATCAAGTTGTAGATAATCTGTCTCAAATCTCAGAACAATTGCTTCCCGGCTGTCTATTCGTCATGTAAGTGCTGCATTATTCTACTTGCTAGGGTTTGGCTTTTGCTTCAAAACTTTTCATGGCAGGTTTCTAACCTCAGCAGAACAAAGACTTACTGACAAATCTAGTTTCTATTTGACTAGGATGGCGTAATGTAGAATTCTAATACTTGTTCTAAAGTCGTTTCGTCTTATCTCTGTCTCTGTCTTAAGCTCGAGGAGATTTGATTTTATCGTTTTTTTCTTTTGGTAAGAACATCATTTCATTACGAGCAAAAAGCAAATACCATCCAATGTATACTAGGCTCTATTCAAATCCGAAATATAGACAGACGTAACTTCATTAGATAGGCCATCAGCCTGTTGATCCCGAACTCGGCCATTTGATCTTGTAAGGGCTAGTGCGAAGGGTACTTACTTTTCCAACCATGCTCTAGATATCGTCGACATGAGCCTACTATTTGCTTGCGAAACGAAAACCATCAACTGCAAAGTCTCCGTTCACCCTGGTGCAAGCCATAAAGCATTTCCCAGTTCATACTGGAACACCGGTCCAACACATTTGCGACATGACCTGAAGCTCAACTCAAAGAAATGGCAGCACTTTTGGCACAAGATACTTTACGAACCTTGATACACACGAACTGTAGAAGAAAAAAAGTGCTCTCAAATAGCTTGATTAACTCTAAATTCGATTTATCCCCAATTGCTCAGTTACATGAAACTATTTAGTTCTACTTTATTATAAGTGTACAGCAGGCTTGTTTTCTATACATGACTTTGTATATTAACAGCTTCCGTCCCTCCCAAATCATCGCACAAGCAGCATCACTTGCACTGCCAGGGATGCCAAAAGATGCTCTCAAGTCTTGAAACATTACCTCCAATAGATGTAGGGGATTGCATAACCGAGTCTGCGATGGTCATGAATGAATACGTCAATCTTGGTTGCATATCCGTTCTGCTGATGAAAGACACGGGGTTCTTCTCTTACCATCTGTAAGTGCATTATGTATTATACTGTGACATCACCGGTCTCTCAGCATTTGGGCAAAATCCATTTGAACGGAAGGATCAGTTACCCACTGTGCAACCGCAGAACATCAAGAACTGCTCAACCTTAGATCCTCGTACCTTCTGCACATATCATATGTCTTTGGATGTTAAGATCAGGCATCTTGTACAACGTCATCGATCAAAACAAAATTCCAGCACATGCCAGCAATACCCAAGCACACGGGGAGAGAGAGAGAGAGACAGAATGACAAAAATCCACTAATCATATATTATTAATGCCTAAGAAAACATCTTTTCCATATATTTCGCTATATTTTCTTTTCTTATCCAACCATATATTTCAGTATAAAAATGCAGAATTCTGGACTTCAAAATGCGTTTACGTTACGAAACTGCCATTTTTCCCTGTTAGTCATGGGTCAGCTCAAACTCAAACAAGTACCAGGACAAAAAGCTGAGAAATAAAGTCCAGCATCTTGTCTAAATGTTACAACACGGAATCGTTTCTTGACTTCACTAGTCCCTCAATATTTTCAAATTAATGTAACTGCAGAATTTGCACTTGCTAGACCCGGAAAAGGAATGATTTTTTCTGCAGCCCCAACTTACCTTTGCTGCACCCTGCTAAATACTCAATTACAGAGAATTTCATCGTAATGGCTACTGATAACTGTCCTAACAACGTACAAATCAGTCCAAAAAGAAGCAACACATATCCCCACTTTCTTTAGATGGGATTTAATTTGTAAACGTGAGCAGGCCACTTCGTTCATCTTTGAACCAAGCAGACGAACACGTGAAATGAAATATTTTAAATCCAACTTGCGATCCTTGACCATAGCAAGTTAGCAACTAAACTGGCTGAACTATCCTCTTGATTCGTTGCCAGTTAGTAACAATTCAAGACCCCAAAATAGTCTCCCATCGTCAATCATTCTGAAAGAAGCAATATCACAACACTGCATTTATTTCTTAAACCAAAGCAACCATGCATTAAAGACATCAGTTCATGATCTTGATTCTTGCGTAGTCATGCAAGGTGAGGCCAGAAAACCTAAAGCATTTAAATTCTCATCATGAGGGTAAGCTAAGATATTGGAAGACCCAAATATATGTCAATCATATAAGATCTCTCCCTAACTTAATTCAATTCGAGTAAATGATAACATGGCAAGATACACACAATCACACAGGCACAAGAGAGAGAGAGAGAGAGAGAGAGAGAGAGAGAGAGAGAGAGAGAGAGAGAGAGAGAGAGAGAGAGAGAGAGAGAGATACCTATGCAGGGGAATTCCCTATTCCCTGTCAACCGTCGCTTCAACTTCATTTTCCAACTCCATGCCAGCCTTCATGGAGTCAGCATCTGACATGAGCACTTCTGTATATCCTTCATGGCCTTCAGTATCTGCTTCACTGCATTCGCTGTCTTCCATGAGGCTGTCATCTAAAGAAAACGACCGTGACCTTACCAAATTTCTGCGAACACGAGGTGGTTCATCTACTGAGGGCAACATCATTCTAGGAGGAGGATTGCTTCCTCTGCGCTCAGCTATTGATGGAGAGGCCCCTTTACAGGGCAAAGAAGCATTGGTGGCCCTCAAGGCCAGAGTAGCAGAACAGGGCTCTCTAGGTGAAGGTGGAGTCTCTTTATACGGTAAACAAGAATTGATCAGCAAAGGAACATGCTTAACAGAAAAAGGATCCGTTTGTTCCAAACCGGAAGGTGAAGGTTGCCGGGAAGAAAAATATGACAAGTCAGACCAATTAGAGGAAGAGGGTGAAAAGGTAAATGAACTAGCATAATCAGAGGTTGAAGGTGATAGTGCAGGGGACTTAGAGCTCATGATAGGGCTGTTGACTGGAACACAAGAGAAAGAATCTGGCGAACTGCAAGATGGTGTTGGGACTGGTGACGAAAAAGGATCGGTGCAAGTGACACTCTCAACCTCCTCGTTATAGTCATCCCTTGTCATATCTGAGCCGCCTTTGAGGAAATAACTAAAGGAATCTGGTGAACCACATGGATAGGTTGATGGGGTTGATGGTGAAGAAGGATCATTTAGTGAATCATGGCTTTCTGATCCTTCATCCGCCACACCAGTGGCTATATCATCAAATGGAGAAGAATTGTATCCCACTTTGGATGCCGTAACAAACTCTTTCATCACGCCACTAGCAAACTTCTGCCGAAGCCTATCCCACCCGTTTTCTCTCGCAGGGAGGCACGTTTCTGAACCAGTATTTGATACGGAAAAAGGTGGAACCACTCCTCCAGCAAGTGCTTTGTGAAATATCTCAAAATCCAAATCATATGCACCAACTTTCCTTTCACCAACCCTGTTACTCGTATTACTCGTGT
The DNA here is from genome assembly GCF_021117445.2 of Syzygium oleosum. Classification (NCBI taxonomy): domain Eukaryota; kingdom Viridiplantae; phylum Streptophyta; class Magnoliopsida; order Myrtales; family Myrtaceae; genus Syzygium; species Syzygium oleosum. The sequence goes on from NW_026607487.1 coordinate 18,165,588, forward strand.
CATGTTTGGCCAATAAAGGTTCTTCTTCGGCACATTCATATTCATCTGACAATAGTTGTCTATTGCCAAGTGCATTCCAAAACTCAAAAGGCTCTTCACCTTCTTTAATGCTCACAATTGGACCCTGTGCCCTTTCATACCGGACAACCTGGCCAGCAGCCTCCTTTGCTTTATTTAGCATCACGATATTGCAACCTTTCCCAATCCAAATATATATGGAAGAAGGAATGTGCACGACGAATGCTCCACGAGAATCGAGTCGCTCTGCACTTGGATTGCTCAACATCTTTGGTACAAGATGAAGAGGATCATAAGGTGAGTGTGGGGCCATCCGATACATCCTCAGCACAGGAGTCGTGCTTGAAGGCGCAGCATGCACCCGCTTCTGGCACTGCAAGAGTTGGCAAGCAAACCCCATATTAGGGTTTGTCACCCCTCTAGCAGCCTTCACATACTGAAACGCATCCTCAAAGCTCTGGCCCTCCCTCCACATGAGATAGGCAATGACCAGAGAGGTCGATCGAGACACGCCTTGGCAACAATGCACTAGAACTCTCCCTCCCTGTTCTCTAACATCCTCAAAGTAATCAAACACATCATAAAGAATGCTCGTTATATCTTCAGATGGACTATCTTGCAACCAGAGCGTCTTGTACACAAGGTCGCTCTTGAAATACTCGGGGGAAACAAAGCCCACACAGTTGAGTACGTGCGTAATCCCATTCTGCCTCAACAATTCCCGGTTCTGAGCTACGGCATCACTCCCCAAATATATGTGATCAGCTATCCTCGAACACTCCTTATTGAAAAAAGCGAGCTTGTCCCTCTTGAACTGAAATTCCCTGACCGGAGTTTCCGAATTCGAACTATCGAGCTGCTTCCCCGTCGGCCCCCTCGGGGTTTGAGGGTTAGGCCACACGCCGAGGTCATCGGAACCGGCTCTAGGCCACTCCTCGACATTCCGGCGAGAAATAGCGAGGGGCTGAAGAGGCGGCAAGCAGGAGCGCGCCTTGTTATTCGGCTGCGGCCTCGGGTTCGGCTTGAAAGGCGACCGGTCGTTCCACGAAACAGAGCGCAAGTAAGCTTTCCGGGTGGCGCCGGCAGGCCGGTCTCTGTCTTCCTCCCCTAACATCTCAGGCAGGAATCACCAAACTCGCGCAAATAACGAGCACCCACAAGAAAGGATCGTTCCCGGAAAGAGCATTGAAAGGGGGCAAGTTGGTGTCCCGATCAGAGAGTAAAATAGCTCTGACGTTGAAAGCTCGAAATTCTTAATCTTTATTCACAAAGTACCTACCGTTTTCACCACCTAAAACCCTTGACCGTTTCTCTCTCTAGGACAACTGTTTAACTAATCTCTCTCTATCTCCTCTCTCTCTCTCGCTGCCTCTTCTCTCTCTATCTCTCTCTCTCTGTGCCTGCATATCCCCGCATAGCAAGAAGGAAGACGAAGAAAAATCAAACACGAATGTATGACCGAGTAAAACTCAAGACCCTTCAGAAGAGCTGGCGTACAGAGAGATTCGCGACCGAAAGAAAAAGGGTATTCAAAGAAGAGCGCAGGCGAGAAGAACGGGTCAAATCCATGGAGTCGAGTTTGTTGAATGTGGACTTACACGAAACAGGGGAGGAAGAATCTTTTGGCGTCTGGCTGTGGAAAAACGAGGGTCAGGGAAGCCAAGCTGCTGTCGCTGCTGAACATGCTACGCGTAGCGCAGACTGCACACGGAGAGCGCGAGAGAGAGAGAGAAGGAGAGAGAGGGACAGAGACAAAGAGTTTCGTTGAAGCTACTGAGGGACGAAGGAGAAGGAAGCAAGGACGAAAGGAAAGGAAAGGAAAGGAAGGGGAAGGGAAGAGGGAGGAACGGGTCAAAGTGCCACGTCATCGTGGGATGGTCCATAGGATGCGTGCCATGTCCTGTGATGTCATTTAACATCTCGGGGATTTTTAACTTTCGTTGGAGGGAAAATGGAAAAAGTAAAAAAAAAAAAAATGAAATTTCGAGTCGGTCACGGGATGAACGGCGTTCGCGGTCGGAGACAACCCCCCCCCCGTTCGGACGAGGGCACCAGTCCCCAAGTCGCACGTAAGGAACTATATAGTTCGTTAATATCCTGGAAATGTTTCTAAACGGCAACGTTTTGGCGGCGAAATCGGTTGGGTAGAAGCAGGTCATGACCGAGGACTGATATAGCCTAAGTTGGACTTGGACTGCCCTTTTCTTCTTCTTCTTCTTCTTCTTCTTCCTTTTATGTTTCTTTTCTTTTTGCCCATCATTATTTATTTATTATTCTTCGTCTTCCTTATTTTGGGTTTGAAGTTTGAACGAGAAGAGGGAGGAAGATGTCGCTTTTGGACAATAATGGGATTTGGAATTTGGTATGATCAGCCTCAGAAATTTCCAAAATATTAAAAAACAAAGGAAGGAAAAGGAGAAAAAGAAGGCTTGCGAAATTGGTCAACAAGTTTTGCCGTGGAAAGCGTTTCAAACTTCAAACCTACTGAAGTGGACCGAGAGGGCTTGTCCACCATTTTGGACCAGCCGATGCTGCAGCTTTGAATATGGGAATTTACTCACCCCGGTTTCCAATTCAAAGTTCAAACCCCCGGCACCACCATTCACGCCCGCCCCTTCGCACCGCTCCTTCCTCCCTTTGCCCATTTTCCCAACCGGATAGGAATGTGTGTGGCCCGAAAGGGGAAATCGGATGTCGAAGGCGGGTCGTGCGTAAGGGGTTCCTTGTTTGGTGCGCCGGCGGCGAGAACGGAGGAAAAAGCTCGAGGGCAAGACGGGAGGAAAGAGTTGGAGGATACACGAGGTTGAATTATAACGTCTGAAGAGATATAGGTTGCGTTTGGTTAAGTTTTCTCAATGAGCTCCTTAAGGAGATTTTGGGGTGTTTGGCAAGCTTTTCTAAGGGGTTTTAGGTCATATGCTAACATTGGGAAGGCAGAAAGCTCAAAGAAGGTCCCCACGTGCCTTGAAAACCATCCATTAATGAATTTCAGCCCGTTGCCTTTTCTGCCCTCAAAAGACTATTGAAAGTTCATTTTTAGTCCGATTCGAGTGGTTCGGTGCTTCTTCGAGTATACATTGAAATTACGTCGTAACTACCTCTTTGGATAGGATCTTTCTTTCGGGACGACGTGGATGATTCCGTCATTGATGATGACAGGTCCGAATCGAAGCCGAGAAAATCCGGATGCATTTTCCACAAGGGGCCTATAAAGTCGGTAGCAGAAATTCTCTATAACGCGTCCCTCAACGTTCTTGAATTTTCGCGTCGACCCCAATCTAAACCGGCGTTGACATTCTAACCCCCTTTTTTCCCGCTTGATAACTCCAATAAACACCCGAAATCAATACGCATTCAGCACTCGACATAGGGAAACGAAGCACTTTCCCCAGGAACATAATTAGTAAAACAATGAAGAAGGTGGGTCAAAGAAGGTGGGCGGCGAAGAAAATGACGAAAGTCCCCAGCATACAATCTCCTCGCAAATATTCTTCGATGCTGAGTAGAATAATGTGTCGGAGGTGCGTCATTGCATGAAGACAAAGTTGGATTCGTGATAGGTTCGACCCGGCACTCGAAAAGCTTTGCTATGACATGCTTGGAGAGTTGGCGGTAAGGCACGACGTTCTTACAAATTGGTCTTTGTGGGGTCGCACACCAAGTGTTTGTTTTCTAACCAGTCCGAGCTGTTCTTAGTTGAATGGATGAACACATCTACATCGATTTGGACCCCCCCTTTTGTACACATTTCAAGTTCTAGAGGACGCAGCTGATGGCTGCTCGGTTGATTTTTTGTTCGTCAATTGATTTAACATAGACCGATTCCGTTTTTGACGCCGACATGGGGAACTTTGTTTGCTAGGGCAATGCCCATGCCCTGTGGGCAAAGGAAATCGAGGAGGGGGCTTGAAGTCGGTGATGGGAAAGCCGGTCGAGATGTGAAAAGCACACGAGGTGCTGTTTCCGGTACCGTTCGCCGACCAAATTTGTGAGGACGCGATATGGGGAGATGTCGGTAGAAACTTCCGAGTTAGATGGAGAAAGAGCGTCCGTAAGGTCGTTATAGATCTTGTATATCGGGGGTGCGGGATATTTTCGGCATCACTTTTCATGTGTAGATCAGAACGGGAACTAAATGAACAACGGACACAAAATTTAAAATTAACAATAGTCTGCTAATCAACCGTGCCTGAATAAGTGGATTCATCCATTCGATGAAATCTTTTCTACCTTAAGATACTTTGTCTTCACTCATTTTTCAAATTTCAAGCTAACTAGAGAAATTTGGGGATGACAAAAATAAATTGCATCATTAATTTAAACATTTAAACATAGGATAAAAACCACCAAAAATCTTGAAATATGTTCACTGTGACATATTTACCCTAACCTCTTTTCTGTGACACCAAATATCCCAAACTTGTACCTGTGTGACACATTTACCCTTCATAAAAGTTCTGTCAATAAGAACTTTTAAAATATGCCTACATGGACGCCAAAAAGCAAACAGTGTTGACATGGCGCCCACTTGACTTAAGTGAAATAAAAATCACGTTATTTTGGCCGAAAAATCATCTCACGGGATCTTGACAGAGGATAAATATGCTACGTCGGTACAAGTTTCGGGTTTTTTACGTCACAAGAAAAATTCTAGAATAAATGTGTCACAATTGACATAATTTGAGGTCTTTGATGTTACAAAAAAAGTTTTGGGTAAATGTGTCATAATGGGTATAGTTTGGGGGTTTTTTTTTTTAATGACTTTTCCCTTAAACATACATTAGAGAAGACAACTATACCACGTGATAGTTACGGATGTAAAGTGAAGTGTCACGTAGCGAGCATTGGAGCAAATATTCCCTCTGCTCCGGTTTTACCAATTTACCATACATTAGAGAAGACAACCAAACGCTTATTGAACCTCTCGTGCATAGGATTGTGCACTCAAAATTAACAAGAAAATTTATTAGGTTAGATAACTAGATTTTAAAAGGAGTAATTAATATATCTTGCTCACTCGTTTAACTCCATAATGAAAATACATCAATATTGCTAGGATTTGGACTTCTCTTGTGATATTCTACCATGAGGCATAGTGTAACGATTTGATTCAATGAGGGTGAGGAATGTTCCCCGGGGCCAGAGGGCCGGACAAGGAACGGCTTCAAATAGGCTTCTAAGATGGCGAAGGGGACGAGAACGAACTAAATTACATAAAAAATAGGGAAAGAGCTTTCCTGTGATATAGTTATAAAATTGGAATTAACTTACAAAAAAGGCGCCTCTTAGTGTAATAACAACGTTTAGCATTGGAACTCCAATGTTAAGCATGGGAGCATTGTTAGGATGGGTTATTTCACGGGAAAGTGCCCACTTGTTCTCGAAAGGAAAAATCGTGAGGCTCGGTATTGAATGGGCCAAAGCTGACAATAACTCGAATGAGTTAATCAAGGGTTGTTGCAATATAGTATTAGAGTGGGACCCCCACCAGTAGATGTGTGGTTTGGGGATGAACCACGCGGAAATTGGTGGGCTTGTAAAGACCTAGTTCGACGAGGGCGAGTGTTCGCCAGGGCCAGAGGGCTCGGACAAGGGGCACTTCTTAGGAGGCTTTTAGGATGGCGAACGAGGCAGGAATGAACCGATTTGAATACCGAACATGGAAAGAGCATTCATGGGATATAGTTGTGTAATTGGAATTAACTGATAAGAGAGTTACCTTTTGAAGTAACGACAACGCTTAGATTTAAAAACTCCAATGTTAAGCGTGCTTAGGTAAGAGCATTACCGGGATATGTGATTTCGTAGGAAGGTGCTTATTTGTACGCTAAAGGACAAAATCGTGAGGCTTGGTATAGGATAAGTCAAAGCAGACAATATCTCGAGTGAGTTAATTCAGGGGTGTCGCGTTTAGGACTTCCATGTAAGAAAGAACTTGATGAATTCATCTTTGAGATCGCTTCTCTTATTATAACAGGCCAAACGTTATCTTGGGCACGTCGGAACAAAGGCAGAAGCTAAGTAGCAGTAAGTGGAACGGTCCTCACACCACCTTCAATATATGTGGACATTCAGAGGACTTAAGGAAGCAGAGCAGTTGTTAGATATGTGGTCCATAACCACCATACATGTGTAGATTGGTCCACCCAAAGATAATTCTCGTGATGAACAAAATTGCAATAATTCAATCCTTGTAGCTGTGGATCAACACTGACCGATCAAAGGTGTGTACTCATAGTCGTGACTTGAACATGGAAAGTTGGCTTTTAGATTGGACCAATTTGAGGTGCATCTTTATCGACGAAAGTTATGGTTTTGGACTTGAGCCACAATAATTCTAAGTCACGAGGACTAATTTCTGGCTAATCAGAATTCGATGCTCGTGGATTAAGCGATACGGGGTGACATCGTCATATTTGTCCTTGTACCCACCACTTGGATGGTGATGTTGCCCTTGTCTTCCTTTGTCTTGTAACATAACCTCCGAACGATGCTGTTGGACAAAGGTTTGAGGTTCATGACTTCTGTCCTTGGGAAGCTATGCATATGGTAAACCGTTATGGGCATGGAAGTTAATGGGCTTTGCACGGAGATGTTTGGTTTTTTTTAGGCCCAACCCCATTATTGAAGTTCAATTTTGGGGCCCCAGATCATTTCATCACTCTTCGTCTAACAAAAAAAGCGGAATCGAGCGACCACTCATGTCATTATATACTTACCTAGATTTGTTTCGATGTACATTATATTGGACAAGGGAATCGACATCCGCATATTTCCATCAACAGTCCAAATGGAGTTGATCAGATGGGTTGGAGTCTTGACAATATTCACTTGCTACCATGAGCCTAAACAATGATAAAATTCATGACCTTTAAAACCGATTGTAGTCGTTAAGCAAAATAGCAAATTACTTTGATTTAGTGCAGAGCAAATATGGCTCAAATAAAATAGTTCGATGAAAAGTAAAAGAACTAAAAAGTAGACAGGGGGATCGATGGTTGTAGAGCACTGCTGTCACGAAGGTCTTGCTAACTCAATGGTGACTTACACTATCGCCATTGTGGTCGCCTGTCCGTGTCAATTACTGTGTTGGTCGTCGCGCATCTATTCCGGTGGTCAGAGCAGATTAAAATTCTCGATTTGATCTCAGTTGCAAGGTGACCATCGTGGCGGTGGTCGCCTAGCAATGTCAAGGGTATGCAGTGATGCAATATGATGTAAAGGGGCAGTTTTGAATATTGAAGGAAAGAAAAAGGATCAATGGTGCCATTTCACCTATTTTCGAACAATAGTGAATAATCTCCATAGAATCCATCTTAATGAGGTTTCGTCCCTGTTTGCGTAGATAGCACGCACTTACACTCCCCATTTCTAAAAGAAAATTATACGTCGTCAATAATTGTATTTTTCACTAATTAATCAATTACAAAAAAATAAAAATAATTTGTAGGTATATTCACTAGATTACAATTAATTAAGAATATGACCAATATTAGCTAATTAATAATTCTAGCTTATTTTTAATAGCCGTCAATCAATATACTCTTCGTTTATAAGTATAATAATACTTAAAATATAATTTATTGTAATAATGTTTTAATTTAATAAAATTATAATGAAGACAAGATGGTGTAAATTTTTTTTTTAGAAAATTCCGAAACAATGGTACTCATTTTTTTTCTTATAACCAAACACAATAAATTTCTACTCAAAAAAAAAAATTAACTTACCAAAAAAATAATAATTTCTACTCTATTCTATTCTCACGATTCACCGAGATAACGGGATCATCATTCCATTTCTCTCCATTATTTTCCTTAAATCCATTCCATTTTTGTCGCAAGTGAGGCAACTATTTTACATTTTTGCAAGTTAAAGAGAGAATGAATAGCCAGAGAGAGAAAAGGAAAAGATCATGAGGAAGTTAAAGGTGCCGGCACCGCATAGTAGTATTAAAGGTTGGCAGATGTGCGACAAGTGGAAGGGACAAGGAACAATAGAGGAGGAGAGTGAAGATGGTAATGGGGTAGCTTTCAAAATAAGAATTGGGCTTCACTTGGTACTTCACAGCAATGAAATTAACTGGAACTGGAACAATGAAGGTGATGATGGCGTTGGTGTCTCTCTCTTGATCACACCTGATGGTAGGCATTTTGGATTTGTGTATACTTGGAGAAAGAGGAAGAGGAAGATGAAGAGAGAGAGGTGGTGCAAGAACAACGACTAACATGACTCCGTTTATTTGGCAAAAAAACATTTTCTCATTTCCGGTATTTGGATCACTTAAGAAAATAAGTCAACGAAAAATATTTTTCTAATCAACAGAAAATCTATATTTAAATTCAAAAAATAATTTCCTATTTAAAAATCGAAAAACAATTTGAAAAATGTGATTAGATATCGAAGTTTGGATTAGATTCTCTATGTTTATATTTGGGCACGAGAACCCCAACGCTTGTTTAGGGGTCCTTGACAACGGCCTGGGGCTTAAGACTCTGGACTGTTGCCCAACTCCTAGGCGCTCCGGCCCAAGTCCAGAGAGGCTGGGCCAAAGACCTTGATACTCGTGCACGGATCTCTAACACCCGAGCCCGGGTACATTAAGGTCGAGCTGACCTTGCGCTCGGGACCGGGTCCATCAAGGCCGGAATCATGATTCCAATGCCAGTGCCCAAGTACCCGGGGCTCGGGCCCGTGTCCATCGAGGCTGCACTTGTGTCTTTGTCCATCGAGGTCGGGCTCGGGACCTCAACCTCGGCACCCGGGCTCGAGTCCATTGAGGCTGGGTCTGGGACGTTGGCGCTTGCCCGGGTCAATCAAGGCTAGGCTTGAGACCTCGGTGCCTATGCTCAAGTTCATTGAGGTCGGGCTTGGGACCTCGGTGCTCGAGCTTATACCAGCGCCCGGGTCCATCGAGATCGGGATCAAGACCCCGGAGCCCGTATCTTAGTCCCTGTCACTCGAGTCCATCGAGGCCAGGCTCGGGTCACCCGCGCTTGGGTCGGGGTTCATTGACTGAAAATCTATGACATTCTCCTTAACTAAATTCGGCGACGCCCTCGTCATGAAAACATTCGATTTGATCGGGAATTGCCATAGAGATTCCGCCGATTCCCAACTTGCTTTGCTTTCGGGTAGTCCTTTCCACTTCACCATATATGGATGAAGACGGGGGTAATGTTTTTAATGGACATACCTTTCGGCAATAATGGATTCAACTTCCCGATCTTGTGTGACTCGAATTCCGATCGGTGCTTGATGTGACTTTGTCTACTCGGGATTACCCGTGTCTTTGTAATACAGCTTGAGAATACTTAATACTTATATGGAACACCGGGTGGCATTTAAGCTTTGGAGGAAGCTCAAGCTTGTAGCCAACCTTCTCAACTTGCTTTAAAATTCGGAAGGGACCCTCATTGCGTCGAAAGAGCCCTTTATAGAGTTGTCCCCTTGTCTTTTGTAGCAAGTAGAGCTTCACGAGGACAACGCCTCCACCTTGATATTTGGCCAGTCTCCTCTTCTTAACAGCAAATTTCTTCATTCGTTTGGTTGCCTTGTGAAGACACGATCGGGCAAGGTCAATCCCCTCTTGCCACTCCTTGGCAAACTTGAAGGCTGAAGGAATACTACCTTTGTACCCCATGGCTATGGCATTTGGGGTGAGCGGTTGGTGACCTATCACCATTTCGAACGGACTCTGGCCAGTCGACTCATTTTTGTATAAGTTGAATGAGAATTGTGCCACATCGAGTAGTTTATGCAATCCTTTTGGCTTATGCTCACGAAATGCCGCAAGTAGAGTTCGATGAGTGCATTGATCCACTCTGTTTTTCCGTCGGTTTGAGGATGCATGCTTATGGAGAAGTTCAAATTTGACCCAAGTAGCTGAACAATTCCGTCCAAAACTTGCCAATGAATCGGCCATCTCGATCACTAACAATTTCTCAGTAATCCCCAATACTCCGCAATGTTCTTTAGGAACAATCAGGCGGCTTTCTTTGCGGGGCATATTCTAGTAGCTGGGATGAATACGGTGTTCTTAGAGAATTGATCCACAATTACCATGATGGTGCTGAATCCATTGGACCTGGGTAATCCGACAATGAAATCCAGGAGACGCTCTTTCATGGGTGCTCGAAAATGGGGAGAGGTTCCAAGAGATCTGCTGATGCCTTGTGCTCCATCTTGTCTTGTTGGCACACAAGGCAAGTCCTCACATACGCCTCCACATCGTCGTGCAAGTGAGGCCAATAATAATTCTCCTTCACAAGGGCGAGCGTTTGATGCATACTTGGATGACCCGCCCATTTGGAGTCGTGGCTGTTGTAGTACAGGACATAAATGTGATGGCCTCTGGTGAACAATAGGCCATCCTCGTGCCAAAATCTCCGCGTCTTGCCCTGTTTGACATATTCTAAGAGATTCATAGTTTAATGATCATGGATATACCTTATTGGATGCGATCCACTAGGGCGCTTTGTGGGAAACTCATGACTGTGAGTTTGGACTGTCAGCTTAAAGCATCTGCCACCAAGTTGGTCTTACCAGCTTTATACTCGAAGGAGATGTTGAACTCCGCAAGGAAGTCATGCCGCCGAGCTTCCTTTGGGGATAGCTTCTTTTAAGTTTGAAAAGTAGCTCGTGTCGATTCTGTCGGTCCTGACCACGAATCTCGATCCAAGAAGGTGGTGTCGCCAAATCTTCAAGCAATGCACCACGGCCGTCATCTTCTTTTCTTGGACGGTGTAGCGCTTCTCCATCTCGTTGAGCTTTTGGCTTTCGTAGGCGATAGGATGGGCATCTTGCATAAGAACCCCTCCAATAGCAAAGTCCGATGCATTCATGTGGACTTCAAATGGCTTGGAATGGTCGGGTAAAGCCAAGACGGGCTCCTCAGTTATAGCCTTCTTCAAGACCTCAAAGGCTTCATGACATTGCCCACTCCAATCTCACGATCGGCCCTTCTTCAACTAGTCGGTCAAAGGTGTCGTAATGTGAGAGTAGCCATGGATGAATCGTTGGCAGTAGTTGGCCAACCCAAGGAATGACCGGAGTTCGGGAACCTTGGTTGGCGGTTGTCACTCGAGAATGGACTTCACCTTCTTTTGATCCATCCAAATGGCACCATTGCCAATGATGTGACCCAACTCATAACATATCAAATCTTTATTGCCTTCAACACATGAGTTCAAAAATTCATAGAAGAAATAACACCACTCATTTAGGAATGCCCAAAACCAAACAACATAGCTATAAGAGCCGATAATCTCGTAATCTTATCAATTAAACGAGAATCAACGTCAGAACCAAGTAAAAACTAGCTCAACTACGAATAGGCTAAACTAAGCTAATCATTAAGAAAATGACTCACGTGTTAACAAATCGCTCGCCCAAAGCGATTATTCAAAACTATCCGCAATGCGAAATTTGCGCTTGAAACTCTAAAATTTCACTCTGACTAAAACGTTACTTTAAATCAACTACCGTCAAACCCCATAGCTCCATAATGCTCCATTATTTCCATGTAATTCCACGGCTTAATAACTCAAAAATTGGATTTCGCAATTCAAATTTCACATAATTCGGCATGTAATATTCTTTGCCCGACTTGTGTCGCGTTACTTTACTGTACTTTATTTTTTACTCTCTTTTCTATTATTACTATTGTCGTGTTTTTTGTGATTATTCTTATATTGCTTTTCATGTTATGATTCGTTTTTCTTAATGGAATGGTTAGGTTACATTTTGGGATTCTAATAAACACAAAGACATCACACGGACACTTTGGGCGCGAATAATAACCATTATGTTTTTTTATTTTTCTATTTTTCTGTTGCCGAGAACGGGTTTTGAACAAAAATTCGTTTGACAATGTAACTTCATTTTTCTATTTCCGAGACAAATTTTTAGCCTAGAATAGGTTTGGAACATAAATGAGAATTAGAAATTTTCTACTTTTCAATTTTACAACAGAAACAGAAATAACAACTCCTTTCATCGCTCGCTCTCACCAGCCACCGGGAACAGAAATTTAAGAAGGCCTATCAAATGAATTTCTGTTCCAAGAAAAGAAATTTTATCTCGTTATCAAACGCCACTTTTTACTTAGAAACTCGTTCAATAAATAGAAATAGAAAAATCTATTTCTAGCCAGAAGTTGTTCCCTCGAACAAAATGATTATTATTTGCACCCTTAGCAGATGAGAATATTAGGATTCATAATGCGACAATTATCAACTAATAAATCTGCATCTTACGACGAGAGAACTAAGACACTATACTAGGATACAATCGAACCCAAAAATGTTAAAATAGGAAACCTTAAACTAGGAAATATCAAAGAAACATCAAATTGGGAAATAGGAAATCTTAAACTGGGATATATTAAAGTAGAAAGTCTAGTCAAATTAGGAAACCAATCCACTAAGAAACATTCTTTGATTCAGTTGAATCAATTTTGTGGCGAACATCTTCCTTACTTGCATAAAAATCAAATGGTCTTTAATTGAAATGAATGCTCCTGCATCATAACACTCTCACCCCTCCCACTACTTAGCCACCACAAATTTCCTAAACATTGTAAGTGCTCCTACCGCACATCACCATTTCAACAATGACCGTTCACATCCTCTTCACATGGCTTGCTCTTTCCCTTCTTCCCCTCCTCCTCCTCCTCCTCTCAGTCAAAAACTTCAACAACAAAAGACAAGCCGCCACAACGACCACGACTACGAAGGAGCAGAAGAATAACCCCCCTCCAGGGCCTCCACCACTCCCCATCATAGGCAATCTCCACCAGCTCGGCCACTTGCCTCATCAGTCTCTGTGGGAACTGTCTAGACGGTATGGCTCTGTCATGCTCATCCATTTCGGCGGGGTACCCACTGTCATCGTCTCTTCCCCTAGTGCCGCTAGGGAGGTCCTCAAGACCCACGACCTCAACTGCTGCAGCCGCCCTCGGCTGGTCGGCACAGGACGCCTCTCTTATGACTACCTTGATATATCCTTCGTGGAATATGGCGATTACTGGAGGGAGCTGAGGAAGCTGTGCGTGCTTGAGCTGTTTAGCACCAAGCAAGCTCGGTCCTTCCATTACGTAAGGGAAGAGGAGGTGGGTTCTATGATTGAATCAATTGCAAAGTCAGCACATTGTGGAACTCCGGTCAATATGAGCGAGAAGTTTATGGCTTTGACGGCTAACATCACTTGCAGGTAGGAACTAGTGATGTAGTTGATGAGTTGAGTCGAGTCAAGTCGACTAAGTTACTGCTTGAAATTGACTCGATTCTTCAAAGTTTGACAATATAGTGAGCCTGGTTCTTTGAACTTGAGTTCAACTCGTCATGTTTTCTAGGTTCGAACTTGACTATAGTTGATTAGACTCGATTGGGTTTACGTGCTACCCAAGTTATTTAGCTGTTACCAAGTTCAAATTTGATTCAAGCCATTGCTCCAACTAGGAAATCCGACCCAAACTCTGAAAAGAATTGAAGCAAAGCTTGTCTAGCCTCAGAGCCAAGCATGAACCGCTCCCAAGTAACTCGACTTGTTTGCACACCTTACATGCAGGGTCGCATTTGGGAAGGCATTTCAGGGGCCGGAATTTGACGATGGAAGCTTATTGCATATGATTCACGAAGCATTGGCGATGCTAGGAAGCTTCTCGGCGTCTGATTTTTTCCCTCGATTCGGCTGGATAGTGGACAGGTTCACAGGGCTTCATTCGAGGTTGGAGAAGAGCTTTCACAATTTGGACGTTTTCTATAAAAAGGTGATTGGCGAGCATCGGAACGCAAATAAGAGCAATGAGGAAGAGGAGGACATTGTCGATTTGCTGCTGAAGATGGAGAGGGATCAGACTGAACTTGCAGCAGTTCGGCTCAAGGAAGATAACATCAAGGCCATCTTGATGGTACATCATACAATCTCTTACATATTCCCCAAGCAGATCTAGATCATATACACAATTGAGAAACAAACTTGAGTGTCTGTAAAGGGCAGGATCCAATTTAAGAACTTCTAAAGTGAATAGTCGGTCTCTCGAATATAAAAGCACCACGGTAAAATTGATGTACTTGTCTTTTTTTGTGAATTATGACTTCATGTACACTATCGGGATATATTTCTAGCTGGAGTGGACACCAGTGCACTTGTCATGGACCGGACAATGGCCGAGCTCGCCAGGAACCCGAGGGTGATGTGAAAAGCTCGAGAGGAGATCCGGAGTTGCGTTGGAAACAAGAAATATGTTGTGGAAGACGACCTTCACGGGCTCAAATATCTCAAATTAGTACTCAAGGAGGTAATGAGGCTACACCCTCCAAGCGTACTCCTCATCCCGAGAGAAACAATGGGCCACTTCAAGCTGTTTGGCTACGATGTCGACCCGAAGACCCGTGTGCAGGTCAACGTGTGGGGCATCGGGCGGGACCCGAGCCTGTGGGAGAGCCCGGAGGAGTTTGTGCCCGAGAGGTTTGAGGACAGTCCGATCGATTACAAGGGGAATCATTTTGAGTTGTTGACGTACGGGGCGGGGGGGAGGGTGGCCAGGGATTTCGATGGGAATGGCAGTGGTCGAGCTGGCACTTGCCAGTGTCTTGCACTTCTTCAACTGGGAATTACCGGAGGGGATGACAGAGAGAGATGTGAGCATGGAGGAAGGGGCTGGCCTGACCGTATTCAAGAAAGTGCCTCTCACACTGTTGCCAGTTAAGCCATCGCATGAAATCGATGCATGACAAAGTCATCGTTGAACAAAAACACCAGACACGATCTTAATTATGATCAAGCGTCTGAATGTTGCACATAACAAATTTGTAGAACACAACATCTCCTTGTGTATAATAACCGAGACATAGTCGAGTATGTTGATTCTACGGCAATAAATAAACAGACCATTTTGAGGAATTTGTGATTTGACTATAGAAGAGACGAGAGATTATCAGTTGAGTCACTTGTGCATTAACAAATTGTATATGTCACCTGTCTGTGGCGACCACTGTGTTGGTGGTCATTGCGTTTGTTGCGGTGGTTAGAGCAAATCGAGATCCTCGATCTAATCTCAGTTGCAAGGAAGCCGTCGTTGCTTCTCTGCCAAGGTTTACCACTATCGCAATGTGTCGTCCGTCAACTATAACCATCGTGCTGGTGTCTCAAATCTAGCAGCAATGCATAGAAATTTCAAGCGACCACCACGATGGTGGTCGTTGAGTCGTGCGACCACCGTGGCGGGGTCACCTAAAGGGTGCGATCATTGCGCCATGGCCGTGCAGCGACGCCAACAGTAGCTTTGCTTAGGATATGCAATTTTGCAATATAATGATGCTTTTTAAAAGCATAGGGATCATTTGAAAAAAAAAGAATAATGAGACGGGTTTCAATGCCATTACACCTTTTTTTATTTTAATAATAGTCAATGATCTCCATAGAATTCATTTTAAGTAGGTTTCATCCCTATGAGCGTAGATAACACGCCCTTACACTGGTTTGGTTGGTGTACATGATGGAACGGGCCTTTCCACTCTTTGATGGAATCGTAATTTCTCCTTAATTCCATTCCTCATTTCTATATAATCCATAATTCTAAATTATACTTAATAAAAAAATGATTTCAAATTATAGTTAATATATTATAGTTGATTAATAATATGATCAATATTAAATAATTTTAATAATTATAATTAATTTTTAAGAACGGTCAGTCAATATAGTATTCGATTATAATTATAACATACTTTGTGTGATAAATTGTAATTGTGTTTAATATAACAAAGTTATAATAAAGACAAGTATAAAAAAATTTAGTGAAAATGGAGAGGAAAGAACCATCACTTCCTATATGTTTGTCCGGTCCGATAGAAAGATGGTGATGGGGTGGCTGGCAAATGCGGAACTAGAACGATGAAGATGAGAATGACGCGGATGTTCCTCCATTGATCACGCCCAATAATAGGCATGACGGAGAAAAAAAATAAAATTCCCTGTGAATTGAAGAGAAGATGCAAATGTGAATTTATAGCGAATTTTATTTTCCTTAATTTTATTTAGAAAGATGGGTGCAATGATGATGCAAACCTTCCTTCGATCCAGCCACTATTTTATTTGTAATGCAAATCGAGTTGGGATAGCATGAGTTTAGATTGTTGCGTGTTGGAAATAATCCATTCACTCGACGATATTTATAAAATAGGGATATGTGCACTAGAAATCCTAAAACTTATGACAAAAGTGCAATTGAGTCGCAAAAGGTGCAATCGAATCTTAAAACTTGTCAAATTGGTTCAATCGAGTCCTAAAGTTAATGCCGTCTAATTTACTAAAGAAAAATGCTGATGTGTTTTGTTTATTATTTTTCTTAAGACACGTGGTGATGACGTGGCGTTCAATAAGCGCCACGTCAGAAAAAAATTAAAAATATATAAATTAAATTAGAAAAAAATTAAAAAAAACCCCAACCAGCAGCTGTTGCGATGGCCAAGCCCTCGCCGGTGGCTGTCGCCACAGCTGCTGGAAAGGGTTGGCGGAGGTCACCTAGGCCTTCTCGAAGCTCGGTGACCCTCGCCGGCCCCAGGCGAGCCGCCGATGAGGGCCTGCAGCCCCCAATCTAGGGGAGGGCGCGACCGTCGCCCCAGATCTGAGCGAGGGCCGGCAACCCTCGCTCAGATCTGGGGCGAAGGTCGCGCCCTCCCCCAGATCGGGGGTTGCAGACCCTCGCTGGGGGCTTGCTAGGGGCCAGTGAGGGTCGTCGGGCTTCAGGAAGGCCTAGGTGACCTTCGTCAACCCTTTGTGGCGGCTATGGCGGCGGTCACCGGCGAGGGCTTGGCCACCACCACAGCCACTGGGTGGGGTCTTCTTCTTCCTTTTTTAAAATTTTTTTCTAATTTAATATGTATTTTTTAATATTTTTCTAACGTAGCGTTTGTTGGACACCACATCATCGCCATATGTATCAAGAAAAGTAATAATAAGACATGTTAGCGCTACATCAGTATTTTCCGTTAGTAAATTAGACGGCGTTAACTTTAGGACTCGATTGAATCAATTTGACAAATTTTAGGACTCGATTGCACCTTTTGCAAGTTTTAAGACTCAATTGCACTTTTGTGACAAGTTTTAAGATTTCTAGTGTACATATCCCTATAAAATAAGATAGAGATGAGACATACGTCGACCCTTTTCAATAATCTTTCCTGTCCATTATTTGACAATTACTCATTATCAAAGCAACGTGCTTTATTGGAATTTTCTCAATAAAATTTGGAGATCATTGATGTTTTTAGGTTTTCTTTATATGATTTGAGAAGTCAAACGTGACCGATGCATATGGCCTTTACTTTTCGAGGCCCCTTGGTAGCTGATGATGTTGAAACAACTTCAATCAATTGGATGGAGCGATAGATTACAATTGAAGATCAATATCTTTTTGACGTCAACATGATATCAAAGCAATCATACTATCAACTAACAGCCAAAGGGTAGATTAATCAAATCTGAAGTGTAACTTTCACCTGGAATGTTAGGTGAACTGCACCAATTTCTTCTCCACCCAAAAGAGTCACCATTTCGATCTTTTGGGATATAGAAAAAGTCATCCCTCAGAGATCAGAAAGGCATTCATGTCAATTTCGGCAACTGATTCTTCTGCATCCCTTTTGTGTTAATTTTAACTCTCTCCCCTCACACTACTTAGCTACCCCAAACTTACTCAACATTGTAAAGCATCCTCACTGCACATCGCCATCCCAACAATGGCTCTTCACATCCTCTTGACATGGCTTGCTCTTTCCCTTCCTCTCCTCCTCCTCCTCCTCTCGGTGAAAAATTTCAGAAAGAAAAACCAAGCCACCACGTCGACTACGACTACGACGATGAAGGAGGAGAAGAAGAACCTCCCTCCGGGGCCTCCGTCACTCCCCATCATAGGCAACCTCCACCAGCTCGGCCACTTGCCTCACCAGTCTTTGTGGAAACTTTCTAGACAGTATGGCCCCGTCATGCTCATCCACCTTGGTGGCATCCCCACTGTCATCGTCTCCTCCCCCAGCGCCGCCGGGGAGGTCCTCAAGACCCATGACCTTGAATGCTGCAGCCGCCCTCGGCTGGTTGGCACGGGACGCCTCTCCTATGACTACCTTGATATTGCCTTCGTCGAGTACGGCGATTACTGGAGGGAGCTGAGGAAGCTGGTCGTGCTTGAGCTGTTTAGCGCCAAGCGAGCCCAGTCCTTCCGATACGTCAGGGAAGAGGAGGTGGGTTCTATGATTGAGTTGATCACGGAGTCAGCAGAGAACAGAACTCCGGTCAATATGAGCGAGAAGTTTATGGCTCTGACAGCTAACATCACTTGCAGGTAGGGCCTAGTTGATGAGTCAAGTCGACTTACTGCTTGAACTCCACTCTACTCTTTGAGATTTGACAATTTATTGAGCCAGGTTATTTAAACTCGAGTTCGACTTGCCCATATTTTCTAGGTTCGAACTTGACTGTACTTGATTAGACTCGATTGGGATTACGAGCTACCCAAATTATTTATCTATTACCAAGTTCAAACTTGATTCAAGCAAATTCTCCAACTAGGAAACTTGACTCAAACTCGAAAAGAATTGAAGCAAAGCTTGTCCAGCCTGAGAGCCAGGCATGAACTACTCACAAGTAACTTGACTTGTTTACACATCTTACATGCAGGGTCGCATTTGGGAAGGCGTTTCAGGCGACGGAATTCGACGATGGAAGGTTAGTGCATATGATTCATGAAGCCTTGGCAATGCTGGGAAGCTTCTCGGCATCCGATTTTTTCCCTCGATTCGGCTGGATCGTGGACAGGTTCACGGGGCTCCATTCGAGATTGGAGAAGAGCTTTCGCAATTTGGATGTTATCTATCAGAAGGTGATTGACGAGCATCGCAATGCAAATAAGAGCAACGAGGAAGAGGAGGACATTGTCGATTTGCTGCTGAAGATGGAGAGGGATCAGACTGTGCTCGCGGGGGTCCGGCTCAAGGAAGATAACATCAAGGCCATCTTGATGGTACACCATGCAATCTCTTACATATTCCCCAAAGTAGATCATATACATAATAGAGAAGCAAACTTGAATGTCTATAGATGGCAGGATACAATTCAAGAACTTCTTAAATGAATACTCGGTCCTCTTCTTGAATATAAAAGCGTCTCGGCAAAATTGATGTACATGTCCTTTTTGTGAATCATGACTTCATGTACGCTCTCAGGATATATTTATAGCTGGAGTGAACAGCAGTGCACTTGTCATGGACTGGACAATGGCCGAGCTCGCCAGGAACCCGAGGGTGATGCGAAAAGCTCGAGCGGAGATCCGGAGTTGTGTTGGAAACAAGAAATGGATCGTGGAAGACGACCTCCACGAGCTCAAATATCTCAAGTTAGTACTCAAAGAGGCAATGAGGTTACACCCTCCAAGTGTACTCCTCCTCCCGAGGGAAACAGTGGACCACTTCAAGCTGTTTGGCTACAATGTCGACCCGAAGACCCGTGTCCAGGTCAATGTGTGGGGCATCGGGCGGGACCCAAGCCTGTGGGAGGGCCCAGAGGAGTTTGTGCCCGAGAGGTTCGAGGACAGTCCGATCGATTACAAAGGGAATCATTTTGAACTGTTGACTTTTGGGGCGGGACGGAGAGGATGCCCGGCGATTTCGATGGGGATGGCAGTAGTCGAGCTAGCGCTCGCCAATTTCTTGCACTCTTTCGACTGGGAATTGCCAGAGGGGATGACAGAGGAAGATGTGAGCATGGAGGAAGGGGCTGGCCTGACCGTGTTCAAGAAATTGCCTCTCATTCTATTGCCGGTTAAGCCATCGCATTAAATCAATGAATGACAACAAAAACATCATACACCGCGTTAATTGTGATGAAGCGTCCGAATGTTGCCCAGTTCTATTTTATAGCAGACAAAATTTCCATACATATAGTATCCAAGACTCAATTGAGTATATTGCTTGCAAGGTGTTGTCAAGTGATTGAACAATAAAATAGATAGAACAAGGAAATAAATCGAACAACTGGATTTATGTGGTTTGTGTAAAAGCAATGAACTAACAAGACGAGAATGGGTGGCAATTGCCAATAAGTGTTTTGTGTTTTAGTGATAGAATTTCTTTGTTACATACTTCGGCTATGCAATGTGGTGTCTTTAGATAATACAAGCTAGGGTTACATAATTGATGAGGGACGCAATCACGATCTCTTCTCTTTGGAAAGAATTGATCTTGCTTGATGAGCAAGTGGTGGAGAGACTGTAGCTGAATCAGGACACGCCATCGTTTCCTTTGACACCCCCCACAAGCTGATGTGGCGGAACAAACAGTAAGCTTGGACTGTAGAAGTCAAAAGCGAGCCGTGGAGAGCCCTTTGGTGAAGATATCGGCAGGTTGATCGATAGTGGAGATGTACTGAACATGCAATTGATTTTTGGCGATTCATTCTCGCACAAAGTGGTAATCAATTTCCACGTGCTTTGTCCAAGCATGAAAGATGGGATTCCCTGTCATATAGATGGTTGAGATGTTGTCACACCAAAGAACCGGAGGGCCTTGCCAAGAGACACCGAGATCGCGTAGGAGAGCCTCGATCCGAATGAGTTCAACAGTTGTGTTGCCTAAGCTTTTGAATTCGACCTCTGTGCTGGATGGGTTGACCGTCCGTTGCTAATGCGTCAGTGGGGGAACATAAAGGGGGTAACTCCAATGATGCTGGTGGGGACACAATTGATGATACGTCGGTGATGGGACTAGCAAACGGAAAAACAGTCTCATCAAAGATGGCGTCTGCAACTGTATAGAACCTTCGTTGTTGTGGAGAAAAGCAGCGATAGCCCTTGACACCTGAGGAATATCCCAAGAAACTACATCGATGTGACCTGGGCTCCAGTTTGTGATTGGCATAGGGTCGTAGGTTCGAGTACACAGCGCAGCCAAAAACCCGAAGATGCTCAATGGATGGTGCGGTAGAAAAGAGTACTTCCCAGGGACTGCGCTGCTGTAGAACGGGAGTAGGCAGTCAGTTGATAATGTGAATTGCACTTTCAAAAGAAAAATCCCAAAATTAAGAGGGAACAGACGCATGGTGCATCATGGTCAGACCCATTTCAACGACATGTCTATGTTTGCGCTCGGCCGAACCATTTTGAAGGGCTAGGCGAGGACAGGATGTCCGTTTATAAATGCCACGCTCCTTTAAAAGGTGCAGAAAGAAATTCTCCGGCACAGTCACTTTATATGGCTTTAACTTGGGTATTGAGCTGGTTTTGAACAAAATTTAGAAAGACCACGAAGATATGTAAAAATTGATCAAGAGAGTTGAACACATAAAGCCAAGAAAATTTGGAGTAATCATCAATAAAACAAACATAATAGTTATTGTTTTGATGAGACGTTACAGGAGCCGGCCCCCAAATGTCAAAATGAACCAATTCTAGGGGAGCCTTGGATCTATGAAAAGTGGGAGGATGAGGATGACTCTTACTAGATGCACATGCCGAGCAAGTTGGTTGAACAACTGACGACTTATTTAACATGCGAGAAATAGTAGAATATGCAGCATGACCTAAATGATGGTGCCAACGGACAAGGGAGCTGAACTGAGATAGGTAATAAGCTAAAGGAGAAAGCTCGGACTGATCAGACAGTTGATAGAGTCCCCGATTAAGGTTCCCTTGGAAGAGAATCTTGCCCGTACGGCGGCACTTCACAGAAAAACAATTAGGTGAGAAAATGAAATCACAATTGTTTTCCTGTGAAAATTGACGAACGGAAAGTAAGTTTTTCTTTATAGAGGGAACAATTAGGCCATTAGACAAACGAAAATTTTGAGAAACAAGAGTACCTGTATGGGTTATGGGGAGGCTAGACCCATTACCTATGGTAACATGTTGGTTGCCTGTGTAGGGCTGAAGATAGGACAATTGAGATGGATTATTTGTGACGTGGTGTGTGGTACCGGAATCTGGATACCACGGGTCTAAAAAGACTGACGGTGGTGGTGGAATTTCAGCAATGTGGAGCTGTGGTGCCGAGCATAAAGATTGTGGTGGAGGCCCACGATCACGGCACACGTTGGCTCGGTGGCCAAAGCGATTGCAGAGTTGACATTGAACGCTGCCCCTCCTTTGATTTATGTAATTGCTTGCATTTGGTGAGTAATTTGGGGCTGAATTTCGTGGGCCAAAGTGCTGTCCACTTTGCGGAAATTGTTGCCCAGGTCGTGGTGACCTGTCCACGCAAGAAGGAAGCTGTTGAGGTGCTTGGTGTGCTGTCCGCATCATGAACGCTGCTAGAAGGGAGGTGATGGGCTCAAGCAAATCAAGTCGTGCCTCATGAGCCAAGAGCAGCCCGTGTAGAGACTCATGTGTAAGGGATTGGTATTGACTTTGAACGGAGATCGACACTGCTAAATTTTGATATTCCGCTCCGAGTCCCCTGAACAGGTGAGTTTGATATTCTTATGAAGAGATGTTCTCACCAATCGAAGCAAGTTGATCAACAAGGAAGGCTGCTTGTTGTAGATATTCCGTGATTGTTTGATTTCCCTTGCGGAGAGTCTGAAGTTGCATTCGTAGATGTGTAGCGCGGGCATTGTTATGTGCTGCATATGATTAAGCCAAGAAGACCACACGGCTGCTGAAGAGCCTAAATTGGAGAGCTGTGCAACGATGTTATCAGCTGTGGAATTGAGAATCCACCCCAAGGCAATTTGATCTCGGGTAAACCATGTTTCATATGCTGGATTTGGTGAACTTTTGGTGACACCATTCTCGTTGATTTCAGTGATAGTGTGTGGAGGGTATGGTTCGGTTCCGTCCACAATTGACAGGAGTCGACTGGCCCGGAGAAAGGGGAGGAGGCATGCCTTCCATATGATGTAATTGTCTCCGGTTAATTTGATACCAACCACAGGACATGTGATTGATCCATATGAGTCCCCTGTGGGATGGATGAGAGGACATGGTGGGACAGCATTCTTGATGAGGTCAGTTGGATTAGCAACACTTAGGATTGGGTTGCTTATTGTTTGATTGCGAGCAGCTGCGTTTGGGGAAGATGGGGATGAATTTGACTCTGATTGGTTTGCCATTTATGCTTTCGCAAGATATGGCTCTGATACCATATAAAAGCAATGAACTAACAAGATGAGAATGAGTGGCAATTGCCAATAAGTGTTTTGTGTTTAAGTGATAGAATTTTTTTGTTACATACTTTGGCTATGCGGTGTGGTGTCTTCATATAATACAAGTTAGGGTTACAAAATTAATGAGGGACACAATCATGATCTCTTCTCTTTGGAAAGAATTGATCTTGCTTGATGAGCAAGTGGTGGAGAGATTGTAGCTGAATTAAGACACGTCATCGTGATTTTTTCTCTTTGGAAAGAATTGATCTTGCATGATGAGCAAGTAGTGGAGAGATAGTAGCTGAATTAGGACACGTCATTGTTTCCTTTCACAGTTTGGTAGGTGTGACCCTGTCCACTGGGGGAGAAGTACATAATTCCACTATAAATCAAGCGATAGCATAGAGATTGCAACCACATTTGAGTCACTCAGATACTTTCAGTGTTTTCTAATCCCCAATTACACCCAATAACTCACACGGTGTTTAGCCCACATAATTTTTCACGAAATAGTCTCTCAATCCCACGAAAGTTTTACACAAAATCTTAACACAAGATTTTTACGACTTCAAACACTTCGAATGTAATACACGAGCACAAGCTCATCTTAGATACTCGTGAAGATAAACTCCAGATGGCATTTCATTGTTGCATGAAGTATAATACATATGCTACACAACTTATATATTTCCAATCTTGTTAGAGCAATCGACTAATCGCATTGTATTAGGGCGATTTTCTGTTATATCGCAATAGTATATATACCGAGACATGAGGCTCTTGAAGGTTATGGTAAGAAAGTTGCTGGAACTCTAAAGATTCTATAGAATATGTAACAAATTTTCTCCATCAGGATCTTCCGCCACTGGTTTGTGCAAGTCAAGTAATATTAATTTTGTTTGGCCAAAAAGAATAGTATTTGACTAGAAATCAAGGGCTTGAGCCTTTATTACCTCATTTGGAAAGACTTCCTACCTTCTAACACACTGGTGAGACTGTAATGACAGATTTATACCTAAATATGGACTGAAGAGTTATAACCCAAATCAAACATTCCGCAATGGGTGTGAAATCACTTATTATAAGAACAGCTCTAAGAGGAATGGCCGTTATGGTTGTTCCTCCCCACTGTATTATAACAAATAAAGTCTGCCAAATAAGTCACAACTAATTAAGCAAAAGTTTATATTCCTTCGATTCCACAAATCACTATTCACTGGTGTTAATTCATAATTTGGAGTTTGGATCTTAAAAGGCAAGAAGTCGCATTGAATTACACGAACATTTTTATACTAAAATCTGCTGTTCATCCTCTTTTAAGTTTGAGAGATCGATATTCTTTTAATACATTTACTTCTTGTGAAAAAGAACAACTAATACGTTGGGTCAACAAATCTGGATTTAATTAGAAAGTGCCAATGTTTTGGGAGATTATTTCAATTAATTACGAGTATGCTTCAAATGAATAAAAGCTATATTACTATTCTCGAACGAGTGAACTTTCTAATGACACGTTATAACTCATCTCAACTTGGGGCATCACCCTCTTATTAAAAAATATTACGGTAAAAAAACATTCAATGTTGAATCAACCCATCCAAGTAAAGACTTTTAACTCTCAAAGTAATTTGCACAAATGGGATGCAAATAATATTTGTTAATGCACAAGTGACTCGATCAACTGATGATCTCTCTTCAATAGTCACAATGCACAAATTCGTCATATGGGTCTGTTTATTAATTGCCCTAGAAGAAATATACTCAATGAGTCTTATTTACTATAATTATGGAGATGTTGTATGCTAGAACAATGCACCATACGACTTTACGACGTTTGATCATAATTAAGTATAAAACGCTGTGAGATATGACGGTTTTCGTTTAACGACGATTTCGTCATGCATCGGTTTCATGAGATGCCTTTATCAGCAACAGAGTGAGAGGCACTTTCTTGAACACGGCTAGGTTAGTCCCCTCTTCCATACTTACATCTCCCTCTGCCATTCCCTCCGGCAATTCCCAATCGAAGGAATGCAAGACATTGGCGAGTGCCAGCTCGATCATCGCCATCGACATCCCGGGGCATCCCCTCCGTCCCGCCCCGAATGGCAACAGCTCAAAATGATTCCCCTTGTAATCGATCAAACTGTCCTCGAACCTCTTAGGCACAAACTCCTCTGGGCGCTCCCACATTCCCGGGTCCTGCCCGATTTCCCATACATTCACCTAGACACGGCTCTTTGGGTCGATATCGTAGCCAAATAGCTTGAAGTGGCCCATGGTTTCCCTTGGAAGGAATAGTACAGGTGGAGGGTGTAGCTTCATCGTTTCTTTGAGTACTAACTTGAGATATTTGGGCTCGCTGAGGTCATGTTCTACGGCCCATTTCTTGTTTCCAACGCTACTCCGATCTGCTCTCAAGCTTTTAGCATCGCCCTTGGGTTCATGGCAAGCTCGGCCATTGTCCAGTCCATGACAACTGCACCGGTGTCCACTCCTCCTAGAAATATATCCTAGCAGTGACCATAAAGTCATGATTCACAAAAAAAGACATGTTTATCAATTTTTGCCGTGATATCATTTATATCTGAGGAGGATTGAGTATTCATTTAAGGAGTTCTGGAATTATATCCTGCAATATTTTGCTTCTCAATTGTGTATATGATCTGCATTAGGTAATATGTAGAGATTGTATGATGTACCATCAAGATGGCCTTGATGTTATCTTCCTTGAGCCGGACCCCTGAGAGCTTGTTAAAAATTTTTAGGTTGTGCGGAAGCATGTTTGATATCGATGATAGTTTGTGTTTTGTGATGTGTGCAAGTGTATGTGTGCATAGCATAGTTGATGTAGGAATGGACAAGGGACAAGGTTTATGGGACAAGCATAGTTTCACTAGTTTATAGAAATGATTTTACAATAATTGAAGGAGGTGTTGTGATGAAAGAGCCACATGATATGGTCTTTTAGTTCGTCCTCCCCTCTCTTTACTTGAATGGGTTATGGCCTTTTTATAGGCATTTCCACCGACTAATTACAGCCGCCCTAGAGGATTCTGAACTCCCTCATCTCTTAGACAATTCTCAATCTGGATTCCTCTGGAATGCTGTCCACGTCCATGTTTTTCTTCAGCCCACTATTTTTGACTTTAGGTCTTCCTTTTCAACTTGGACACTTCTTGTTGTTCACGTTCATGTCTTCAAGGTTCAGCTAGCCACAACCATTCTCAACAATTCTAGATAAATCCATTTTACTTCTTGATTAAGCTAGCTGAACACTTCTTGAGAATTCTAAAGAATTGGAAAAATAGATCACAATTTCCAACACTCTCCCTTAATCCATTTTCGTGATATTCCAAGCATATTTCTAAGTATCTTGGACATACCTTGAAATTCTTCTCGTAGTTTATCCCATGCCTTTTCACGATCTTCATTTCACGATACCTTGTATCCTCTTGCTAGACCTCTAGCACTTGCTTTCAATTTTTCCAATGATGTTGCCATCAAAATTGTTTCTAGTTGTAGTTGTTAGCTTTGGCTCGGGCTCGGGCTCTGGCTCTAGCTCTCGTAGGCTTTGGCTCCGGCTCCGACCCTGGCTCTGGCTCTCGTAAGCTCTGGCTTTAGTTATGGCTTTGGCTCCGGCTCTGGCTCTGTTGGCTCTCGCTCGAGCTTGGGCCTTGATTTTAGTTGAGGATGGTGAGGAAGAACGTCCAAAACCATCTCACATGCCTGGCTTTGATTTCTTGCTTGGTTAGGACAAACGACCAGAACCAAACAATCGTGCCTACCATGTGAATTTGAAATTGCACGGAAGTATGGTGTTTGATATCAATGATAGTTTGTGTTTTGTGATGTGTGTAAGTGTATGTGTGTATGGCATAGTTGGACGTAGGAATGGACAAGAGGCAAGGTTTATGGGACAATCATAATTTCACTAGTTGATAAAAATGATTTTATAATAGTTGGAGGAGGTATTGTGATAGAGAGGCCACGTGATATGATCTTTTAGTTCATGCTCCCCCCTCTTTACTTGAATGGGTTGTGGCCTTTTTATAGGCATTCCACCGACTAATTACAGCCGCCCTAGAGGATTCTGAACTCCCTCATCTCTTAGACAATTCTCAATCTGGATTCCTCTGGAATGCTGTCCACGTCCATGTTTTTCTTCAGCCCACTATTTTTGACTTTAGGTCGTCCTCTTCAACTTGGACACTTCTTGTTGTTCACGTTCATGTCTTCAAGGTTCAGCTAGCCACAGGCCCACAACCATTTCTCAACAATTCTAGACAAATCCATTTTACTTTTTTGAGTAAGCTAGCTGAACACTTATTGAGAATTCTAAAGAATTGGAAAAATGGATCACAATTTTCAACGGAGCTCAGTCTGATCCCTTTCCATCTTCAACAGCAAATCGACTATGTCCTCTTCCTCATTGCTCTCAATTTCGTTCCGATGCTCTTCGATCACCTTCTGATAGAAAATGTCCAAATTGCGAAAGCTCTTCTCCAATCTCGAATGGAGCCCCGTGAACCTGTCCACAATCCAGCCGAATCGAGGGAAAAAATCAGATGCCGAGGAGCTTCACGACATCGCCACTGCCTCGTGAATCATATCCATGAACCTTCCGTCTTTGAACTCCGTCCCCTGAAATGCCTTCCCAAATTCGACCCTGCATGTAAGGTGTGCATACAAGTCAGAGTTTCTTGTAAGCGATTCATGCTTGGCTCTCAGGCTGGACAAGCTTTGGTTTGGAGCGTTGACTTGAATCGCGTCTAAACTTGTTAATAGCTAAATAATCCGGTAGCTCATAACACTCATCAAATATAATCGAGTATAGTCAAGTTTGAGTGTAGAACTCATGGTCAGGTCGAGCTCGAGTTTAAAGAACGAGGCTCGATATATTGTCAAACCTCGAAGAATTCGAGAAGTAATCAAGGCTCTGTTTATTTCGCGAAAAATGAATGATTTACAAAATATTTTCCTAAATATGATCGCTTAAAATAATTAACCAATAAAAATTATTTTCATTGCCGACAATAATTTATGTCTAAATATTTTCATGGATGATAAAAATATTATTTGTTAATCACTCATATATATTATATATATATCATCGCTCATCACAAGAAAGTTGGAGATACTGCCATGGCAAAAAGCCTGGATGACTCGTTTGACATCGAGCAACAGCCTAAATGCCAGAAATTGGTTGAAAACATGTATTTTTGTAAACCCATATAGTCCTTATCTAATTGAGTTTTGCTACTCTGAACCAATAACAAACCGTTTTTAATATTTTAACTAACCCACATGTAACTCAACTCACTAAATATGAGTTAAAAAGTGGGCCTTTAACTCATTTTGTTGTCTTCAGGCTTGATTTGTTTCGTGGAAAAAATAAATGATTTGAAAAATATTTACCTAAAAATGATCGCTTGCATCGCTTACAAAACATACTTATCATATTTGTCCTTATACGCGGCACTTGGGTGTTGATGCTATCCTAGTCCTTTGTCCCGTGACCTAACCTCCATTTCTTTTGTTGGGAAAGGACAAAGTTTGAGATTCATGATTAGTGTTTTTTTGCATACCCAAGCACCCGGTTGAGGTTCGATTTTGGGGACCACAAAGAGTCCACCCTAAAGAGTCCACCATTTTGATCTTTCTGGCTTGTAAGGAAAAGTCATCCCTAAGAGATGAGAAAGGTGTTCGTGTCAATTTCGGCAACTGATTATTCAGCACCCCTTTCGTATTACTTTTCACTCTCGACCCTCACACTACTTAACCACCCAAAACCAGTTCAACTGTGGAAGCATTCTCACTGCACATCACCCTCCCAACAATGGCTCTTCACATCCTCTTCACATGGCTTGCGCTTTTCCTTCCTCCCCTCCTCCTCCTCCGCCTCCTCTCAGTGAAAAGATTCACCGACAAAAGGAAGAACCTCCCTCCAGGCCCTCCGCCACTCCCCATCATAGGCAACCTCCACCAGCTCGGCCACTTGCCTCACCAATCCCTGTGGAAACTCTCCAGACAGTACGGCCCCGTCATGCTCGTGCACCTCGGTGGCATCCCCACCGTCGTCGTCTCCTCCCCCGCCGCTGCCAGGGAGGTCCTCAAGACCCATGACCTCAACTGCTGCAGCCGCCCTCGGCTGGTCGGCACGGGACGCCTCTCCTATGACTACCTTGATATCGCCTTCGTCGAGTACGGCGATTATTGGAGGGAGCTGAGGAAGCTGTGCGTGTTGGAGCTGTTTAGCGCCAAGCGAGCCCAGTCCTTCCGGTTTGTCAGGGAAGAGGAGGTGGGTTCTATGATCGATTCGATTGCGAAGTCAGCAGAGAGCGGAACTCCGGTTAATATGAGCGAGAAGTTCATGGCTCTGACGGCTAACGTCACTTGCAGGTAGGACCTAGTGGTGTAGTTGATAAATCGAGTGCTTGAACTCGACTCAATTCTGAGGATTGACATTATATTGAGCCTGGTTCTTTGAACTCGAGTTCAACTTAACCATGTTTTCTAGTTTCGAACCTAGCCTGGCTATGCTTAATTAGACTCGATTGGGCTTACGAGCTACCCTGATTATTTATCTATTACCAAGATTCAAACTTGATTCAAGCCAATCCTCCAAGGAAACTCGACTTGAACACAAAAAGAATTGAAGCAATGATTGTCCAGCCTAAAAGCCAAGCATGAACCGCTCACAGGTAACTTTGACTTGTTTGCACACCTTACATGCAGGGTCGCATTTGGGAAGGTGTTTCAGGGGACGGAGTTCGACAATGGAAGGTTAATGCATATGATTCACGAAGCATTGGCGATGCTGGGAAGTTTCTCAGTGTCCGATTTTTTCCCTAGATTCGGCTGGATCATGGACAGGTTCACAGGGCTCCATTCGAGGTTGGAGCAGAGCTTTCACAATTTGGATACTTTCTATCAGCAGGTGATCGACGAGCATCGGGGCGTGAATAAGAGCAACGAAGAAGAGGAGGACATTGTCGATTTGCTGCTGAAGATGGAGAGGGATCAGACTGAGCTCGCGGGGGTTCGGTTCAAGGAAGATAACATCAAGGCCATCTTGATGGTACATCATAGGATCTCTTACATTTTCCCCAAAGTAGATCATGTGTCACAGAAAAATTGATGTACTAATCCTTTCTGTGAATCATGACTTCATGTGTATACTCTCAGGATATATTTCTAGCTGGAGTGGACACCGCTGCACTTATCATGGACTGGACAATGGCCGAGCTTGCCAAGAACCCGAAGGTGATGCGAAAAGCTCGAGAGGAGATCCGGAGTTGCATTGGAAACAAAAAACAGGTCGTGGAAGACGACCTCCACGAGCTCAAATATCTCAAGTTAGTACTCAAGGAGGCAATGAGGCTACACCCTCCAAGTGTACTACTTATCCCGAGGGAAACAATGGGCCACTTCAAGCTGTTCGGCTATGATGTCGACCCGAAGACCCGTGTCCAGGTCAACGTGTGGGGCATGGGGCGGGACCCAGGCCTCTGGGAGGGCCCAGAGGAGTTTGTGCCTGAGAGATTCGAGGACAGTCCGATTGATTACAAGGGGAATCATTTCGAGCTGTTAGCGTTCGGAGCGGGGCGGAGGGGCTGCCCGGCCATTTCGATGGGGATGGGAGTGGTCGAGTTGGCGCTTGCGAATGTCTTGCACTCTTTCGATTGGGAACTGCCGGAGGGGATGAAAGAGGGAGACGTGAGCATGGAGGAAGGGGCTGGCCTGACCGTGTTCAAAAAAGTACCTCTCACTCTGTTGCCAGTGAAGCCATCGCAAGAAACCAATGCATGTCAAAATCGTGCTTAAACTAAAACATCATACACTACGTTAATGATGATCAAGCGTTTTAACGTTGCACAGTACAATTTTGTAGCATGCAACGTCTCCATACTATAGTAACCAAGACTCGGTTGAGTATCTTGCTTCTCAGGCAATTAATAAACAGATCCTTTTGAGATATTTCTGCATTGTGATTATAGAAGAGAGATTATCAGTTCATCGAGTAACTCTTTTTAAACAAATTGAATTTTGTATCCCGTGGGCAAATTACTTTGAGAGTTAAAGTTTTTTGGTTGCATGTGTTAATCCAACATCGAAAATTTTTATGGTCATAAAGTAAGAGGGAAATGCCCTTCAAAATTTCTTACTAAGACGAGTTGTAGCGTGCCATTAGAGAGCTCGGTCATACTGAGAATAGTAGTCTAACTTCTATTGATTCGAAGCATGCTCGTAATTAATTGAAATAATCTTCCGGAACATATGAATTTGCAAATAAAATACAGATTATTGACACTGCATATTTTTTCATAAGAAGCAAATATATTAAAAAGAATATCTGTCTTTCAAGCTTGGAAGAGGATGAAATGCAAATAATTTTACCATAAGCAATGGTCATGTAATTTCCAAACTCCAGATCCCGAATGTTAATAGCGATTTGTGGAATAAAATGATTTAAAAATTTTGCTTGATAGTGACTAGTTAGCCGGGGCCTTTGTTTTTTTCCTTTTTACATAGGGAGTGTTACCATACAGTCTCACACCTGCATAGGCTGCAAATGGCAATCATTCTATTTTAGAAATCAATTTCTGGCCATAAATAGATTTTTCTATTTCTGTTCCGTGACGAGTTTCTGAGCAAAAAAACACGTTTGATGACGACATAAAATTTCTGTTCCAGAAACAAAATTTTGTTTGATAAAGGCACAAAATTTATCTCTCTCGGGTGGCTGGCAAGCGAACGGCGGCGGCTGCGGACGGCGGACAGCTGGAGGAGGCGGCGGTGGACTGCAACGCGGCCAGTGCAAAGGACAACGGCTAGAGGCGATCGGCGTCAAGCAGCGGGGGGAGGCGGGCAACGACCGGCGGCGAGAGGAGGGCAAATAGTGGTAGCGAACGGCGAGCAACGAACGGTGGGGAGAGGCGGCGGCGGACAGGGACGCGGTCAGTGCGGAGGACGGCAGTTGGAGGCGGTCGGCGTCATGCAGTGGCTGGAGGCGGGCGACGCCCAATGGCGGTAGTTGGAGACAGTGGCCGACGGACGGCGGGCGGCGGTGGGAGGCTGTGGCCAGCGAACGGTGGCCTACAACAGCCGGCGGCAGGAGGTGGCGGTAGGCAGCGATCAGCAAGTGGGTGGCGATGGGCGGTGGCTGAGCGACCGGTTAGTAGCAAAGGCGAGCGATGAGAAGAATTTTTATTTCTCATTTTTGTTCTAGAAATAGAAAAGTAGAAAATTTTACTTCTCATTTCTGTTCCAAACCTATTTCTGAAATCAAAATTTGTTCCAGAAATTGAAAAATAAAATTACGTTACCAAACAGATTTTTATTCCAAACTTGTTTCTGGGACAAGAAAATAGAAATGTAATGATTATCATTCCCAACCTTAAATATCTGTCTTGACCCTCGATTTCTAGACAGTCTTTACTTTTCTTTTTGGCCAAGCAAGACTTAATACTACTTGACTTGCACCAACCAATCACGTACAATCTTATTTGAGAAAAGTTATCACGAAATCTAGAGAAATCATTTTAGGGTGCGTTTGATAACCATTTTGTATACATAAATAATTTTTGCTCAGAAATGATTTTTTTATTCAATTCCCGGAAATAATTTCTAAGTATTTGAAGGTGTTTGGTAACTACACAAAATTTCTTTTTATTAATAATATTTGAATTTTTTAATATTTCTTTTTTTTCCCTTTTTTTCTTTTCTTTTTTTCTTCTTCTCCTTCCTTGGCCCATGGCCAACGAGGGTGTCGCGGCTCTCACCGGCGAGGGCGAGGGCTAGACCCTCGTCGCCGCCCTTGCCAAATCCAGCGAGGGCGGCTTGCGGCTTGGGCGAGGCCCGCCCTCGTGGCCTGGGCGAGGGTTCGGTGAGGGCGGCCCTCGCCCAGGCCAAGAGGGTCCAACCCTTGCCCTCGCCGACCATCGGCCACAGGCCAAGAAAAAAGAATACGAAGAAAAAAAATTATTTTTCATTTTTTATTCTTGATTCTGTTTCAAAACTGATTTTAGAAATAAATTTGTGCTCGGGAACAAAAAATTTACCAAATAAATTTTTTTTTATTTTCGAAAATAAAAAAATAAAATTAGGCATTATTTGACCGGTTATCAAATAAGTCCAAAGAGTTCCGGCAAAAGAGAAAATGTCATCTGGAGTATATCTTCACGAGCATAGCAGGCATAGATAGTCAATTTATGGATAAGACAATGCGTGGAGATGGTGACTCTTTACGAACTCCCACTCACTTCAAGTAAAGGCAACAGTAAATACACATGGATGGGACCTTTTTTTTTGCTAAACACATGGATGGGACCTGGATGAAATGGAACGTGTCCAAAGCATTTTAGTTAACTGACGTGACCTCTCTGGTTCTCTTTCTTGTCTTGCCAGGTTACGTAAATATCATGGTTTGATATTTTAAAAGTTAAGGTCGGATTGGGTCGAGTCGGGTCATAAATAGTCCGATTCAAATTGACTCATTAATTTATTTATAATCTATTTATTTGTAATATAAATATCTCAATCCATATCCAATTCATACCCGATCCGATCCATATTGCTAAAACACTTTTATGTTTAACTAAATCTAGGAAAACTTGTTTCTTATGACTTTTTTTAAAAATTATATTACTAAAACATTTTCATACAATAGAAAGCTAGTGAACAAGTTTTATAATTTTTTTTAAATTGAGGTTTTGTTTGTTTCGCAAAAAATGCAATATTTCTAGAAAATATTTTCTATGAAATCATTATCCAAGAAAATAAAAAAAATTAGGTATTTGGCTGAAACCTGAAAATGAATTAGAAAATATTTTCCGACGTTTAGTATATAAAATCTGATTTAATTTTACTTCGTGCATTTATTTTAATAATTTTAATAATTTTTATTTTTTAAAAATCTAATTTTTAATTATTCTTTTTTTTTTCCTTTATTTTTGGCCGGTGGCTGGCCATGACGATGGCCACAGGTGAGGACAAGCTTGCTGGAGGCCGGCAAAGCCCGAGCTCCTTATAGGTAACAACTTATACCCATTTATGACCCATATATTTGGGCCTATTTATCTTTAAAACCCATTGTGGATGATCTGGGAAATAAGGAATGATCCATTAGCGACCCATTTAAATAAACATGGGTTCATAAATGGGTTTTGGACCCATATATTTTCTTCCTCTTTAACATGTTTCATCTCTCCAATGCCTATAATAAACGGTTATGGGCATGGAAGGTAATGGGCCTTACATGGAGATGTTTAATTCTTTGGTAGGCCCAAGCCCACGGTTGGGTTTCAATTTTGTGCCCTCAGATCATTTGATCACTCTTTATCTAACAAGAAAGCTAATTCGAGCAACTACTCGTGCCACAAAACACTTACCTAAATCTGTTTCGTTGTGCACTAGATCGGACATGGAAATCGACATCGGTATATATTGATTAACACTTGAAATGGACCCAATCATGTGGACCCCTAAGTGTTGGCAATATTCACCGGTTCCCTTGAGCATAGAGAAGGATAAAATTCTTGACCCATAGAATTGATTACAGTTGGCGCATCACCAAAAAAAAAAATTCACAATCATGTAAAAATTCACGAATTCATTCAAAGTTACTTGCATTATTAAAAAGTCAGTAATCACGTACAGATGCTATTAGTTTAGATGTATCAATAGTTAATATCGTATATGAAACCTCACGGTTGTGTGAATGTATTACCGAACACATTAAAATTCTTAGTATTCTATATTAAGATTCATCAGCTTTGGAAAAATTACATGTTATTGATATGGGTCTTGGGGGGCCAAAAAAATTATCTTTTTTTTGTGTGTATAACGTAGGTCTTGCAATTTGCTCTTATTATCAAAAGGTAAGTTTCTAACATTTTGGTGTTTGAACCTTTTCCGAGACAAGATATAAACCAACTTAGTAATTTTTTATTCCATTGAAAAAAAGGGTGGGAGAGGCGACCATCATTAACGATTCTCTCTAGGCATTGTCATAAGGGTCACACTCCCATTACGGAATATCTATTTTGTAGTCATAGATACTTTACACCACATGTAACTCATAGGTGTGAGGGTGGCGAGTTTGTCACCACAACACCACCAAAATGCTAGCAATCAGAAAGCCTCCCGACACGAGGTGGGTCGCAACTAAGCAATTCAACGTGAGCCGTTCAGTCATTCATTTTATTTTATTTAATCCCACAATTTTTATTATTTATTTACAATATGATGGTCCAAATTATACAATGATCTACTTTCATTTTTAGGCTTGTGGCAACATCAAAACCACCCTATTTATAATTTGGTGAAATGGCACAAGTAGTCCACCTAATTTTACCCAAAATTCAAAATTATCCCTCTATTTTTTTTTTTGGTTAATACCACGAAAAACCCCAAACCGATACACATTGTCTTACCCCAAACTAACTTTTTAATTACCAAAAATCCCAAACTAGTATACCTATAACAAATTTACCTTCCATTAGTTTCCGTTAAATTTTACTGTCAAATTACTGAGTTAAATGGCACATGACGGTTGACGGATGTACCGGTTTCGGGTTTTATCCTCCATTTGTCACAAATATATGAGTTTATGGTTTTTTTTTGTATTGATCCATTTTAACGAAGGATAAATTTGTAACAGGTATACCGGTTTGGAATTTTTTATGGTCAAAAAATTAATTTGGAGTAAATTTGTCATAAATATATATCAATTTGGAGTTTTTTATTATATTAATTAGTTTGCTTTTTGGAAATGGTCCTTGTACTTTTTAAAGAACGTCGTCATTATTCCTTTGGTTAAACTTGCCCGCCGGAGTGATGAGTTGGCAGTCGAGAAAATGAGGTGGCAATCTATGAACACATCTTGCCGCTTTTATTGGTACATTTTTTTGCTAGTGTGGTCACAAAAATAAAAAGCAAAAAGTGGACAAGGGACTCGGTGGCTGCAAGACCGCCGCCACCGCGGGTTCCGGCCATCTCAATTTCATCTCAGTTGCAAGGCGACGATCGTGACAGTGGCTTCGAATCCGATAGGCACACACAGAAACGGGAGGACACAACGCCGGTGCAAATTTCAAGCTGAGTCATGCGACCACCGCATCGGGGCTACCTGAGGAGTGCGACCATTATGCGATGGTCGCGTAGCAACGCCAACAGCAGCACCGCCCGGGGTATGCTGCTCTGCAATTTTTTTTCTTGAGAGAGAGAGAGGGGGGTCTAAAAAATTAAAAGAAAGTTCACAAATCCCTATCAAATCCAAGTCGTGTTTGTTTTAAATAAAGATCCGCTTCAATTATTTTTTCACGGCGTCAAGTTCATGTCAGCAAATCCGTCATTAGAATGGCACAAGATGATTGGTGATACTTTTTAAAAGGTATCGGGACCACTTTGAACAAATTAACAAAATAGAAGGACGGTTTTGAATTTCGAATGAAAGCAGAGGGATTACCTATCTTGCAATAACAGTCAATAATCTCCATGACATCCATCTTACTTATCTTCGTCTCTGTTAGTGAAGATGACGCGCACAGTGTGTTTGTTTGGCTGACGTACAAGGTTGAACGGGTTTTCCACTCTTTGATGGTCTCATGATTCCTCATGAATCACGAGGAAAAACTTTGAAATATGGTTGTCTGGGGGGAAAGTATACAAAAAAAAAGGTCTTAAACTTATTGCATTGATATTAATTCAGTTCTAAACTTTCCAATTAGACCAATTTGGTCCTAAACATTTTCACATTATTACTAATTCAGTCCATCCGCTTAATTTAGGCGAAAATTGCTAATGTAAACATCGGCCATCTTACGTGGTATGGTTGGTGCTGGCATGAACAAATTTTACAATTTATTATTTTCTTGTTTTTTTGTTTTTTCTTTTACACTTTGGTCGCCGGCCACGGGCAATGGCGTGGGAGCAGGGACGAGGGCTTGATGCCCTCACCTAGTCTAAGCGAGGGCAACGTGGGGCCCGACATCCTCGCCTATGGCTGGCGAGGGTGCGGCGGCCCTCACCCATGGCCAATGAGACAGCCCTCGCCGGCCCAAAATTGGCAAAAAAAAAAGAAAGGAAAGAAAATAAATATTCATAAAAAAGTAATAAAAAATTCATAAAAATGTTTAAAATCTAAAAATTTTAAAAAATTGTCAACGTCAGTGTCGATGGTGCCATATAGGACGCCCGTCATTCATGCAGCAATTTCATGGCTAAATTGGGTGGATGGACTGAATTGATACCAATACGAAAATGTTTAAAACTAAATTGGTCTAATTAAAATGTTTATAACTAAATTGATTCAAATGTTATAGGTTTAGAATTTTTTGGTACTTTTCCGTTGTCTGGGGTAGGGGTGTCCAAAGGAACCAGGAACCACCCGTACTGCCCGAAACCGGACCGGAACCGACAATTTCCATGGGGACCGGTTTGGTTCCCGGTTCCAATTTACTGAAATCAGTGAGTACCGGTCCGGTTCCCGATTCTAGATGTGGAAACACCTAATCGCCCATCCAGATCGGACTAGTAATATATATGATTTTTAAGAAAAATTTCCAACAAAAAAAAACATTTTAAGAAAACTGAAAACCCTAAAATCCCTAATCTAAAGCTCAACGCCAATCAACTAAGTGCTCGTCTCATCTCACTCTCACTTTGTCTGAGTCGTCTCTCTATCTCTCATTCATGGTCTCGACTCTTAAAGTCATCGCCCATCGACTTACGGCCTCGACTCTCAACTCACGATAGAGCCTCCAACCGTTTATCGCCTCCCTCTCTCACTCTTGGTCACCTCTATTTGCCTGAAGTTTGGTGGGACCGGTTCCATGGACCCATAGTCCGATTCTCATGTGGATTCATGGAACCAATGGGCAGTTCTCGGTTCTAATTTTTCAGAACCGGTCCTTAGTGGACGGTTTCTAGTTCTGTGGTGGGAACTGCCTACCCGAACCATGCTCATCCATAGTCTGGGTAATCAGGATTACCACGTTAATCACGTGTGAAGTGTTCTGACCGAAAAGGAACAAAGGAAATCTATTGGAAGTGTCGTGAAAGAGTGGATATAAGACTAAAAGAATAACAAGATGGGAAATATGTTGACTCTTTTAAATCATCTTCTTTGTCCATTATTTGATAATTTCTTGTTATCATAGCAATGTGCTTCATTGGAGTTTTCTCCACAAAATTTGGAGATCATAGATGATTTCAGGCAGTTTTTTTTAATTAAAGAATTTAACATGTCAATCAAATACCCTTTCTTTTCAAGGACCCCTTCTATCTAATAATATTGAAACAACTTCAAACGGTTCGATGGAGAGGTGGATTCCAATTACGGATCAATATCTTTTTTTTGCATCAACATCATATCAATGCAATCATACTATCAATTAGTTTCCTTTGGGTAGAGTAATATTAAGTGTAACTTTCGGCAAATTTCGTATCAATTTCAACAACTGATTCGGTCTTGCCTAACACATTACTTAAGCATCCCAAACGAACTCAAATTGTAAGTACTCTCACAGCCCATAACCATCCCAACAATGGCTCTTCACATCATCTTCACATGGTTTTCTCTTTTCCTTCCTCTCCTCCTCCTCGTCCTCTTAGCGAAAAGCTTCAACAACAAAAACAAAACCGCAATGGAGACTACGACTACAATGACAAAGAAGCAGAAGAAGAACCTCCCTCCAGGGCCTCCACCACTCCCCACCATAGGCAACCTCCACCAGCTCGGCCACTTGCCTCATCAGTCTCTGTGGAAACTCTCTAGACGGTATGGCCCTGTCATGCTCATCCGCCTTGGCTGCGTACCCACGATCATTGTCTCCTCCCCCAGCGCTGCCAGGGAAGTCCTCAAGACTCATGACCTCGACTGTTGCAGCCGCCCACGGCTACTTGGCACAGGACGCCTCACCTATGACCATCTCGACATTGCCTTCTCTGAGTACGGCGATTATTGGAGGGAGCTGAGGAAGCTGTGCATGCTCAAGCTTCTTAGCACCAAGCGAGTTCAGTCCTTTCGGTACGTCAGGGAAGAGGAGGTGGGTTCGATGATCGAGTCAATTGTGAAGTCAGCAGAGAGCGGAACTCCGGTGAATATGAGAGAGAAGTTCATGGCTTTGACGGGTAGCAGCACTTGTAGGTAGGGCCCCATGGTTTAGTTGATGAGGAAAGTTGAGTCATGTCGATGCGTTCGTTTCGCAGAAAATGAGTGATTTGAAAAATATTTTCCAAAAAATGATCGCTTATATAGTATAAAAAAATAAATGAATGGAAAAAAATTTCATCGTCCACGACAATAATTAGGTATAAATTGTTATCGATAATAAAAATATTTTCCTTTGACTAATTTTTCTAAACGATATAAGCTTCATTTTTGAGAAAATATTTTCGAAATCACTCATTTTCCGCGAAATGAATACAAGTAACTACTTGAACTCACCTCAACTCTTTGAGGTTAATATTGAGCCTGGTTCTTTGAACTTAAGCTCAATTTGACCTTGTTTTCTTGGTTCGAGCTTGACTCTACTTGATTAGACTTGATTAAGCTTACGAGCTACCTGAATTGTTTAACTATTATCAAGTTCAAACTTGATTCGAGTCAAGTCTCCAACTATAGAAACTGGACTCAAACTCAGAAAAAATTTGAACCAAAGCATGTTTAGCAGGAGCGCCAAGCAAGAATCGCAAGAAAATTGTCCAAAAAGTCCTAAACCTATTGCATTTTTGTTAATTCAGTCATAAACCTTTTAATTGTGACAATTGAATCATAAACTTTTTTACATTTTGCTAATTATGTCCATCTGATCAATTTTGGCCGGAAATCACTGATGTAGATGGCTAGCGCTAACATGGACAATTCTTATTAATATTTTAATATTTTTTAATTTTTCTCTTTTTTTTGTTTTCTTCTCTTTTCCTTCTTTACTTTTTTTCCTTTTCTCTTCTTTTCTTTTTTCTTTTTTATTTTTTCCCTTCGCCGGCCATTGCCAATGGTCGATGGAGGTCGCCGGCCTCAATTGGATCGGGCGAGGGTCGCCCTCACCTAGGCTGGCGAGGGCAAACCCTTGATCTGGCGAGGGCCACCCTTGGTGGCCTCAGGCGAGGGAAGCCATTGCCTAGGTTGGCGAGGGGCCCTCGCTTGAGGCCTGCGGAGGTAGGCCATCGACGAGGCCCGGTGATGGCCGGCAAAGGGAAAAATTTAAAAAGAAAAAAAAAAGAGAAAAAGAAAAAAAAATGAAGAAAAGAATTGATAAAAAATTCGATAAAAATATTAAAATTTGTCCACATCAGTGCTGGCGTGTCATATAGAACAGCTGGCTTCCATATCAGCAATTTTCGACCCAAATTGATCAGATGGATTTAATTGGCAAAATGTGAAAAGGTTTAGGGCTCAATTGGCACAATTAAAAGGTTTAAGACTGAATTGACAAAAGTGCAATGGGTTTGAAACTTTTTGGACAATTTTCCCCAAGAATTGCTCACAAGTAACTTTGACTTGTTTGCACACCTTACATGCAGGGTCGCATTTGGGAAGGTGTTTCAAGGGACAGAGTTCGACGATAGAAGGTTAGAGGATGTGATTCGCGAGGCATTGGAGATGTTGGGAAGCTTCTCAGCGTCCGATTTTTTCCCTCGGTTCGGCTGGATCGTGGACAAGTTCACAGGGCTCCATTCGAAGTTGGAGAAGAGCTTTCGCAATTTGGAAGTTTTCTATTAGAAGGTGATCGAAGAGCATCGAAATGTGAATAAGAGCAACAAGGAAGAGGAGGACATTGTCGATTTGCTGTTGAAGATGGAGAGGGACCAGACTGAGCTTGCGGCGGTTCGGCTCAAGGAAGATAACATCAAGGCCATCTTGATGGTACATCATACAATCTCTTACTTATTCCCCAATGTAGATCATATGCACAATAGAGAAGCCAATTTCAACGTTCTATACATAGCAGAATACAATTCAAGAACTTGTTCAATGTATACTCCGTCCTATTTTTTTTAATATGAATGACGTTACGGCAAAAATTGTACGTGTCTGTTTTAAGAATCATGACTTTATATACATTCTCAGGATATACTTCTAGCTGGAGTGGACACCGCTGCACTTGTCATGGACTGGACAATGGCCGACCTCGCTAGGAACCCGAGGGCTATGCAGAAAGCTCGAGAGATCCGGAGTTATGTTGGAAACAAGAAATGGGTCGTGGAAGACGACCTTCATGGGCTCAAATATCTCAAGTTAGTACTCAAGGAGGCAATGAGGTTACATCCTCCAGCTGTACTACTTGTCCCAAGGGAAACAATGGGCCACTTTAAGCTGTTTGGCTACGAGATCGACCCGAAGCTGTTTGGCTACGAGATCGACCCGAAGACCCGTGTCCAAGTCAACATGTGGGGCATCGGGCGAGATCCGGAGCTGTGGGAGGACCCTGAGGAGTTTGTGCCTGAGAGGTTCGAGGACAGTCCAATCGATTACAAGGGGAATCATTTTGAGCTGTTACCATTTGGGGCGGGGCGGAGAGGATGCCCCGGGATGTCGATGGGGATGGCAGTGGTCGAGCTAGCTCTCGCCAATGTCTTGCACTCCTTCGACTGGGAATTGCCAAAGGGAATGACGGAGGGAGATGTGAGCATGGAGGAAGGGGCTGGCCTGAACGTATTCAAAAAAGTGCCTCTCATTCTTCTACCAGTTAAACCATCTTATAAAACCGTCGCATGACCTAATCGCGTTAAGCGAAAAACATCATATTTCACAATGTTTTGTACTTAATTATGATCAAGCTGTCTTAAGATTGCATCGTATAATGTTATAGCATACATGTCAATACATATAGTATATTACTTCTTAGGCAATTAATAAAAAGACCCATTTGAGGAATTTGCATATTGTGACTATAGAGTGAGAATTCTTTTTTCTTTCTTCAGCATAGCATAACTTAATAAGGTTTTTTCTCATATTATCAGTCGTGCGATCACTTGTGGACTAACAAATAGTACTTGTATCCCCTTTTGTGCAAATTACTTTGGGATTTACAATTCTTTTAGTTGCATGGGTTAATTTAACATCAACTATTTTTTTGGTCGGAATGTTTTCAAGGAAGAGCTTTAATGGCCCTCAAAATCTCTTACGGAGAAGAGCTGTGGCGTGTCATTAGAAAGTCCTACCAATCCTAGAATAGAAGAAGTCTAGCTTTTATTCATTTGAAGTATTCTCGTAATTAATTGAAATAATCTTCCAAAACATAGGCACTTTCAAATTAACTTCGGATTTACTGACATTGCATGTGCCTATTAGTTGTTTCTCACAAGAGGTAAATATATTGAAAGAATATAAATCTCTCAAACTTTAAAGGGGACAAACTGCAAATCATTTTAGCATTAAGGATGGTCAGGTAAACTTTGTGCCTTTAAGATCCAAACTCCAAATTAACATTGGTGAATAGTGATTTGTAGAATTCAAGGATTGATAACTTTTGCTTAGATAGTGACTAGTAATCCGGGGCTTTCTATTGTAAGGGATAAGTGCATTGGAAGTCCTAAAACTTATCAAGAAAGTGTAATTGAGTCCAAAAATTTTCAAAAAGCGCAATTAAGTCCTAAAACTTATCACAAAAGTGAAATTTAGTTCTAAAACTTTCAAAAAGTGCAATCAGATCCTAAAACTTGCCAAGTTAGAAATGGAAAAGCTAAGATGGCAATATGAGAACTCGTATTGCCGCTTTCATCGGTACATTATTTGCTGATATGGTCATAAAAAAAAGTAAAAAATGCTTTTGTGTTACAAAAACAAAAAAAGTGGACCGGAGTTAGGACTTGGTGGTGGTAGGACCATCACCACCATGGTGGTCCTGCCAACTCGATGGCGATCTATCAGCAGCGATCACTATGTTGGTGGTCATTGCTCTTCAACCACTACAATAGAGGAAGAGTTGATCGAGTGTCGCCTGTCAACGGCAACCACCGTGACAGTCCATGCACGAGGGGGAGGGATTCGATATCTATTTTACACGGGGTCAAGTCCATATCAACAAAATCCGTTATTAGAACGACAAAAGAATGAAGGAGGATACATTTAAAACTTACAAGGATCATTTTGACAAAAAAAAAATAGAAGAACAGTTTTTGAATTTTGGCTAAAAATAGAAGGATCATTATGCCATTTAACGTATTTTCTAATGACAGTCAATAATCTCCATAACATCATCTTAATTAGTTTTGGTCCCTATTATTGGAGACGACAGGCGCTTACATGTGTAGCGACTCGACTCCAAAATTTTAATTTATGTGAATTTTTTTTTTGGGAAAGTTAATTGAATTTGAGTTTTTCGAATATTAGATACAATTAAATTTGGGAAAACCATTTTGATTCAGTTGAAATTTTGCGCAGCTGACCAATGCATTTTTATCTTTTTTATGAGAGGTTAGTTCATTTCTTCCGCGACTTTTTCCCAACATTGGTATCAGAGCAAGCGTTATGATCTCTACCTTCTTTGTCAAGTTTTTCGATTGTTGTTCAATAAGGAGATCATTAGCAAATCGATTTCCAAATCGACTACATATTTGATGCACCGAAATTACGACAATGATATTCAATACAAACCGGGTGCCAAAATCGGGTTTCAAGTTCGTCGGCAACCGTTCTGTTTGGCCTTTTCTTGAAACATTTTTTTTCGGTGAAACATTATTTTGATCATATGAGGTGAAAGATCTCGTCGAGACGAGCAAAACGGTGGTAGAACGCCGTTGGGGGACGCTGCACGCAACCCCACGCGTGGCCACCAAACGACGGGTTACGGGCCATGCGTCATATGCCTTGCACCCAGTGCGTGCAAGGCACGCGCATCCACATGCTAGGATAGCATAGTGCGTGTGGCGCACGCGCAGAACTCCTGGCCGACGTCATATGACATCAGCCCCGGAAGGGAACCCGTCGGAGCGACCCAACCCGGATATCTGACCCGACCCGACGACCCAACCCAGTTACCGACCCGACCCGTTGACTAGTCAACGGTCTGGTTGGACCGGTCAACAGTCAACCGATCGGACCGGTCAACGGTTGAATTGGTTTGACCGTTCGGATCGGCATTAGAGTCGGTTTAAGCCCCTGCACGTGAGCTACACGCGCCGCGCACTCAGGCAACTCGTGTGGGTGTGTGGGAGCTCCGATCGAAGCGTGGTTAGTACAGAAATGTTCGTATTGAAATTTTATACATTGTGGTATAGTTATTTTACATGTTTAAAGCTTTTAAAGGTACGAAAATACATATAGAACCCTAAATATGCGTAGTTTTGGAGTGTTATTGCATTTTTACTTGTATTTTCCTATTGTTTTGGAAATACAGAAGCTAGCTTACATGTAAATGACCACAAACAGATTGTGTAGAGCATGGTTCATTGATGGCATGTTTATAAAGCTTAACGTGCTAGTAATTTCAGTTTCGAGTTGACTCGAACAATGGTTGGAGATCCATTTCAATTTACTTGTATTCTGCGTTTGATTATAGATGATGCCTGAATTACTTGTGCTTTGGTTTACATCATGTTGCTCTCTATAATTGTATGAGAGAATGTGATCATTGCATGATATATGATAATCGTTGTTTCTAGTGGGAGTTCATAGGTTGGTAGAATTCAAAGGAATGCTCACCTAGAACTTAAATTTTGCACAAATTAAACGAAATTAATGATAGTAGACAATCGTAGCACAAAAGCTTATTAGGAACATAGTGAACTTTCGTTTCAGTTTCTTTTGTCGAATTATCATTAATTTAGTTTGTTTTTGGTGCAAAATAAATATGTGTGTTAATGT
This sequence comes from Syzygium oleosum, assembly GCF_021117445.2. Lineage (NCBI taxonomy): Eukaryota > Viridiplantae > Streptophyta > Magnoliopsida > Myrtales > Myrtaceae > Syzygium > Syzygium oleosum. Next base: position 18,210,565 of record NW_026607487.1, read on the forward strand.
AAAAGATGTGATAGTATTTATTCTGCGTTTATTATGTCAATGTGTAGTTGTCATTGATTATGGCTTCGACATCTAAGACCATTGTGGCTGACCTCAACAAGGATGAGAAACTGAACAGTGACAATTTCGATAGATGGCATCGAAAGGTTCAGTACATCCTTGAAGAACAAGAAGTTCTGGAGACTCTCAATCACACCATGGTTGAACCTGAGCATGAAAGTTCTGCTCAGCACAGAAGATATCATGAAGCTTATCAAACTTGGAAAAAGAAAAATAGCATTGCTCACATCACGTTGCTGAGTTGTATGCAAGATGATCTCATGTGCAAGTTTGAAAGGTTTGATAATGCTTAAGGAATGTGGGCTGCGCTGAAAGACAAGTTTGGGGGTATATCTGCTACTAAATTGAGAAGGCTCACGATCAAGTTTGACACATTTCAAAAGCGCCAAAATTAAACAATGAGGCAGCATCTTCGGGAGATGTCAAACATGATACAAGAGCTCAAAACAGCAGTTCATACCTTAACTGATAAACAGCAGGTTCATGCTGTTATAAGGTCTCTTCCTGACAGTTGGGAGCATATGAAATTTAACATGACGTACAATGAGAATATCGTAACTTTTGACGATATTGCGCATCATTTGGAATTAGAAGATGAGCACCTAGAGGCTGCAAAATCCTATACACATGCTTATGTTGCTGAATTTGGTTCGCGCAAAGTTTCGGGCTTCAAGCATAAGAGATCCAACAACAAAGGGAAGGAGACTGGTCAGACGCCCAAGAGAGCTAAAACCCTCCGCTGCAAGAAGCGTGGTGGGAAGAAGGACAAGGCCAAAATAAAATGCTATAATTGTGGCAAACTGTGTCACTTCGCTCATGAATGCACTGAGCCGAAAGAGGTACTAAATTACTCTATTACTTTAAGTAATGCTTTTGTTTCTAGCACTGTAATGCTTACGGAATCTCATCCTATGTAGACGATAGACTCAGGAGCCACAAACCACGTAACTAGAGATCGAGGAACATTTATGGAGCATTGTCAGATCCAGACTGGAAGTAGATGGATATATATTGGAAATAACTCAAGAATTGAAGTGAAGGGTATCGATACATGCAAATTAAATTTACGTGGTGGTCGAAGTCTATTCTTACATGATGTCCTCTATGCTCCTGATATTCGGCAGAATTTGATCTCTGTAGTTGTTCTTCTTAGCTTAGGTTATGTTTTGAATTTCCATGGTTATTGTATTGATATTAAGTTTGGAACAGTTTATTATGATTTTGGTTATGTAGTAAATGGTTTTATGGTGTTAAATATTGACTATGATGTGTTCAATGTTAATGATGAATAGATTAGCTAGAGAAGGCCTTTTAGGGTCACTCGCTAAGATTGAACTACCCATATGTGAACATTGTCTAGTAGGAAAAGCAACTAGAAAACCATTTGGTAAATGAACCAGAGCTGAATTTCCATTGCAACTTGTACATTCTGACATTTGTGGTCCATTAAATGCAAAGGCGAGGCATGGAGCCTCATATTTCATCACTTTTATGGATGACTTCACGCGCTTCGGTTATGTTTTTCTGATTTCCCATAAATCAGAAGCATTAGATTGCTTTAGACGATATATGATTTTGGTAAAGAATCAGTTAAACAAAACAATAAAGGCTTTGAGAACTAATCGCGGATGTGAGTATCCATCGGAACAATTCAAATTTCTTTGTGATGAAAAGGGGATTGTAAGACATTTGACTATTCCTAATACTCCGCAACAAAATGGAGTTGCTAAGAAAAGGAATAGAATCCTGTTGAAAATAGTTAGGTCTATGATGGCACGTGCAAATCTACCTATCTCCTATTAGCGAGATGCATTATTGACTGCTGCATATATACTTAACCGTGTGCCCTCTAAGTCAGTCACTTCCACTCCTTATGAATTATGGACCGGTAGGAAACCAGACTTAAGTAATCTACGACCTTGGGGTTGTGCAACATATGTTCATGATTCTTCCCATAAATATGGAAAATTGGGTCCAAAAGGGAAGAAATGTATCTTCATTAGATACTCCGAACACTCCAAAGGGTATGTGTTCACAGGTGAACAAGCTGATGGAAGTGTGACTGAAATGGAGTCACGAGATGTCACGTTCTTAGAGAACGATTTTCCTAATAGAAATGAGATTGATAATGATTTCCAATTATATGAGATGGAAAATCCTAATAACACACCGACTAATGTTACTGAGGAAAATAGAGATTTACCTCAACACACTAGACCTAGTGAGAGTGTCGCATCGCCTAGTGAACTAAATCCACAAGGAGTTCAGTTACGTAAAAGTAATCGTAAAAGCATTCCCCGTTGTCGTTTTGATATTAAAGGGGAAGCATTTATGATTACTACACAAGATGATGCAGAGCCTAAGACAGTTAAAGAGGCTCTCTCATCTACTGACAAGGAAGAATGGAAAAAAGTTTTGGAAGATGAAATGGAGTTTATGAGGGCAAACCACGCCTGGGACTTGGTTGATCTACCACCCGAACGCAAGGCTATTGAAAATAAATGGATTTTCAAAATCAAGCGTCGAGTGAATGGGTCTGTTGAAAAATATAAAGCTCGCCTTATGGCGATGGGGTATACTCAACAAGAGGGTATATACTATGAGAAAACCTTTTCACTAGTTGTAAGGTTTGCCTCGATACGCCTTATCCTAGCTATTGTCGCAAATTTATATTTGGAATTACATCAAATAGATGTAAAGACAGCATTTCTCAATAGAAAACTAGATGAAGAAATATATATGAAACAACCGATATTTTTCATAGCTAAAGGTCAGGAGTGCAAGGTTTGCAAGCTTTATCGATCAATATATGGCCTTAAGCAATCATATAGACAGCAGTACTTTTGTTTTCATCGAGCCATAACTTCTTATAAGTTTGCGATGATCGAAGAAGATCATTGTGTATATGTTAAACGGTTTGAGGATAAATTTGTGATTTTATCACTCTATGTGGATGATATTCTGTTAGCTAAGAATGATAAGGGTTTGATTATCACCATAAAAAAAAATGGTTGTCCTCTAATTTTGAAATGAAGGACATAGGAGAAGCTGCTTATATATTAGGAGTTAAGATTGAAAGAAATCGAACAAAGAAACTCCTTGCTCTATCATAAGAATATTATATAATGAAGATTCTTGAACGTTTCAATATGTAGTACTCTAATCCCATTGATACCCCTATCATGCAAGGCGAAGGTCTAAGCTCTAAAATGTGTCCTAAGACTCCAGAAGAAAAGAAAGAACTGGAAATTGTTCCTTACTCTAGTGTAGTTGGAAGTTTGATGTATGCTATGTCGTGGGGTTAGTGAGCCGATTCTAGTCAAATCCTGGTCAAGCACACTGGAAAGCAGTTAAGAGGATCCTAAGATACTTAAGAGGTACAATGGACTATCGACTTTGTTTTCAAGGGAACAATTTACGCTTGTTGGGTTACTCAGATGCTGACTGGTGAGGAGACTTGGATGGGCGTAAATCGACATTTGGATATGCGTTCTTGCTTAATAGTGGTGCAATTTCTTGAAGTAGCAAGAAATAGACATGCACAGCTCTATCTATGATGGAGGCAGAATTTATTGCATGCTCTGTTGCAGTACAAGAAGCAATATGGCTAAAACGTTTCTCGGAAAATTTAGTCATTGTCATTGATGTTCCAAGACCAGTGACAGTTTATTGTGATGGTCAAGCAGCCATTGCCTATGTAAAAAATCCTAAGTATCATGGTAGGACGAAGCACATTGACATAAAGAATAACTTCATCAGAGATATAATAGCGCATAACGAAGTAGTCCTATAATATATTTCTACAAACAGAATGGTTGCTGATCCATTCATGAAGGCTGTTTCTAGAGACATGTTCTTGACCCACATGATATCTCTAGGGTTAGGTAGAACGTGATATGTAATATTATTGAGGATCATTGGATTATGTGTATATGTATTGTACTTATTTTTTTTAATAAATTGATATTTTATCAATTAGTACAATATTATGAGACTAGCACAAACACACATATATTATTGAAAGGTATGTCGCCAGGCAATGATTAGCTCACTCACACGAGCAATCACTTCAAACGCTATAGTAACCGGATTGAGATGAGACGATATGTACTACAAATGTTAGAAGAGCAAATTAGTACATACTACAATTTTATGTAGCCTTGATTAAGATCAAGATGAGGTCTCTGATTATATGTGATAAGACCGAACATGATAGTCCCACAATCATGTATGCTTGATGGAAGCCGATGCGAGTACTTAATCGGGCGTTGTAGAAAGTGAGCCAATATAGCACTCGAGCTAAACATATGTACATGAGAAGTATGTGACTATGTTTAGGCTAAGATCCGTATAGTGGATATGTTTAATAAATGACATACGCTCTTATAAAAAGAGAAATCTATTATAGCATGTAATTCATACTACATGTGCTGTTTATACGATCGATAAGGAAGATGAGTGAAATTATCCCTATTTACTCATCATGTGAGTCCTTGAGGTAATTTATGAATTGATTACCTCGTTTTTTGTGCTCTATGTTACTTCTGACTATGTTCTCAAAGTAACAAAGCAATGTTGCTACTTTAGCATGTTTCCGGCTGTCATGAATAGATATGGCTTTATGGGACGTATATAGAAAAGCGGTTGTTCTGAAATGGAAAGAGACATGAGTGCGAAGGAAGACTATTGTTGTTTTACATCTATCACATGTGTTTATCGGTCGACCAATTATTTCGCCTTCTATGGTTTCGGAAATAATTGTAAATACATGGTGTTATGAGAATGGTCAAGTATAGCCTTTAAGGGATATGTATACTTAGACTGATGTAGCAAAATATATCTGGGGCACTGTAAGACATCATTTGCTTATTTTTTCTTTTTGGGTTGTAGCAATTATCCCTAACAAGTGCATAATTTGAGCTCCAAAGTGCAGGTGTACTCACTAGTCGCACGGCTTTCTTGCAGTATGAATTGTTTCTAAAGTAGATGATGTTGAATGCCTTATATTCTTGCTAGAGTATTATCAAGCCCATCATGTTCGAGTGAAAAATGTTAAATGGCACTATTTCGCCCATGATGGAGTGTATTATGAGAGGCACCCTTTGAAAGGGTGTAAGTGGTCTTCTAAAGGGAAGTTAAAAGTAACTTCCTGAAAAGATAAAGACACGAGAGATAAGACAACAGACAACGTATAGAAGACCGTACGTTTTTTTCTCTCAATTAGAAAATACATGAAAAACGATGTTGACACCTAATTTTTAGCTGATGTGTCATTAAAAAGCAGAAAACTCAAGATTAGGGTTTTCGATCGCGACGAAACCCGTTTCTTCAAAAAAAATGTGTCATTTTTTAATTCTGTTTGTTGGCTTAGCTTCTGTAGATGATTTACCATTTATTTTATGCAAAAACCCGAAAAGTCAAACGGTTGACTATCGAATTAACTTTTTGGTCAATCATTTGACCAAAAGTCAACCTTGAGTCAAATTTGGGCTTTTCATATACAAAGATTCCTTTCAAGTTTAATTTCACTTTAGAAGTGGAAATTCCAGAAAAAATCAAAGATTTGATCATAAAATCAAACTCCTAGAGAAAAGTCAACTAGGGTTTGACTTTGGTCAAACTTATGACAAAAAAAATCGAAAAATACAAAAATCCCAAAATCATCTTATTTTACATTCAATTTGACTTTGGCATTTGAAATTTTGCAAAAATTGATTAAGAACCTACTTTTTCCCAATTTGCGAAAATAGGTTCGGAATCGGTCAAAAACAAAATTACTTTCATTTTGTTCATATTTTAGCTTAGTTTCTTTTATGACATTTGATCCAGAGGTCATCATAAGATCACTCGTGCGACCAATTTTGTGAATCGGTTCTTTGAAATGAAAACCCCTAATTTTAGCCCTAATTAGGGGTTTGAATCAATCATTCACGATTTGTGAATAGTTGATATCATTTGACTCGTTTTTTGTGAGATAAACACGAATCCGGTTAATTTTGTGAAATTCACTTGTGAACTCTCCAATTTTACACATTTAGTTCACTTGAATTTGGGGATTAGGGGTTATTGATGTCCAACTGATGAAATTCAAGTTGACCCATTAAGGACTAAGGTTTAATTTGATGAATTGATGTTCAATTTCAACGTTGGCCTTCAATTTAATTTTGACATGAAGGTCACGTATCCATTTCAATGTTGATTTAAATGCAATAGGTCACTATAAGCATGGACAATTGGTGCAATAAGCATTTTGCAAGTTTAATTGAATTCAATTTTGATTAATTTGCAAATTTTGGCAAGAAATTGCATGAAATTGTCTGATTTAGCTTAGGAAAAATCCAATTTGGTGCACCTATGGCATGGGTCCAATATTTTTCATGACCAATTAGGTAATTAAATCCATAAAAGTTGTAGATTTGGTTTAATTGGCCTAATTGGATCAAAATCGGACTGTTTCTCTTCAAATTGGACTATTTTTTTTCTCAAAATTGACGAATCTTTCCTTTTAATTTAGTCCCTCAAAGACTAAATTGCATAAATTTGGAACAATTGAGATTCAACCGCCCAAGGAGAAGACCAAACCGGTTGAACCGGTCAAAACCGGTCCGACCGGTCAACAGCCAAGGAGGCCGATTTGGCCCTCCTCCGGCCGATGACTCGTCCTTTGAGTAATTCCCCCATGCCCTCCAATTTTTAGATTTTGCAAAAAAAGTCCTCGAATTTTGTGAAATTACAAAAATGCCCCTAATTAGGTCATTAATTGCAAAATTAATCAAGATCGTTGATGAAATTAAATCATTGTCGTTCAAATTAGCAAATGTTAAATGAGGTCTTTACTTAACCTCTAAGTAAAGGATAAGCACAAATCTCGATCGTTGGATCAAATCGACGGCAGAGATTGAATCTTGAGGCGAGTATATAACTCATTTTCCCTCCAAAATTTGATAAGGGTGGCTGTTTTTACAAAAAATCTTCTCTCTCTAGTCTGATTTTCTCTCTCTTCTCTCTCTTTTTCTAGCTCTCTCTCACGTGCTCTCTTTCTTGCTCTCTCTTCCTCCTCCCTACTTTCACCGAACCGCCGCCTTCTTTGCTCCCCACGGCCACACGCCGGCATCGCCGCCCCTCCAGTCACCTCCTCCGATGTCCGCCTCCCTCTCCTTGACACCTTGCTGGTCGGAGCACCGCCAGAGAAGCCTCCGATCTTCCCGTCTAGCCCCTCTCCATCGCGGCGGTGCAGATCGGCTCAAACCGAGCCGATCTGCCTAAATCGGTGCAAACCGGTTCATTGGTGGTGAACCGGTGCTGATTGGTGCCCTTCTGGTGTCTCTTGAAGCCTTTGGAGTTCTATCGGTATGTTTTCGGTGCTGTTTTGCTGAGATCATTGTGAATCGGAGTTCGGTTTAACTAAAATCGCGCAAAAGGTAGGAATCTCAGTCTCGAATCCGATGAAGCGAGGCTACAATAGGTAGTCGGTGCTAGGATACACCCTAGCGCTTTTTATAGACTCTATATTGATGGTTTATGGCTGCTGATTACATGTTTGATGAATTGATGATGATGTTCTTGAGTTAGAAGATGATCTGCAATTTCGAGTTTCTGGACCTGCTTTCTCTTTTGTCGATTTTTACGTGTTAAACTTCATTTCTGGACTTCGACACCTTCTGGACTCTCGTAATACGCTTCAAGAGCTTCGATTTGATATCTTACGATGCTCGATTTGGTATCGTTTGCTACCTAAAAACCTATTCTAAAGTTTGCATTAGAATTGGAAGTTCCATTGTTCTGTTTCTTCAAGTTTTTTTTCACAATTGGAACAATTTTGCTAATTTTTTGTTGAATTTTTTGTTCGGATCTGGATGTTGTGATCTTCATGAAAGTTGCTGAGAATCATCTTGACTATAACTTGTGTTTTTTCTAGATTTTTCTGATGAGTCTAGATGAATGAAAAACTCTGTGAATCGACCTAGGGTCTGAAATGGCTTTCTGCATTGATTACTCTGAATCAGGTTGTTCAGTTTGATGATTTTTTGCTACCTTGTGTGTTGAGATTCAATAGGAGTTGTCCTCATGAAAAATGATCTAAATTAGGTTGGTTATAACATAGATTTTCCTTGGAATTTTTGGAATATGCCTAAGTGTGGAAAACTTGTGAAATTTGACCTCTGTACATGCTGATTTTGCCCGACCTGCACTGTTGCCGATATTTTTTTTTATTTTTCTGCTAAGATCGAAACTTAGGTCGCTTCATGAAAAATGTTCACATATGTCTTGATTGCAACATATAATTTTTTTAGATTTTTTGGAGATAAGAAGATAGGTGAAAACTTCTATGAACTGACCTTATGTCTCGTCTGCATCTACTGGAACCCGAATTGGATTTGCTCAAAATTGAATGTGCAATTGTGATTTCCTGACCCGATATCTTCATGAAAGTCATAGTATAGTTCATTACCTTTTCAAAAAGGTATAAATCATGTCATTCGGTCATCATCTGCATGGTCAATTGCATGCTCAATGTTGAATCCCTGTTTTGTAATTGTTGATTTCAAGGAACCTGATCTGTTTTCCCATTTTTACATGTTTTTTTTTTAGAATCACAATTAGGTTTGGATTTCTCATGAAAAACGTTCATCATGTTGTATACTATTCACGTGATTTATATCACATTTTTACCATGTCATGAGGATAGTAAACAACATGTATCTTGTGAACTTATCTGCTGCAATTCATTAGTGATATGCATCATTGTAGAAATCTGTTCAATTGATCATGAAATTGTTGTTAATCAAACTCGATGCCTTCTAAAAAGTCTTAGAGCACACCTTAAGCTTTCTAATGATGCTGAGATTGCCTCATTTGCATGTCCATAGACCCCCTTACTTTTTTTTATGAGATTCCCCTGAAATCTGGAAAATTGTAAATTCGGAATGCTTAATGTGCCAATTCTGTGTTTGCGATTTACTGATTTTGTGTGAATTTTTGGGTAAAGATTTTGATGATGAGTTCTTCATGGAATTTGATTGTCATTCCTAGACCCAGGTCGTGACAAAATTTGAGAATTTTTGGACATCATTAACATGCCCAAATTTCCATGAGGTTGCTCTGAAAATCTGCTCCTATGTTCTGTTCTGATGCACTTCTTTTTGTTCTGTGATTTTTGTAAATTCACGTGTAGCTTATCTTAGGAAGTTGTCTTCACAAAAAATGTTCGTTCTTGTGTGATTGATGTATCATAAATTTTCCAGAACTTTTTAACCATGGGTCCTTTTCCGATTGAATACATCTTGAATCCCTTGTTCTGCTGTTCTTTGTTTTTCCTTCTTGAACTATCTTTTGTTTTAGGATTTTTTAGAAAATAATGCATGCTAAACCGGTTTTTAATGTCTTCACGAGTTTTAATCCTCATTTCAGGAACTTCGTTCACAAAATTGTTCAAAAAATAAAAGGGGTTGTGCAGTGGTCCCCTAAATTTTGTTTTGATGCCAATTTTAATAGAATTGATACTAATTCAATGATTCATGGAACTCGATCAGTGTGCCTGAAAACTTCGCACCTGGGTTCTGGATTTATATCCCAAGAATGTCGAATGTACTCAAATTCTTATTAAAATTGTCATTCCACTCACCTGCAAAAATTTCATTTTTTAATAAGCACACAATTTATCGATTTTCTAGCGCATGTGCTTGTGATTGATGTGTGATGAATTGAATGAAGTGGCCCGGTGTCGGTTCACTAATTTGAGTGATTGGTTGAGAATCAAGGTCTTTCGACCTACCTGCATATTTAATTCATCGCTATGCATGTGATTTTTAGATGTATGCTTAGGGACGGCGCATGATCATGGGTCCAAATTGGGATTACACATAGAACCTAACAATACATTAATTCATGGCATTAATTGTTGTTGGTGAATACCAATGGTAGTTAATAACCATGAATCGTGTCTAAAATGAACATGGGTAGATAATAAAAGGTATCGATGCATGTTTGAACAAAGGCCAACCCCGAGGCCACCTTTGAAATTCTTTGTGCCGTGTTTGTTATCTTTGATTGACTTGTGATGCTGTGTACTTTGTGATTGTATATTGTTTGTTGTTATTCTTTCTTTAGTTTCAATTTTAGATTAGGGTTAGAATAGGTCCAAAAAGATGACGGTCTTGAATATGGCGAAGGTCGATGTCCATTCCGACTCTATTCATTGTATACGGTGATAGTCGATGTCCATTCCGATCTATTTTCTTGAATGAATTTTACCCGACATATGTCTCGGGTTTCTTATACGCATTGTATAAACACCCGACGAGTTGTGGGTTTTTCTTTCTTGCACTCAGAATTAGCTAGTTCTTTTAATACCTTAGTTGTTTACTTTATGCAATACTTTTCAATACAATTGTTTGTTTCTTTCTTTTCTAAACTTTGACATGATGATTTTAGAATCTTAAATGAAAACACAAAAACAAGATGTATGATCACCTAGTGGATTAAGATTTTGACATGAATATAAATGCAAAACAACTTAGATAACAACCGTGATAAGTTTAGCGGTACCGAAAAGGCGTTAATAGAAATATTAACGTAAGCTAGTCCCCCAACTCATGATATCTGGTTTTTCGTAGAAATCGAAACGAAACTCCCACGTTTCGATTGGGTATTCTAGCCGACCCCCGACCAAGGCTAGTGGCGACTCCTAAAAAAAAAAAATCGATCCGCTGTCACGCGAGGTATGGATTTAGGGAAAATTCACGTTCATGATCAATGGACCGTATGGATGACCAAAAGATCAATGCTTCGATAAGCCGTCTTTTATGATGTGCCAAACGGACCGTATGGATGACCAAAAGATTGACGTTTTGGTAAGCCATTTTTTATGATGTGCCATGCGGACTGTATGGATGACTAGAAGATCGACGCTTCAGTAAAGCTGTCTTTTATGATGTGCCATATAGACACACTTACCTCTAAACCCGCTTCATCGAGTTCGGCTCTCGAGAGGTAGGTCGCGACAAAGGGTTACATCGTTACTTTGAGAAGACGATCGGCATTAACGCTGTGGAACAAGAATATTTTCCTCGTGATTATATTTGGATCGGTGTGACGTTGCAGATTCGTCTAACAATCGGTGGTGATTCAATTCACATTCCTGGATAATTCGTTTATTATGCATCGAGAGGTTAGTCAATTTCTTCCGCGACTTTTTTCCCAACAATAACAAACCATTATTCGCGGGGAAGGTAATGGGCTTAAGATTAGTGTTCTTTGTACAGCCGAGCCGTCGGTGGAGGTTCGATTTTGGGGACCACAGAGAGTCGAGCTTTTACTCGTGCCATAAAAAATTTGCGAACATTTATTTCATCGCGCACTAGAAATCAGACAAGAGAATCCACATCCGGACGGTGAATAGTGGCCAATTTCGTCTCCACCCTAAAGAGTCCACCATTTTTTCTTTCTGGCCAGTAAATGTCGGCAACTGATTATTCAGCATCCCTTTCGTATTACTTTTCACTCTCGACCCTCACACTACTTAACCACCCAAAACTAATTCAACGTTGGAAGCATTCTCACTGCACATCACCATCCCAACAATGGCTCTTCACATCCTCTTCACATGGCTTGCGCTTTTCCTTCCACCCCTCCTCCTCCTCCTCCGCCGCCGCCTCCTCTCAGTGAAAAGCTTCACCAACAAAAGGAAGAACCTCCCTCCAGGCCCTCCGCCACTCCCCATCATAGGCAACCTCCACCAGCTCGGCCACTTGCCTCACCAATCCCTGTGGAAACTCTCCAGACAGTATGGCCCCGTCATGCTCATCCACCTCGGTGGTATCCCCACTGTCGTCGTCTCCTCCCCCGCCGCTGCCAGGGAGGTCCTCAAGACCCATGACCTCGACTGTTGCAGCCGTCCACGGCTACTCGGCCCAGGACGCCTCACCTATGACCATCGTGACATCGCCTTCACCGAGTACAGCAATTATTGGAGGGAGCTAAGGAAGCTGTGCGTGCTCAAGCTTCTTAGCACCAAGCAAGTTCAGTCCTTTCGGTACGTCAGGGAAGAGGAGGTGGGTTCTATGATCGAGTCAATCGCGAAGTCAGCAGAGAGCGGAACTCCGGTCAATATGAGAGAGAAGTTCATGGCTTTGACGGTTAGCATCACTTGCAGGTAGGGTACTTGAACTCACCTCAATTCTTCGAGGTTTATATTGAGCCTGGTTCTTTGAAGTTGAACTTGAGATCAACTTGACCATGTTTTCTAGGTTAGAGCTTGACCATATTAGGCTTACGATTGTTTAATTATTATCAAGTTCAAACTTGATTCGAGTCAACGCTCCAACTAGAGAAACTCGACTCAAACTCAGAAAAGATTTGAACCGAAGCATATCTAGCCTGAGAGCCAAGCAAGGATTTGTTGGAAAAATTATCCAAAAAATGCTAAACTTATTAAACTTTTGCCAATTCAGTCCAAAATATTTTAATTGTGCTAATTGAGTCCATTCGCCCAATTTGGCTGGACATTACCGTAGACAGTTGACATGGACAATTCTTATTAATATTTTAATATATTTTTTGATTTTTTTATTAATTTTTTTCGAATTTTTTTTGTTTTCTTCTCTTTTCCTTCTTTACTTTTTTTTCCTTTTCTCTTCTTTTGTTTTCTTTTTATTTTTTATTTTTTTCCTCAGCCGGCCATTGCCAGGCCTCGTCGATGGTCGATGGAGGTCACCGGCCTCAGCCCGATCGGGTAAGGGTCGCCCTTGCCCGATCTAGGCCGAGGGAAGCCATCGCCCGATCCGGCAAGGGCGGCCCTCACCTAAGGCAAGCGAAGGTGGGCCATCAACGAGGCCCGGTGATGGCCGGTGAAGGGAAAACATTAAGAAGAAAGAAAAAAGAAAAAAGAAAAAAAAAAGTAATTAAAAAATTCGATAAAAATATTAATATGTTATTAAAAATTGTCCACGTAAGCGCCGGCGTGTCATGTAGAACCACTGGCTTCTACGTCAATTTTTTTCCGACCCAAATTGATCGGATGGACTTAATTGGCAAAATATAAAAAAGTTTATGATTCAATTGGCACAATTAAAAAGTTTAGGATTGAATTGGCAAAAGTGGAATAAGTTTAGACTTTTTGAACAATTTTTCCCAAGAATTGCCCACAAGTAACTTTGACTTGTTTGCACACCTTACATGCAGGGTCGCATTTGGGAAGGCGTTTCAAGGGACAGAGTTCGACGATGGAAGGTTAGAGGATGTGATTCGCGAGACATTGGTGATGTTAGGAAGCTTCTCAGCTTCCGATTTCTTCCCTCGATTCGGCTGGATCGTGGACAAGTTCACGGGGCTCCATTCGAAGTTGGAGAAGAGCTTTCGCAATTTGGAAGTTTTCTATCAGAAGGTGATCAAAGAGCATCGAAACGTGAATAAGAGCAACAAGGAAGAGGAGGACATTGTCGATTTGCTGTTGAAGATGGAGAGGGACCAGACTGAGCTTGCGGCGGTTCGGCTCAATGAAGATAACATCAAGGCCATCTTGATGGTACATCATACAATCTCTTACTTATTCCCCGATGTAGATCATATGCACAATAGGGAAGCCATTTTCAACGTTCTATAAATAGCAGAATACAATTCAAGAACTTCTTCAATGTATACTCCGTCATATTTTTTTGTAATATGAATGACGTTACGGCAAAAATTGTATGTGTCTGTTTTAAGAATCATGACTTTATGTACATTCTCGGGATATACTTATAGCTGGAGTGGACACCGTTGCACTTGTCATGGACTGGACAATGGCCGAGCTCGCAAGGAACCCGAGGGCGATGCAGAAAGCTCGTGAGGAGATCCGGAGTTATGCTGGGAACAAGAAATGGGTCGTGGAAGACGACCTTCACGGGCTCAAATATCTCAAGTTGGTACTCAAGGAGGCAATGAGGTTACATCCTCCAGGTGGTCTACTAGTCCCGAGGGAAACAATGGGCCACTTTAAGTTATTTGGCTACGAGATCGACCCGAAGACCCGTGTCGAGGTCAATGTGTGGGGCATCGGGCGGGATCCGGAGCTGTGGGAGGACCCGGAGGAGTTTGTGCCCGAGAGGTTTGAGGACAGTCCAATCGATTACAAGGGGAATCATTTCGAACTGTTACCATTCGGGGCGGGGCGAAGAGGATGCCCTGGGATGTCGATGGGGATGGCGGTGGTCGAGCTAGCGCTCGCCAATGTCTTGCACTCCTTCGACTGGGAATTGCCAAAGGGAATGACGGAGGGAGATGTGAGCATGGAGGAAGGGGCTGGCCTGAACGTATTTCAAAAAGTGCCTCTCATTCTGCTACCGGTTAAACCATCTTATAAAACCGTTGCATGACAAAATCGCATTAAGCAAAAAACATCATATTTCACTATGTTTTGTACTTAGTTATGATCAAGCTGTCTTAAGATTGCATGGTATAATGTTATAGCATACATCTCTATAAATGTAGTATATTGCTTCTTAGGCAATTAATAAAAAGACCCATATGAGGAATTTGCATATTGTGACTATAGAGTGAGAATTCTCTTTTCTCTCTTCAGCATAGCATAACTTAATAAGGTCTTTTTTCTCGGATTATCAGTCATGCGAATCACTTGTGGACTAACAAATTGTACTTGTATAGTTGTATACCCTGTGTGCAAATTACTTTGAGATTTAAAAGTCTTTTAGTTGCCTGTGACAAATTAACATCAACTATATTTTTGGTCGGAATGTTTTCAAGGAAGAGCTTTAATGGCCCTCAGAATCTCTTACTGAGACGAGCTGTGGCGTGTCATTAGAAAGTCCTATCAATCCTAGAATAGAAGAAGTCTAGCTTTTATTCATTTGAAGTATACTCGTAATTAATTGAAATAATCTTCCAAAACATAAGCACTTTCAAATTAACTTCGGATTTACTGACATTGCATGTGCCTATTAGTTGTTTCTCACAAGAGGTAAATATATTGAAAGAATATAAATCTCTCAAACTTTAAAGGGGACAAACTGCATATCATTTTAGCATGAAGGCTGGTCAGGTAAACTTTGGTCAGGTAAACTTCGTGATTGACAACTTTTGCTTAGATAGTGACCAGTAATCCGGGCACTTTTTTTATAAGGGATAATTGTATTGGAAGTTATAAAATTTTTCAAGAAAGTGCAATTGAGTCCTAAAACTTTCAAAAAGCACAATCAAGTCCTTAAACTTGTTACAAAAGTGCAATTGAGTCCAAAAATTCCCAAGTTGAAAATGGAAAAGCTGAAGTGGCAATATGAGAACTCGTATTGCCGCTTTCATCTGTACATTATTTGCTGATATGGTCATAAAAATAAAAGTAAAAAATGCTTTATTGTTACAAAAACGAAAAAACTGGACAGGGGACAGGACTTGGTGGTTGTAGGACCATCATCACCAGGGTGGTCCGGCCAACTCGATGGCGATTCTATCAGCAGCGATCACTGTGTTGGTAGTCATCGCGCTTCAACCACCACGATAGAGGAAGAGTTGATCGAGTGTCGCCTGTCAACGGCAACACCGTGACAATCCATGCACGAGGTCAAGTCCATATCAACCAAATCCGTTATTAGAATGGCACAAGGACGAAGGAGGATACATTTAAAACTTACGAGGACAATTTTGAAAAAAAAAAATAGAAGAACAGTTTTCGAATTTCGGGTAAAAGTAGAAGGATCGTTGATGCCTTTTAACTTATTTTCTAATGACAGTCAATAATCTTTATAACATCATCTTACTTAGTTTTGGTCCCTATTATTGGAGGCGACACGCACTTATATGCGTAGCGACTTGACTCCAAAATTTTAATTTATGTGAATTTGTTTTTTGGAAAGTTAATTGAATTTGAGTAGTTCGAATATTAGATATAATTAAATTTTGGAAAACCATTTTGATTTAATTGAAATTTTGCGCAGCTGACCAATGCATTTTTATCTTTTTTACAAGTCAATTCAAGTACCAACATAGAAAGTACTTCACGAGTCAAGATCAAGCCTGATCCATCCAGCGTAAATTATGTATTGAGTTTACTAAATTGATAGTGTTTACACCAAAAAATTGGCCAACTTGTCAACATGGAAAACACATGATGGAGGCATGAATTACACGTCCCATCGTCAACTATCATAGAAAGTGACATCCATTTTAGTGCATCGGTGATGATTCAGTAATAATAAGATTGACGTAGGATCAAAGATGCTTGACAAGTTTTTGTACTGACCATCAAGTTGCCAACAAAACAAACACTTGACAAAGGCTAGAGGCTACGTGGAAGCAAGGATCATGAAGGGACAACGGCATGAGGCAACGTGAAAGCAAATATTATCAAGTTACCAACATATGCGATACATGTCGGAGCCATGTGTCATGTATATGACCCAAGATCATCAAGTTGGCATGGAAGTGCATCACCATGGTCGATAGATATTGCAATCGATGTTAAAGTTAACACATCGATAACAATTTGGTCGTCGAAAAATGACGACATAGGGTCAAAAAGGATTGGGAAGAATACTAGTAGATAAGATTGACAAAACATGCAAAAAAAAATAAACAAAGTAGGCGAAAGATATCAAGGCGATGTCATAGCATAATTCCTAACCTAAAGCTATAGGAGGTTGAGTAATGTGAGTCGTGAAGTGACTGGCATGTATATTTTGAGGGAAAAGTTACTTAGAAACAGGATCATGAGGCAATTATCACTTGTAAATAAGATCATGGGATAGTTATCACTTGAAAGCAGGATCATGGCATTACATGGACGTGAAAACAAGATTTTCGGAATGGAAGAACATGGGCACAATTGTTGGAAACCACTAAGGAGCAGTTACCACACGACCATTATAATTATCACCGATCATTATTGAAAAAGCCCCCGAAAAACACAATCAAAATGTTATCTTTAATTTCATTATGTTTAAAGCTTTCCGCATTGTATTTTCAATTTTCCTTAGCTATAGATCCTCATGGTTTAGATAGATGTTAGTGTATATCATGTCATCGACGAAGTTAGGTCGTGATATTTCAGTGTAAACCAATACCACCGTTGTATAGCATTTGGTGGAATTGGCTTGTGTCTATTGTACTGCTTGAGCGTGCCATTAATCAGATACTAGTACAGATCAAGTTTGTTTTGTATTGGTTGAAGAAAGTGGATTCCTTTTCTCGCCTAGATAACTCCTGTCCGGAATCGCCACAAAACCCGATCTTTTCCCGTTAAAAGCCGAAGAACAACTTTCGATGAGTTATATTTGGCTGCAGGAGCAATTCCAACGAAACAGATTGTAATGTATGAACTGGTTTTGTTTTGCTCAAGTTCTCGGTGCAAAAGAAATGAATTTCCTTCACATGACAAAAGGAAATATATGAATCTCCAAAGATAGTCTTGAGAAATCAAGGCATGACCCATTTGTGTGTATTATTGTTAATTTCAACATCATAATGATTATCAGTACTATATTATATTTATACTTAGGTGTTTTTTTTGGGGGGTGGGCGGCGGCCTCATTCAACCTTTAGTTAATGCTCTATTTCTTTTCATTATCACCTTGTCCCTTATCTTCGTAGTAGTTATACTTTTATATATGTCATTTACATATAAATAAATTTTTTATATACTTATAAGTAGATGAAAATCACACTTTCAAATCTAATTGGAGAAGTCAAACATGTCAAACAAATGCCTTTTTTTATTTTTTGAGACCCCATGCTTGCTCATAATGTTGAAACAACTTCAATCGATTGGATGAAGAGGTAAATTCCAATCAAGGATCAATTGTATTTTTTTCATCAACATCATAGCAATGCAATCATACTATCAACTAGCAGCCTGAGGGTAGATTAATCAAATAGTAACTGTAACTCTCACCAATTTCGTATCAATTTCGACAACTGATATTTCAGCATACCACCCCAAACTAATTCAACGGTGGAAGCATTCTCACTGCACATCACCATCCCTACTACAATGGCTCTTCACATCCTCTTCACATGGCTTGCTCTTTCCCTTCCTCTCCTCCTCCTCCTCTCAGTGAAAAACTTCAACAACAAAAGGAAGAACCTCCCTCCAGGGCCTCCATCACTCCCCATCATAGGCAACCTCCACCAGCTCGGCCATTTGCCTCACCAGTCCCTGCGGAAACTCTCCAGACGGTATGGCCCCGTCATGCTCATCCGCCTCGGTGGCATCCCGACCGTCATCGTCTCCTCCCCTGGTGCCGCCAGGGAGGTCCTCAAGAACCACGACCTTGACTGCTGCAGCCGCCCACGGCTGGTCGGCACGGGACGCCTCTCCTACGACTACCTCGACATCGCCTTCGTCGAGTATGGTGATTACTGGAGGGAACTGAGGAAGCTGTGCATGCTCGAGCTGTTTAGCACCAAGCGAGTCCAGTCCTTCCGGTACATCAGGGAAGAGGAGGTCGGTTCTATGATGGAGTCGATTGCGAAGTCAGCAGAGAGCGGAATTCCGATCAATATCAGCGAGAAGTTCATGGCTCTGACGGCTAACGTCACTTGCAGGTAGGGCCTAGTGGTGTAGTTGATGAGTCAAGTCGACTAAGTTACTACTTGAGTTCGCCTCCATTCTTCGTGGTTTGATACTATATTGAGTCTGGTTCTTTCAACTCGAGCTGAAGTTGACCATGGTTTTTTTTTTGGTCGGAAACTTGACCATGTTGTCTAGGTTCGAATTTGACCATACTTGATTAGACTTTATTAGGCTTAGGAGCTACCCCAATTATTGAAGCTATCATCAAATTCAAACTTGACTCAAGTCAATTTTGAGAAACTCGACTCGAACTTGAAAAGGCTTTAACCGAAGCTAGTCTAGCCTCGGAGCCAAGCATGAATCACTCACAAGTAACTTGACTTGTTCGCACACCTTACATGCAGGGTGGCATTTGGGAAGGCATTTCAGGGGACGGAGTTTGACGACAGAAAGTTCATGGATGTGATTAATGAGGCAGTGGCGATGTTGGGAAGCTTCTCGGCATCCGATTTTTTCCCTCGATTCGGCTGGATCGTGGACCGGTTCACGGGGCTCCATTCGAGGTTGGAGAAGAGCTTTCGCAGTTTGGACATTTTCTACCAGAAGGTGATTGAGGAGCATCGGAACGCAAATAAGAGCCATGAGGAAGAGGAGGACATTGTCGATTTGCTGCTGAAGATGGAGAGGGATAAGACTGAGCTCGCGGGGGTCCAGCTCAAGAAAGATAACATCAAGGCCATCTTGATGGTACATCATACAATCTCTTACATATTCCCTAATGTAGATCATGTACACGTTGAGAAGCAAACCTTGATGTTCTTTATAAATGAGTACATCGTCCTCTTTCTCAGTTATGAAAGGCGTTATGGCAAAATTGATGTACTTGTTTTTTTTGTAAATCTATGACTTCATGCACACTCTCAGGATATATTTCTAGCTGGAGTGCACACCGTTGCACTTGTCATGGACTGGACAATGGCCGAGCTCGCCAGGAACCCGAGGGTGATGCGAAAAGTTCGAGAGGAGATCCGGAGTTGCGCTGGAAACAAGAAATGGCTTGTCGAAGACGACCTCGGCGGGCTCGAATATCTCAAGCTAGTACTTAAGGAGGCTCTGAGGTTACACCCTCCAGGTGTTTTGCTCATTCCGAGGGAAACAATGGGCCACTTCAAGCTGTTTGGCTACGACGTTGACCCGAAGACCCGCATCCAAGTCAATGTGTGGGCCATCGGGCGGGACCCGAGCCTGTGGGAGGACCCTGAAGAGTTTGTGCCTGAGAGGTTTGAGAACAGTCAGATCGATTACAAGGGGAATCATTTCGAGCTGTTGACATTTGGGGCAGGACGGAGGGGATGCCCGGGGATTTCGATGGGGATGGCGGTGATCGAGCTTGCGCTCGCCAATGTCTTGCACTCCTTCGACTGGGAATTGCCAAAGGGAATGACAGAGGAAGATGTGAGCATGGAGGAAGGTGCTGCTCTGGCCGTATTCAAAAAAGTGCCTCTCATTCTGCTACCGGTTAAACCATCTTATAAAACCGTTGCATGACAAAATCGCATTAAGCAAAAAACATCATATTTCACTATGTTTTGTACTTAATTATGATCAAGCTGTCTTAAGATTGCATGGTATAATGTTATAGCATACATCTCTATACATGTAGTCTATTGCTTCTTAGGCAATTAATAAAAAGACCCATATGAGCAATTTGCATATTGTGACTATAGAGTGAGAATTCTCTTTTCTCTCTTCAGCATAGCATAACTTAATAAAGTCTTTTTTCTCGGATTATCAGTCGTACGAATCACTTGTGGACTAACAAATTGTACTTGTATACCTTGTGTGCAAATTACTTTGGGATTTAAAAGTCTTTTAGTTGCCTGTGACAAATTAACATCAACTATATTTTTGGTCGGAATGTTTTCAAGGAAGAGCTTTAATGGCCCTCAGAATCTCTTACTGAGAAGAGCTGTGGCGTGTCATTAGAAAGTCCTATCAATCCTAGAATAGAAGAAGTCTAGCTTTTATTCATTTGAAGTATACTCGTAATTAATTGAAATAATCTTCCAAAACATAGGCACTTTCAAATTAAATTCGGATTTATTGACACTGCGTGTGCCTATTAGTTGTTTCTCACAAGAGGTAAATATATTGAAAGAACATAAATCTCTCAAACTTTAAAGGGGACAAACTGCATATCATTTTGGCATGAAGGATGGTCAGGTAAACTTTCTGCCTTTAAGATCCAAACTCCAAATTAACATTGGTGAATAATGATTTGTAGAATTCAAGGATTGACAACTTTTCCTTAGATAGTGACCAATAATCTGGGCCTTTCTTTTACAAGAGATAAGTGCATTGAAAGTTATAAAACTTTTCAAGAAAGTGCAATTGAGTCATAAAACTTTCAAAAAGCACAATCAAATCCTTAAAATTATTACAAAAGTGTAATTGAGTTCTAAAACTTTCAACAAGTGCAATCAAGTTCTAAAACTTCCCAAGTTAGAAACGGAAAAGCTGAAGTGGCAATATGAGAACACGTATTGCCGCTTTCATCGGTACATTATTTGCTGATATGGTCATAAAAATAAACGTAAAAAATGCTTTTGTGTTGCAAGAACGAAAAAAGTGGACAGGGGACAGGACTTGGTGGATGTAGGACCATCATCACCAGGGTGGTCCAGCCAACTCGATGGCGATTCTATCAGCAACTATTACTGTGTTGGCAGTCATCGCGCTTCAACCGCCACGATAGAGGAAGAGTTGATCGAGTGTCGCCTGTCAACGGCAACACCGTGACAGTCCATGCACGAGGTCAAGTCCATATCAACAAAATCCGTTATTAGAATGGCACAAGGACATAGGAGGATACATTTAAAACTTACGAGGCCCATTTTGAAAAAAAAAAATAGAAAAAGAGTTTTTGAATTTCAGGTAAAACTAGAAGGATCTTTGATGCCATTTAACTTATTTTCTAATGACAGTCAATAATCTCTATAACATCATCTTGCTTAGTTTTGGTCCCTATTATTGGAGGCGACACCCACTTACATGTGTAGCGACTTGACTCCAAATTTTTAATTTATGTGAATTTTTTTGTGGAAAGTTGATTGAATTTGAATATTAGATACAGTTAAATTGTGTACAACCATTTTGATTTAGCTGAAACTTTGCGCAGCTGACCAATGCATTTTTATCTTTCTATAAGTCAATTCAAGTACCAACATTTCTTGTGCTTCACGAGTCAAGATCAAGCCTGATCCATCCAGCGTAAATTATGTATCAAGTTTACTAAATTGATTGTGTTGTATGAACTGGTTTTGTTTTGCTCAAGTTTTCTCTGTGTAAAAGAACGAAGTTCCTTCACATGACAAAAGGAAATATATGAATCTCCAAAGATAGTCTTGAGAAATCAAGGCATGACCCATTTGTGTGTATTATTGTTAATGTCAATATTATAATGACTATTAGTACTATATTATATTTATGCAATCGTAGTACCAACTAGCAGCCCAAGGATAGATTAATCAAATATTAACTTTAAATTTCGTATCAATTTAGTATCAATTTTGACAACTGACATTTCAGCATACCACCCCAAACTAATTCACCGTTGCAAGAGTTCTCACTCCGCATGACCATCCTTACAACAATGGCTCTTCACATCCTCTTCACATGGCTTGCTCTTTCCCTTCCTCTCCTCCTCCTCCTCCTCTCAGTGAAAAACTTCAACAACAAAAGGAAGAACCTCCCTCCAGGGCCTCCATCACTCCCCATCATAGGCAACCTCCACCAGCTCGGCCATTTGCCTCACCAGTCCCTGTGGAAACTCTCCAGACGGTATGGCCCCGTCATGCTCATCCGCCTCGGTGGCATCCGCACCGTCATCGTCTCCTCCCCTGGTGCCGCCAGGGAGGTCCTCAAGAACCACGACCTTGACTGCTGCAGCCGCCCACGGCTGGTCGGCACAGGACGCCTCTCCTACGACTACCTCGACATCGCCTTCGTCGAGTATGGTGATTACTGGAGGGAACTGAGGAAGCTGTGCATGCTCGAGCTGTTTAGCACCAAGCGAGTCCAGTCCTTCCGGTACATCAGGGAAGAGGAGGTCGGTTCTATGATGGAGTCGATTGCGAAGTCAGCAGAGAGCGGAATTCCGATCAATATCAGCGAGAAGTTCATGGCTCTGACGGCTAACGTCACTTGCAGGTAGGGCCTAGTGGTGTAGTTGATGAGTCAAGTCAACTAAGTTACTACTTGAGTTCGACTCCATTCTACGTGGTTTGACACTATATTGAGTCTGGTTCTTTAAACTCGAGCTGAACTTTGACCATGTTTTTTTTGGGGGTCGGAAACTTGACCATGTTGTCTAGGTTCGAATTTGACTTACTTGATTAGACTTCATTAGGCTTAGGAGCTACCGCAATTATTGAAGCTATCATCAAATTCAAACTTGACTCAAGTCAATTTTGCAACTAGAGAAACTCGACTCGAACTTGAAATGGTTTTAACCGAAGATTGTCTAGCCTCAGAGCCAAGCACGAATCACTCGCAAGCAACTTGACTTGTTTGTACACCTTACATGCAGGGTGGCATTTGGGAAGGCATTTCAGGGGACGGAGTTTGACGACAGAAAGTTCATGGATGTGATTCACGAGGCAGTGGCGATGTTGGGAAGCTTCTCGGCATCCGATTTTTTCCCTCAATTCGGCTGGATCGTGGACAGGTTCACGGGGCTCCATTCAAGGTTGGAGAAGAGCTTTCGCAGTTTGGACGTTTTCTACCAGAAGGTGATCGAGGAGCATCGGAACGCAAATAAGAGCCACGAGGAAAAGGAGGATATTGTCGATTTGCTGCTGAAGATGGAGAGGGTTAAGACCGAGCTCGCGGGGGTCCAGCTCAAGAAAGATCACATCAAGGCCATCTTGATGGTATATCATACAATCTCTTACACATTCCCTAAAGTAGATCATATACACATTGAGAAGCAAACTTTAATGTTCTTTATATTGCAGGATATGATTCAAGAACTTTTTAAATGAGTACTCCGTCCTCTTTGTCAGTTATGAGAGGCGTTATGGCAAAATTGATGTATATGTCTTTTCTGTGAATCGTGACTTCATGTACACTCTCAGGATATATTTCTAGCTACAGTGGACACCAGCGCAGTTTTCATGGACTGGACAATGGCTGAGCTCGCCAGGAACCCAAGGGCGATGCGAAAAGTTCGAGAGGAGATCCGGAGTTGTGCTGGAAACAAGAAATGGCTTGTCGAAGACGACCTCGGCGGGCTCAAATATCTCAAGTTAGTACTCAAGGAGGCATTGAGGTTACACCCTCCAGTTGTTTTGCTCATTCCGAGGGAAACAATTGGCCACTTCAAGCTGTTTGGCTACGACATCGACCCGAAGACCCGTGTCCAAGTCAACGTGTGGGCCATCGGGCGGGACCCGAGCCTGTGGGAGGACCCCGAAGAGTTTGTGCCCGAGAGGTTTGAGGACAGTCAAATCGATTACAAGGGGAATCATTTCGAGCTGTTGCCATTCGGGGCTGGGCGAAGGGGATGCCCTGGGGCTTCGATGGGGATGGCAGTGATCGAGCTAGCGCTCGCCAATGTCTTGCACTCCTTCGACTGGGAATTGCCAGAGGGAATGACGGAGGGAGATGTGAGCATGGAGGAAGGTGCCGGTCTGGTCATATTCAAGAAAGTGCCTCTCACTCTGTTGCCGGTTAAACCATTGCGTAAAATCGATGCATGGCAAGATCGTCGTTAAATTATGATCAAGCGTCTTAATATTGCATTTTACAATATTGTAGTGTACAACATTTCCACATATATGGTAACCGAGACTCATTGAGTATATTGCTTCTAGGGCAATTAATAAACAGACCCATTCAAGGAATTTGTGCGTTGTGACTATAAAAGAGAGATTATAGCTCAAGCGAGACACTTGTGCATTAGCAAATAGTATTAAATCAACATCAAACATTTTTTTGGTCGTAATATTTCCAAAGAATAGGGTAATGCCCCTCGAAATCTCTTACTAAGACGAGTTGCCGCGTGTCATTAAAGAGTTTTGGTCATTCAAGAATAGAAATCTAGCTTTGATTCATTTGAAGCATACTTCTAATTAATTGACAAAATCTTCCAAAACGTAGGCACTTTCAAATTAAATACAGATTTACTAACACTGCGTATTAGTTATTTTTTTCACGTGAAGTAAAGATATTAAAAGCATATCAATCTCTCACACTTGAAAGGGGATGAACAGCAGATAATTTTAGCATAAAGAATGGTCCCGTAATTTAATGAGATTTTGTGCCTTTTATGGTCTAAACTCTGAATTCCAAACTAACATCGGTGATTTCTAGAGCGGAAAGATTGAAAACTTTTGCTTAGTAGTGACTAGTTATCCGGACCCTTTTCTTTTTTAGGTAATACGGTGCGAGGAGGTACTCATCAAATTTATTTTTCTAGATGTTACCGTTAAGGGTCTAACATCTCCTCTAAATATTATCGTAAGGGTTTCGCACCCATTACGAAATGCATGATCGGAGTCATAATTACTTAGTCCAGTCCATACATAGGTGTAGAGCCCGTCATCATATAGCCCATCAACGTGCTAAAACCAGAGGTAACAATTGCCCAGCCTCTTTTTTTTTTTTTGATTGATATTACTTGACTTGCACAAACTGGTGGGGTACAATCCTTTGTTACGAATTCTGGAGATGTCGCTCGAGTTCCGGCAAAGACAACTTTCTTACAATCACCTTTGAGAGAGCATATTGTCCCGATAATTGCCCGGTTGCGATGGAACGGAAAATCATGCTGATCCGGTGTGATTAGCCGATTGCTCTTACAGGACGAGGTATAAGTTGTTTTTAGCATCTGTATCATACTTCGTGCAACAGTAAAGTGACTTCTGGAGTTTATCTTCAGGAGCAAAGTAGGCAATAATAGTCAGATTATGGATTAAAAAATGCTTGGGAGATGATGACTCTTTACTAACTCCCACTCACTTCAAGATGGAGCCACCGGAAATAATAAATCCATATTATCTTGTGTTTCCATGACTCCGCTCTTGAACTCAGCCATGGACATGTTGTTCACAAATTGTTAAATGTTTTTACATGATCTGCCCAAGCTTATTAGGAAAGACCGAAGAGCCAGCGTTTTAGTTGACGGACCTGACCTCTCTGGTTCTCTTTCTTCTCTTTCCAGATTACGTGCATACTTGTTCCAATCTTGGCTCATCATCACAAGTCAAATTACATAAATATTAAATAAAGTATCTGTACTTTCTTCCTCTTTAACCATGATCATCTCTCCAAAGCCTCTCTGCCTTAAGTTTGTTGCAGTCCTGAGACCTGAGAGCTCTCACAGTCGGGTTTCTTTGTTCTTACAATCGTTTGAGTTCTGTTCTTGAGGTAAAAGAGATTTCTATTTTCCCTCCTCTGCAACAGATATTGCTGAATTCTGAGCCAATACCCATCTAATTTCGAATTTGATCATGCTTCATTCTCTTATGTTCTGGCAAAATATAAAATCCTGTCATAAGTCTTTCATTTATCCCTTATGCAGGTGCTTCTTGGATTAAAGTTACATTTATTTGTTCTTTTCGAAAAGTTGCAGGTGATGGGAAGCATATTGTCAAAGAGGACGAGCAGGAGGGGACCATATTCAAATGGTCGGTATGCTTCAACTCCATCGAGTTCTTGGAGTGAGTATGGAGGTAATACTATGCAGGATCCACACCAAACGGGCCTGCATCATCACTACATGCCTTCTCCGTCCTACAATTATGCTACACAACCTTCGCAAGCGCAGACCCGGCAGCGTCGGAAGATAGTGAACACGAAATATTCGAGGATAGCCGATAATTATCGTTCTTTGCATGAGGTAATTAGGTCGGGTCCTTGACAGCATTTAGAGTGATTACTATGAAGATCTCCTCTACCTCTTAGTGTGACTCAATCCATGTCAACTGTGATGGCTCTTCAAAAGATGAACATTAAGAGGGACACATTAGGAGGGTCTGTGTTCAATCTCGGAAACTTTGGGATGGTCTGTCATGTTAGCTGTGGAATGGATATACATAGTGATCTACAGAATGATAACGAAAAGGGCAAAAAAAAATTGTGCCCCATAACAATGATTTTTGAATTGATTAGTCTGAAGATGTTTAAACTACAGTTTTGGCTTGCTTTTGGAAGATATTCAAAATAAATGATACAAAGTTCGAAATTTAGTCTGAAACAACAGCATGATGCTTCTAATCTTTCATATGTTGTCAGTGAAGATGATCATGATGATTTAATTAGCACAGGTAACTTCTGCTCTTGCCCAAGCTGGTTTAGAGTCTTCTAATCTCATCGTCGGGATTGATTTCACAAAGAGCAATGAGTGGACAGGTATGCTTTCTTAAGGCCTTGGTCCATTTCATATGTCATGTGATGAACTGTGCGAGATATTGTTTCCAAAATTAGGCGCGAGGTCATTCCATCGGCTAAGCCTGCATGACATCGGCCATGGTCAGAATCCCTACGAGCAAGCGATATCAATCATTGGAAAGACTTTATCCGCATTCGATGAGGATAACCTAATTCCCTGTTTCGGATTCGGAGATGGTACATTAGTGCCCTATGGGGATCAGTTTCTTATGTAAATAACTTCATTGAAGATGAAACTAAATCTGAGACTTCTGCAGCATCAACACACGACCAGGATGTTTTCAGTTTTTATCCAGACAATAGATTCTGTAACGGGTTTGAGGAAGTCTTGACGCGATACAAAGAGGTCGTTCCCCGTCTCCGCCTTGCAGGTGATGCTTCTGTTTAATTTATCGAATTATGGGGGTTTCTGCTTCTGCAGGATGCTCTGGTGATATGTTTCTCAATTTTCTTTTTACCATTGCAGGACCGACATCCTTTGCACCCATAATTGAGATGGCGATGACAATTGTAGAGCAAAGTGGTGGCCAGTACCATGTCCTGTTAATAATAGCTGATGGGCAGGTAAATTCACGTTCTTCATGGACTAAACAATTAAAGCTAAGTTGTGGCTCCTTCACCAGATCCTGTCATTCTTTCAGGAATGAAAGTTTCCTCCTTTTTTGAACTTTTTTCTTTGAATTTTCCCTAGTTTTGGTGCTAGGACACGCGATTATCTCCTTATAATAAGAAAATATGGTATGGTGCTGTGATTATCGGTCATATCCTATCCTAGACATGGAAGTTTTATGTACTTATTTTCCCAAAATGTGGCAACCGACGCAGGTGACGAGAAGTGTTGATACTCAGTATGGCCAGCTCAGTCCGCAAGAGCAAAAGACAGTTGATGCAATCGTGAGAGCTAGGTATTCCACCCAACCACTTCAAGATGCCTTTTCACATTCTCATTTGCATTTCTTTTCCCATCCTAATGACATGATACATGTGAACTTGATTGCAGCGAATACCCTCTATCTATTGTTTTAGTTGGGGTCGGAGACGGGCCATGGGACCTGATGAAGGAGTTCGATGATAACATTCCTGCGCGAGCCTTTGACAATTTCCAGGTACATCAGCCACTGGTCTAACATAATCAATGGCCATGACATTTTTCTACATGCTTAGCAGGAGAAACTTCTTTCTTTGGTCTTGTCAGTTCGTCAACTTTACCGAGATCATGTCCAACAATGTGGATGCATCTAGAAAACAGGCGGAATTCGCTCTCGCGGCCTTAATGGAAGTTCCTTCTCAGTATAAAGCAACTATAGAGCTTGGCATATTAGGGTAAAGAATTATGCTCTAGGCTCTTGATGATTTATGCACTGTTTGGTCATCTCTTTTTATTCGTTCAAGAGTCTGAACCTCCACTGAAAATCTTGTTTCCTGAATTGATGGATCAGTCAACAAAAAGGGATTTCCCCGGAGAGAATTCCTCTTCCTCCGCCTCACAGCAGCTCAAGACCTTACCAGTCCAGATATTTTCAGCAAAAAGAAACTCCTTACCGTGACGAATGCTCTCCAACATTCAGCAGAGCCCCACCATCGGTTTCAGCTTATGACAATCAGGTATGGTGTGTGATGTTTTCAAGGAAATTCTTTCTGGATGAGCTAGTTCAAGTAAGCTAACAAACTATCAGTTTCCTTAGCTTGTCTGTCAATCACAAAGCTAGAAACAAATCCTGTATATTTCACAAGATTCATCATTACCTCGCTTCAATCGATTGAAAATGGGATTGCTGAATTCTTCGGAATATTACATTTTACTCTTGTGAATTTGCTCAGGATTGTCCCATATGTATGAGTAATTCAAAGGACATGGCCTTCGGGTGCGGCCACCTGGTATGATAGTTCATCTTGTTGGTCTCCTTTTCCTCTCTCTCTCTCTCTCTCTCTCTCCTCCTTTCTTTCCATCCATAAGATCCTGAGGAGCAGGATAACACAATCATTTTCAAGATAATGTCCTCTTTCTTCTTTCATTTGACAGACCTGCTGTGACTGTGGGGAGAATCTGCGGTCATGCCCAATATGCCAGAGCACCATCCAAATCAGAATTAAGCTTTATTGACCAGGCTTTGCCATTTTACATATACTCTAAATATTATAAGTTGATCTCAGCAAGCATTGCTCTATATAGCAGTGTATGTAGTTGACTTTTAAGTTGGAGGAAAGGGCTTGTCATCACTACTTGCCTCTGATCTGTTTCATGCTGTTACTTCTAAAAAATGTTCTGTAATATTAAGAGGGAAGACACAGTAATCTCACCTGTGCAATGTAAAAGTTTTTAGGTGAACACGGTCCCTGATATCTATTTGAATCATTGAATCCGGTGAATATCACGCGTAAAGCAAGTGGACCCCGCTAACTTGAACAGTCCAGATGCAATTGAGTAGATACACCCAGTGCGTGCAATCTCAGTATGCAATGCCCAATATAATCGCACCGAACAATGAGGAGAGGACTCGACTTAAAATATCCACTGATGCAAAGAGCAATCAAATGGTGACCAAATATATTAATTCAACCTCATCCAACCAGGAAGGTACAACGGAATATTAATCCTGACAAGAACCCTGAGTAGTTCTCAACAATAGACAATTCTCAAGCAGGATCTCCTGTGAGTGTGAGGCAGTTAAGTCAATTGACTTGAAGTTTATGAAGAAAAATTGTTTACTGCCGTAATTTTACAAATTATATTGTTGAAATTTCTCCTAAGTTGTCAGTAGTAATTTCTATTAGGTTGATTATATCCATGATCTGACTCGGGTACCATAACACTGGAGAGCAAAGCACCCTGCAGGGCCCTTCCTTCTGGCTCCTTAAGGAACTTTTTGTCTTCTATGTAAGACTGAATTTCTGCAATAATTGGCTTCAACTCAGAGTCTCCACGTGCTTGTAATGCACCCAAATAGTCTTCAGAGATGACATTCAGCATCTTCTTGAACTGACGTCGGTATCTTCTAAAAAGGGCAAAGCCCGCCATCTATAAAAATAGAAAATATTACAGTAATTACTAATTAGTGTTAAAAAAACAGACTTCATCTTCAGCAGAAGGAAAAAGTTTGAAGCGTACGCTTCACAGTGCTGTTTTCTAAAACATATTCCGTGAGAAAAGCCCTTGAAAGCAGGTTTGCTGTAAATAAATTAAAAGCAAAACCAGACAGTTTCTATAGCTATTTTCACTGCATCTTTGGAAATCTGGACAAAGCCCACATAAGAACAGGGGAAAGTACAAAAAAAAAAAGCCTCACTTTCGACTTAATGACCGCTTACATATATCTATTTATGCAAATACCATTTACATATCTTTAAGCAAATCCCCACATCGAACAAGATTAAATTGCCCCGTCTTTCATTTTAGCATCTTCCTTAGCTTTGGGTGGTTTGGATTTTAGTTGGTTTTGAGTGTCTTGAGTGGACGGTTTTAGGGATGGACGGCATTTTCATAAGCAGGGAAACATTGATGTAAAGGTGCAAAGTGACTTTAAAGGAAAAATGCAGGTATGTATTTGGTATTTTCAAGAGTTGAGGTATATAAGTGATTGTTCAGTGAAAGGTGAGGTATATATATAGTATATTCCCTAAGAACAATTACAGGCAGGAAATGATGGCAATAGTAAGCTAAATACGAAAAAAGTCTCCTTTTCTTTTTACATTGCAAAAACTACTTGAATTTGTAGCTTACCAAAACAAGGAATAAGTTTTCCTATCATTGCCTTGAAAAAAACGGTATTTACAAAAATTGTCACGAAGTATTTAATTCCAAACAATCAACTTAAAACTCAGAATCTTTTTAACCAACCACAGAAACATCAAATTCATTTAAGCACCAAGCTACCTGCAAGAAGGCATTCAAGGCAACAGCTGTGTAGACATTGGCAGGAAGTGTGTTTAAGAACCTAGCAAGCCATGCCCATCCTTCTTTGAGGCCATGAGCATTTTGGAAATTCGGAGTTTCAGTCTGTCAAAACAAATGTTACCGATCAGCTTTCTGATGGCAATAGTATTAAGAATTGACTGTAAAACCAATATCAGTTTTTTGTTTCCCAGCCAATCCACTTTAGATTCCAACTCTTTTGTCTTTCAGTAGAGAGAGGGTCCAACTAATTGAGCATACACAATTGATGAAATTCCAAATGCTCAGCAGGAAAATAATATACGTGATGGCATGGCAAGTTATATGCTTTTCTAAAGCATGCGGTTGGAAACATTAAATAACAGCAGCAAAATTACTTGAGCCTCATGCATATTGATGGAGATGAAAACAGGGACATGGAATGATGGGACTGAAGGCAAAACAGAGAGTTTGGGAACTCATAATTCGGTGTTCATAATAAACAGAGACATGTAATGAAGAAAATGTAGGCAAAACAGAGAGTTAGGGAACTAATAATTCAATGTTCGTAAACCATGATCACTGGATTAAAACTTCCCTATCAGCAGCAGAAGCCAACATCAAGTTGAAGAAAAAGAAATTCCTTTCGGACATTTGGGGATATGGATCCCATATTGCTAGTGCTTTTCTGCAATTAGATGTTAGATATTTGAAATAGAAGATTTAAGCAATTTACTGTCTGCTTGGATGAGTTTACCACAGAGCCTCAAGAAATGTGCTGTGTATTCCGAGTGACCAATCACAAATGTTTTTATCAATAAAAGCAACAAAAGTTGCTCAATCCATCGCATTTAGCAAGAATATATAGATACGTCCAAAAAAAAAAGCAAGAATATATAGCTCTAACCCAACCTACAAATCACAAGGTTAGAACTTATCTGATAGGCACACTTTTATCATCAGAGTATGTCCATTACTTCATTATGCATCATTGTTCCAAAAACACATATAACTCGTAAAGAAAAAAATACAACAGCAAACCTGCACAAGTGCTCCATAGAGTCTCATGTAAGATTCCAGCCGTTTCAAGTAATCTTTAACATTTTCTATTTTTCCATTGTCTTCTCGAAATCCAAGAGCTTTGTAGTATGCCTCTTTTGATTCAAATGCAGTCTGAACCAGCAGAAAATATTCAAAATTCACAAAAGCGGCGGGAAAATTTCAACTCAGAAGGCTGTACTGTAGATAAGCCCTATACCTTTGAGTAAACTATATATTTTGGGACCGTAAATATGCAAGCCATGTGGAACTCCGCAAGAAGAACATCCATTACGTAAGGCATCTGAACGGAATACATTTATTAGAAAAGCCATTTAGTAACATATATAAAGCATCCGATAATAAAGCAAGATGGCCATCTCAAATTCCAAAAACCTTCTGCTATAAAGAGAGGAAAGCCAATAGCTAAATCCAAACCTTTTTTCTTTATTAGTAGTGAAATGCAAATTTAAAATTTTCGCGCACTTGTCATTAGGATAACCCCATTGTACACACTTCTAATAGCAGAATTAAATGAAAAACTAAAAAAACAGTGATTGATCGATCAGAGAATAATAAACAATCATTCACATGCTTATATGTTATAAAACAGAACCATGTATAGATTACAAAGTCATAGACTTCATGAGATTCTCACACTAATTGGATATGGAGACTAATTCCTCTATTCATTATGTGGTGAGTATAGAAAAAACATTTTCAGCAATCAGAATCCTTATAGCAACTCCAAGTATTGATAAATATCTAAATCTTGGAATTTTTTCCACCAAAAAACCTTAGCTCGATGTTGGAGATAGCAATGATCAGTCATATCAATTTCAGTCTGAGAAATCAGATCAAATTATAGACCTACTCGACTCTGCAAAGCAATACGTAATCAGTCTATATATTCTTCTTTCAATCAGTTTGAGAACCACATAACTGGTTTCAAGCACATTTTGCAAGTACAGCTAAACTACAGTTTGACTTAAAATCTAGTCAAAGAGAACTTGGAGTTCATTCTTAAAAGCTTTGAAGCATCTGAGACCTGATGAGAGGATAATACATATCAGTTCTTCTCAACAGACAAGTGGTCCCCAACAAAGAGTGTCCAGTCAAGTCTACTAAATTTAAAAAGAATAAAAGCGACTTTAAATTGGGATTTGAAGCTAGAATGAAGAACTAGCATAAAATAGCAGATACATAAAAAGGGGAAGTAGAAAAAAAAACTATGCTTATGACACCATTTAGTTACCTTTGATGTAACCATCACAATGACATGGGCACATGCAAATGCAGCATTATCAGGGCTTTCACAATGGGAGACAACCTGCAGTATGCCAAAGTTGTTGAGGTTATGGTCGCTGAATATCTTTTGAGCAGCATGATCGTGAGTATAAAATATGAGCTAGGCAAGACAAGGACCTCATTTCATATCAATTCATTCATAACAATGAGAATATAGAGGAAAATTATGTCCTTCATGTGTGCTCTAAGTTCTTATTTTAGAAATATGCCACTCTGCATTATTGCCATGCACAAACCAAGTCGCTCGTCTTTCAGATATAAACAGAAGACTACTAATTGATAACTCACTCTCTCACTTTACAAGATGCCTTCTTTTTTCATGTCAATAAGACCTACTGCAATGAACTTTGCCATATTCATCAGGGTACTTTGATATCTTTGCACTCTCTCTTCGTCAAAATTATATCTTCAAAATTTTTGGTCGACTAGGACGGAAAGATTAGGAGAGCAAGAGTACAAGAGCTAAACATTGGTCACAGGACCCATATTTCCGATTCTAGGGAAGCATATCACAAATGCCATTGCCGTTGCTGGATTTATTACCTCACTATTCTGTAAGAGATATGTGACCAAAATTGGCACACCTTGATGATATTCTACATTAAACAACGACGATCAAACAGTATTTTGGTAGTTTTGAGCTTGTACATTCTACAATTGACCTTCCTTTAGACATATACAATCACAACCTTGGTACCACTTGGCAGTAAAACTTGCGTTCAGTATTATGTATACATACAGATATAAGTGTTCATAATGCGTGCTATATAGCAGGCATAGATGATAACAAGAATCAGGATTCAGGACATTAACATATTCCCGGGGTAAAACTATGGTGTACCTTTTTCGCAAATGCTGCAATGCTAATGGACTGAGGGCAAGCAGGATTACTGAATATCTTCACTAGTTCACTTGCTTTGGATCTGCACAAAATAACAATAGTGATGCAGTTCAAGATATAAAGTGAAGCAAAATGTGAAAACATGCAATGGAGATGCAGTGAACACGAGATTAGCTTATGACAAGGGACCCTGGTAATAGAGTGTCAAGAAGTACTAAGGTTGAAAACTTGAACACTGTAGAAACCCAAAAGAGACCCTGCACCCCCTTGCTCTTGCTTCAAGACCAGTTGACGCTAGTGTCCCATACAATGAGAAATAATAATTGTATCAGGACGTGGCAAATTCAAGTACTCCACTACATCTTTTTCACATACTATAAGATCAAGAACCTAGGGAAATTGGACAGGATCAAGTTTGGCATCTATACAAAGGATACTGTACTGAGTCAGGTCCATTCCTTCCTAAAACTTAACATAATTAAAATGCAAACTCATCAGTTTGACATCTACCTCCCAGGCACTTAATTGATGTACTTAGATGTGTCCAGAGATTGGATCCACACAAAAAGAATAAGAAAAAAGAGAGAAGCAGAACAAGATTTACTTAAAATGCATAAATGAAAAATCCGTGATCATCAATTTACCATTAATATATAAGTGACTACTAGAAACATCTTCCATACCTGACATTGTCCTTTGTGCCCCTTATCTGTCTGATCAACCTAGCTACATCCCTCTCATTGCTGCTGAAATCCTACTTCAAATGCCAAAAAAAAAGAACCCCAAATTCATATGCTTTTAAAACAAATGAACAAAGTACAATGAAAATCAAACTACAACAAGAAGATTCTATAAGCCTCAACCTTCAGCTTTGAATATCAAACTTGGGAACACTTATATCCTACAATAAAACATGTACAGCCATATTTATATTGCATTATTGCAGGAGGAACTACGATGTTCCAACAAACATCCAGGAGATATTTCCTTGTCTTTTTGTTTGTGGTTGGATGGATAAGCAAGAGATAACAAGGACTCTTTTGTAGCTGCACAAATTTAAGAGTTCCTTCTATACGCCTGGAGACCTGTGAGAAGCACCTTATTGAAATTTATTTGTATTTCCCGGTTCTTCTCATCAATCTCTTTGAACTTCTGTAGTCTTCCCTGCTCTACAATGAGGGCACTTTTTGCAGCCTTCACCACATCACCTATCATTATATTGGCTAGTCAAGACCAAGGATCAGAATGCAAAGTCCAAGGGGTAGATGAAAAACTGTAGCATAGAGAAAGAATAAGCATGGTTGAAGTGACTAAATATAAGACCACATTTACGTTAACTATAAGACCACAATTCCTCTGACAATCATAAGTATTCAAATGGATAGATGGCGGTCCCCACATTAATCAAGTATAATAGCAGAAGCATCTGGTTGAATGGCTACTTGATCTGCTCTACAGATCAAAATCACTAACCACACTGCGTAAAGGCCATTAGTGACCCACAAATGAGAGGGAGCGGTATTAACAATCAAATACTAGACTGCCTTCAAATTACAAGTTTAAACTAACAATCTGCAAGTTCGCATAGTTTAACAAAAATAGCAAAAGATAAGATACGTATAAGCACAAATTTGATGCTTTAGATGAAAAGTAGAAGACGTATAATGATAAACCGTGCAGATCAGAGTTCATAATTTTCCACTAAAAAGGAGTAAAGTGGAAGAATAATTCACCGAAAAAAGTGAGCTAGAAGGTCAAAATAAAAGTGGAAAATGGAAAATTAAAGATTCCAATAGCAAAAAAGCAGAACGTATTCTAGACTCAACTTAGAATCACAGGCACTAAAATCAGGAACACTGAATGTGGTAGCAATCACAGGAGCAGGTGTACACCTCGTGGTTTTGCTAGCACGTTTTCCAGACTTCAAGGACAAAATCACAGTTCACTTAACAAGATCACAAGATCCTTGAGAACTTCCCAAAAGAACTCAAGGACCAATTAGTTGTGAAGACTTGAGTAAGAACAATCTAAATATACATTTCACGCAACACAGGGCAGATAGATCATATTGCTAAAAACCAAAAAGCAATTTCCGCAATATAATAAATTGCACATACTAGCTGATTCTGACTTCTTTGTTTGATTTGACTGGATTTTCTCAGACTGGGAACTCAAATTTGCCAGACTTCCATCAGTATGTAGTCCTACTGCTTCCTGTTGGGCCACTGCACGAGCCACACTTTCTGAGGCTTCAGCAGCCAATTTATCTGCAGCTTCTTTTGCTTTCCTCTCAACCTCCAAAGCAGCAGCTCTTTCTGCCTCCTCTCTTAACTTAACCTGTACCAATACAGGAAATTTCCCTTACGGACAAACAGCAATAATATATAAAACATGTTCTAGAGGAGGATTAGACTGCTAAGATCCAGTAGAGCAGTTGATGCATCCATGAAACCCATATAAAGTATGTCAAAACTTAATGCAAGCTAATTCAAGACCAACATTTTGGAGCAGAAACATGGGCTTCGGATCACAGGCTCATTGTGGCTAAAACCAAACTTTGTAAAAGGCAGGATGATGAACAAAACAATAGATCAGTCTAGGTGCACTAGTGTCATATTGAAATAGAGATTCTCATCAACAAAAAAATTTATCATCATTGTGAAAAATCCTAACAAAGTAGTGGAAAAAAGTCTGGCACCACAGATACTTATGCTGAAAATACTTGCGGGACTTACAAGTGCTACTACGCTAAGACCTAGTCACATATATCCGACACCAAGAAGGCCTAGGAAACAGACCTCTGCTTCTGCTTTGGCTTTTTCTTGGCGAAGCTTTTCTTCATAAAGTGCCTTTTCCTTTCTTCTAGCCTCTTCATAAGCTGCATCACTTTTGATTTTCTTTTCTTCAATCTGTGATTTCAATTCATGATCCCGTTGGATAGCTGTCAAGTGATTATCAAGTGCTTCTGCACTGCAATAGTGGATATGTCATATACTTTAACGTACAGTTACAGTCAACATCCATAAAGCCAATCATCTTCAACAAACTACATTTATAAAATCTGAGAACAAGTCAATCAAAAAGATGGCATTTGCAAATAAACTATTTATGCAGAGAAACAAGTAATAAACTATTCATGCAGAGAAACAAGTAGCTAAAGCAATGTAAATCCCTCCCTCGCTCCCTCCCTCTCTCTCGCAAACATAGAGTACACATAATCTCAAGAGATGAAACAAGTATCGGCTACAGGTATCCGAAGGCATTCATTATTCCCATGCATCATAACATTAATGAATGAGCAAAGACTGGAGAACAGTTTCCACAAAATGGAATCAAATGTGGCGAGATAAAAAATCATGAGAACTTACAGTTTGCGTTGATATTGAGTATCGATTTTCTTGTCCATATCTCGTCTTGCATCTCTATACTTTTCAACTCGGACAAGCGCCGATGTCGACTTTTCACTTCCATCAATCAAATCCGTCTCTAGTGCTGAGATTTGGTTCCTAATCTCATCCTGTTAATCAAGCCAACTAGTATTTTCAGACATGCTCGCGGGAAAATGCTAGAAGGAACACAAAAAAGTGTCTCTCGTCCATGTGAGTAACCATGGCTAACTCTCCTATTAAAACTAGGTTACAGGCCCAAAGAGTGAACTGAATACAGCAGGTGATATAACTCTACGAATTGTGACAAATAGCACTGAAAGAGGAAAAACAACATCAAACCGCCGTATTCACCTTGACTTCAAGCTGATATTCGTGTATGAGCTCAAATAAAGCAGCTTCCTCTGAGTTCCCTTCATCCATCAAGTATGGTTGCACTTCCAGAGCTGACTCATCATCACTCTCGTCACTGTCATCGCCAGATATATTTAAAACTGCTAGGGTATGTCCATAGACTAGATTAAACCAAGAAATACTGCACAACAATACCTCATGTATAAATTGTTGAAATTGAAGTTTTTCCTGGTCACTAAACTAGCACTAGTCGCCTCATCGTCACTGTCATCCAAATCATCTATCTCATCATCAGATACCCGCATTATAAATGTACTCGGTCTGCCCTTCGCCATCTTCCTATAGGAAAATCCTCCAAATATTAGCGGCAACGAGCAAACATCTTCAAACTATCCTTCTCAACGTAGATGAAACCGGATTTCTTGAATAGGACAAACGATATCCCGAAAGAAGCTGAAATTGCAAAGGCAGCAAGAAAGATACGAACCGTGACTGGTTCTTGGTAAAAGGCACAGGCCCACCCGAAGAAGCATTAAGCTTCTTTTCCAATGCATCGAGCTCCGATAAAAGACTGTCGAGGTTCCAATCCGGATCGGGATCGGCGGCAACTCCATGGACTTTCGGTGGGCACCGAAGCTCCAATTTAATCGCCCCCCTGTACCCCACACGTACACACGGTATAGCACTCGAACTAAATAACAGAGCATATGAGATAAACACGCCATACTGAATTCAGCTCACAACGGACAGGCGACGCGATCGCGCTAGCGTGCATCGGACATTTACCAATCAGCCGCAAAACACGCCGCTCGCCGAGCAAAAGAGATCGACTTTAACCGAACTTACATTGGCCGGAACTCCAAGACACCCCTCCGGAGGATGCGAAACGCTCCGAATTGCGGCGATCGCGATCGAGGACTCGTCAAATTCGTGCTCAAATGTCGAGCGCTGCAGCCGCCGGAAGGCCGAAACGGCCGGTGGCTAGCGTTCTATTTTCTGGAATAGGGAAGTGCAGAGTGTAAGAAAAGCACATCGCTAGGGTTCCAAATTTCGCGTCTTTAATAGCTTCTTCTATCGCCGTCGCCCGCTTCTGCCTTCCGGTGAGTGGTGGCGGAGCACCGGCGATTCACTCCGGCGAGAAGGTGGATACGTCGAGCTCTTTCTTCCGTCGACAAGACGGCGGCGGCGGCGGCGGCTTCCCACCGGAACTGGCGACGCTACGCGTAGAGCATGTGGAAGAGAGGGAAAATAACGGGAAAAAATTTATGGAGAAATCATAACGGATATGGAGAATGTATACTAGGGATGATTTTGAATAGGAGAAATACCAAAAAACTATCATAAAATATAGCCATTGTTACTACCAATATTCCAAACTTTATGTTAAAAAAAACGGCCTAATTCCAAAAAAACACCAATTTTACTTTGAGTAACAATTCTGACCCGAACTTTTTTTCGTCTCATAAAAATCAACAACTTTCACTTAAATCCCAGCCTAATTCCCTAAAAAAACCTCAACTTTAGGTCAAGTCTCAAATCTGCTCCGAACTTTTTTTTGTCTTGAAAAAAACCCCAAACTTTAGGTCAAGTCCCAAATCTATCCCGAACTTTTTTTTATCTATGAAAAAACTCCAAACTTTAAGTCCAGTCCTAAATCTGTCCCAAATTTTGTTTTGTGTAAAAAAATAACCAAAATTCAATTTATTTTCAAAAATATACCCACATGATCTAGTTTCAAATTGACATGGAACTTCCACGTTAATAACAAATCAACATCAATAAAGTAATGTGGCTTCTTTTTAGATAAAGAAAGTTTCGGGGCAAATTTGGACTGAACCTAAAAATTAGATTTTTTTTAAATTAAAAAAAGTTTTTTGGGGTGAATATGTTATCGTCCCTAACTTTCATATCCTAGAACGGTTTTATTTTGGAGGATTTCAACAATTTTTGTTGGGTTTAATTTGTTATCGAAGTGGAAATGCGACGTCGGTCTGTACCTATCACCCCATTGCTTTGCTGATATGGATTGTTATCGACGTAGAAGTGCCACGTTAAGTTGGAACTGGATCACGTAGGTATATTTTTTTAAAAAATTGAAATTAGCTGATTTTTTTTTTACAGAAAATAAAATTCGGGGTAGATTTGGGACTAAACTTAAAGTTTAAAGTTTTTTACTGAGACAAAAAAAAATTCACGACAGATTTAGGACTAGACCTAAAGTTTGGGGTTTTTTCTGAGACAAAGAAAAGTTCAAGGCAAATTTGGGATTTGACCTAAAATTGTAGGTTTTTTAGGAAATTCACCCCCTAAATCCGAAATTTAGCCCAAAAATTTGAAAATTTTTACTTCACATGGCCAAATTTGGAACACGAGTAGAAATTTGTGCCTTTTATTAAAACAAAAAGGGTTAATGCCACAACAAACCCCAAACCGGTACACGTGTGATAATTTTACCCCGAACTTTTTTTTTTACCACCAAAAACCCCAAACTGATACACCTGTGACAATTTTACCCCGAACATACCACAAAAAATCCCAAACTAGTACACTTGTGATAATCACTTAAGGTAAAATTGTCACACGCGTACCAGTTTGGAGTTTTTTGTGGTATTAACCCAAACAAAAAATAAGTTCGGACTAGAATATCACTTAAGGTAAAATTTGAGCTGTTTTTTGGAATTACTCCAAAAAACCTCCAAACTTATACTAGTAACACTAAAATATTTTCCATTTCCATCAAACGCGACGTGCCGACTTGTGTAGATAACGACTGGCAAATGAAGCTGATGTAAATCCAAAAAATTATGTCAAAAAAAAAACCGAAGACTTAACT
This sequence comes from Syzygium oleosum, assembly GCF_021117445.2. Lineage (NCBI taxonomy): Eukaryota > Viridiplantae > Streptophyta > Magnoliopsida > Myrtales > Myrtaceae > Syzygium > Syzygium oleosum. The sequence continues at coordinate 18,251,209 of NW_026607487.1, forward strand.
TGATGTGTCATCAATAGCTCAATTTTTTTTGGTATCACCAAAATTTCTCAAACTTGTTCTAGTCTTGCGGCAAATCAAGCGCAATTAGGGTTCTTCGAGTCCTGTCTCTCTCTCTCTCCTTGCCAAATATGTTCTTTAGGGACAAAATTTTCCCAAATCAAGGCTTCACTGAAAGTTAGGTGAGTGTCGGTCCTCTAAAGCACAAAAACACCTCATAATCAAAATTCATCACTACTCCTGAGTTCATCTTTCTCTTCATTGAGGAAGTTCTATGAGTTTTCTGACGGATGGTACATATGGGTCATTGGTATATATTTTGGAGTATTGGTGACAAGAAAAAAAGGTTCGAGGTATTGGTAACATGCTAGGCATTGGTCGAGTTTCCAGATCCATGAAGGTTAACTTGTTTGCTGCTGTCCACAAAAACCACCATGTCGAATTTTTAACGCCCTCTTGAACAAATGTGTGACAATTGGTGTTTTTGGATTACCGGTATGAGTTTGGGGGTTTTCTGGATATGTTAAAAAGAGATTGAGGTATTTGTATCACAGTGGACATATTTTAAATTTTTTTCCCTTTTAATTATCTATTTATATAAAGCATGCCCTTTTGTCGATTTTCTTTTCTTTTTCAAAAAATTACCCTTCCTTTCTTCTTTTATACTCACTCATTTCTTAAAAAACGGCAAAAGAACACTATAAGTGCCATAACTTGTGTACGGAGCTCACTTTAGTGCCAAAAGTTTTCACTGGCTCACTTAAGTGCCAAATCGGAGGAAAAACGATCACTTAAGTACCAAAAGTTTTTTTTGGATCACTTCAGTGCTAAAATTTTTGAAAAACGATCACTTAAGTGCTAATTTTTTTGAAAAACGATCACTTAAGTGCCAATCTCCGGCGAGCCACGTCAGCTTCAGAAATTAATAAAAAAAATACCACGTCGAATTTCCGGCGAAAAATTATGTTCGGCACCGGAGTTGGCACTTAAGTAGTTGTTTTTCAAAAATTTTAGCACTTAAGTGATCGTTTTTCAAAAATTTTAGCACTAAAGTGATCAAAAAAAAAACTTATGGCACCAAAGTGAGCACCGTACACAAGTTATGACACTTGTAATGTTCTTTTACCCTTAAAAAACCAACTTTTCTCTCTTCTCACTATTCAATTTCTTAAGCTACTCTTACTTTCTTAATTTCTTGTCCATCTATTATGCACACCTACTCATTCTCTTTGCATACATAATTATCTAACCATGCGAATGCACATATCGCGCGCCTTAACTCTAGTTTCGTGTCGATAGAAATGTGTAAGCGCATCATAGATTTGGAAAAAGTTTTAGCAAACAGACTCTTTACCGAAAAAGAAAATGGAAAAGGAAAAGGAAACAAAGCAAAAACAAAACCCTATGCTTGGAAGCAAATAAATATGGCTTGCATTGCCTTTGAAGTCAGCAAAAGTCCCAAAAAAAGGCTTAAATCATGGTCAATTCATGCACATCCATGCCTTGCCGTGTATCCAACGACAGCATTCTTCTTAATATAATTCATGGCTTAATCAAGCGCGTGGCAAAGTGACCCTCCCCCACAATTTTTCTGCCTCGGAGTCTTGGAGGTTTTGTTAGTACTTAGATGCTTTCATCTACGGTTTTGATGAGTTTTGTAGTTAGGTGAGATGTCGAATGTCAAACAAAGACACTTTCTTTGGTTGGGCAAGGCAAGCCACCCTAGTCGGGATTTTCGGACCCGTGTAATTTATCATAAATCAACTATTCTCCAAGTAGAGATTTGTCATCAAAATACAAATAAAAATCATATCAACATTTTCGATTATGAATAGTAACACTTTACAATGGGAAGTACATATTTTTTTTTAAAGAATTAATGACCCTAACTTCATTATGACACTCAATACCCAAAACCTTTTTGGTTCGCCAAAAGTTCCAAATTTGTGTCGGTAGGACAAATGTAGTCCCCATCATAGTTTTATCCAAGACGATCGTAAGATGTCCTTGCTCGACAACTTACGTAGACCTCCAGAGGCAATAAATGGATTCGACTACACTTGAGATTATCACTGAAAATCTTACAATTCAAATTGCGAGATTTTGTAACTCGATAAAAGAATTAATAGATTGGTGATCAAAATGAACATCTTATGATCCAAAAGGTAAAATATTGAAGTCGGGTGGTGATGACTAGGCTACTTGTCCATTTCGCAATCTCAAGTAAGCAAATGGCTCTCAACCTTCCTTCCCATATAAAAATCAATCATTGTAGTAGTCTCCTTCGTCTCCCCTCCACCCCGGTCACTCCACAAGAACATCACCATGGTGGGAGGAAGAAGAAGAAGAAACAACCTCCTCCTCCCTCTCCTCCTTCCACTACTGATTTCCCTCTCCTCCTCCTCCGCCGCGGCGGCCCTGCCGCTGTCCACCAGCTCGCGGTGGATCGTGGACGAGTCGGGGCAGCGCGTGAAGCTGGCGTGCGCCAACTGGGTGTCCCACCTGGACGCGGTGGTGGCGGAGGGGCTGAGCAAGCAGCCCCTCGGCGCCATCTCCGCCCGGATTGCGTCCCTCGGGTTCAACTGCGTCCGCCTGACGTGGCCGCTCTTCCTGGCCACCAACGGCTCTCTTGCCTCGCTCACGGTGCGGCAGTCGTTCCAGCGCCTCGGCCTCGCCGACGCCATCTCCGGGATACAGGCCAACAACCCGGACATCATCGATCTCTCGCGGATCGAAGCTTACCAGGTAAATGCCCCTCTCTGTTGCTCCCCCCCTCATAGCATTCGATCAAATGGATACAAAAGGAAGTGGGGGAAATCAGAAACCCAGACCAGAAGCACCTTCGTTTCCTGTCGTGTCGATCCATGCGTTCTGCGACGGAAACGAGGAACGTTGCGGAGAATCGAAGATCAAAAACGAAGGAACGGAGATCTGGGTGTTGACGAATGATTGCATTTTTTTCGTTTCCTTTACTGGGTCGTGATCAGTGTCATCGGTGGTTGAACATGGGGGAAAGTGGGCCAATGGCTATTTTTTCTCGCATCAATTAACAGTACAGTTACACAGTAATGGACCAAATAGGACGCAACCGAGGAGAAAACATCCACCTCTGTGTCGTGTTCTCGAAGGAGGTTCTTATCCAAAGTGAATCCGATTTGTCTGATGATAATCACAAGACAACTTGGGACCTGCTCGACGTTGACGAACTGAGCAGGTGGCGGATATTGATGTTTTGCAGGCGGTGGTTTCGAGCCTCGGCGACAACGACGTGATGGTGATCCTGGACAACCACATAAGCAAGCCGGGGTGGTGCTGCAGCTACAACGACGGGAATGGCTTCTTCGGGGACCAATACTTCGATCCCGACCTCTGGATCCACGGCCTCGCTCGGATGGCGACGCTCTTCAACGGGGTCGGGAATGTGGTCGGCATGAGCTTGAGGAACGAGCTCCGAGGTCCTAGGCAGAACTCCAAGGATTGGTACAAGTAAGAGCCTTAGACTTCCAAATCAATTTTAATTCGCGTTAGATCGGGTAACAAAATTCATCGTTACCTACACTTTTATGCGATATTCCCTACTGAGGAGTTGATATCCGTTTTGTAAATCTAATAGGTATGCTCTTTCGTAGGAATTTTACTTTAGTTTTTGCCAATTCTAACGGGCTCACCTAATTCATTTTTATTCAATCTTCACTACTCTATAAAATAAAAGGGATAATGACACAAACGGTCCTTAAACTTTAGCCCAATGTGCAATATAGTCTCTGAATTTTTAATTTGTTCAATGTGGCTCCTAAACTTTAGCGCAATTTGCAATGTGGTCCATAATTTTTATTTTATTTGTTCAATATGGTCCTTGGACTTTTGGTACATGTTCAATTTAGTCCCTGAACTATATGAAAATATTCAATGTTGTCTCTGATCTTGAATTAATAGAAGGACAATATTGAACATTTTTATATAATTCAAGGCTTACATTGAACATGTACCAAAAGTCTAAGGACCATATTGAATAAATAAAAAACTTTAAGGACCGTATTTTCCATTCGGCTAAAGTTCACGAACAAAATTGAGCAAATCAAAAGTCTAGGGAGCAACATTGTACATTAAGTCAAAATTCAAGGACCATTTATGTCATTATCCAAAATAAAAAGCACCCCTTCCCTATTTGTGACAGATATAAAATTATTTTTTTTCTTCCCTATCCATCCCTAATTACTTACTTCGTCAACATTGGATCCACAGACAAATAATTAAATTAATAATTCTTTTTTTATCTCTTACGTTGTTCAATTGTTAAAATTCAAATTCAACCGTCGCCGCCATCACTACCGTGCACGGCCTTTTGCAGGTACATGCAGAGAGGAGCGGAGGCCGTCCACGCATCGAACCCGGACGTGCTCGTCATCCTCTCGGGCCTCAGCTACGACAAGGACCTCTCCTTCCTCAACCTCGACGGCCCCATCAACCTCTCCTTCTCCGGCAAGCTCGTCTTCGAGCTCCACTGGTACGCCTTCTCCGACGGCTCCGCCTGGGCCTCCGGCAACCCCAACCGCGTCTGCGGCCAGGTCGTCGGCAACCTCATGAGGCTCTCCTTCTTCCTCCTCCAGAAGTGGCCTCTCCTCGTCAGCGAGTTCGGCGTTGACCAGAGGGGCACGAACGCGAATGACAACAGGTACCTGAACTGCTTCGCCGGGGTCGCTGCCGACCTGGACTTTGACTGGGCGTTGTGGACGCTGGTCGGGAGTTATTACCTGAGGGAAGGAGTGGTGGGGATGAACGAGTATTATGGGGCTTTGGATTCGAATTGGGGCGAGGTCAGGAACTCGAGCTTGTTGCAGAGGTTCCGAGCTCTTCAAGCTCCTCTCAAAGGTATTTGTCGTGGATAATAACTAGTTTTCTCTGTTTGTCTGTGCACAATTGCTGGGAAAATAGCTTAGAAGTCTGAATTTTAATAGATAGAAAAGCTAATGGGGCGGCATATGTTGAGATATAACAGTAAATCTTGTCGTTGTCAAACAGATCAAAAGCGATTAGAGATTGCAATCTACAACATCTCATGCATTGTCGATCCAATGTCTCACCCACAAGCATGGTTGCTTGTGTAAGAACATCTGATGAATCTATAATCTGTAGTCCTTCCTCGTCATTATGTTTCGTTCTGACTATGTGCACGGTCCGGGGGTCTAGGTTGATATCCATTTGGAGGATTGCTCGCATATGACATACAGGATTCACCTGGTTGTGGATTCAATCGAGTATTCGATGTCGCTCGCTGTGCATACGTATGCCATTGTACTAACTGACCCTGAATTTCATCGCGGATGAGAAAATTGTGTTGTGCGCAGGGCCAGGGCTATCGGAAACCACTCCACACAAGGTGATTTTCCATCCAGCGACGGGTCTCTGCGTCTTGAGGAAGTCTCTGCTTGAGCCTTTGAAGTTGGGTCCCTGCACAGAGTCAGAAGCCTGGAAATATACACCTCAAAAGATTTTGTCCCTGAAGGCGACATACTTCTGCATACAAGCAGTTGACGTGGGAAAGTCGGCAAAACTCAGTATAATATGCTCCGGCTCTAACTCGAAATGGGATATTGTTTCAGAGTCGAAGATGCATCTCTCATCTAATACCAGCAATGGTGCTAGTGTGTGCTTAGATGTGGACTCCAATAACATCATTGTCACAAGTTCCTGCAAGTGCTTCGGTAGAGATAACACATGCGATCCGTCTAGCCAATGGTTCAAGCTTGTTGAGAGTACGAGGAGTTTAAGCACCACGAGAACCTTCGATTTGCTCAATTCAATCTTGGACTTGCCTAGAAAAGGCCTAGGGAGTTTTCTGAGCTTTTGAAGGAATCATTACCCGCCGAATCAATAGTGAGCTCGAGTAGTCAACAGACTACTCCTTGGATTAAAGTGACCATGCGTGTAAGACTCGTAAGGCGGAAGAAAGAATTCGTTGATGTGGTATCTAGAGATGCCATGACCTTTAACCTGGGGACGTTGGAATTTATTCTTTTCTTGTGATCGTCTAGTGTTCAGTGCGAGGAATTAATAACAGAAGGAAACCCATTGTGTCTCTATGCTTTCTACTGGGCTTGTCTGGAAGGGAGGCTATGGCGACAAATGATCGAGGCCTGTTCCGGCTATGAAGAACGAAGCAAGATCTTACGACCAGGAATGGAGTCATCTTCTAGTTTAGTACAAGTAAAAGTCATGTAGGTTGCTAGAGCGACACATTACAATCCACCCCCATGAAATTAAACTGTGAGCTACATTTGAATTTCTGTCCAAAAAGAAAGTCAAAATCTGATTGCAGGAATGCAGATTCGAACAGCACCTGCATTCAAGATTGCGCATTCACGATTGCATGAATGAAAAATGATTGCTTTCACGCGTACAGGATGGACCGTGATCATTTGACATGCCATGCGCATCAGGCTGGGCTTCGTATGTCAGCCCTGACTTCCTAGACACTCGGACATCTCGTTTGTAGTTTTCTTTTCCCGCTGCCAGAAAGTACTTCGAGCATGCTCTTTCTGTAAACAGAATTGAAAGGATCCAAATAAAGCTTCAGCTCCACAAAAGGAATGATTCTCCATTTCTTTTCCGCTCCTCAAGGTCAATTAAGTAAAGATGCAGTTTCTACTTTGGCCAGAAAAACAAAGATACGGTTCAAGCGTTGTCTCCTTAGGTTAGCTACAAGAAACTGCAAAACAGGCCACTTTAAATGGAATAACTCTTTTGACCAAAAAAGAAATTGGAATAACTCAATAACATCATCTTTTTCTTTGTCTTCACTTCATAAAAGCCAGACCTATTGTGTCGTCTTGTAGTTCAAAGAGAAAAAATGTGATTGTTTTGGAAGTTGAATCTTGTTAAAACAAGCATAGCTTGATGTAAAGCACCGGAAACTTGTGCTAGACACTAAAAGAACAAGCATTTTGACAGGCAAGCTTCTGAATTTTGGATTAAAATACATAGCCTCCTCCGTCACAGTAGTTCAGTGGAATGTCTCGCTCTTCACCTATAATTTGAGTCTCTTACACCATGAGCCGGTTACGAAGTGATCAGTTCTTACCAACTTCCAGCTTGTCCTCGGAAGAAGATATGATGGTCAGGAAGCTGCTGCTCGCCCATGATCCAGATGGCCGACATCTTGACTCTGAGCTGCTACTTCAAGCAATAGAGGATGCCATGTGTTGTGCCACTTCGTTGGAAATAGCAGTGAGCTACATTGTTATCTGGTCATTACTTGTATTCAGTGAAAACATCATATGTCGAAACATTTATGTTTGCATGTTAGCAGATTCTTATTTAATAGAAGGGACAAAATTTGTAACTTCATGATGTAGAGTTGTAGACTTCTTTCTCCATGGACAGAAGACATATCAATTACTTGCAATAAAGCAGATATAACATTAATTTGTCTTGTGTTCTCATGAACTCCCAGAGTACTTCCTCCTTGTTATAGCTTTCTGTATCTGTTCTACAGTGTGATTTCAAGAGAGAAGATATCAGGCAAACTGGAGTTGTTGGCTCACAAGAACCACTTGGAGTCATCATCCACAAAATTTCATCTGAGGCTCTCTCTCTCTCTCTCTCTCTCTCTCTCTCTCTCTCTCTCTCTCTCTCTCTCTCTCTCTCTCTGTGCAAAATTCACAAGCATAGACGCTCATGTCAGGTGCTTTACTATGCTTGCAGATGCTTTGCGTGTGCGCCAGTCAAAAAAATATGTATGCAAGGACACTATATATATTCGATCTGCTGGGTTATTATGCCTGGGATGCAAAAGTGATATTGGTGCTGGCAGCTCTCGGCATGAGCTATGCTGAATTTTGCCTCATGATTCAACTCTCGCCCTGTAACCCATTGGCAGCATCAGTCGCAATGCTCAAGCAGCTACAACCCAACTCAAGGGCATTCAAGCCTCGACTTAAAGCTCTAAGCTCGTTGATTATGATGATGTTGGATATGGCGAAATACATCTTTAAGTTTATGCACCTTTCGATTTCACATCTAAACCCAGATAGAGAGGTGATCGAGACTATCAAGTCTACTATTTGTTTAACAGCATTTTGGATCGTCAGAAGCTCCTTGACAAGCTATTCTCACATGAACGACTTGATGACCATAAATCCAGGGAAAGTGCATGTTCTTTCCTCCAACAACCTCTACTGATCTAAGAATTTTAAAATCTAATTCAGAATTCTGCTATACACTTTATAAGATATTGAGTCCGTAAGTCTAGTTTATGGGATTATGCTCATTTATGAATGAGGACAGCTAGATTAGTATGGCAAGTAGCAGTTTAGGATAACATCCAAGTGTAGGATAGCTTTGCAAATATGATTTTTTTTTTTGTCAGAATTGCAAATATGATGAAGAGTACATTTTTTTATGCGCTAAAATGACGCGTGAAATCATATTTCAGGTGTATGAGCTCATCAGCAATTGCAATATGGGAGCTTTCCAGTTTGGCCTGCACATTGACCAACATACACAGTCGCCTTAAGAGGCCTGTGGATGGGTTGATTCAGCAACTAGGTAGTGTTTTTTAGACACACAAAGTTTGTTATATAGAACTATCTGACTACTTTTGGGCTTGAGATAATGCCACGGATGTTTCTCTGTGTATACAGGCGCTTTCACATATAATCCTTACTTATGTGAATAGTCTAAGCATATTAGAACAAAGGTTGTCTATGCAAGTTAGAACAATACCCTTAAGCCTCTCCCTAAACTTGCAGACGAAAAGGTGGAACAGAAGCTGGTCAGTCTCTTTCAGGTGACTCATAGAGACAATCAAGAGGCGCTTGCCACGTTATTTTTATTGATGGATAAATTTCCTCTGAAGGAAAAATATTCACAAGCAAAGGTATTGACCTTCTTGCTTTTGCAACTTAATAAAAATCCACACAAAATTGTCATTCTTTTTAAATTGAGTTAATATCACGAAAAACTCCAAATTGACACACCTGTGGGGTAAACTATTTTTTTTACCAAAAAAACCCAAAACTAATATATTTGTGATAATTTTACCCCGAACTATTTTTTTTACCACCAAAGACCTTACACCGGTACACTTGTGATAATTTTACCCCAAACTAATTTTTTGACCACTAAAAACCCCAAACTGGTACACCTGTGACAAATTTACCCTCCGTTAGTTTCCATTAAATTTTATTGTTAAATTGCTAAGTTTGATTACACGTGGTGGTTGACAGGTGTACCAGTTTGGGGTTTTACCCATCTGTTTGTCATAAGTTTACTAGTTTGTGATTTTTTGTGATATTAATCCAATTTAATGGACACTAACGGAGGGTAAATTTGTCACAAATGTACCAGTTTGGAGTTTTTAGTGGTCAAAAAATTAGTTTTGGGTAAAATTGTCATAGGTGTACCTATTTGGGGTTTTTGGTGGTCAAAAAATTAGTTTGTGGTAAAATTGTCACAATTGTACTAGTGTGGGGGTTTTGGTGGTCAAAAAAATAGTTTGGGGTAAATTTGTCACAGGTGTACCAGTTTGGAGTTTTTGATGGTCAAAAAATTAGTTCGGGGTAAAATTGTCACAAGTGTATCAGTTTAAGGATTTTCGTAGTATTAACCCTTTTAAATTTCCACATAACTTAATAAATTCTAGCATCCTCATTTGTTTTATTGGCAGGTTGGCATTTTAGAACTTACAGGTAAGCTGGTTATGTTTCTGATCTCGAAATCAGAGTTCCCATCACCAGAGGAATGGCTCTTGCTAGTTCACCAAGTAAATAATCTCGCTCAGAACAAGACTTCAGAAGGAAACTATGACATTGTGTGGGTACCCATTTCAAGTTCCTGTACATGGACAGATTCTGAAGATAGAAGCTTTGATTATTTATCTAACTGGATGCCGTGGTATTCGCTTCGGCGGCCACACTTGCTTAGCCCGGCAGTGGTGAATTTTATAAAGGAATCATGGAACTATAAAGAGGAGCCTATAATGGTAGTCATGGACACTGAAGGGGCAATAACAAATTTAAATGCTGTTGATATGTTGAGGATCTGGGGTGTCAAGGCATATCCATTTTCATCTTCTAGAGAAGAAGAGCTTTGGGAGGCAGAGAATTGGGGACTACAACTAATGCTTGATGGAATTGATCAGCTTTTGACCTTTTGGGTACGAGATAATCCTAACACTTACTTCATTATGTCTGATATCAATGCTTCTTGTAGAGTGCATTTTCCTTGTCTATATAGGCAGAGAACTGCTAATGAGATGACATTCGTTTCAGATCGAGCAAGGTAAAAATGTCTGCATTTATGGGAGCGACGACCAGGGATGGATCAAGGAATTTCATTCCAAGATGGAGATCGTAAGTGAAGCTGTGCAACTTGAGATTGTTTATGTGGGTCGGAGGAGCCACCATGTGCAAATGATGTACATACCGGCCAACATCCAACGACACCTCTCTCCGACGAAAATTCGATTCTTCTGGCTTCGGTTGGAGAGCATGAGAAAGTCCAAACTCAGACTAGGAAAGACAGTCAATACTGATCAAACATTACAAGAGGTCTCAGCACTGCTTGATTTTGATGAGAATGACGAGGGTTGGGCGATCTTTGGAAAAGGGTCATCTGCAGACACAATGAGACTTCAAGGAAACAGACTAATGGAGTGCCTGGATAAGTTTCCAGAATGGGGCCAGAATGTGGGGAAGTGGGGACTCTTGAATGCCATCAGAATGGCTCTTGAGCCGGCTGCTCTTGATGGTCCATGCAGCCACACAGATACCATTCCCTTTGAGGAAGGATCGGCGGAGAAGGTTCTGTTTTGTGTTAAGTGCAAGCGCCCGATGAAAATTTTCCTAGTGTATGAATGACAGAGTGCAAAACATACTGCTCTTATGTTTGAGGTGAAATGACCACATAGTTGAGATGTCACCAATCAATCATCTGCCTGAGGAGTTGCCTTGCAGTAGTAACTTGTTTTCTATATGACTTATGTTGTAATTATGGGTTAATGGATCAACCAAAGTGAGCAAAATGAGATACGTTTATTTAATTCATGTATCTCTTGAATTTGTGAATCTAGTGAATTCATGTATATATTGAATCGATGAATCTATTGTATTCATACATCTCGTAAATTCATGTACTTCTTGAATTCGTGAATTTATTTAATTCATGTATCTATTGAATTCATGAATCGATTTAATTCCTGTACCTCTTGATTACATGAACTTTAAAACTCTATAAATAGTTTTGAAAACTTCTTCATTCGGAGAAGTTGAAAATACCTTTCATCTTTTCACTTCAATTGTCTTTAAGTGTGCCAATTTCAAGAAATATTTGATAGAGTCCTATTTGCATAGTGTTAATTCAAACGAATTCGAGGTATTGTATATTGGGAGGCATAGTGCCTGAAACTACTTAGTACCGTTAACAAGAACTAATCGCCTTAAGAAGATTTTGTTAGAGTTACCTCACCTCCTATTTATTTTTGTTATCGCTTTCTCAAATTTATAATATTTCTTATTACAACAAATAGTATTGTGTATCTTCCTCTAATACGTACATTTACAATTATTTCGATTTTCTTTCGATGTTCCCCCGACCTCATTCACTCTCTATCTTTCCCTCCCTAATTAGTGAATCCTTTTGGGAAATTAAAAACTTGATTAAAATCCAAAAACATTTCTTATAAAATGGGCCAAATGCTCTTAAAAAGCCCCCACAATTTTAGCACAAATTTTTCCTTTCTCTCATAAAAAATTACCAATCTTCAATCGATACCCAAATCTGACCTCGTTAAGTTTCCTCCGGTGATGCCATTAAAAATTTGACATATCTTTCCAAAATGTTTTCGGTGACTCACAGTTGTCGTTGTTGTATTTATGGTGGGTTAATGGATCAACGAATGTAAGCAAAAATGAGATACGTCTCTTCAGTCAATGTATCTCTTGTATTCGTGTATCTGCTGAATTCATGTATCACTTGGGTTCGTGTATCTACTTAATTCACGTATCTGTATCTCTTGAATTCTTATATCCATTTAATTTTTAGTTCATGTGTTGTTTGTGTACATTAATTCTAAAACTCTATAAATAGAGTTAAAATTCTTCATTCCAAGATTGATCAAAAACACCTATATCCCCCCTTTTCAATTTTCTCTAAGTGTGCTGGTTTCAAGAAGTGTTCGATAGAGTCATATTTGCATAGTGCTAATTCAAAAGGGTTCGAGATGTTGTATCTTGGGAGGCATAGTTCGTGAAGCTACTTAACACCATTGATAGGAACTAATCACCTTAAGGAGATTCGGTTAGCCGTACCTAACCTCCTGTTTATTTTGTTACCGCTGTCTCGGATTTATTATTTTTCTGATTACAACAAACAGTGTTACGTATTCTTTTTCGCCAATACATAAATTCTTCTTCTCCTTGTTCATCTAATTTTTTCCAACAGTCGTCACTAGAACCACGGTCGAATTCTGAATAGTCTCAAATCAAGCAAGAGGAGGAAAAGTGAGCATTCTTGTTTGGACCGAAGAAACCGAGCATGTCCAAAAACTAAGAAAAATGAAACCTTGAACCGGCAATCCGTAGCATCCGAAAATAGGGGAAACTCTCAGATTTTGTGCACCCTTCTACGTCAACACATTCGTGAGTTGCCGAGTACACATATAATAACACGTCGCATCTTTAACAACATCATTGGACGAATTGATTGAGATTGTGTTTTTTAACGAGACAAAGAAAAAGTTTTGGCTAGAAATCGGGCCCAAGCTAAGTTAGTGCTTTTTTTACGAGACAAAAAAATATTGGGTCAGAATTGGGACCGGAGATAAAACTGATATTATTATATGAGAAAAAAAAAATAGAAAGGTTTGCACCAGAAGTAGGACCTGAGCTATAAAATTGGTGTTTCTAAGGAAACTAGGGCCTTATGAGTGAAAATGAGATTATTCATATCCAATGTTTTAGTGAAACTTCTTATGTGGGAGATGCTGACACGGCTTCCTTGTGTATGTTGTTGCTCTGTTCTTTTAGATCCCGAACAACACAGTAACCACCTGTTTTACAAAAGAACACTCAATTCGCAGGGAAGAAATCATTCAATGGCTTGACAATCGAGAAAAGAACTTGAAGAATACATATTTTAAAGAACTTTCCTCAATCGTCATCTCCAAAGATCACATAAGTATTAGAAATCCAATACAGAGCACTGAGCAATGACCCTTGATCACATAAGTATTAGACATCAAGCCTCCCTGCCTGTCATTAACCATGTGATTGAGTTCAAGGAACAAGCAGATTACTCAAGATGTGGACGGTCGATGTCTGAAAAATTAGCAAAGTTCAAGCATTGTAGTGTGCTGCGACGAATTCTAGATCAGCAATGTCACGACATACATACAGTTTTGTGCCCTCATGATGCGAGAGAAATAGAACATTTGACTTTTTGGGTGTTCTTGTTCATGGTTGTGTACTGGATTCGATGAACTCGTTGATTTTGCTTGGTGAAACATCCGTGAGAGTGCTCATCATCTTTGATTAATTTTGAATAGCAACGTGTACAAGCAAGACAATGTGGTTACTATCACAGACGGTTTGAGCACCTAATGCTGGTACCGATATTAAGCTAAACAAAGATTCACCAACATAAGTTCTTCGTTAAGTATCATATTGATCCTTCAGACAAAAGGGTGTTCAATGCCTTCTCAAAAATTACAATATAACAAGAAAACCAAGATGAGTAACTCTTCATTAAGGTTGGCTTTGATTTGGAAGTTTGAGGAGTAGGGTTTCCAGACATGTAGATGATGTTTGACACATTGGTCACCTAAGTGATGCAAAGGCATCCTTTCACAAGTACATTGAAGTTTCCGTCGTTCCGAGAGCTCAACCGACAGGACAGGATGGACTATGGATGTGTGAGTCGTTATGAAAAAGATTTGAATCACGTGAATACAACGGAAAAAAGCTGCTAAAGCTAAATTTCACAAATCTGGTATCATTTCTCTGCCTGTTCACTGTCAGTTTAAAGTTCAAAGGCAATTGTCCCTTTCAGGACCCACAATGGCCAAAGTTCTTATCCTAAACTTGAGCCAACACCAAGTATTTTCACCCCTTCAGAAGCAAGGTAGCCTAGGAAGCAACTTTTATTCCCCGCTGAATTGTACTATAAAAGTTCGAGAGTCATACCAGACAAGCACGACAAGCCAAAAACATAACTGCCATTGCCCTTTACTCTGCAAAGAAACCCGCCTCTTAACAGCCATGGCACTCGTATCGAAAATCCCACAGCGCCGCCGCACCGAGCGCCTCATGTTCTCGTCCTCTGACGACAATGCAATGTTGAAGCAAATTCAGGCCACTCATGTCCCAGATGGACGGGAGGTCGATGTCGGGGATCTCCTTCACGTCATCGAGGAGATTTTCCAGCGCGCCAAGCCCATCATCGACACCTCTGGGGTTGTTCTCTCTCTTTATGAGCCTCCAGCTGATATGATTTTCATGATTTATAGCTGATTTAAACTAATAACATATAAGCAGGCAGCGCGACCGCAACTCGATGTACTAGACAGCAGAGACCTCCGAGAGATGCTCGAACTATTGTCATACACCATACACAAAATCTCCTGTGAGGTCTGTCTATGTGTGCGCTTTGACTATCTCAAACTTCTTCCGCTTCGTGCTATTCTGAATCCAACTTTCATGATTGCCTCATTCTGGGCAGCCTAATGTGCCAAATTTGCTGATATATGAAACCAAAACTTTCTTTGCTCCACAGATGGCTTGCAAGTGTATGGGCGGTGGCGATGCTCATGCAACGACTGTCAACATATTCCACACTCTCACAAACTACACATGGGATGCGAAGGTGGTGATCGCATTGGCGGCTTTCTCCGTGAACTACGGTGAGTTTTGGATGCTAGCCCAGCTCCATCCTACCAATTCCCTAGCCAAAGCGGTGGCTATCCTCAAACAATTACCCGAGACACTAGAGCACGTGGACGCTTTAAAGCCAAAATTCGACGCGCTTACCAGCCTCATCACTGCTATGGTGACTTTGACCAAGTGCATCGTCGAGTTCAAGCAGCTCCCACCTCAATACATCAGCCCCGATGCACCAGAACTTCTGACCGCTACCACTCATATTCCTACGGCAGCTTACTGGATCATCCGAAGTGTTGTGGCCTGCGCTTCACAAATTACCAACCTCATTGGCATGGGCCACGAGTATGTTCTCCTACGCTTGTCGCAAGCCCACTCCTCATTTTCTCGTTTGCAAAAACAACTTTACAATTTGATGACAGAATATAAACATGAACCATTTTCAAGCGAGTGCTAGTCGCGACCGCATAAAAAACTTATCATAACATTCTTTACTCATCTTAGGTACATAGCATCCACAGCAGAAGCTTGGGAACTATCGAGTTTGGCCCATAAAATCAACAGCATCTACACTCATCTCACGAAGCAACTCGATCTTTGCTATCAGCTCATCAGTAAGCCCTGTGGATTTATCCTTACTTGCGATTAGACATTGTACAACACGCCAATCACACTCTTTCGTTTTTGTTCTGAAAATCACATTGATCCAATGCAGATGAGAAAAAGTACTTGGAAGCATTCGAGAAAATTGTGCACCTATTTGCAACTCCCCACATTGACAACATGAAAATTCTTCAAGCTTTAATCTATGCAAAAGATGATCAGTTTCCACTTTGGGACGGCTCTACTAAAAAAAAGGTCTGTTTCCCTTGATCTCTTCCTATTTGGTATGTCCACGATATTCTTATACTGGCTCACGATGATTTATCTACAACAAATCAGGTTAGCCTCGACGTGCTGAGAAGGAAAAATGTGCTGTTATTAATCTCCGACATCGACCTACCGCACGAAGAACTTTATGTCCTTGAGCAGATGTACCAAGAGGCCAAACAAGTCCCGACGAGGATGGAGAGCCAGTACGAGATAGTGTGGATCCCAGTCATAGGTAGGTCGACCCCATGGAATGAAGAGAAACTGAAGCAGTTCGAGACTCTGCAAGGAATGATGACCTGGTACTCGGTCTTCGACCCTACGATGATTGATCCCGCGGTCATCAAGTACATCAAGGAGGTGTGGAAGTTCAACAAGAAGGCAATGCTTGTGGTTCTTGACCCGCAGGGCCGGGTCGCCAACCCGAATGCGATCCACATGATGTGGATATGGGGGAGCGTGGCTTACCCATTCACCAGTGAAAGGGAGGAGGCTCTCTGGAAGGCAGAGAAGTGGCGGATCGAACTGCTTGCTGGTCCTATAGAGCCGCTGATATTCACCTGGGTAAGACCGCTCTTTCTACTGCTTTAATCTCTCTCGACCTCGCTCCAACTAAATAAAGATTACACATGCCCACGTGACACATTCACATTTTCGGGAAAAAAATCTAGCGAAAAGCATGACAATTGCAATGGCAGCATGGACTTCCGTCATTTTAGTCTGTCGAACATTAACCTTCACCTCGACCTCCAAATCATCCAATTTCCGTGCAAAGCAATGAATATGTACTTCTTTTCGATACAAGCACATGAAATGTGTCGCAGAAAGGAATGAGTCGAGCTACGATCTCACACAAATCTGAGAAACTGTGTGCTTCCTGCTGGCGCAGATAACGGAAGAGAAGTACATATGCCTCTACGGAGGAGAGGACATCGAGTGGATCCGCAGTTTCACAAAGACGGCGCGTGCGGTAGCGAAAGCAGCGCAGATCTCGCTCGAGATGCTGTACGTGGGGAAGAGCAACCCGAGGGAGAAGATCAGGAAGAACAATGCCACGATATTGGCCGAGAATCTAAGCCACATCCTGCCAGACCTCGCCCTGATCTGGTTCTTCTGGGTGAGGCTGGAGAGCATGTGGCACTCCAAGGTGCAGCAGGGCAAGAGCATCGACAATGACCCGATAATGCAGGAGATCATGAAGATGCTCAGCTTCGATGGGAGCGATCAGGGGTGGGCCGTGATCTGCCGCGGCGCCCATATGGCCAAGGCCAAGGGAGATATGATCCGGACAACCCTGACCGACTACGACTCCTGGAAGAACTCGGTAGCCCAGAAGGGGTTCCTGCCGGCGCTGAACAGCCGCCTCGAGGACCTGCAGACGCCGCACCACTGCAACCGCCTGATCCTGCCAAGCACCACCGGGACGATCCCCGAGCGGGTGGTGTGCGCCGAGTGCGGGCGTGTCATGGAGAAGTTCGTCATGTATCAATGCTGCATGGACTGAGGAAGATTAGCGTGACTAAGTCATATGAAGAATCAAGAATAAGGGAGTACATGCTTGTGTTACTCAATCCTAGGCATGAAGGACCCTGATGGTCCTCTTTGCCCCTGCAAAAGATTTTTTTGCTTTGGTTTGTGTGTTGTCATTGTTATCACTAAAGCGATCATCGTCGCAGCATCACCTACTTCTGTACCCGACCAGACCTATTTAATAAAATACTTTTCGTATTCAATCCAATTTATGAAAATCCGTGTCTACCTAGTTGACCCATTTTTAAGCTCTTCATGTGTATATGTTATTTGGGTAAAATCGTTATTTCGACTATAAGATACTAAAGAATTGGCTTTCAACATTGCATTGAAAATTATATTGAGTTAATACCACAAAAAACCTCAAAATGATACATTCGGGATAAATTTACCCCAAATCGGTACACCTGTGACAAATTTACCCTCCGTTAGTTTCCATTAAATTTTCAAGTCAAATTGCTAAATTAGATGACACGTGACAGTTCATGGTTAAGCCGGTTTAGGGTTTTACCCCTCAGTTTATCACGGGATTTACCAATTTGTAATTTTTTATGGTATTAATCCAATTTAACGGATGGTAAATTTATCACAAATATACCAGTTTGGGGTTTTTGGTAGTGAAAAAATTAGTTTTTGGTAAATTTGTCACAGGTGTACCAGTTTAGGGGTTTTCGTGGTATTAACCCAATTCTATTTTTGTTTTGATTCATAATGAAAAATAAGAGAAAGTTAGTATTTGGTAGTGATTTATGAAATTTCAGTGACAAATAACATGGACGAATTGAAATTAAAATAGTATGAAAGGTAAGATATCGAAGAAAATGATTTATGCAATAACAAAAATTAAGATTATAATATTACATAAATATAACAATGCCAAATATAACCAAGGAAAGATATACTCCAATAATTAATAGAAGAAACTTACAAGATTAATAAAAATAAAAAAAATAACAAGGAAAAATAGAAGCGGTCTTTATATTCTTAATAAAGGTGAAGTCGGGCTCATCTAACGGGCCCACCAAGACTTCTCTGAACCTGAAAGAGTCCGAAGAGTCAATTATTTTTCCATAGAAGATAAAGAGAAAGTTACATATCCGGGTTGAGTTTGGGTAAATTATGAACCATTTAACACCCGTATATTTTTGGGTTTTGTCATTATAAACTCATTTATTGAACAAAGCTAACTCGTATAATGACTCGATCAATCAAATATATACTAAGAAATGAGTCGATGATCCATTTTCATAGTTTTACTATGTATCTCCCTCCAAGTTCGGATCCGCGAGTTTTATCAAGATGAACTGCATCTTCCCTTCATAATACACCTTTCTTCATCTCTACTCTGCACCGTTTCGAGAAGTCGACAACCGTAGACGACAAATGTTGAAAGCCAAAATCACGTCTCGCATCTTATGCGTGCTCGTCTGTGGATTGGTCTTCAAGTTGAACATAGATTTTGTAAGCAGGTACGGAGATTTTATCCGACATTTATCGATGAAAATTACATTACGAGGTGCAACATATGTTGGTAACGTAATTTCTGCATATATAATTTTTGGGGTTGTAACCCAAAAAATACCCCAAAAAATCGAATAAGATATACTTTTCTTTCTAACTTGATTTTTAATTAATTGAATAAAACCGACTACTGGACCGGACTGGACTGGTTGGTTGGGTCCGGTTCCCACTTCCTAAAAGTGGAACCGATGTCTGGACGGTCTAGTTCCTGATTCCAAGGGAGAACCGAACCGAACTGAACCGAACCAACTACATATATTTTTTTATTTTTTCAAAAGAATTAATAAAATGTTAACTAAATTAACGTACAATGATTTTTCCTCTTCGTCACACTACAATAACTCTTCACTCATCGTCGCTTCTGTCAATATGTTGAGATTTATCACTCTTTTGTATGGTTGGAAAAAAAAATAAAAGGTGACCGGTTCCATTGGACCGGACCGGATCAAGAACCAACCACCTCTAATATCGATATACTTATAAATTTATAAATGTAAATCTTACTCATCTAATAAGAAAGCGGGAAAATACCACCAAAAACTTCAAACTATGCCACTTGTGACAAATTTACTCTAAACTTTTTTTTGTGACACAAAAAACCCCAAACTATACCGTTTGTGACAAATTTAACCTGAACTTGATCTGGCGATGGCGACTTCGCCCGACTCAGGTGAGGGCTGCCCTCGCCGGAGAAGAAAATAAAAAGAAGGAAAAAAAAACAGAAAAAGGAAAAAGACGAAAATGCCCATGGGCCAAAGTATTATGGGGTAAATGTGTCACAAGTGGCATAGTTTGGGGTTTTCCGTGTCACAAAAAAAGTTCAGGGTAAATTTGTCACAAGTGACATAGTTTGGGGTTTTTCACGTCACAAAAAAAAGTTGAGGGTAAATTTGTCACAAGTGGCATAGTTTGAGATTTTTGGTAGTATTTTCCCAAAGAAAGCAATTGGTCGCCCAACGGTGTCGTTTAGGTTGGCCCAAAACACGACGTCGTTTTGGCATTGTGATCACCCTTCGCCCGAGAGAAGACTGGACGTGAATCGCTCGCGCAGTGAAGAACTCTGCAGACGATCGAAGAAGGAAGGAAGAAGAAGATGGTGAAAGTGGCCACATTCTTCGCCATGTCTCTCGGCGCCTTCGTCTTCTGGCATTCCATGGACAAAGTCCATGTCTGGATCGCTCTCCACCAAGACGAGAAGGTCTCTCTCTCTCTCTCTCTCCCCCCGAATCTCTCGATCTCTGTTCGCGATTTGGGCCTATTTCGAGGCATTCGATTTCCTGTCTAATCTATCGGGAAAAAAACCCTAGACGATTAGAACGCCGTTTGCAGTTGATGATCCGTGCTCGTCGTCAGTCGGCGTTGTGATTTAAGGTTAGGGCATGAGGTTTGAGCTTGGCTTGTGTCGAATTCCGTGGGGGTTTCGGTTCAGAAGAACTCTCTCGATTTTTGATGCGTTCATTTGGAACTAGCTGTTTGAGGAGATTGCATTCCCCTGTTACTCCCAATTGTTATAATTTTGGGGGGTGGGGGGGAAAGAAAACCAGCTCTAGGATGGGATGTATAGCCATCTTATGCTTCAATGACTGGCTGTCTATGAAAAATGGTGCTTTTGTTCCTCTTGGCAAGGTGATTGATTGATTGTTAGTGAAACGTGTGTGTGCTTTGGCTGGTTCGAAGATAATTGATTCTTTGCCGTTTTCTTTTGCTTTGAGTTTGGGGAGTGAGTGTGTGTTTGCTCGGTGCAGAAAGAGAGGATGGAGAAGGAAGATGAGATAAGGAGGGTCCGGGAAGAACTTCTGCAGCAGCAGCAGCAGGCGAGAGAGAAAGATGCGCTCTCGTGATGACGACGGCTTCCGTTTGGTTCCTTGAAAAAGGTTTTCTGTTTGGTGACCCCGTGATGGATCTCTGCTTCTCTGAATTTCTGTGCTCTGATAAGAACTCTGGACTTAGATGCATGAATTTGATTATGCTCCTGTGTGGAGTTAGCATTGTACTCGTTTTCTGTCTCTGATGCATCTGCAATAAATTTAGTGTTCTTGAATGAGAGATGTTTTGGTACACACTTGTGGACTATTTCTTGATGATGGATGTTCATCTTTATTTTTGTCAAATCTTTATGGTACTGTCCAATGCTGGGTCAGTGTCTGCTCTTGATATATATAAAGGGCAAAAAAGCCCAGAAGGAAGCCGCGTCTTTTTCGCTGAGCTTTCGTCTTCGGAACCTTTCTAACTAATTATGATCCCTGGTTGTAAACCCGATAAACTTGTGTTCTTATTTACTTTGTTCTTTTTAAGCAACTTTACTTGAGAAAACTTACGGTGGTAGAGCAGTCTCAGGTCAAGAATAGCCATTGCAAATATCTCATTGCTTCCTATACTGACATTTAATATAACTATGATTCTATGAAGCTGTGGGGGTCATGGGATTGCATAAGGCTTAGTGATAGGCGCTTCTGGTTGCTATCATGAGTCATGTCCTTTGGACAGGCTGATGTTTAAGTGATAGCTGTTTTCTATTCAGGCTGATTTTTGTGTCATGGTAGTTTATTTGTCTATAATTTCCCTTTGCATTTGAATGTAGATATCCCATTCTCTTGGGGGTGAAAATCCACATGAAATGAAACTCTTAGTTTGCTCGTTTCATCCACATGAAAGAAAGATTAGCTGCTTCTTGTCGCATCTTTTAGATTGTCAGGCATGGTGATTTGTTGTTGGTACCACACCAACCGGTGAGTTTGTTTCTAGTTCAATTCAAATGGTTGGTTAATCAATCAATTTGATGCTTACCTCATTCTGAAGAGACGAATCTCTGTGTACCTTGAAAGATTGAACTCCTGTCTTGGGTGTACATGCATACCCCCTAGTATTTGGTGATTCTCATCTTCACCATCGTAACATATCCAATGCATGCAACCGTGTGTACACCGTCTAGTTGATTTTACGTAATCAAGCATTTGAGATGCACCTTCCCCTATGTATTTGCCTCTAGAATGCCCGTGCCTTTGCATGTTCGAAGTTTGGTGCGATGAGGCGCTGGGATAGAAGATCAGTAGCGAGCATCCTTTGATCTTTTCATCTGCAGAATAAGCTATGTTCGGGCTAAAACTCAAGGATGAGAGAATCAAGTCGTTTTTTGCAACACCGACACGACGATTTTGGACAAATGTGAGATAGTTGTTTGATAGTCGAGACTGATTGAAGAATAAATTGATAATTTCGCGTGGATTACAGTCATTTGCGGATTCAGAAGGGACATGGACATCCTACCACTGATCCCCGAGCGGAATGATGGTCTGGTGGATGATGTATGCTACCATGTTAGGACATTATAGCGTCTCGTGGCCATGTTCTGTCTCCATGTTTCTCATGAGCCATAAGCACAGGTCTCGTGTGTGTTTCTTTTGGATGGACGGATCGAGGCCTCAACGAGTCAACCCATCGAACCCCTTGATAGTAAACGTCCTTTTGTCCCTCGAACCGCAAGAAAGGATTGGTTTCCTGGAAGGGTCAATTCAACATGGAGATGGCAAGCTCCATGATAAGACTTAGGCGGCAGAGTAAAGTAGATCACCATACCAAGTCGATGGACTTGAAAAATGGCCTTCGGACGAGCTAGGGTTTTTCCTTTCTTGGTATCTTGTCTAGTGAAAAAATCAATAAATATTACAATTTTTTTTTAAATGATTGTTTGCATCAAATTGAAAAGACTAGTTAATGAAAAATATTTTTCGCCATCTCATTTTAACAAGTAATACAAACAATCATTTTTACGAAATTTATCCTCAGCATCGATTTCCCGTGAAACAACTGCACCTGAATAAATACGTTTCATCAGATGATTGATCTAATAAATTAGCTGGCTAGTTTAAATAACCCATGTTTGGAACTAGATGTTAACGAGGAGTGGGCAGTCAATATTTTCGTATATTTCCTCATATCGTAGAGACAAGTTTTTCAGTATCTGTCATGGAAGAGCTTGGCTCTTCATCCATCCATCCAATCGCCTTTTCTCTCCACAATGACAGTCAACTGCCGTAAAGCAGAAGATCTTCGTGACAAATGAGTTCAATTAAAGAAAAACTTATCCGCTGTGCTCAATCTACGTGACTTTTCAACCGATGAAAAAGGCTGCAGCTCTAATTGCAAAGCCGAAAGGCCGTGTCATTAAGAAATGAAAGGATGTAGGAGAGGGGCTTTCCTACACATACCTCCGTGATATAAACTAACCTGTGCCAAAACTAAAAGTGAACCCTATCCAGCTTCTCCTGGTCGAACAAAAAAGCTACCTCTTCAAATTCAAGCACATTCATCATCCACAATGATAAGAACAGAAGTGGAAGATAAAAGAGGAAAAGGCGAAGAAGAGGATAGGGAAAATGTGTATGCCTATATTCAAGACAAAACCAGGAGACATCTATCCTTCCGCAGTGCCAGGTGAAGCATCAGCATTTTGGCCGAATATGTCGGGGATTCCATCCCAGTTCTTCTGATCTCGAGCTTCCCAATACCCACCCATGTAGCGATAACATCCGTCGTCATCCTTACCAAACCATCGTGGTTGCCAACCTCCCTCCTGTAACTTTCTTGCCTACACCATAGGGAACATATGGAGAGTAAGCTAAGCAGGCCTTCAATTTTTCCAGTTGAATTCCTTGAATAAATTTTAAAAATTATCACATGCTGCACACATCAGGACAATGAGTGATATGCAATACATGATCTACCCACTTCTTAGGTAGATGGTAAAGGTTGCCTGGTTATATGCTTGTCACATAAATAGTCAACCGTGAGAGATAGTTGTGCATATACAATGCTGCGTAGTCAACCATGAGAAATAGTTATGCATATAAATAGTCAACTGTGATAGAGTTGGATATACAATGCTGCGTAGGTTGAAGTTGGACTCAAAACTTTTGTTTTGCTTGAAATTATCGATTACAGATTAAGCATTCCGTCTTAATGAATCAAGACTGTCAAGTCTCTAGCACTTAAACAAGATGGTGGTCATCTCAAGCGGTTTGAGCAACAAGAAAGGTCAAATTCTTCACCTATATACGTCTTAAGACATTTCCTTCAAGATTTAAGACTAGAAAGGCAAAATGGAGAAGAAAGTTGTGGATATGACCTGTCTCTGTATATGTTCGAGTCTTAATTTCTCAGCATTGGCTGACTCGTATTCCCCATTTTCTAAGTGTCTCTGATCAGGTCTCAACCTTGAATCAGTTGGGGGCAGTTTCTCTCGTAAGCCTGGCGTGAGCTCATTTAGGGAAATTGCAAACGGAGACAAATTGTATCTTGTCTTGGTGAGATACTTGTCTCTTTCCCATAATAAAACAGCTTCTGTCATTGGATCATACCCTTTAGGATTTGTCGTTGGATCCCCCATCACATAGTACAGCGCCTCATCCCACTTTCCAAACAACATGGCGACCTTCTCCCCAGTTTTATTATCTTGCACAAACCCATGAACCTGAATCACAACAGAATCATTTTAATTTTATCAGTGGTGGTTTCACACTGTAAAGAAAACTCAAATGCTATACTTGATTTTTACATATCCTTCATGCAATCAATAAGCAGCGTAAAAATAAAGTATGTTAATTTCCTTAAGATAGTTTATGCAGGAACACTTTTCCCAACTGCCGTGTCAAATGAGATTGAGAAGCGCGTTTTCAAGGGCGATTTAAAGGGAACCATGTCTTCTCAATAGTGAAAGCAAAAAGTATGGGTGCATATATGCTACATGAAAGCATACACAGTTCCTTTGAATACACTGCTTTGTTTTATACAACTCCAACACATAATACTGTTTCTTTGGTCTAACAGAGCACGGTAGCTCATACTTTAAGGCAGACAAAAGTAATGCCATAAATCATCATTTAGTGCAGCAATGTGGTAAATTGAAATTTCACGGTCAGGCCAATGGCAAAAGGTAAAATGACTTAAGCAGATCCATGTATACCTGGTGGGGATTTCGGTCTATGATGGACTGCTCCTTGAACTTGAGCTTGCAGGAATAGTTGCCACTGCCCCTAATGCGCATTGTTCCATAGTGGTCACAATAGATTTTACCGAGAATGATGTTGTAAATGGAAGTTGTGACCTTGCTCCAGTGATATGTCTCACCATCCTCAAACTGCAGGGTGAGGATACCCACAGGATCAAGCTGAATAGAACGCCCCCAAAACTTGCCCTTGAGATTGGAATCTGCCCAAAATTTCCAGCCTCTTCCTTCACAGTGACAAGCAACAATTGTTGGGTGGTGACTCACCTAAATTTGATTTTCTCATCAGATAACTAGGTTGTGAAATACTCCGAGCAAGGTGAATATCTATGTATAGTCGTTGTTTAAACAAAAGGGAAGTAGCGGCAAGCAGTCACTCCAATTATACATGTGAGATGATAGTTTTGTTTTCTTGGCCAAGGTAAGAAACGATCCATATGAGATGATACCTAAAGCAAGCTTTCGATTTGATCATAACTTCACAGAAGATGAAGCCATACCTTCTCAGAGAAAAAGCGGAGTCCTTTGTCTGGATAGTCAGCTTCGTAGGTCTCTCCAAGGAGAGGATTGAATGGTTTGCACTGCCTCCCTTCTGTTGATGCATAGCCTGACACAGCAAAAGCAGCTACATTTAGGATTCTCATCAAGTGATTACCCTGCATCAGATAAATCCAATTATAAGCAATAACCGTCAAATGAATCACTCTATAATATTCAACTGTTATATCTAATTTAAAATGTACATAGAATTACCACTCTTACTGCACAAACATATGTACACATTCATAACAGAGAGACATGAACAAATTTTGCATGCAGCATACTTGCGAAAAAGGGATTATCCACCATGCAACTATACTGGTCATGATTCAGCTGTATTTTTGGCTAAAATCTATCAATATCAAGAGAATGAGTGTCGTAAAGCACTTTCGATAAGAAAACACATTAAGAACCCTTGAAAGAGCCTGTTCATCAATACTTTTTTTTATAGGTAAGAGCCTGTCCATCAATATAACCGACTATCCTTGCAGCTCGAAATGAACCCCAAAATAAGGGTGGCAAAAGCAAAACCCCGAATGGGCAGTTAATCAGAACTGGAATACATAGGTAAGTGAATTTACTGGCGAAGATGATAGATAGCATGACATCAATTTTGTCAAAACTATGTACGTATGCAAAAAAAAAGCCAAATCTATTCAGCAGAAGCATTTTTCCCAAAATTATTCTTAGATTCTTCTCTCCTAGTTCAGAGAAGGAAAAGGTTGTTTAAGAGGCTCAGGAGATAAATCTCCTAAGTTCTGATTCTGCGGCCAAGCAAGCATTCTCTTCATGCAGGTTGACTTCACAGAACATCATTCAGGTCCTCACATGCAGCCAAGTTAAAGCAAGGGCTAAATCAGCTAATAGGCTATATCAAAGGCCAGTTTAAGTCCAAATGGCTCACGAAGAGATCTTTTGGAGTGACATATCCAAAAAATACTGACAACTTATGCAACCATGTGCATTGCAAACAAAGGATTGTCTTCTCATGCATTTTCCAATTAAATTTTTTGTCTAAGTAGGAGTACTAAATTAATTAGTCACTAGAAAAGTAAGGCGAGTTGATCCTATATTTAGTTCAGTTAAAAAATCGAATCCAATAGTTAGAGAAAATAGAATGAGCAGGTCATCTTTCAGAACGAAACCAAATCGAGGAGCTGACCTGCTTTCCCCATTCCAGTGCATGATCAACCAAGTAAGAGTATTCCAAATCTTCAAAGCACTTCTGCAACGAGGAGAGAGGTTCATTAAAATAAACAGGGAGACAAACCCCAGATAGATCCTTTCCGATATTGTCCTTGATAATTGACCATAGACCAACGGGCTTCTCCTTCTCCTTTGGTTCAGGTAAATCATCCCTCCTCTCAACATATGGATACTCAACTGCCCTAATCTCTTTGTCGATTCCATTCAAACGATCAGAAAAGAAACAATCTTTGTCAGCTGTACAAGAACTGCCCATGGTTTCTTTACTGCGGTAAGAAGCACTTCTTAAAGCTTCAGAAGACAAAAAATCTTTTGTGTCAAAAAAGATGTTATCTTCTTCATCTGTCTCGGCATCCACTCCATCCCGGCTTTCAATATCTGCATCAGATTCACTTCCAGATCCCTCTGACATGACTGAGTAGAAATCTGTAAGTTTTAAAAGCATTATCAGTAAATCGAGACAAAGGCCAGCTATATTGCTTCAGACTGAGATTAGGATTGTAAAGAATGATGACCTCAATCATATTTAAAATTCTTCTGACAACATGAATAATATTCCCATCTATCTAATTATCTATCAAGGACATACAGCAACAGTTGAACAATTCCATTATGGACAGTTTCATACCCCACTGAAACACAGTTGGCCCATAGCTAGAGGTACATAAGTACAATGGATATCAAGTGTAGAACACTAACCACTAAATCTTCTATTTCCTTGTCCACAAAATGAATCGCGCTCCTTTGTTTCATCCACTACAGTTGTCTCTAGCTCCATCTTCTCAGCCTTCAGAAACAGGATAGAGTGAAGTGAGTACGATACTCATTGCAGCAAGTTTTACATCACGAGATGCATATAGAGTATACACAGTTGAATTTATACTGTCAACACATAGTAAATTTTTTTTTAATAAAGATGATAAAGAGTTTATCATGGCCAAGAAATTATGCCGTGATTTTCCACAGGAAATCAAGCATAAAAGATCGCAGCTTTTAAGAACCGCAGAAGGAATAAACATGGCAAATGTGATCTCCTACTTATAAGGCATCCACTGAGATTCTTGAATCTTGCTTCAGTGGGTCCATCACTCAACCTACTATTTAAATACCACTGCCTTGTAAGCATGTATATTGTCATCAAAGCATCTTAAATTACATTATGCCAGTCATTTCATTTAACACCAAATGACCTAAAAAGATATCTGAAGTCCTACTTCCGAGTTCAAAACGTCTCATGACCAAAGAAGATGCTTATGGAAGCAACATCATGCAGACTGTGGCAACGATGGCAGAATGTCTGACACATGTTTCATAACCATCATACCTTGCCCATCCCATCAAGTATCCACATGTTAGAAATAGCAAAAATGCATGTACTTTACATGGTTCAGTCATCGTGACTTTGTCTACCACCATGGGATGGCAAGATATTTATCAGACCAACCAAGGAGATAACAAGAGCAACTCTCATTCTCAATCAAAAGCCAGATAACAAGAGCAACTCTCATTCTCAATCAAAAGCCAAGTACACCCTATCTTGCAGTGTGTAACACTCACTCTAATGGCTAGGCCAAAACACTTCGAGGAAAATAAACCCCCACAGAAAACAGGTTGCCTAATTCTCGAGCTATCACCAGTGACCTCTCGAACAACCTCCAAATGGAAAATCGGATCTTCTCGTCAAACCGGGTAAGAAATCAGGGTTGCAGGTCACTCAACAGATGGCCAAAACTCAAGAGTCAAGACACCATTCATGATCACAGGCATCATTCACATGACAAGTGACAACAATAACACCAGCAAGACGGAAGAAACTGAAGCTGTTGATGTAGGCTTACTAATACATTCTTCTCTGTAGCAGATCAGCGTACGACAAATTTAAGAAATAAATTCAGTACCTCCAGGCGTCTCAGCGTGTCTAACAATATCAAATGTTTCCGGTGGAGAGTATTTAGCTGGCTTTGGAGCTCAGAGAGTTCAGATAGCATGATTGACTCGCAGTCTTCAATGACCACCTCTGCTAACCCTTCCTGCAATAGTCGAGATCGAAGCTTCTCAGTTGAGACAATGACTTCATCAGAAGGTGCAAAATCGCTGCTCGTTAGAACTCTAGGAAAAAGGTCTTTTGCTGCTCCAAGTGCCTCAATCCATGTAGCTCTGTCGTCTCTAGTTGCACAGCACAAGTGAAGAGTTTTCGTCCCCGTGAATATAGAGAGTCTTTTGTCATCTGACCGACTAGCACGAATAGATGAAACCTGTGGAATAGGAGTTAAAAACCAACTAATAAAAAGGAAATCGATAAATAAGACTTAAAGGAAACATCTCAAACATAAATAGTGCAAGCCCACATGAATGTCACTGGGGGGAAAAGTGTGGAATGTGTTCATGGGGATGCCCGGACCAGAAAATTATCAAGCGGGACCAATAATCTTCTAAGAGCAAAAAAGTGTTCCAGTTTATGACAAAACAATAGCGACAACAAACTGGATTTGAGTATGAAGAAAGTGAAACTAATTCAAGATCCTCATTGATTTTCAGTTCATTCCAATAACATGATCAGGTAGCAATAAGCGAGGCCCTTTCATTACTAGTGTCCTCTGAGAGACTCAAGGCTCCTCTGTCAGTCCTATCACAGGCTCTGGTAACAGGTAAATCCTGAGTGAGTTATGACGCATTCAAGGGATTTCTGCGCACACAGTCATCTTCATGTGGTGACTTGCCAGATTTGTCAACGATTAAACCTACAAAGCTCTTTTCTTTGTGTCTATTTCTTGTTGACATAAGATAATGCGTTAGCAACATATTCTAGTTAAAACAACCAGTATTTGCTGATTATTAGATCTTTAACCCGAATGCTTATTTCGGGTAAATCAACACCTGTATTACAAACAGTTCCTGGAAAAGGTCCGTCATAAAGGCTGCAGTACAAAAAGGCATGAAGAGAAACGAAATTGTGAACACTCAGGCGACCCAGAACAGAAACATGCCCTCTTTCCAGCCAGCATAAACTTTTCCAAATAAAAAAAGGGAAGAGATATTTTTCCCCATAGAAGAAAAAAAGGGCAGGAAGATGACGAGCGAAGAGACGCCCCCACTAAGAACGTCACCTTGAAGCTCAATTTCCTCTATTTCCTAAACATATTTCAACAACTGGCGGCTCCTGTCATAGCGCATCGGACCCAAAAAAAACCAACATCCACGCGTACATACACGACAAAGAAAAGACAAAAGGAACGCACACACATACCTTCAAATGCACTTCGCCGAACGGCTTGCACTTCCTCAAACCCAAAGACCCAACACCGACCCTCCCGTTACTGCTCGTCCAACTGGCCTTCCTCATGTACTTCCACGACTCCTCTCCGATCACCCGGACGCCCTTGTCTCTGGTCGGACTCATCACAATCTTATCCGGCCCGTGAACCTTGTAATAGGACAACACTCCGTCCTCGAGCACGAACCACCTCGACCTCCACCCCTTCCCGTAGTTCACCCACTTGTACAGCACCCCAACCACGCTGCCACCACTCACTCCGCCACTCCCGCCGAACGCCTTCGAATCCCTCGTAGCTTCGGAGCCGTTATCATCCGCACCGGCGGCTCCCGCCAACCTATCGAAATCGGCGCCGACGGACGAGACCTGCGCCGAGAAGCCCGGCTTCGAGCTCGGATTAACCGGCTTCACGACCGAATCGGCGCCGACCTGGCACTGGCCGGGGCTGGACCGGTCGCGATCGATCGAGACCGGAGCAATGCAGCAGAGCGGGTTCATCCTCGGAACCGCCGCCGCCGCCGCCGCCGCCTACGAAGCCCAGCCCCACGAGGCGGCCGCCGCCTCCTCACCGGGACGGATCGGCGAAGGATCCGATCGCCGGGCGCGGGCGACGCGGGTGGGGCTGGGGTAGGGGCAATGCAGGACCCGATCGGAGCTCGAAAGGGCGGGTGGAGGCCGGGAGCGTCGAAAATGACATAAGATCAAGAAGGAAATACAAAGAGAGAGAGAGAGAGAGATATATGGGGGTTGCTGTGGAGAGAGGAAGAGACGGTGAATTGAGATGGCCGGGAGGGAGCTATAAAGAGCCGACGCTCTGCTCGCAGATCTAATTAATACACAGAGAGAGGAGAGAGAGAGAGAGAGTTGTGCGGTAGAGTACAGAAGAGAGAGAGAGAGAGAGAGAGAGAGTGAAGAGGAAGAAGGAGGAGGAGGAGGAGGAGAGGTTAAAGAAGGCTCTGCGACAGTGAGGGAAGCATTAAAGGTGCGTTCATGGCGTCTTCTGTGGGGTTTTTGATTTGGCCCTTTTCTCTTTTCTCTGACGTTAGAGTAAATTGGATAAAAAGACAGGACAAGTTTTCGCATTAAAGAAAAAAAAGTACGAGATAATGACGAAAATAATTCCCGAACTTCGATACGGTGTACAATAAAATTTATGAACTTTGAGGCTTCGTTCGTTTGGCGGAAAACATTTTCCTTTTGAAAAATATTTTTTCGGAAATTATTTTCCTGAAAAATATTTTTCCGGAATATAACTTTCTGGTGTTCGGCGACGAATATGAAAAAGTTTCGAAAAATATTTTTCGCCGGCGGCGGCGTCCGGCGGCCGGCGACCGGCGACCGGCGGCCGCCGGCGACCTTAGTGAAGAAGAAGAAGAAGAAGTTCCGGAAAATGATTTCCGCTTTTGAAGAAGAGGAAGTCATTTTCTTGTAGGCTTAAGTTATTTTGTGAGGAGGGGAAGGAAAATATTTTCCCACGGAAAATGTTTTCCGCCCCCCGAACACCGGAAAATATTTTCCGGGAGAATATTTTCCGCCAAACGAACGGAGCCTAAATTTGTTCAATATTATCTCCCGAAGTTTAACCCAGTGTACTACATTAAACATCTTTATATAGTTCGAGAACTATATTGAACATAAGTCAAAAGTTTAGGGACGCATTAAACAAATTAAAAATTTAGGGATAACGTTACACTTTGAGTTAAAATTCGAGGATGATATTAAATAAATTAAAATTTTATGGATTATATTATATATTGCGATAAAATTTCGAGATTATTTGCGTCATTTTTCTATAAAGCTGAGTTTTTTTTGTTTGTCCACTATCCTACTTAAAATTTGATGATATTGTACACTCTTTTTCATTTTTTACATGTATATAAATAAATTCTTCCGCCACATTTGTATTTAAATAAAAAAATTGAACTATGTAAATTGCAAAATCCAATTAAATAAAAAGTAAATATAAAAGTTAGTGCAAACGCGTGTCGATAAAAATCATTTTTCAAACATTGTGATGGACTCCGCATGCCTAACATGATCATTTTAGGGTTAATTCCAAAAAAAAAGCACCAACTTTAGGTCGAGAGATAATTCTGGCCCGAACTTTTTTTTGTTCCATAAAAAAGCATCAACTTTAAGTCGAGGGACAATTATGGCCCGAAAATTTTTTTGTCCCGTAAAAAAGCACCAACTTTAGGTCGAGGGACAATTCTGGCCCGAACTTTTTTTTGGTCCATAAAAAAGCATCAACTTTAGGTCGAGGGACAATTCTGGTCCGAACTTTTTTTTGTTCCATAAAAAAGCATCAACTTTAGGTCAAGGGACAATTATGGCCCGAAATTTTTATTGTCCCGTAAAAAAGCACCAACTTTAGGTCGAGGAACAATTCTGGTCCGAACTTTTTTTTGTCTCGTAAAAAAACACCAACTTTCACTTAAATCCCAAATTTGGCCCTTATTGACTTAAAACCATTGATTTTCCAACTTGACTATTTCACCTTAGCACTAAATCCACGTGACTTGCTGACTAAATTTAAAGCATTATTCATTGTCTTATTCTCTAAACCACAGTTTGAAGAATAACGGTGAAACTATTAATCTCCTTCATTTCACCGACAAGTCAAAAATATCTCCAAATTGAATCTTTCTGGCCAAACTTCGTCGTTTTGTCGTAATCTGAAGCTGTAGACCACCGCCTGTCGACAGACGCCATGGAAGAGATTCGCCAAGCTCACCACCATAACTTTTTTTCTCGAACAATGGTAACTTCAGACAGAAAATCAATGGGGGGCCAAATTTGGAATTTAAATGAAAGTTTGTGCTTTTTTACGAGACAAAAAAAAGTTTGGGCCAAAATTATCCATCGACCTAAAGTTAGTGCTTTTTTATTGAACAAAAAAAAATTCGGGCCAAAATTATCCATCGATTTAAAATTGGTGCTTTTTTTTTTAATTAACCCGATCTTTTTATAGCGATTTGTTCACTTATATCTTATCAAATCGATAATAATTCTCATGCGATAAGGTCACATCAAGGGTCACCATCGCAATAGTCACATCTCACTTGATAATAATTTTAAGGGAAAAAACCACCAAAAACCCCAAACTTTACCATCTGTGACACATTTACCTCGAACTTTTTTTTGTGACACCAAAAACGACTTTCTTTTTGTGACACATTCACCCCAATGTATTTAGTCATGGGCATTTTCGTCTTTTCTGCTTTTTCTTTTTTTTTTCTTTTTTTTTCCTTTCCGGCGAGGGGCCTCGCGCTGTCGCCCTCGCCGGATCCGGCGAGGGGCCCTCGCCGGCGTCGAGCGAGGGCGGCCCTCGCCATCCGGTGAGGCGGCCCTCGCCGGCGTCGGGCGAGGTTCGCCCTCGCTGGGCGAGCGAGGGCGTCCTCGCCCGGACTCGGGCGAGGTCGACCTCGCGACGTCGGGCGAGGGTCGACCTCGCTGAGTCCGGGCGAGGCCGCCTCGCTCGCCCGAGCGAGGCGGACCTCGCCGACGCCGGGAGTCGCCCTCGCCGGGCGAGCGAGGGCGGCCCTCGCCGGCTCGAGCGAGGTCGACCCTCGCCGACGCCGGCGAGGGTCGACCTCGCTCGAGTCGGGCGAGGGTCGACCTCGCTCGAGTCGGGCGAGGGCCGCCCTCGCTCGCCCAGCGAGGGCGACCTCGCCGGCGTCGGCGAGGTCGTCCCTCGCCCGGGCGAGCGAGGCGGCGCCTCGCCCGATCCGGCGAGGTCGACCCTCGCCGACGCCGAGCGAGGGCGGCCCTCGCCCGACTCGAGCGAGGTCGACCCTCGCCCGACTCGAGCGAGGTCGACCCTCGCCGGCGTCGGCGAGGGTCGACCTCGCCCGAGCTCGGGCGAGGGCCGCCCTCGCTCGCCCGGGCGAGGGCGAACCTCGCCCGACGCCGGTGAGGGCCGCCCTCGCTCGACGCTGGCGAGGGCCCCCCTCGCCGGATCCGGCGAGGCCGACGCCGGCGAGGCCCCCCCTCGCCGGAAAGGAAAAAAAAAAGAAAAAGCAGAAAAGACGAAAATGCCCATGGACTAAATACATTGGGGTAAATGTGTCACAAAAAGCAAAGTTCGGGGTTTTTGGTGTCACAAAAAAAAGTTCGGGGTAAATGTGTCACAGATGGCAAAGTTTGGGGTTTTTGGTGGTTTTTTCCCTAATTTTAATTAAATCTTTTTAACATTATCATACATGTTATTAAAAAAAATAAATATCGGCTCTCCTTCAATAACTTCACATCACGAATTGTTATCGCAACCGACCACATCTGGCATAATGATAATTTCACTTTAATCGTGTTAAAAAGTATTTTCGAGATGCACATTAAACATGTCCAATAAGAAAATATACGACTTGCAAAATATTATCGTGCGTGTTATCGAAACCGATAAAAATTCTATGGCAATAACTCCGCATCATAAGATCATCGAAATAATAGTATTTTGAATCTATCGAGTTCTTTCAATATTTTTCTAACATAATCAATGAGGAAAATATTTGATTTTCAAAGCATCATCGACGATCGTTGCATTAAAAATCACAATAAATGAAAAATATATCCATATGTACACAACACGTAATTATAAAGTCTAAACGATGTATAGTTTTGGCTAGGTAATACGTTACTTTCTTGCTTGAAAAAGAAAAACAAAACAAATACCGATTTTTTTGTCAAAAAAATAAGGGTAAATATCATATAAAAACTTCAAACCGGTACATATATGAAAAATTTACCCCAAACTAATTTTTTAACTATCAAAAACCTTAAACCGGTACGCTCGTGACAAATTTACCTTTCGTTATTTAAATTTTATCTTCAAATTGATAAGTTTGATGACACGTGGCAGTTGATGAGTATACTAGTTTGGGGTTTTACTTTTCGTTCGTTACAGGTGTACCAGTTCGTGATTTTTCGTGGTATTAATCAAATTTAACTGAAACCAATGGAGAGTAAGATTATCACAAATGTACCACTTTGGGGTTTTTGGTAATTGAATGTGTACCAGTTTGGGGCATCTCATGGTAAAAAATTTAGCTCGAACTAAATTTGTCATAACTGTACTAGTTTGGAGTTTTTCGTGCCATTAAAAAAAAAAAACAAATACTTAGATCAAAGTTATAAACTTTGCCTTCTTCTTTTTTTTTTATCCTTTCCGAGATTTTTGTGGGCCCCGAAGATGGTAATGATTGCCAGGGGGGAGGGACAAGCCAACGTGGGAGGGAAAGGGAGATGTGGAAATGCGACCGTTTTGGAGCCTTGCCCCTTGGATCGTGGGCCACCATGGGCCTCGTGGCCCATCGTAAGTGGGCTGTGGGCCTTAAACGACGCTTTTGCCCCTCGGGGCAGGGGCGTTTTGGGGATAAACGATGGGGGGGTGGGGGGCAGCGAAAGCGATGCGCGACGTGGACACGTGGGGGATTTGTGATATTCCCGCCGACCCTCCCCACGCGCCATACGAGCCTCTCCGCAGATGAAGAGAACGGAGAAATTTTGTTCAGTTTGGATCTGATCTTTCTCAATTTTTTTCTTAGCCTCCGATCGATGACCCCCGAAATTTAATCAAAAATAAATACGGATGATTTTCCCAATTCGTAATTTGTTAAAGGCGCGATCGGAAAAAGGTTTTCCTCCCGATCAGAGGCGAAAGAGTACACGACGCAACCCTTTATTCTTTCGGATATGAAATCTCGAGT
Organism: Syzygium oleosum; assembly: GCF_021117445.2. NCBI lineage: Eukaryota > Viridiplantae > Streptophyta > Magnoliopsida > Myrtales > Myrtaceae > Syzygium > Syzygium oleosum. Next base: position 18,286,729 of record NW_026607487.1, read on the forward strand.
TCAATTAACGTCGTGCAGCTCGATTTCTTAACGAGCTCGTGATCCACGACTCGACTCAAAATTAAGTCGTTCTTAATGAAGTTTGTACCGTGGATTAAACGTGGCCCAGCGACGAATACTATCGGCTATTCTCCCGCGTTTTAAAATTGTGTCAAGCACAAATTTAACATTTTAAAACCGTCGTCGATTATCATCTTTCTTTTTTTTCTTCCTTGTGATTTTCTCAAAATCTTTATTTTGATTTTTTGCCCTCGACATTAGCACGCACAACATGATTTTTCCGTAATTCTTTTCTTATTATCAAACACCTCTATCGACATTGATGCTTCTACTAACATGATTGTCATTGAAAAAAAAACAAAGAGATTGCACCTGCTAAGTTCATACCTACATTGTACATGGGATGAATATAGCATCCCCTAAGAACTCCTAGCTTTAGAAGGCGGAACTTCGTGAACGGAGACGTTGTTATGGTGAAAGTCACAATTGGAAGGAAGAGCGATGTTTTTTTACCCGACCCGGCTCGAGATTCGGCTCAGAAGAAGCGCCCGATCATAGCAGCGACCGCGACGCCCGCTGAGATGACGACGCGGGAGGCTCCGCTGCTGCCGGGGGCAAGCGCGGGCCCATCCAGCGTCGAAGGGAACACTCCCGGAGGCACCGGGCCGCCGACGGGCGCCGCGAGCGCATCGTCTCCTTCGCCGTCCCCAGACCCATCGTCGGTGTTGCCAATCGCGCTATCGGAAACCGGCGCAAATGCCGAGGAGGAGGAGGAGGAGGACGACGACGACGACGACGACGATGGGGAGGTAGATGGAGCACCGGCAGCGGTGGTAGCAGGCTCTGCGGCCGAGGCCAACCCGAGCACGGCGGTCAAAGCTAGGCAGGTGAACAGAGCTCTGGGAGCCATTTCGTGAAGAGTTTTTAAGCTTATTTGGGTGATGGAAGAAACGGGAGAGCAACTTCAAATTGAAGGTAAAACGGCAATGTGGGGGGGGGGCATCATATGAAGGGGCGGCCAACGCCATTTCGCGAGCGGGCGCGCAGCGCGGAGATTGGCGCGCGGCTTGTGAGGAAAATCACGAGATTGCATGCATGGTCTCAAACTTTGGCTAATTTTAGTCCATGCACAGCTTATGTGAACCATCCTCTCTATTTTTCGAGAAATAATTTTATCGCTAATCATAGTACGTATTTAGGCATTTCTTTTTTTTTTGTTTTGCGCGCGCGCGCGCGACCGCGACTGCTGATCGAATAAGGAGAGATCGAGATCGCGCCGAATCGATCGAGCTGTTGGGAATACAGCTCTGAATTCGAGTAGCGCTTCTTCTTTCACCGGTATCTTTTGATACGGAGACGACTGCTCTTGCCCGAGAGCGTGATGTTCGATTGGCAGCGAGACGTTGATCCTTCTATCTCACCGAGCTCTCCCGTGGATGTCTCGAATGTATATCTCAATGATCCATGCGTACGTCGTCGGTTGAGATTCAGTTAGGACGCCGATGGGAATGCTTCCTGGGGAAGCAGATCTCCATCCATTAACGACACATAAGCTCACGAGTTTAAGATACATTAAGGGTGTTTTTTGTTTGACGTGGAATTTCTTTTCATAAATTAGTTTTCTGGACTTTCAGGTGTTTGGATCGCTGAAAATGTTTAGTCAACGGAAAACTATTTACGGCTGAAGAAAATATGTATGCTTTTGACTTCGTTTGTTTCATAGAAATTTTTTTTCCGGGAAAACATTTTCGTCTAGTGTTTTGTTCACTTGAGAAAATGAGTGAACGAAAAACTTATACTTAAATTCAGGAAAGTGATTTCCTCTTTGAAAAATCAGAAATCATTTTTCAAATATATGACTAAGTATCGGCACTTGGATCGAGATTGAATTTGGACACGAAACCCTGACGCTGGTTCTTGAGTCCCCGACATTCGGGATTGAATCTCCAGCACCAAGGCCTGGGTTCATTGAGGCTGGACTCATGACCCCAACCCTTGTGTCCAAGACCTCAGTGCGCGCGCCCAGTCCATCGCGGTTGAGCTCCGAACTCCAATGTCGGTGCCTTGGCCTTGGTGCCCAAACTGGGCCCCAAGCCACGGTGGTCGTGCTCGATGCCCCTGCACCCGGGTCTAGGTCCACAAAGCGGAGCATGGGATCTAAGCTCAAATCCCCAACACGCGGGTCCTTATCTACAAAGGCTGTGCTCGAGTCCTTGACGCTCGAGCTATGATTCCTAGCACTCGAACCCTGGTCCACAAAAGGCCATGCCCGGGTCCTCGACTTTCTAGCGTGGGTCCCTAATGCTTAAGCTAAGGTCTATTGAGGCCGAGACAGGGGACCTGGGTCCACGCACTCGAGTCTAACATTGGAAAATATTGTCATTTTTACATTTTTCTCGAAACAAACAGAGTCAAAGTTGGAAAATGAATTGCTTAACCTTGGAAGATGAAAATATTTTACTGAAAAATGATTTCCCGAAAACAAACATGCTATAGACTCCGTTTGTTTCACGGATTATAAATAATCTGGAAAATATTTTCTTGAAAATGATTTTGGCGAAGAGGAAAAAGATAAGGTCGGAGGAGGGAGGGAGAGAGAGAGAGAGAGAGAGAGAGAGCCTCATGGGCCCATTACATTCGAAACGGGGCCCAAACGGAGCAAATGAAACCAAAGCCCATAGTCATTTTCACGGGAGTCACGATCGCTCACGCATCGCTAGGGCTTTGCCTTCAAAGAGAAACTCCCACGGAGTGTTAGAACCCTCTTCACCGCGCGCGATACTCCCTCCCTTCCTCTCTCTCTCTCTCTCTCTCTCTCTCTCTCTACGCTTCTACACACTTCTTCCGATTTCCGCCATTCCTCCCAGCCTCCGTCGCCGCATCCTTCGCTCGAGGAGGAGGAGGAGGAGGAGGAGGAGGAGCGGGGCGAGAGCGGTCGCCGGGGAGTCCGCGAGCTCCGGGACGCGAGGCGGCGAGGGAGATGGCGCTGGCGTTCGACGAGTTCGGGAGGCCCTTCATCATACTGAGGGAGCAGGAGCAGAAGACGCGGCTGAGGGGCCTCGATGCTCAGAAGGCCAACATCTCCGCCGGCAAGGCCGTCGCCCGCATCCTGCGGACCTCGCTCGGTCCCAAGGGCATGGACAAGATGCTCCAGAGCCCCGATGGCGACGTCACCATCAGTGAGCCTTGCTCCCCTCCTCTTCTTTTGTTTTGTTTTTTTTTTTCTTATGTAGGGCTCAGATCGTTGCGTTTCTTGCGGGTTTTTCGTTGCTCTGGGTGGGCTAATAGGATGAACTGAGTAGCGCGGCTTTAGAGTAGGTTTCGTTTGCATTTCTCTCCTCGTGAGATTGGTGCTTCAAGAACTAAGTTAACCTCCCGGTGAGTTGCCCAAAATTAGCAATATGATGTTTGTTGATGGCGATGGAAGGGGATCTGCGGATCTCGGTGCTCGCTTAATCATGGAAAGACTCTGATGAGCTGCTTATTCTGGAATCTACCTGAGTTACGTTTTCGGTTTTAGCCCTCTTGGTAGCTTGCATTACCCTATGGATGCGTAAATTCTGGCTCCTAATTGCCCCGTCTTTTTGGCATTTAAGTTTGCTAAAGAAGTTGGTTATGTCAATGCAATTTGATGAAATTTGAGTTATGTTTGGTGACGCACGGTCATGGACTAATAGGTAATCTAATTTACTTTCAATATCAGTGTTTTAGCGGCTAGTTAGTTTATTTTCAAGTTAGTCTATAGAAGCATGCTTCCCGAGTATTATGCTTTGCTGCTAAAAGATGCTTATGGGGTTTAGTATGTGAGCACCTTATTTATGCAGTTTTCTTGCAACTTTAATGGGGAGCTGTCAATGTTCTAGCGTCCTAATCTCGGTTGGAGATGTGCACATCTAAATCACATGGAACTCGTTCATATTGGTTTTGTTTGCTCTTCTGGGTCAAGTCCCATGGCCGTAAGTTGACATGAGAGATTAAGGTGGCGATAGCTTGAGCATATGGAAGTTGAATGTGATTTGCTTGTCTTTGTTTGGTTGCTCTGAACTTCACTTCACTCACCCGTGTTTTTTATTTTGTCAGCAAATGATGGCGCAACAATTTTAGAGCAGATGGATGTTGACAACCAAATCGCCAAACTGATGGTTGAATTATCTCGTAGTCAAGATTACGAAATTGGTGATGGCACCACTGGTGTTGTTGTCATGGCCGGTGCGCTTCTTGAGCAGGCTGAGAAGTTATTGGAGCGTGGAATCCATCCGATTCGGATTGCAGAGGGATATGAATTGGCTTCTAGGATTGCTTTTGAACATCTAGAGCGCATTGCCCAGAAATTTGAGTTTGGATTATCAAATGCGGAGCCTCTTGTTCAAACTTGCATGACTACTTTATCTTCAAAAATGTATGTTACCCTTCTCTTTCTGCTGGTCAACCATCATTCTTCATCATTTTCTTTCAGTAAATTCACATCATATTGCCTATTAACTGTTTCCATCTTTGCAGCGTTAACCGTTGCAAGCGGGATTTGGCTGAGATAGCAGTTAAAGCAGTTCTTGCGGTAGCAGATTTAGAAAGAAGAGATGTAAACTTAGATTTGATAAAAGTGGAAGGAAAAGTGGGAGGGAAGCTTGAAGACACAGAGCTCATATATGGAATTCTTGTGGACAAGGACATGAGCCACCCGCAGATGCCCAAGAGAATTGAAGATGCAAAGATTGCTATCCTGACTTGTCCATTTGAGCCTCCTAAGCCGAAGACCAAACATAAGGTGGATATCGATACGGTTGAAAAGTTTCAGACTTTACGTCAGCAAGAGCAGAAGTATTTCGATGACATGGTTCAAAAATGCAAGGTGATTCTGTGCTTCTTTTTCTTAAATGTACCCCTGATTCTCCCTGCTTTATTCAACTTATTTAGCTGACCTATCATCTATGCTGATGTTCGGGGTAAGTTGACTGTATATGGCAGGTTTCAACCTTTTATGTCGTGCATTTGTCTTTTGGGTTTGTCATCTGAAACACACATATTCTAGCTCATTTAAGTTGATGTAGAAAGTTGAGTTTGAACCTTTCATATGATGCCCTTATATGTTCGCTTCTTCTGATATCTAGGATGTGGGTGCAACCTTGGTCATCTGTCAGTGGGGATTTGACGACGAAGCAAATCACCTTTTAATGCATAGGAACTTACCTGCTGTCCGCTGGGTCGGAGGCGTAGAGTTAGAGCTCATAGCCATAGCCACAGGTTTGCAGTTATCTAACTTTTCACCATGTTTCTCCTTTGCTCAATAGATATCACTTTTCTCTTGCTTGGGTCCCAATGCATTAATAATCTTATGGCTTTGTTGTATCGGTAGGCGGAAGAATTGTGCCAAGATTCCAAGAGTTGACTCCAGAGAAGCTGGGAAAGGTACTTTTACATCTTTGTTCCTTCCTTTTCAATTTCTGAAAAAACCTAGCTTGTGTGCATCACTACTTCTGTCCAACTTATATTCATCATTGCTGTTGGGTGACTGTTGAGGTCAACAAACTCAAATTTTAGAGGAATGTGAGGACTGGTGGATAAGTGCCACATAATTTGATGCTAATGATGGTTACTGGAAAGATCGTGTTCCTGCTGATCTTGTTGAAAGGACAGTCGTTGTGTCACCTGCATTTCTTTTTAGAATTTAGCAAACTAGTTTGATTCCAGTTGATTTTTCTATTCCAGTGCTAGAATGGGAAGCAGGCAATTACTTACCTCTTAATTTTTTTTTGCTGAACCAATTGTTATGATCCTATTGTTTATTTATTTAGGCTGGACTGGTGCGAGAAAAATCATTTGGTACTACGAAGGATCGGATGCTGTACATTGAGCATTGTGCAAATTCAAGGGCTGTCACCGTTTTCATTAGAGGAGGTACATAGTATTCTCTTGTCCGATTGTTCAGATAAATATTTGAACCGCACAACCTCCTTTTAATTTTTGGCAATGGTTTGTGTTGATATTTGATGTCAATTTTTTTTTTTTTCACTGAAAGTTGTAAGGCAATTTGATGAGGTAAGAAATAGAAACTGGAAGAAGAGTCTGTGGATGCCTAATCATGAACATGGTTTGCATCAGGTAACAAGATGATGATAGAAGAGACCAAGCGGAGCATCCATGATGCACTTTGTGTGGCTAGGAATCTCATACGCAATAATTCTATAGTGTATGGTGGTGGTTCAGCTGAAATCTCATGCTCAATTGCCGTTGAGGCAGCTGCAGATAAATATCCCGGCGTCGAACAGGTGCGTTCTCTTTCACTTCATCCACTCATTTTCATTCTCGTGAACCAGTGCCATCTAATTTTTTCCCCCCTTTTTGTACATTCACAGTATGCAATCAGAGGATTCGCGGATGCCTTGGATGCAATCCCCATGGCACTAGCTGAGAATAGTGGTCTACAACCTATTGAGACACTATCTGCTGTTAAATCTCAACAAATTAAGGTAATGGGACACAAGGGGTGGTTTTTTTTTTCTTCAATTTGTTTTTTACTGCTTCTGAATTTTTATTTTGTACACTGGTTAAATCTATCTGGACGTGGAAATGTAGGAGAACAATCCATTCTGTGGAATCGATTGCAATGACGTCGGAACCAATGACATGTGCGAGCAAAATGTCTTTGAGGCTTTGATTGGGAAGCAACAGCAGATCTTGCTGGCAACTCAAGTGGTCAAAATGATTCTGAAAATTGACGATGTCATTTCCCCATCCGACTTCTGATATTAGGCGCAACCATTCCCAAGGCGGAGCTCATTGTTTTTGGCTTGCCGTGATGTGTGGAGTGTCGTTCCAGACACTGCACTTTTTGTCGTTGATTGCTGATGGTTTGTGAATTTTCAACTGTGTTTAATTGAACTTACTTATGTTTTGGTCCATTCCCAAGTATTGGATTATTTTGCCACCGTGCATCTTTCCTTTCTGGTTGATCCTTTGTTAGAAATGATTGGACACTCTAAAATATTTGCTTGAGGTGGGGTAAAGACCATTTTTGTAATCAAAGGTTGAAGTTGCCTGGTTTAGTAATGATTCCGCCCTGTGCCTGCGTATCGGAGACCATCCTTGGCAAAGGACCCTGGATGCTGTTTCCTTCAACGTTGGGGAAGACGAGGAAAATGTTAGGAATGAAAGTGGCTGTGGAAATCAGGGGACTCATGGAAGTTTTGTTGAGGAGATCATTGAGGATAACTTCTCAGATTTTACCAAATTCATCCCCTCATCTGTTTTCTTTCCCTCGTTGGTTTCCGGAGAGCGTTACCCTATAATTCGATCGGCCTTAAGGGCCTACCTAGCGATGATTGATGAACAAGTGGCAATGACATCGAAATCTAGTGTTTCCCGATGTCTTGAATTAGCTTCGAATTTCTTGAAGATCATAATAGTGACTTAGGGCGCGTTTGGTAATATTAATATTTAGGAAAATTTCAATTAAGGGCTTAAAGTGTATTCGTTTTTTTAAATAAAGGCATGAAGTGGATTTTATTTCAAATAAGGGCTTGAAGTGGTCAAATCATCTCAAATAAGGCTTTGAAGTGGTTAATTTATCTCAAGTAAGGACTTTGGCTTGCCGAAGACTTTTTCGGCTGTCGGAGAATGGGTATTTTAATCAAAAAAATTTAAAGTATATATTTTTTAATTTTTTGATTTTTTAACTTTTTTTTTCTTTTCATTTTCTTTTCTTTTCTTTCTTTTCTTTTTCCTTTTTTTTCCCTTTTCCTTCCCCCGACATCGCTAACCTCAGGCGAGGGCGAGGGCAAGGGCGAAGGGGTTCCTCCCTAGGTTCGGCGAAGGCATCGCTTGGGCGAGCGAGAGCTGCCCTCGCCTGGGCTGGCGAGAGCGACGTGAAGGCGTTTTTCGCCAGATCTGGCTCTTCGGCGTTGTGCGAGGATCGCCCTCGCCTAGATTGGGAGAGTGAAGGCGGCCCTCGTATGAGTCCGGCGACCTTTGCCGGTGGTCGGTGGAGGGAGAGGGAAAAGAAAAAAGAAAAAGATAAGAACAAGAAAAGGGAAAGAAAAAAATAAAGGAAAAAAAAATTCAAAAAAGTAAAGGACGAAAATGCCCTTTAACCAGCAAGGTCAGGCCGTTTTTAAGACTAATATGGCCACTTCAAACTCTTATTTAAGATAAAGTCCACTTCATATCCTTATTTAAGAAAATGAAGGTATTTTAAGCTCTTATTTAAGAAAACGATGGCACTTCAAGTTCTTATTTAGAATTTTCCCTTTATATTTCTCTATTTTTTTGTTTTCCGTAATATAAAAAGATACGTCATAACTTTTTTATTCCTCGGAATAGAAAAGTGGCCAGGGATAAATTTTGAACAGAAATAAGAAGTTAAAAAAAATATACTATTTTGTTCCCAAAAATAATTTCCAAAATAAGGTCATTTTTTTTTTCTTTTTTTCCTTCTTTCTTCTTCCTCCTTTAGTTAGTTGTCGGGTCTCGGCGATAGCCGGTACCAAGCTCTTTGGCCTTTGGCGAGCCTCAACCTCGCCTAGTCGGATGAAGCCGACCTTGTGATGGCTGGGCGAGGTCGAGGGGCGAGGCCGACCTTGCCCAAATCCGACGAGGTCGACCTCGCCAGCTCTCATCTCTAGTCGGTCGTCAGCCGTCGCCGAGGCCCAGAGACCAGCTAGAGGAGGAAGAAGGGAGGAAAAAAAGAACAGAAAATTTTTTAAAAAATGAGATAAATCTCAAAAAATTATTAAAAAACTAAAAAAATTTCAGGTCACCAAAAATTTTTAAAATTTTTAGGGTCATACCAAATGTCTTTCTATTTTTTTTTATTCCGAAAAAAGAAAATTTGTGCAGTCACCAAATACGCTCTTATGCTCAAAAACTTGTCCAAGTAATATAAACTGAAATTATTTCCGGGAATAAAAATGTTATGCCACGTATCCTTAGCCGCAGGAAGGGTGGCATGTTCCATCTTAATATGACCAAAGGAGTGCACGACCAAAATGAAAGTATGTCGTGTCGACTGGTTTTGCCAAACAGAGTGCTTTGCATTGCCTCTCCCTGGGTGTACGTACGAGGAGAGGTACTATATACTCCACCGTCGCTGTCCTAATCATTAAAAATCGAGGGGCCATTCATGGTGGACGATGAATTCTTGCTTTCCTTTTTAGAACAGTCCCACGTGAAGGCTCTGGACCAATCAAAGCTCAAACCGAGGGGACAACCTGCTCTTTCTTCCCCCAACAAGCTCGATACCATTTTGAGATGTGCAAGTGATGCGCTCTCAAGTCTCTGGACTGGTATCACAGTGCATCCAGCAGTCAATTCGATGATGATATATGAAGATGAGAGATAAAATCAAATTCATCAATCCATTGAATGAAACTGAGCAAATCTTGCATCCAGCTATTCACAATTGGAGAACCCTAAAACATCAGTCCAGTTCTTTCCCCATAAAATGAAGTCAGTATTTGCAAAGTCCCCACCTACCTAATTAAGGACTAAACCTATGTACACAGAAGATATGCACAAATGGTGCTAAAAGAATGTCAACGGAAATCAGTTCGGTTTTCTTAACTTAGGTCTACGTCAACCTGCTCGGGATTTTGCTTTTCGGTCTGGTTGGCGATGGGGCCTATGCCCAGCTGCCCCTTGTCTCCTGCTCCAAACGCATAGAGCTTTCCTGATTCGGTGAGCGCAAAGGTGTGCGCGTTCCAGTAAATAGAGTTAGTGAGACTAATCTGTACAATCTTCTCGTTGACCTGCTTCAGCGATGTCACGAGCGCGGGGCTCAACACGTTTGTGTGCCTATTTCCCTGCGAAACAACCCTTATGATCAATGTTAAAGGAATGTCCACCCAAAACTCAAATGCACATTCTTTGGTTGCCAATGAACGTGCCGTTAATTCATGGGCATTTTCGCTTGCATTGGTCAAGAGAAAGAGTAGCTGAAAAGAAATAACAAGCAGTCCATCTAAAAACACGAGTCAATATGGTGAAGGGAATGAGGAGACCTGTGCATCGACGATGGCAACATGTCCAAGGCTAGCAGATTCACCGCAGCCAAAAGAGTAAACTTCACCCGCTTCAGACACCACAAATGTCGTATAATCCCCCGTCGCAACATGAACTGCTTTGACATTGTTCAGCGATTCCACAACCTTAGGGACCAATTCGCACTCTTCATCGCCATGTCCCAAGCAACCATAACGACCCCATCCCCAGGTGCAGACCCGTCCATCCCGCCCAACCACAGCGGCATGCCAAGCTCCAGCTGCAACCACCATGGGTTGAACATTCAAATGCCGAAATTGTTCAATCAAGCGAGGGTACCTCTCGTCAGTCTTTGCACCGTGTCCAAGCTTTCCGCCCAAGCCACACCCAACGGAGTACACCGACCTGAAATGTTCAGTAAAAAAAGTTCCATGGCTCAGAGATCGTTAAGGAAGGAACACAAAAACAATAGGTATGCTGGTGCTTGGAGGCGGCAAACATTGTGATCTAGCATCCCAAGTCAAACAATGCTCTATCAAAGTAGTTTAGTGGAACAAGGTTCAACTGGAAGCATGCTTCACTACTGATAGAATAAAAAAAGTGTAAGCATATTCATTTCGGTCAACATTTTCCAATATTAGCCAGGAACTTGCATTGGTAGTATCTTCCATACTTCCTACATTGACGGCTCCCATGCAATGTGAGCTACATCTAAATTTAAGATGCCGATGAAGAGTTGAAGGCATCAAGGAGCTGCAAAGGTGGGGTGTTGGAGTATTTCTATTGATTGGTCACAATAGAAACCTAGAAAACTTTTTATGGAAACTCACATGCCACTAGGCTCAAAAGCCAGTGCAAGAAGGTAGCAATATCCTGCGGCTATTTGCACCACTGGTACATTCTCCAGAGCACCCAATAAAGGGCGGGGCTCCACATCATTTGGCTCGGTGTGGTGTCCAAGTTTGCCATCAGTTCCCCAGCAGAATGTATAAACCCTGCCTTCTCTAGATAACACGGCTGTGAAGAAATTTCCAATTGCAGCTTGAACCACGAAGATGCCTTTCAACGATTCGACTAGCCGTGGTGTTGTGACAAGATTAGATCCTTGGCCCCCCCATTCCGCTTCGCCGAATGAGTCCTTCCCAAAGGCATAAACCTGACCTGCATCGCTAATCAGCATTGTCCTGCCCGCTCCTGCAGCTGCCTGGATTATTCGGACGCCTTGAAGGGATCTGTAACACACGAGCTTCCATTAACTTTTCACACACCCAATTTCTCTCTCATTTTTCTCGCAGAGCAACAGTGACTGTTAAGTCATTAACCTGATCAGCCGAGGCCGCCATTCCTCTTCGGTGGTGCCATGTCCCAATTGCCCATTGATGTTTGAGCCAAATGTGTGCACCTCTCCTTCAGACGTTACAGCAATACTATGACCAGGCCCAGCTATCGCCTGCGACTTCTCCCTCCTGCAACATATCTCCCCAGCAAGCAAGAAACAAAGAACTAGTTTCCAGGAACCCCCGCATTTTCGCTTTAAATCTTGGCGCTCTTCAGGTGTCATTGGCTTAAAGATAGCTCTCTTCTGGCACATGTCCAGAGCAGCAATCTCTGTCACTGACAATTCTTGGTCAGGATCGAAATTTGCGGGTTGCCTGAAGAAGGAACAGGTCGCCTGCAGAACGTACAACAAAATTATCAAGCAGCAACACCAATTCTAGCATCTCGAGTCACATCCGCATGAATAATGAAGAGAACCGGAACGACTTGCCTCTAACTTGGCGAGATCTTGCGGAGTGAAATTACATGACGTAAGGACGTGAAGAACAATGGAAGGACTAGCAGCCAATGGGAATTCTCCAGGGATAGTGTCCCCAAAGCAGTGCCGTGTTTGGCGTTGAAATGTCCGAATAGGAGATGCCACGACTGCAGCGACTGGCTGGTCAGAAATGTCACGGTACTGTATAGCTTGGCTTTCACTTGCGGTGGCATCCATGGGCACTGCTAAACGAGGCAGTGCCAAGCTTTGTGGACTCAGAAATTTTCAAAATGCTGGAGCAATCAAAAAGTAAGTGCATATGTTAGCACCTTCAAGACAGATTTCCCAGAACAAGGACAAACTTATACGCAAAAGAGTTTCGGCAACAACAGCTACCTTGATATATGTATCAACAAGCTTCAAGTTTGAGACCTACAAACAGAGCACGTCACCGTAAAACTTCAAATCATGAGAGTAAATCAATGTTTGAGATAAAATATGTGGAAATACTATATCCACTTTCCATGAGAGGGCTGATCAAACGACAATCAAGCCAATTGAAACTAATACAGCAAGACAACATCAAATCAGCAGAGATTCGAAATGAACAAAGAAAAAACTACAAAACCATCTGAGCAAACTAAGAGTTGCACAAATTGCACAACCCATGAAGCATATGAATGACCTCTCCATCGAAATGAAGCGCAGATCATGCTTGGTTGAAAGGGTAACTTTTGCAAACATCCAACAACGAGGGAGCAGAATAGCAGAAAATGCTGATGAAAGCAAAATAGGCTCCAGTGGCAAAACATTGAACATATCCTGGCCAAAGAAAAACAAATTTCGGCACCCCGAAAGACGAAAACTTGGGAAGAAAGAATGCTAATCTTCCATTTAAAGGATATTCCATTGCCTTAAACAACCCAAAAAGGAAAAGATTCTCATGTCAGCTGAGGAAAAACAGGAACTCCTTGCACGCAATCTCAACTCAATCCCAGCAAACACAAAATCAAGTACCATCAGAAGAAATAAAAAGAAAAGCAAACCAAAAGCAAACCAAATTTTGCAAAAAAGACCCAGACCGACAGGATGAAGTTCAAACACAGATGATGCACGAACGGATGAACCAAAAATTCGATCTTTCCACATACCCAGATTAGCAAATCATCGCCACATCATCCATCCGATCAACGAAAACGAAAAAGCACACCCGATCATGCAAGCCACAAGAAGGAAGAGATGAAATCAGCCAAAACAGAGAAGAAAAGGAAAAAGTATACGTGTTGAATGACTCGATCATCAGCAGGTAACAATCGTCACATAGAGAGGGAACAGGAGTAATTCCAAGATCGGGAATTACGACAACGATTCATCCACCGATCTCCAGAGAATTGCCCACGTTTGCAATCTCATCAGCTGCGACTGAATTCAAAGCTGTTCTCGTTGAAATTGACAAAAGTAAGAAGAAGAAAAACAGAGGATGGAAAGAGCCGATCGCGTTGCGTATCAGACGAATTCCGGAGAAGGGAGATTTGGGATATCGTTCCTCCGATTGAATTCGGAATGAATAATTGATAGCTTTTTAGTTGTGTGGGTGCGTGCTTGATGAGGAAGATGACGATGGGGAGAGAGAGAGGAGGTGAAGTCTTTGTGAGTGTCTAACAAACGTTTTTCTAAAGCGATGAGGTGTCTGTCTCTCTTGGATGCTGAGCCTGCTCCCCCTTTATATATTTGTTTGTGCCTCCTGCCTAATTACAAGTCCCCTTCCCCATTCTCTTAAATTGAACTGTGGTAAATTTGATCAATGAATAATAATGATGTAAGGTTAGATATAAAAAAAAAACAGATTTGTAAAGTAATGAGGTGAATTGAACTTAGATATATGTAAATAAGTAGGTCGCATTCGAAAAAACGTGATCCCCGCTATTACGATCGGGCCGCTATGTCTCCGACATTATCCATAAGCCTGCTATCGAAGTCGGGGTTTTAAATGGGAAGGCATATGCTCGGCTGTGCATTTTAGCATCTAATGTTTTTGCATCTCGAAAAAAAGGGTTGAGTTATATTTGATATTTTTTGCTTGATGAATGATCGGTGTCTTTAATCCTGTGATTTCGTCGAAACACAAGACTCATCTACCGTGTGAAATTGATTCAAGATGCTGCCTAACATAATATTGAGAACGTTGCTAACACAAAAAAAGTCATAAACCTCTTCACATTGATATCAATTCAGTCCATTCGCCTAATTTAGACTAGAAATTGCTGACGTGGACAATGATCATTCTATGTGGCACGGCCGGCTGACGTGGACATTTTTAAAAAAAAATTTAAAACTTTTTGTGAAATTTTTATTAATTTTTCTTTTCTTTTTTCTTTTATTTTTTTCTTCTCTTTTCCTTCTTTTCATTTTTGCTTTTTTATCTTTTTATCTTTTTTCCTTATTACCCTCCTCGAGTCGCCAGCCGGCGAGGGCAAGGCCCTAGCCATCCGGGCAAGGCTGCCCTCCACATGAGAACTGTACTATTTAAGAATAATGATGTGAAAGATACGATTGAGGAATTTGTGTATATTTCGATATATAGAAAATAGTACATGGAGAAAATAGGCTTTAATAGATGACTATATAATGAAATCAAATCAGATATGCATAATCAATATGGAAATAAAAAATTAGAGGAAATATATAAATATCTCTAGAATATATCTAAATATCTCTAACATGCTCACTCAAACTCATGATATCTAAATCAGTTTGAGTTTGAAATCAAGTTAAACAGCGTTAGACGTGAGGCGGCGTGGTAGATAACTGAGTGACGCAGCCTATACGGCTAGCATCAAAGCAGCAAGCGGTCTATATGATTGGCTTGGGAAAATAATTACTGAGCGACACGGCCTGTGCGACTGGCATCAAAAGAAAGCCTCCTCCGTGAAAAGGGCTACTATTGTGGAATGGACTCAATTAAGTGCTTCCTCATGTAAGACTTAGTGTATGAAGTGAACACTGATGAGTTCTAGGGTGCATCTCTTAAGAATAATGATGCGGAAGATAGGATTGATGAATTTGTGTATATTTCGATGCATGGATTATAGTACATGAATAGCCTATTTATATGCTTTAATAAATTACTATATGAGGAAATCAAATCAGATATACATAATTAATATAGATATAGAAAATTAAAGGAAATGTTCTAAATAGATATCTAAATATCTCTAAGAGTATTGATGACCCCTGTACATCTCCTTCTGTATCGAAAACTAAGCTCGCTTGCCGGATTTGGCAAGGGGCGACCTCACCCAGCCCTCGCCAGCCTTTGGTGAGGGCTAGGCAAGGCCGCTCCTTGCCAGTTCTAACGAGGGCGTCTTGGCCCTCGCCCTCGCCCTTCCTAGCGGTTGGCCATCTCGGCCGATTGGTAACTGACGAAGGGTAATAAGAAAAAAAAAAAAAAGAGAAAATAAATAATCAATAAAAAATTTGAAAAAGGTATTCAATTTTTTTTAAAAATGTCCACTACAGCGTTTATTGTGCCGTGTAGAATAGTCAGCATCTACGTCAGCAATTTTCAACCTAAAATGGTCGGATGGACTGTAGTGGTATCAATGTGAAAATGTTTAGGATTATATTATTCTCATCAAAATATTTAAGATTGAATTGGTACCAATGCAATAAATTTAGGAATTTTTTGGTACTTTTCCTATGCACTCAGACCATAAGAAATGAGTGCATATGGTGAGTATGAGGTGGAGCCAAGATCTAATTTCGTAATGAATTTTGGGAAAAAGGTATTTTATTTGAGAAAGGGTAATGTATTACTTAAATAGTTAATACCACGAAAAATTTCAAATTTATATACATATGACAAATTTACCCTAAATTAATATTTGGGTTACCAAAAATCCCAAACTAATACACTCGTGACAAATTTACCCTAAACTGATATGGATTTCCATATAAACTCATGTCTATTGAGTAATTGTTACGTACCATTCAACTTAACAATTTGACGATAAAATTTGACGGAAGCTAACGGATAGTAAATTTGTCACAAGTGTACTACTTTAAGGTTTTTGGTGATGCAAAAATAAGTTTGGAATAAATTTGTCACATATGTATCATTTTTAAGTTTTTAGTGGTATTAACCATTGCCTAAATATCACTTTTATTATTAACAGAATAAACCCAATAACATCTTCAACCCTAAACTTTGACAAAAGTAATTTACGAAATGCCCCTACCTACAATTAAAATAAAAAACCGTACATAATAAAAAAATAAAAGAAAATCGTAATTCCAATAATCAAGAAATTTGTCGAGTAATTGATGACAGTCCTCACCTTTTTCTATGAATATCTATCTCATCCTTTTGGTATTATGAAAATTTCGCTTCATATTCTCGAAAGGAATCCAACGTGGCACGGTCGGTATTGATATAGATAATTTTTAATAATATTTTAATATTTTTCAATTGTTATCTTTTTTCTTTTTCTTTAAAATTCTTTTTTTTTTCTTCCCTTCTTCCTCTAGCCGGTTGCCTATTGTGAGGGCCGGCAAGGGCGAGCTCGCCCCGCCACACTCACCCCGCCATGGCCAAGTTCCCTTGCGATGAGAGTAGTAATCTTCCTACTTCGTTGTCTTCAGCTCTCTCCGCAAAAGTGATGTTCAACGGCAAGTCCAAGTTGCCTTCCGTCTGAGAACTAGGTCATTGACTCCCTCACCTCTCACATGTCACATCTCTCTCTACACCTCCCATTCCCCCTCCTCCCTAAGCCCTAGCTCCACCCCCGGGCCTCGATCTTCAAATGGCTCCCGTCCCTCATCACCCACCAACGTCGACGAGGGCAAGCCTCGCCGCATAGGTCAAGCCTTGCCAATGGCGGGGCGAGCTCGCCCTTGCCTAGCGATGGCAAGGTCGACCTCACCAGCCCTCACCTCTGGCTGATTGTCGAGATCCAGCGACTGGTTAGAAGAAGAAGGGAAGAAAAAGAAAGAAATTTGAAAAAAAGGAAATCAAGAAAAAAATTAAAATTTTATTAAAATTTGTTCATTTCAGCGTCAGTCGTGCCATGTAAGACGGCCGGTGTCCATATTTTGGCCGAATGGACTGAATTGGCACAAATGCAGAAATTTTAGGACTCAATTGGCAAAAAAAAAAAAAACGGTTTAGGACTGATTGGCACAATTGAAATAGGTTAAAGACTTTTTCTGATAATTCTCCGTCGGAATACAGAAAAAAGAAAGAAAAGGGATCATGAGTAGAAAGACAGACTTCCAAATTTCTTGGAGCTCAATCGACTCTTGGAGACTATCACAGGCAATACACATCTTATAAATTCAACAGATGGTACTTTGGTATTCCTATGATTCCGGAATAGCACGAAATCGATCATTACCACTAGACAAAACATGCTTCAGCAATCTCTGCACATTGAACATAATTAGCAAATCCAGTGGCACTCATTCTCCAAGGAAATGAATGCTCCGCATTCAATTCGACATTATTCTTATTCAGCTGAGTGTTCTCAAACACTCTTGATACAATTAAACCACTATAATTGCACTAGGAACTAAAAAGTTCTAAGTAGGGTTTTGGCTCGCACTCGGTATCATTCTGGGCTACCAAATATGTTTGAAAAGATATTCATTACCGTTAAATTCACCGTCGATGGAGAAAATAAGTTATTCGATTAGAATTCGATAAGGGACGTGTGTGTGTGTGTGTCTGGAGTTGGTTATGTAGCGGAATTCTTTATGCGTCGATCATCTGACAGTGACGTGCAAAATAATTTCGTACACCAATCACGCGCCTAACGAAATATTCAAAACGAGGAAAAAGGAAAAAGAGCATAGGAAAATAAATGGAGCAATCTAAAACCTCTTTCTGTCCAGCTCATTGTTAGAGTTTTTTACTCGAGCTTTCTTAGAAAGATTTCTTCGGACACTGTTCTGAAAGTTACTTAATCAAGCAAATTTTACAATATTCAAGATGTTAAGAGATGACGAAACAACCACCCGCCTGAGTGGCGCTGCTGAAAAGGGCACTCTTCCTCTCGCAAAAGGTTGAGTGTTCGAATCCCGGGCGCCGCAGGGTGACTTAATCGGTGCACGTGTGTGGTGGCTAGCACGTGTCGCCCCCAGGGTTTACCTCCCGGCTGTCGGCCGTGCGGGGGTTCCCTGAGTTACCAAAAAAAAAAAAAAAAAGAGATGACGAAACCATAATAGCTATGACTTTTTTTTAAGGAAATTTACATGTCAACTGCATCTTTCGTAATGTCCAAGCACTCTCGATGTCTCGTTGCACTAAACTTCTGGAGTAACTGCCAAGATATTCCTCCATAAATAGAGCCAGCAAAAGAAAAGTTGAAATTTGGATTGCAAAACATTGCTACAGATACATCCCGATCAATCGATGTCTCCGTCCCTCATGCACCGAAAACCCACGAAAGCGATCTAAAAGCTTAACCCGTCAGACAACGGCACAGAACATGTTTCAACTCTTAAAACTCTTTCGTACGTAGAACCTTAAGTACGCGGGCATACGATAAACGAATCGTCGAAACCCGTTGCACGTAAAGTAGAACGGAGCGAAATCAAAAGCGAAACCTCTTGCTCTTTTACCGTGTTGAAGTCGGGCGTACAAATCTTATTACAGACAGCTCAGATGATTTTGTTTCCTTCGTGAGAAAACTCTTCACATGCCAAATCGCGTCAATTGCCAATAGCCGAGGAAACAATCTCAAAGCTACAGCCGTGCGATGCACACGACATGGTGTCGTCCAAGGAACACGCAATCATCTCGTCGTGGCATGCACTGCACCGGTCACCACCAGATGGACAATCTGGCGAGTTTCCCCATCATGATCTCTTTTGTCTGAGAAAAGGAAGGTATCGAAACTCACGATTCATTGACTCCTGCGAAATCTTTGCTGGGCAGTCTCTGTGCAAACATGTGTTCCTCAGAAAGGAAGCAGATGTCGAGCCCAGCTGACACTTTTGTTAACGAAATTCTGTGCCAAACCCTCGAAATTAAAAACATAGGAAGACAAAATCATTGTGGAAGAGCTCCACTTAACACATCATTTAAGGCAAAATATCAATCCGGGTGATTGAGATTTTTGGAAAAAACATGACCAGATATCTGTCCATTGTCCAGCCCAATCATTAGGCATGCTGACAAGCTTGATATGCTGTAATTAGCGTGATGCACCAGACAATTATGTCTTTGATCATGTGACCAACAGCTTAATTAAGGGTTTCTTTGCGACGGTTCTGTCTGCACAATTTGCTCTCTCTATGAACAGAAACATTTAAAAAAAACATAGTGCCCAAGCTCGACTTTTATTTTGGTGAGATCAGGAAACTGATAGGCACTTGCGGTGGGGTCAGTGTCTGATTTTTCCTTTCCTTGTCAATGATTAACATTAGTATTAGGACAATGGAAATGGATAATTAGGGTTGATGTCGCGAGGACGGAAATGGATTAAGAAATGGCCTGTGAAGTTGACCCTCGAACGGCTATGTACAAGACTCTTGTCTATTGTAAGAATTCCAATTCACTTTCGTTCTCCTCCTCCTCCATTGGGAGGAGCAGCGTCATAAGCTATTGGAATTGGAACTCACAAACACGACATTAAGGAGCTGCCAAAAATGAAAAAAGATAACAAGAAAAGAAAAGGAAAGAAAAGAAAAGCAATTTCGCGTCGTGGTTTTTCGACGGGACCTCACTTGCTATATCTCGCGCTTTTGCTTGCATGATTAGGTCAAGAACTTTCTACTCGTGGTTAGAGGAGCCTTTTAAGAAAGGTTTCCACACATGAATACAATCGATCGATGACCACCACCACAAGATAACATATAGGTTGAATGAGCAACGTACGACTCGGTCCGAATTCTCAACCGTACGAAGATGTAAAAAGCTGTTCGAAGCTTTCTTCACGGGTGTCCCGTCCATGGGGACAAGGCAACTCCAGAATTCGGAGCTGTTGCGGACTTCATGGATAACACAGCAAGTAACGTTGTTGTTGTTGTTGTTAGTATTATTGTTGTTGTTTATTTCCGAGATGCACCGAAGATGAAGGAAGACGACATCAACTAGTAAAAGTCTTTAAGGTCAAAACTACACGCAATCCTTCGTTATCATGTCCGGGTGCACTGGCTGGCCTCTGCATATTTGCGGCGTCAAAGTCCCAAGACACATGCGGGCACATTCTTTCTATGTTCATTTGACCGAATAGCACATAATTTCGCGCGCTCGCGAGATCCGGCACCTCCGATCCTAGGATGCATTCTCGATGCGAGGCTTCCTTTACCCGCTTCATGTGTTTCGGCATTCGGAGAGAGAATAGAATGACGGAGGTCGGGCTTTCGGCGTGGGGAAAAGTTTCGGGACAAAAAGCAAATTGATTGGGACGAAGAAAGAGTATGGAATATGCCACTTTTTCTCCATTCCCGTTTCGATATGATCACGTTTTTGAAAATTCCTTCTCCAAGGATTGAGATGACAATCTACGTACACGCCACGGCACTGCATTCATAACTTTTTAAAAACAAATGACACGACCAAACGTTACACGGCTTTCTGCTAGAACGAACATTAGAAGTCTTGTACGGTTGGCAGGTCAACGGAATTCTGCATGTCTTCGACAAGAAAACGAACCATTTCTACCATAAGATGGAACTCGGGCTTAATTAGAAGATGGGTAATCATTTCAATCTGTCTAAGGACCATCGTTAAGGTAAAAACTTCCAATGTACAAGGCCACAATGATCACCCTCTGAAAGCTGTTTAATATTGACGTAACTCCATTAGTTTTGTAAAAAATAAATAATTCAAAAAATAATTTTTAAAAAATGATCGAATATATCACTTATATCAATTAATCAATGTAAAATATTTTCATGACCAATATAATTGATATTTAAATATTTGGGTTAATACCACAAAAAACTCCAAACTGATACACCTATAATAATTTTATCAAAAATTAATTTTTTGACAACGAAAAACCTCAAACTAGTACACATATAACAAATTTACCCCAAACTAACTTTTTGACTACCAAAAACCTCGAACTGATACATTTGTGACAAATTTACCCTTCGTTAGTTTTCATTAAATTGAATTAATACCACAAAAAATCATAAACTGGTACGCCTATGATAAACGGAGGGCAAAACATAAAATTGGTACATCCGTTAATTGTTGCGTGTCATTTAACAAAGCAATTTAACAGTAAAATTTAACGGAAATAAACTGAAGGTAAATTTGTCACAGATGTATTAGTTTGGGATTTTTGGTGGTCAAAAAATTAATTTAAGATAAAATTATCACAGGCATACCAGTTTGGGATTTTTTGCAACATTAACCCTAAATATTTTCATGGCCAATGAGAAAATTTCTCATTCCAATCATTTTTATGAGCAATGCAAACGATCTTTTTTCAAAGTATTCATTTTCCATGAATCAAACAAAGCCTTGATCTCCTAAATTTGGTTCAATGAGCTCAAAAACTTCCGGCCTCTGTTTTTATTAAGTTAGAATACATGTGGAGAAGCCTTAACGGTCACATCCTGCTTTTGTACAAAGAATACAACGGGTACACTCTCTCACTTAGGAAAATATACTGAACTAGAGAGCTGAAAGATATGCCGGGAGTGCCTTTTCTTTCACTCAGGCTCTTGTTATAGCTGCACAAGGCTCAAAAATTTTAATGAGAACTTCACAGAAGTGGCTGTCACAAGTGCAATGAACGAAATGTCATCTTCGAGCCAGCATGCTTCGTGTTTTTCTTCATCAGTCCAAGACAAGAGTATCCCAGTCTCCTGGACGTAGTGGTATTATTAGTTGCTACACGGCTTCTTTGCCTTTCACACTGGCTTCTCTCTCTCTCTCTCTCTCTCTCTCTCTCTCTCTCTCTCTCTCTCTCTCTCTCTCTATGTCTGTGTCCTCAAGGAAGAGTCGATACATTATCGCTACATGTCTTCTTTTCCTCGACCACTCTTCATTGTTGCGTCTGTGTCTTTGAGGAACTTATGCAACTCAGTTGAATGCTTTGACTGCTCCCTGCAATTTAGACCATGTTCAGTCATATAATCAAATCAACCATGTAGATCATCAAGCAGCATGTCGGAAATGAGTAAAAGGATGAACAGTTCCACAATTTAAGGTATCATTACCTTTGCCATGTTTTCGTCTACATTCTAGTTGTCATTGCTTTCAACATCATTATCTGCGACAACAGCACCTTTATCTGACCTAGCAGGTGATGCCTTCTCGTCGTCCTGCAGTTCAGGACTCAAAAGGTTGCCATTGACAGCTACTCCACCATTTGACGAATGATAAGTACTATTCTTATATTGAGCTTCTTCAGTGCTCTTA
The DNA here is from genome assembly GCF_021117445.2 of Syzygium oleosum. Lineage (NCBI taxonomy): Eukaryota > Viridiplantae > Streptophyta > Magnoliopsida > Myrtales > Myrtaceae > Syzygium > Syzygium oleosum. The sequence continues at coordinate 18,308,835 of NW_026607487.1, forward strand.
TTCACCAATGGTGCTCTAGTCTCATTATTTACCTCTGGCACACTAGTTTCTTTTTCATGCCTTTCATCAGCTACTTGAATTTCTTTAACAGCCACTGTTGCGTCTTTCTTTCGCTGTTCTCTCTCCTGTCGCCTCCTCTCCTCTTGCTCCTTTATTTGCTTGAACCTGGCAAAGAGCAAACAACTAGAAAGTTAGGCAATCTAGTATTAACTCCCGTACATTCATTAACAAGCAGTAAGTCTCACAGAAACCAAAAACTGCAACCTTTCACCAGGGCGGGGTCCCTCCACAGTCAAATTTTCCTTTCCTTCGACCTTCTTGGTTGAACTTAATTGAGTCGTTGCCGAATTTGCCATAAACTCAGATTCAATCTTCTGATTTTGCATTTCATCTAGTTTAATTGTGTTGTTGCCGAATTCATTGAGCGGATTTTTAGCACCACCTAACTTTTGAAGCCATACTTGTTGTGCAGTGCTCAATATGTTGTTTGTCAGCCTGCAAATAGATATACATGAAAACAAAGTAAGGGAACCTTGGCAGAATAAATAGTCACAGAAAGCAACGCAGAACATTATAGCAATGTAGCAGGTTTCGAGAGAAATCTGATTATAATCACAAGTCAGAAGATCATCACAATGCACTCACCAATAAAGGCTTAGGCCAGAAGGAACAGAAAGGGAAAAATATCCAATCATTAGAGGTAGGAATTTTGTTATTGCTTGAGAACCCTTCATGCTTGGATCATTGCTCTGACAATAATCAAAAAAAGTCAATCCGTTTGTCATGTTAAACTACACTTGTGAATTGTCAAAACATAGCCAACAGAATTATCAATAATCTATTCCCATGGCCAGTACTAAATTCTTAATGACAATCATCAAAAAGAGTAAATCCGTTTGTCATGAAAAATTACACTTGCAAACAGTCAAAACATAGCCAACAGACTTATCAATAATCCATTCCCAGAGGCAGTCCTATATCCTTACTGGACATATGGTCATCTGCTCCAATGTATTATGCATAGAGGAATAACAGGTGGATTTAGTGTACCAGTGCAAAAGCAATAAAGAGACTGCACAGAAAAGCAATACATGACAAAGACTGTTAAAGACATTCAGCAAAATTTTACACTCAATATATGAATCAAGATGGTATGTGCTAGTGAAAGTGATGTCGGACTGTGAATGAGTAATAAGGGTTCCAGAGGAGGGAAGAAGGTTTTTTTTTTTTTTTTTTGGTATGGGAGGGGTGGAAGAGAAGGGGGGGGGGGGGGAGGGGTAACAAGGAGGAGGTCTGCTGAACAGGATGAAAGATTCACACGTGAGATTAAAATTTTCATTATGTGGATAATCATAGTTCAAGTCAATTATGTGGACTTATAGATGTATCTTGATATAGATGCATGGGACCTATCCTAACCTCAGATTTTTAGACTTGGAACTTCACCAATCCATGCAACAAGGACATCTTGCTTTGTTGCATTATGGGATGCACTATGTCCTTGGATGTAGACTTAAACCCTCACCAATCCATGCAACAAGGACATCTTGTTTGCTGCATTATGTGTTGCACTGGTCTAGCAGGCAAGTGTATCATCCACGACAACATACGAAGAGCTTTTTATGAAAGCATACAAGAATAATGAATGCAAGAAAAAATGCCTAGTGCAATTGTGCTTCACATATCAACTTATATCAAATGAAGTGACCAACTGAATGACTGACCTGAGATGACTGCATGATTTGGACAGACATGTATTGAGTAAAAACCAGCAACAAAGGCAGGACAAGGTATGCCAGTGTATCTGACCATCCAAGGGGTGGATGACCATCCTGCAATGAAATTTAAGCAGCAAAGACATAAATATATCCAATTCATGTAAGATGTGATAGCACCTAAATCTAGAGCACAACTGCAAGAACTTAAAGGCACGAACAAGGACATGATGCAACTTCCAGTTTTCTTATAGCATGCTAGTCAACAAAATTTCTGCAGCTGGATTGTAAAGTTCCACAGCTATACTGTCAAGGTTGCTTAGTAAGATGCGATTTCACTTACTACAAAAGGAAAAAGCCAAGAGATGCCACTTCCGTTTTGTCGAGCTGCAATTGTAGTTGGTCCAGCCAGGGAAGGTATCCAGAAGAAACCTTCTGTAAGGAGTCCCTTATTATGCAATGGGAGTATCCCATCAGTTAAAAACAGAAGACAAAAGCAACTGCCAAATTGACCTTAAATAAGTAGCATCCTTACCTCGTCAGCCACGTTTGAAAGAGCCCTATAAAGCCCAATCCACACTGGTATAGTGGCAAGTGTGGGCAAGCAACCTTGGAGAAATATGAAAAACATTAAAATGACAAAGAACATAAAAGATGAATAAATTAAATAAATCCGCCTCCCTCGCTAATCCTACTTATAAGAGCAGGGGTTCCAGTATTAACTAAGATCAAATCATACAGCACGAGTAATCTATCTGAAGCTATAGAGAGCCACATTCTTCATGTCTTCAAATAAAAAACAGTAACAGACGACCAGCATGAAAGATCTAAAGTCTCTTTACAACATTATCAGTCACGAACAGATTACCAGTGTAGCTATAGTAATTCACCTGCCAATGGATTTATTCCAGCTAGTTTATACAATCGAGCAGTTTCGAGTTGAATTCTCTCCTGTTGGTAGACATTGAAGAATAAATGTCAATTAAAGATCGACTACATAAATAACAGGCCATAGCTCTGAGGGAACCCTGAAAAAGTGATGAAAGAAAAATAAAACTCCCACCTGATCACCCGCATATTGTTCCTGAATAGCCTTTATCTGTGGTTGCAGAGAGCGCATTGCCATAGCTGATTCTACCTGAGGAAACAATTTCAAATACTCATTTGCAGTGCTGTACAAAAAAAAGAAAGGAAGAAAAAGAACTTGCCACAAATAGATGTGGCAGAGGCACTTTACAGTACCGCCCACATATGGGTTAAAAGACCAAAGATGTGATAGGAACCGCAAGATGTTGCAGTTGCAAAGAACACTCTATATGAGATCAAGGACATAATATACAAATATTCTTCCTCTAACCACTCACTAGTTAAATAAAAGCAAACCTGTTTCTTTGTCAAGGGAAATGTAGCAGCCTTGACAAGTACCGTCAGGAGAATAATTGCAAATCCATATGCATACGGTACATGCAAAATAGAAAGCCCATCCTTTAGGACCTGAAATTGAGAGATTTGAGACAAAGATTTAATATAGCTATAAGGAATTATTGGCCATGTATAAAAAAAATCATACAGCATACAACTTAACAAGTTGTGTAAAATTATGCAACACAATAAATAGTTTGACAGTGACAATTAGGTTCAGCGAGGCATTATCCATGGAAGTTTCTTGCATGGCCCGACATAGAATGGTCTAGAGATAGATTCTTCCAACTTAATGATCCTGACTGGCACAACTTGGGCATAGCAATTTCCGAGCGAACACTCTTCAGAGCACAACTGCAGATAAGCTAGGGACTGGGAAAGAGAACTGTGGGGGAAGAGCTGTCTATCAAGACTAAGGTAAGACAATCCCAAGCAATGAGACTCCAATCTAATTCTTGCTCCCCTCCTAATATTGTGCCCAAGAATCACAAAAAATCTCGAGATTAGCAGCCTAACTTGTTTAGTTCCAATTCGCACGATTCATCAGTCAACTCATGCTTCTTTTTTAAATCCACAATTCACCATTCCAGCAAGAGTTTCAACATCAGCCAATCAATCACAAGCTAATCGCTAATTAAATGGAACGGTAGCGAAAGACCACAATCTGCTGAGATTAGCTCCAAAGGTCGATCCTGCACACCTTGAGAACGCTCTCCATGGAACTGGTGATGCCAGAGAGCCAATCGCCGCTCTGCTTAGCGTCCGTAGCGCTCGCGGCGACTGCATCGGGGGAGGAGGACGAGACGGCGGCATCGGCGATCGTGTAGAGCAACCCCTCGGCCCTGCCGAAGAGCTCCCTGGCGAAAACCTCCGCGCTCTCGGGGTCGGGACTGAACCCTAGCCGAGCGACGCAGAGCGCGCCGCGGGGGAGCGGAGGCGGCGGCCGGGGCGACAGGGGGGCGCCGAAGAGCGAGCGGCGGAGGAGGGGGCTGGCGGCGGCGGAGGGGCGAGGGAAGGGGGAGAGGACGGGGTTGGAAGCGGCGAAGGAGAGAGGATGGGACATGGTTGGGGAGCGGAGGTCGGCGATGGCGAAGAGAGAGAGAGAGAAGGGTTTTAGGTGAAGAGAGGGAGGGGTTTGAGGCAATTTCTGTAGTGCAGGAGTGGAGGAAGATGCTGATGCTAATGGCTCCAAGATTATGGGTAGCAAAAGATTATTAAGGGCTGTTTGACGAGCTATCAAATAGTGAAAATTTTTATTCTTTCGTATCAATTTAGGAACAGAAATTTCTTTGCTAAATTTTTTGTTCTAGAGCACAAATTTGCAAAAAATTATTTTCAAAATCAATTTTGAAACAGAATCAAGAAGCAAAAAAAAGTAGCTTCTTGATTCTGGGAACAATTTTTTCATTTATGATTCTTCTTGATTTTCTTCTTCCTTCTTGGTTTGTTCTTTTTCTTCTTCCTGGCATGTCGCCGGCCACCGGCCAAAGGCTAGGGCTAGCGAGGACTTTGTGGCCCTCGCCGGCCACGTCACTCAGCCATGGCGAGGCTGACCTCGCCGTCGCAACCCAGACGAGAGAGATGGGTCGCGATGGCGAGGGAGATGGGTCGCGACGGCGAGGGCTGCGATGCCATCACTGCCCTGGCCTGTGGCCGGTTGCCGACACTGGCGATCGCCCATGGCCAAGGAAGGGAAGGGAAAGAAAGAAAAAAAAGGAAAAAAAAAAGAAATATTAAAAAATTCAAAATATTATTAATAAAAAGAAATTTTGTGTAGTTACAAAATGCATTTATGTTCTTTTTCTATTATAAAAATAGAAATTTTAGGCAGTTACCAAATACTTTCAAATGCTTATAAATTGTTCCCGGGCACGGAATAAAAAAAAATCATTTCTGAGCAGAATCAGTTCCCGGACACAGAATCGTTACCACGCGCACTCTAATTTTCCCTTTTTCTTAAATATTGCGGAACCATGAAAGTTTTTTTTTTCATTTTTCATTTTTTTATCACTTTTATAAGTATAATGAAAGAGAAGAATCAATGGCATATTTGAAATATGAAATAACAGCAGATCGAGATAATTTGTGAAATATTTTCAACTGTAAAAATGGTTGAGTATCGCTCTGCCCTGACCCATTTGAGGCGTCGCGGCCTCTCCTTGTCGGAACAATGTTATTCAGGGGAGGGCTAATGGGCCTGCAAGTGCTAAAGAAGCTGGTCCCCAATTGGCCCATGTCAAGGGATTGAAGGTGTGGGCTAATTCAAAAAACAAAAAAAAAATACGGACTATATCTGGAATGACAATTTTGATCCAAATTTTTTTTTATCTCAATAAAAAGCACCAACATTTACTTGAGTCCCAAATCTGGCCCTCGTGTTGTGAAATTTTTGAATTGTTCATGCTAAATTTGGGATTCAAGTGAAAGTTTGTAATTTTTTTACGAGACAAAAAAAGTTCGGCGCCAGAATTGCCACTCGAAATAAAGTTTGTGCCTTTTTTTAGAATTGAGCCCATAGTCCAAGCTCACCTTCCGCCCATTGATCGAGTACGATTTCGTCCACTCCATCAATCGACCACAATAGCAGTGTCACGAATCACTCCGCACTGCCACCAACCACCGTTATAAGTGACTAATTGCTAATGTCACCTAGTCTTATGCAGACATGGCCACGGTTCGGAACCGGCCAGTTCCGGTTCGTGGCCATGTATGAACCGGCAATTCCGGGCCGGTTCTAGTTCCGGCCTGGTTCGGAACCGGCCGGTAAAAATTTAAAAAATAAATTATGAAATAAAAAAATAATGAATTATCAAACTATGAAATAATGAATTATTCAATATAAAATGTAATCAAAATGTACACTGTAATCAAATTTGGGGAAAAAAGAGAGAAAATAGGGCTTGAACTTAATGAATTATCATTAAGCGCCTTACATATCTTCTTGAGGATAGAAGAATCAAAATTCATGTAGTTCTTTTACCTTCAGTCGTCGCTACTCGTTCCGGTACTGGTACCGGTAGTGATGGTATCTCCATCGTCAAAGAATTCGGATTCATTATTTTGATCTATCTCTTGTTGTCGATATTGAGCCTTCATCCAATCATCGATGCAAGCTTGTGCCTCCACTGATTCCGGAACAATGTTATTCAGGGGAGGGCTAATGGGCCTGCAAGTGCTAAAGAAGCTGGTCCCCAATTGGCCCATGTCAAGGGATTAAAGGTGTGGGCTAATTCAAAAAACAAAAAAAAACACAGACTATATCTGGAATTACAATTTTGATCCAAATTTTTTTTTATCTCAATAAAAAGCACCAACATTTACTTGAGTCCCAAATCTGGCCCTCGTGTTGTGAAATTTTTGAATTGTTCATGCTAAATTTGGGATTCAAGTGAAAGTTTGTAATTTTTTTACGAGACAAAAAAAAGTTCAGCGCCAGAATTGCCACTCGAAATAAAGTTTGTGCCTTTTTTTAGAATTGAGCCCATAGTCCAAGCTCACCTTCCGCCCATTGATCGAGTACGATTTCGTCCACTCCATCAATCGACCACAATAGTAGTGTCACGAATCACTCCGCACTGCCACCAACCACCGTTATAAGTGACTAATTGCTAATGTCACCTAGTCTTATGCAGACATGGCCACGGTTCGGAACCGGCCAGTTCCGGTTCTTGGCCATGTATGAACCAGCTGTTCCGGGCCGGTTCCAGTTCCGGCCCGGTTCGGAATCGGCCGGTAAAAATTTAAAAAATAAATTATGAAATAAAAAAATAATGAATTATCAAATTATGAAATAATGAATTATTCAATATAAAATGTAATCAAAATGTATACTGTAATCAAATTTGGGGAAAAAAAGAGAGAAAATAGCTCTTGAACTTAATGAATTATCATTAAGCGTCTTACATATCTTCTTGAGGATAGAAGAATCAAAATCCATGTAGTTCTTTTACCCTCAGTCATCGCTACTCGTTCCGGTACGGTACCGGTAGTGGTGGTATCTCTATCGTCAAAGAATTCGGATTCATTATTTCGATCTATCTCTTGTTGTCGATATTGAGCCTTCATCCAATCATCGACGCAAGCTTGAGCCTCCACTGATTCCGGAACTAATCTTGAACGTTGTTCATCCAAAATATTATCTCCGGCACTGAATGCTTGTTCGACTGCAACTATCAAACATGGGGTTGCAAAAATTTATTTTGCAATAAGAAAAAGGATTGGGTATTGGCTTGTGTGCCTCTTCCACCAATCCAAAATTAAAAAATCTGTACTACCTTCGGATTCAGAAAACTCAAAGGAAACGGTTAGATACATCTCTAATTCAGAAATGTTTCCTATTATTCCCTTTTGCTTTTTTTTTTGTCTATGTAAAAAAAGTTGGTACCTTCTACTAATTTTACCTGTACTCTCACTTTGTGTCTCGGTAGATTGAGAAGATCCAATATCACCTCCATTAGTACAAAATTCATTATATAATTTTATTACTACGGTTTCAACCTCCCTTAGTATGGTTGTAACATCTACCGTATTATAATGTAAACATTGATAATACATATGCAAATAATCACCTAAATCATCTAATTTGTAACGTGGATAAAAAACACAAGCAACTAAATAAATAATGGGAATTTTGCTATAATAATGTAGCCACTTCATTCTCATTGTTACTATAGTATTTTGTAATTCAACATCATTCTCATATTCCTCAAAAACTTCGACAATTTAATACACTCTATAAAAAATAAATGCGTAGTAGGATAATAATCACCGGATAAAGTATAAGTTGCATAATTAAAAACCTTTAAAATATCTAAATTTTTTTTGCAAATATCCCACTCTTGTGGGTATAAATTAATCTGAGGTATATTATTAGAAATGAATGCACATAATAAATCTTTATATGCAAAAGATTCATTAAGTAAGTGGAAAGTAGAATTCCAACGAGTTGGAACATCTCTTGGAAATCTTCTTGGCCTTTTTTCATGTGCTTTACAAAATCTACTCTATTCTTTCATTTTTTTGGGATGTTTCCATAAAAATTGAATTGCTATTTTTATTGGTTCAAGAAAAATATCAAGAGTTTTCAAATCATATTGTACACATAAATTTAAAACATGACAAGCACATCTAAAGTGAAGAAATTTTCCGCCAAAAGCGGGTCTACAAATATTTTCTAAATCGGCAATTGAAGCGGTATTTGCCGTGGCATTATCAAAACCAATTGAAAATTTTTTGTTAAGCAAACAATATTCTTCTAAAATTTGCCTAATTATTTTATAAATATTATTTGCCGTATGCTTACCATTGAAAACTCTAAATGCGAGGACTCTTTTTTGAATATTCCAATTGTCATCTATCCAATGACATGTTATGCCCATGTAAGAATGAATTTGCCAATGATCACTCCAAATATCACTACCTATATGCACACATCCATTAAATTGCATAAAAAAGTTTTGTAAATCTTTTTTTTTTCATTTTTGTAAAGATCTTTAATTACTCGTGTAAGTGTATTTCTAGGAACACGTTTTGTTTGTGGAGCACAAGCTTTTTGTACAAATTGATTAAAACCAAATCTTTCTCCAAAATTAAATGATAAATGCTTAATGGAAACAAATTTACCCATTTCTTCCTTATAAGTTTTTTCATTAAAACGAAATAAACGAGAAGTGCTAGGATTGACGTACCCGGAAATTTGTTGTTGCTTGGTATTGATTCCCGTTTCGGTTGGATGTTTGCTCCTAAGATGTCGTTTGAATGTTCCATATCTTTGTCCACCTGTATATTTATATATTGCCCCACAATGTTTACAAATTATATCATACCTTTTTGGACCAATATCAAACATTCTGTTGTCGTGAAGTGGTCCCAAATGTCGGGTGTAAGTTCCGGCTCCGCCTCCTTTGTTGTTGACATTTCGGCATGAAAACTTTCTTGTGTTGGGACGCGTTCCACATCGGGAAAAATGTTTGATTTCATTATCTTGAAAATATGCATAATCACGAGGATCAAAAGAATGTTTGGATTCCGTCATTCTATTCTTACCTTTGCCAGTTGCCACTTGACTTCCACTTACCATTTTTCGAGTGGATTGAGAGAATTGAGCAAATTGATTGGGAGAATTAAGAGAGAATTGTGCGGATTGAAAAAATCGAGAGAATTCGAATTGAGAAAATTAAGAGAATTTAAGAGAATTTGGGAGAATTGAGAGTATTGAGAAAATTTGAGAGAATTTATAAGAAAAAAATGAAAAGTAAATTTAGGAAAAAATAATAATAAATGGCTAAAGTAGCCGTTGCCATTAAAATATATATATATATTAGTCGTTGCCAAGGCCAAGTGGCCAACGGCCAGCTGCCTTGGGCTTGCAGACGTACAGGCCCTACTGCAGTTTTTTTTTAGAACTGGGCCCAGAATCGGCGGTTCCGGGCCGATTCCGAACCGCGGGCCTGGTCAACGGGCCGGTCCCGAGTTTGACCCGGGTCAAATCGGCCCGTGGCCATGTCTAGTCTTATGCATCATAGGTCGGTGAAATGGCAACAAAGGAGTGATCTCGTAGTTTCTTATGCCTTGTTATCACCATTAACATCGTGTTTAAATGACAACTTGGTAGAATCACAACATCTACATGGACAATGAATGATATCCAAGCAAGAACAGGTAAAACCCAGTCCCACCCCGATTGCGCCCTCAACTATTTATATGGTTTGGAACTCCATGAACGTTCTAAGGAGAAAACCGGTAGTACCTTAAGACCACATGATAATCATTAGGGATGACCAGTTCTTGGGCGATCGGTTTGGTTTTCGGATAAGCCAATGGAACTGGTGGCATATTCAGTTTTTTTTTTTTGGCTAATGTTCAATATGAAATTGAAGATGTTCTTAATAATCAAAGTATTTTTACAATTAGTGAATTACGTGTAGCATTGTAGATTTCACAGAGATTTTTTTAATTTATGGCAAAATTTGGTTGGAAGGGCACCCCTTTATGAAATGGGGGATAGATTAGTTTTTCTTTTTTACAGATTTTTAAAAAATTAAAAAATTAAAAAAAATCGATCCAGTCCCGATTGATCCGATCCGGTTTATGCGGTTTCTTTTGCTCATGATGTCAAATACACACTCCCAAGGCGATCACTAACACAAGGAAGGGATAAGGAAAAGACCAAGTGGGCCATCCAAATTCCAATGTGAGGCTCAAAGCCCTCCCATTCACAGTCTCCGGATAAGCCTCGAATCCAAAGAGCACGATCCCATTGGCCACTTCCATGTCTTAGTTGGCAGTTGGCACCACTCCTTTCCGTTTTTACTTCTCAACCTCATCACCATCCAACTCTTCAATTCTCCACTGCCAGAAGAACAGAGAGACACACAGAGCTCAAGCTCAAAGCAACCTCCTCCGATGGCGGCGACAGTGTCCACCATGGCCATGCTCAACGCCAAGTGCTTGGCCACCAACTCCTCCTCGCAGCCTAAGCTCATCCCCGCAAAGCCATCCCTCAAGCCCACCTTCCTCAACCTCCCCGCTGGCCTCCTCTCCACCTCCCCCAAGCAGGCCCAAATCCTGGCCGGCTCCGCCATCGCCGGGGCTGTCTTCTCTACACTCAGCCATGCCGACCCGGCCTTCGCAGCCCAGCAGATCGCTGAACTGGCCGAGAGTGACAACCGCGGGCTCGCGCTGCTGCTGCCCCTCATCCCGGCCATCGCTTGGGTCCTCTTCAACATCCTCCAACCGGCGCTGAACCAGATCGACCGGATGAGGAGCACCAAGGGGGTGATCATCGGGCTCGGGCTTGGCGGGCTTGTCGGATACGGGTTCGGGCCGGCCCAGGATGCATCGGCTGCCGAGCTGGCGGCAATCGCCGAGGCCTCGGGAAGCGACAACAGAGGGCAACTCTTGCTGTTCGTGGTGGCTCCGGCCATTTTGTGGGTGCTCTACAATATCTTGCAACCGGCTTTGAACCAGATCAACAAGATGAGATCTCAGTGAAAGATAAAACGAAGTTAGAAAAGAACTGGGTTTTTGTGGAAGTGTATCGGAACTTATATATAACATGTACCTGCACTTTCTGTCAATGGAATTTTCTTGTCTTAATTTTTTAAAATCTTGTTCATGGTTCATGTGCTGGAAGATGTAAAAATGTGGCCATCAACACTACTATGTACAATGGTTTCTCCCCTAGACGTCTCTTTTCATTCTCTCTTTCTCACGCTCTTCGTGATTTATGTGGATTTACTCCGCGCTGTGGACGCAACCACGCAGACCGCCGACATTAGCAGAGTTCGATCTCTGGTTAAGTTTGCATCTCCGGCCTGTGAATGTACTGGAGAGTCTATAAGAGCGACCCTGGATTCGAAGTCGACACTGAGATGAAGATTATCCACAGTTCAAGAAAAGAGGCGTTTGATATGATATTAGGTGCAGATAATGCTGTCTCCTCGTGAAGTACACTGCCCGTATGACCCGTTGCTATTGCTCGGTTACTGGTTAGTGAGTTTGGCCATGTAAGACTGAAATCAAAACCAAAAGGAATGGAAGTGGAACGAGTGCAACACGCCACAGATCCGATGTCCATGACTCCTTGGAAGATTCTAATTGAAGTATTATTGTATAGACGATTCTCGTATGTATGCCAAATAATAAACCGAAGAAAATTATAAAGAAAACAGAGAAATGGACAGCACATGGAAAATATAAGTTGATCAACCCTGTAAAAAGACCAACAACATGATCAAAAGCAATTAACAGCAAGAGAGAACTTCCATCGGACCTTTGACATGAGCGTATTAAAGCTACAACTTCCAATTTATTGAACTCAGTTAACCAGTCATCCATCCCGAATTTTGGAAAATGGGGGGGGGCGTAGGCGGTGATTGCACCGGAGGAAAATTTCATTAACCACCAGCTGAACCGGACACAGTGACTCCAAAAAGAGTCAGCTTCCGGACAGAGCATTGTTGAACATGAGTACCTCTTTTCCAGCAAAATGCATTTTAAGCTAATTAGGGGATCATTGAGAAGTAGCAGAATATAGAGAAAAGGGGGTGAAAAAAAGCTCAACAAAAAACACAAATGTCAAAATCTGAGGAGGTTATGATGTGTATGACTCGTCCTCCAAATCAACCCCCTTGAGGTATGTCTTCTATACCTGTTGTATTTCACAGAGCCAACTATGAAATGGCTTGACTATCAGGCACAAATTCAAGTGGTTGGCTTTCAGAGTCTTCAAGCTGCGATTGAGAAGCAGCTAGCTTGGCCTTCTTGTACCTGCTTGAACTCCTGAGGATCTTGTCGAGGGTTAGATCCTTTCTGTCTAAGGACCTATTGCAAGAAGAGCAAGAGAATGCCGTAAGGAAGCCATATCGGTAAATAGGGAGGTGTGATCTTGTTCAGTGACATTACTTGCCATCCACTAGTGAGATGGAAGAAGAATCCAAGCCACACGCTCACCATAAATTAAACATATAACACACGCTCACCAAAAATTAAACATATAAATATGTGAAATCGCTCAATAACAAAATGCAAATTATATGTAAAAGCATCCACAAGGAAAATTTTGAAACAGCAACCTATCTATACAAAGTTTTAAATGTTTTTGGTCTCTTCTTCTACAAGCAAGAAAGGTCGTGACATGGATCAATTGCATGTACTTACTGTGATTTCTTCATGCTACTCCCACCATCATCTTTTCTTGAAAGATTCCCTGAGATAATTTCACAAAAGGAAAGACATTAGCTATTACTAGTTCCAGATGTGGTCAGCCAAAGAGACTTCAATAAATGGAACTCATCAGCTAGTAGATTTTATTTAACATGGCAGACACAACTAATTCACGGGAAAAAAAAAAGATTAGAAGTTTACCATCCCTAGGTGAGTTCAGATTTGCATTACTGTCGCCGTCAGAGTAGTCAGATAACAACTTATCTGATGGTGTCCTGGTGCTAGCATCGGAATCCTCAATTCCCTCAGCTTCTGCAGAACTCCCACTGCTTTCATCGTTGAAAATTGCGATTGATGTTGCTAACAAGCTTTTCTTCCGTTCAGAGGTATCAACAACTTCCCCAGTATGCTGGTGAGAAGATTTCCTAACAGCCAGACGATAGCGGTCAACTCCTGAGCGTCTCTTGTTGCCTGCTTTAACATTCTTGGTTCTTCTCATGTCAGAACCTGATGCAGCTGATGTTTCACTGTCTTTCTCTAGATTAGGAGTAACAACAATGACTTTGGCCCCTGGAGCTTCTTCAGCTATAATCTTAAACTGGTCCGATTTTGAAGACAACAAAGTCTGGTCTGTACTTCCAGGACCTACACGAGGATACTTCCCATTGCTACCTGAGTGCTCATTCTTGTCATTAGCCAGTGATTCTCGAAGATGGATGGAGTAGGAGTTACCAGTAGGAGATTTTAGTCCATCTTGTGGTCCATTTGACATAAGTGAACTCTGCAACCCGGACGAGCTGCCATCAACAGTTGCATCAGCTTTCTTTCTTCTTTTGCTTTTGACCTTTCTAGCTGCGCTATTTTCTTTTGTCCCTCCATCAACAACAGAATTGTCAGGAGCCAGGGCTTCTTGCTGGAGTTGCCTTGGTGCAAAATAATCACTGAAATTGATTATGTCACTTTCAATCACTGCCTTCACGTGATTGTTAACTTCGTCTAGATGGTCACCACTAGGGAGATCCACATCCTTGATCGATTGAGGAAGGTCGCCCTCATTCTTTCCTTCATATGTATGTGATGGAGCTGGAAAAAGGAATTTCCCGGGATTAGATGGAGTGTAAAGAGGATAAGCAACAACGACAATTTTCTCCTCATTCAAGTCAGTACCTTTCATGGTCTTCATAGTCGCACTAATGGGTAGCGGATCATTAGCATCAGAGTCTGGATCTTCCATATCTACACTGGGTAGATTCTCCACAGTTGATCTTGGTGATTTTTTTCTTTTCTTATTTGTATTCTCTGCAGTGCTTTCGATGTTCATTTCTTTGTCAACGAATTGTTCTAAGGATTCTGCCTTAGTCCTGTGCACATCAAGAGGCTCTGCAGCAGCAGCCCTCACCATTGTTTCTCCTCCCCTTGTTTGAGACAAGCTGTTTCCTCCTTTAGCTAGATGGTCACCACTACGGAGATCCACGTTCATGATTGATTGAGCAGGGTCACCCTCGTTATTTCCTTCAGATGTACGTGACGGAGCTGGAGGGGAAATAATATTCCCTGAATTAGAGAGTGTAAAGAGGGACAACAGCAACCACGACAATTTTCCCAGGAAACTAATCAAATACCTGCCATGGGCTTCATGTAACTGGTATGCCCATTAGCAGTCTCATCCACGGTTGCACTAATGGGTAGTGGATCATTAGTTTTGGACTTTGGATCTTTCATTTCTACACTGGGTAGATTCTCCACGGCTGATCTTCCTGATTTCTTTCTTTTCTTCTTTGTCTTCTTCTTTTCAGCGGTTTCAACATTCACCTTCTCAATGATTTGTTGGGAGGATTCCGCCTCAGTTCCATGCACATCAAGAGGCTCTACAGGAGCAGCCCTCACTATCGTTTCTCCTCCCCTTGCTTGAGACAATTTGTTTTCTCCTTTATCTAGAGGGTCACCACTAGGGAGATCCACCTTAATGATTGATTGAGGAAGGCCACGCTCGTTATTGCCTTCAGATGTATGTGATGGAGCTGGAGAAGAGAGACAGATTCCCTGAATTAGAAAGAGCATATACAGGATCGACAGCAACAAGGGCAACTTTCTCGGGCTTAACGTTAATACCTTTCACGGGCTCCATGTACCTGGTATGCTCATTAGTAGTGTCAATTAGAGTGGTACTCATCGTTGTTGGTTCAAAAGCATCAGAGTTTGGATCTTTCGTCTCCACAAGGGGTAGATTCTTCCCAGTTGATCTTCGTGATTTCTTCCTTTTCTTCTTTGTCTTCTCTTCAGTGCAATCGAAGTTCAATTCTTTCTCGATGATTTGTTGCGAGGATTCTGCTTTAGTTCCGTGCACATCAAGAGGCTCTACAGCAGCAGCCCTCGCTATCTTTTCTCCTCCCCTTGCTGGAGACAAGTTGCCTTCTCCTTTATCTAGATGGTCACCACTAGGGAGATCCACATTAATGATTGATTGAGGAGGGCCACCCTCGTTATTTCCTTCAGATGTATGTGATGGAGCTGGAGAAGAGAGAAGAATTCACTGAATTAGAAAGAGCGTATACAGGATCGACAGCAACAACGGCAACTTTCTCGGGTTTAACATAATACCTTTTGTGGGCTTCATGATGCCGGTATGCTCATTAGTAGTGTCATTCAAAGTAGTACTCATCGGTGTAAGTTCAAAAGCATCAGAGTTTGGATCTTTCATCTCCACAAGGGGTAGATTCTCCCCAGTTGATCTTCGTGATTTCTTCCTTTTCTTCTTTGTCTTCTCTCCAATGCTATCAGTTTTCACTTCTTCCTCGATAATTTGTTGTGAGGATTCCGCCTTACTCCTATGCAGATCGAGATGCCCTGGAGCAGCAATCTTCCCTATTGTTTCTCCTCCCCTAGCCTCAGACAAGTTTTCTCCTTTCTCTAGATGGTCATTACTGGGGAGATCCACATTCATAGTCAATTGAGGAGGATTGCCTCCGCTATTTCCTTCAGATGCACGTGATGAACCTGGAGAAGAGAGGAATTCACTGAATTAGAAAGCGTGCACTCAGGATCAACAGCAACATTGGCAATTTTCTTGGGATCAAGATCAATACCTTTCACGGACCCCCTGTGACTGGTCTGCTTGTTAGTAGTCTCATTCACAGTCGCACTCGTCACTAGTGGATCATTACCGTCCGAGTTTGGATCTTTCATCTCCACACTGGGTAGATTCTCCACAGTTGATCTTCGTGATTTCTTGCTTTTCTTCTTTGTCTTCTCTTCAGTGCTCTCAATATCCATATTCTTCTCAATAACTTGTTGAGAAGATTCCACCTTAGTCCCATGCATATCAAGAGGCTCTGCAGCAGCCATCACCATTGTTTCTCCTCCCCTTGTTTGAGACAAAAAGTTTTCTCGGTTCTCAAGTTTATTTTGGGATTCATCACCTTCAGGAACTTTTTGAAGGTCGGCTAAAGATCTTCCAATCAAAGAGCTTTCAATATGCTCGCTAAATGAATTGATGCATTTTTCCCCATCCGACTCCTTTAATCTTTTAGAGGTCTTTTTTTTCTTTGTGGATGCTTTGAGTTCCTCAGTTTTAGAAGCAACTACTGATTCACCAGTGACAATAGCCTTCTCAATGCCCCCAGTGACTTTATTCTGGCCAAATCCTGTGCATAACCAACTTAATACTAGAAAACCCATCATTGAGCTAAAAAGTTCTCACCATAGAATGCTAAATACCTCTTTTCGAGTGGTCCGGCTCTCTGACTACAAGTGGACAAGAGTGGACACCATCTTCTGCACTGTCTCCACTATACTGTTTACCGGAATTGACATCACGCATCTCAATATCTACAAGATGAAATAGCAAGTAGTAACAACATGGACTATTGTAACTTTTACTTACAACTGAGATTTAAATTGCCGATTAATTATGCAGAAAGGCAGCACCTATATTAACCCAGTCGAGAAAGTATATTCTTACCCTTTTCTTGAACAGGTTCTACGGGCTTTTCTGTAAAAGAGGCCTGTTGAGGTTCAGAAGATTTCGGGCTCTGAATGCTCTGATCAGTAGCCACAGTAATTTCAGGTTCTCCACTGAGATCCTTGCTATCAAAGACCAATTTCTCCTTCTGCATTTCCATCTCATTCCTGATGGCTTTCCTAGAAGAAGGGTGACTCAAATCTTCTGGATTGCACACCTTTGACTTTTTCTCTTTCTTTTTCCTCTTCTTATTTCTCGATCCAGTCGTGAACGTGTCACAAATGTCCACAGGTTTGGTAGATAATGCATTAGATGTAGAAATTTCATTGTTCTGATTTATCCCTAGAGAGGGCAGAGGGGTCATTCTATTTGCGTTCGAACAATTAACACCGTCATTTTGTTCAACCCCCAAATTTTCTGAAGCAAGGACAGGAACGACCTTGTCACCATTTTGGTAGCTACCAGCCTTTGGCGTTGTTGAAACCTCAAACCTGGGCACAGTTTCAGGCTGGTCATCAGGTGCAGTATCAAGTCGATCACTGGAAGGTTTACTAGAGATTGCAAGGAGAACGGGTTGGCCGCTGGAGCTAGGATTGAGCATGTTTTGTCCATCAGAATAGACACTCGAAATGGAAGCATCAACTGAAAGAAACCAATTCTTTTTGACCCCATTGAATGCACTTCTCACATGCATGGAATCAGCTAGATGGTAAAAGTCTCCTTTGCGCTTAACCTGTCAGATTAATGAAAGCTCGTAAACTTTAAATGGAAGTAAAGAAAATAAAAAACCAAAGGCCATCATCCATCCTTTGTACACATACCTTTACAGCATTAACAAGTATCTCCCCCAAGGTTGGGAAGCATGCTTTGTGTTCAACCTTTATTTTCTCTGTAAATTAGAAGCATTAGCTGTCATTCACTGATTGAAACTCTACCAGCACTTAATTTTAATTAGGAGTCGAAACAAACCAAGCATTAGTTGAAAAAGAAACTAGAAAATGATGAATCTTGTAAAAGAAAACCATTTAGAGAATGCACAATATGATTGTCTGAACTCACGTGTACAGCCAAAACTACAACATTTGTGAACCAAGATAATGAAAATTGATTAAGACTGCTAGAAAATGTGAGGAAGGTGGAAACAACAAGAAGAACAAACATGAAAACAAAAAATTTGACGTACTCAAAGAAAGATGTCTTCCTGCCTATGTTTGCAAAGAGGACCTAGCTAAATAAAGGACTCAAGTTAGCAAAACACATCCACTGTTCCCTCACAAAATTAAAGCAGCTTGATCCAGGCCCAAATGGCCAATTATACACCTGCTCTGACAAACTTTGGCAGCAGAAAATGATCATTGCATGCATCCTACAGCATTTGATCATTCACAAGTTCTCACATTTCGAAAACATTTCGGTGATTACAATTCGGTTAAGAAAAGGAGAGCTTCACCAAGCGCAGATGAAGCATCTTCTCTTAAAAATTGAAGAGAGCTCATCCAAACTTATTTCCAAATCGGCTGAAGATTCTCACTTCAAAAGCCTTGTAAAGCACGGACAAACAGAATCATCTGTCGGGCGCGAGACCTCCAAAATTGAAAATGAGAACGGCCCAATGGATAGCAGTGCCGCATTGCTATCAAAGAAGAACCAGAGCACTTTCTCACAACCTCCCCCCACACACAGTCAATCAACCGATTCACAAAATGGGGCACAAAAAGAGAGCATCACCGACACGACATCGTTCGCGGGTAGGGCACTCAAGAATCCTCCATCTGACAGACCCATCAGGTTCGATCAGCAAGGTCCCCACGTTCCCCGTCACTCCAAGATCAACCCCCGCCACAACAACCCCATCAAACATAGGCAAAACAGGACAAACACCAAAACACAAAGGTGAAAATGCAAACGTAAATACAGAAAAAAGAACAGAATCCCGAGTTACTTTTGAGGTCGGAGACGGTGTCGGCGCCGGAGACGAGCATCGCCAGGTGAGTGCCGAGGCTCGTGTCGATGAAAACCGCGCTCGGGCTCGGACCCTCCATCATCAGCGGGCGACTCACTCCGACGCTAACACTTGGAGACGATGATGATGTCGACGACGACGACGACGATGATGATACGAACCCAAACCTTCCTCTCTCCTCTCTCGCTGTGGAGGGTTTAAAGTAGGGTTTTTTTCTCCGCTGGTTGCCGCGAACCGGCTTAGTTCAGATCCATTAAAAATGGCGGCATAATTTTTTTTTTCACGTTTTCTCTTTTGCCTGAAATTGAGGCGGTGTTCCGGTGTGGCGCGAGCCCGTCTCCATAGGGTCTTCATCACATCCAACGGTCTCGAAGGCGTATTCTTTCGCAATTTATGTTCCTTCTTTGAACGTTCTATTTCTTAGGGACGAGCGGTTCCAAATTTCGTACAGGTTCCACCTGAAATCTGAATCTGGAACTAAAATCTGGAACCTGAAATCAATCCATTGGAACAGATTCTTCATATTTTGGAACCTGAAATCCACCATGCATACCTTAAAACCTTGAAACTTTCCACTTGTATTATTAATTGAACGATTGCATTTAAACATCACATTTTATGACCATCATTTGTTGCTACAATCCACTGATCACAACTTATATATAGACACACACAAAATATGAAACATTAACAAAATAAAAGTTTTAGTCATAAAATAGAAGTTCAGATTAGTGGTTCAAGATTATGCACTCATCATCGGACCCCGTGAAATAACGCAAGATTACGCGAAAACATGGACCAAGAAAAACACAAAAACTTGTTACAAATTTTAGGTTTCAGGTTCTAGGAGTGTACAAAAGAACCAGGAACCGCCCGGAACCGGTGGTTCCTAAGGGAACCAGTTCAGTTCCCAGTTCCAATTTTTGGGAACCGGTGCGTACCGGTCCAGTTCCCGGTTTCGGGCGTGAAACCGCCCGCCCACCCGCCCGGACCGGGCCAGTAATATAATAATAAATATAATATATTTTATTTACTTTTTAATTTTTTTTTAAAGAAAAATCCTAAATCCCCAAACTAAACCTAACTTGCTCAACGTTTACAGCCTCATATTGAGCTGATAAACACCTTCTTTCGCTTTCGTCTCACGTTCACATTCACTTTCACTCTCTCACTTCTCTCGGTCGATGCTCACCTCATCGTCTTCGATTCTCCATCTCTGTCTTCGTCTTTCCGTCTCCATCCTTGGCTAGTGGGACAGGTTCCATGGACCCACCTGGGAACTGAACTAGACCGACGGTCCGATTCCTGAATTGATCTACAGAACCAACGGGCGGTTCCTGATTTCAATTTTTTGGAACCGGTCCTTAATGGATGGTTCCCGATTCTAGGATGAAAATTGCCCACCCAGATTATGCTCACCCCTATCAGGTTCCACCTACTTGGAACATGAAACCTATCCATTAAAACAAGTTTCTTAATTTTTTGAACCTAGAACCTACCTCGCATATTTTGGAACCTGGAACGGATAGATTCCTACCAATCCGATTATCAAATTCCAGGTTTTACCTTGTAACCATGTTCACCTCTAATATTTCCACCCCCTTATATGGCTAAATCCCACCATATTCATTGAAAAAAGACAAAATTACCATCAATCTTTCGATTTTAATTTGAAGTGGTGACCCGAACTTATTTACTTTTCTTCTTCTTTTTTTTGGGTTTTCTATTTTTGTGTATGATCTCGTTGCCATAACTAAGATTTCACATTTTTTTTCCTGTGGATATCCCATGTATATTAAAGACGCTATGTTTTCAATTTATTGTTAGATTTTACTTATGTAGAAATTAGTTTTGTCGAAAAGAGAAATTTTCAAGAAACTTAATTCTTTTCAAATTTGTCTAACATATCTGTGGATTAATTGACAAGTATAAATTATACTTTGTTAACATAGACACTTCATAACGTAATAGCTTGTTTATAAACTTTCACATTTATTATGTGTATCACTTATCAAATTCTTTTTTATAAGCTATCTTTAATACACACATATACATATAATGAGAATATCAACGAAACAAAAAAAAATTCAATAAATAATTTTTAAAATAAAATCATAGTTATATTCTCGAATGTGAAATTTTAAAAGATGAAATGTAATTTAATCACAACATTCCTAAAATAATCATTTTTTTGTATGCCATTAAAATTTATCATTTGGATTGACAAAAATTAATATCATCCGTGAAGTGTTTTTGAAAAAATATCAAGAAAAGAAAGGATTTGATGGTGATATGTACAACAAAAGTAAAAGCTTATGAATATAAAATTGTTTTGCAAAATTGTCTATATTAATCTCTAGATTCTACTTGACAATTAACCCATAAATTTGCTTGTATAAATATGTGCGTATGGATTAGGAATTTTTTTTTTCATGTAAATCCATTTTGAGAAAAAAGGGTTCGTTTTCGTTTGATTGATGATTTAAGGAAAATGATTTCCATTTTGCTAAGGAAAAATTGTTTTCCCCTAATCTAATGTGGGGTGTGATTTGTACTCCCCATTGATAGGAAGGCACTAGAATCCTGCTCCTTGAAACTCTAGATGTTCAATACACTAAATGAAGATATGAATAGTCTTGTTAACAATCTTTTCCTTACATAATGTTTTCATCTTTGATCTTTGTTAGTCCAGACTCCAGAGAGAGAAAGATATATGTCATAAGATATAAGGTTAATACCACGAAAAATCCAAAATTGGTACACCTGTGATAATTTTACCCCAAATTAATTTTTTGACCACAAAAAATCCTAAATTGGTACATCTGTGAAAAATTTACCCAAAACTAATATTTTGACCACTAAAGACTAGGGGTGAGTATGGTCCGGGTGGACGGTTCCCACCCTAGAACCGGGAACCCCCCACTAAGTACAGGTTCCACAAAATGGGAATCGGGAACTGCCCGTTGGTTCAATGGACCCACCCGGGAACCGAACCGGCGGTCCGGTCCTGTTTCCGGGTGGATCCATGGAACCGGTCCTACTGGAGAAATCTGTAAGCATATGCTAATTCAAGATTGATTTTGGAATGGTTCGTGCTTGGCATTTTAACAAACACCTTTCATGCATTTCTCTTTAGCAATATGAACAGCATGACCAGGGCACGGATGAGGTTGTATGCCTCTTAAT
The DNA here is from genome assembly GCF_021117445.2 of Syzygium oleosum. Classification (NCBI taxonomy): domain Eukaryota; kingdom Viridiplantae; phylum Streptophyta; class Magnoliopsida; order Myrtales; family Myrtaceae; genus Syzygium; species Syzygium oleosum. The sequence continues at coordinate 18,330,748 of NW_026607487.1, forward strand.
TAAATCAAAACATGAAATTTCTCCAGCAAGAAAGAATGCTGCAGAAACCTGTTGACTCAAGCATCTCTACCGGATTCCACACAAACACAAACATGAAAATTCACCAAAAAAGAGGAAAAAAGCTAAATGTAAACAGAGATGTTCTTCAAGCTATTCACGAGCAACAACTACAAGCACCATGAGCAAGCGAGGTGGAAGAGAGTCACGACGAGCGTCGTGAGCAGCGAGCTTGTGAGTCTGAGTGAGAGGGAGGCGAGGCTGACTGTGAGAGAGGGTCGGAGGAGAGCCCCCGACGGTAAGAGGCGAGGCGACAACGGACGGAAGCGAGATGAGCAACAGAGGAGGTGGAGAGACTAGGTTTTCTTTAAGTGGTGAGAGAGAGACCGAGTAGAGTAAAGGGTTTATTTCTATTTTAAATTATAGCCTGTAATTAAAAAAAAAAACAAATATATATACCGGTCCGGATGGGCGGGGGGACGGTTCCACGCCTGGAACCGGGAACCGGACCGGTCCTCATGGGAACCACCAGTTCTGGGCCGGTCCAGTTCCGGGCGATTCCTGATTCTTTTGCACACCCCTATTAAAAACCTCAAACCGGTATATTTGTGACAAATTTATCTTTCGTTAGTTTCCATTAAATTGGATTAATACCACAAAAAATCACAAATTAGTACACATGTGACAAACAGAGAATAAAACATAAAACTGACACATCAGTCAATTGTCGCATGTTATTTAACAAAGCAATTCGACAATAAAATTTAACGGAAACAAACTGAGGGTAAATTTATCATAGGTGTACCAGTTTGGAGTTTTTTGTGGTAAAAAAATTAATTCTGGGTAAAATTGTTACAAGTGTACCAGTTTGGGGTTTTTCGTGATATTAATCCTAAGATATAAAAGTCAATAATAATGTAATGCAATAGACTACTTTAACCCATCAAAGCGTGCTAACACAAAAAAAGCATCTAAAGCATGAATTTCGAAGAGCATACACTTTGGAAAAGAAGAAAATCTCGCACATAGAACAAGCACAGCTCCGTGCATAACCCGCGCACGAGCCTTAGAGTCGAGCGATTTCCACACTATTCCTTCTTCCTCGAGTCCTTGAGCTGACCCTTCTTCCTGATGCCGAGGCAAAACTGCAGCCGCCACGAATCGATCACCGACTCTGGCAACAAGCAAGCAAGACCCCAGAGGAGGGAATGGGGCCAGTAGGGGGTGCATCGGGGTTCATAGCCAATCCAACGCAGAGCTGCCCGAGCATAGCCTTCAGGTGATGGCACGAAGAAAGACGACCGCTTGATTGACGCCATCTTGGTGGCCACGTACAGTGGAACCTGCGTGCGAAAGTAGAGGATGGTAATTATAGAGCACAACAGAATCCAGCACGCAAGCATCACATAACTGAGAGTTCGAATCTGACAAGATGAACTCTCAAAGACCCCAGTGACAACCTCTGACATTTGTCTAAGAGTTCCAACAACCTGCCTCCCTGAGTCGGATACTCTTCCAGGGATGCGCTCGCAGAAGATAAACAATGGAATACGACTCCTAATTATTGATGTTAATGCTTCTTAACAATGCGACACTTCCATAATTCCAGCAAACTGTCGTTAATTCTTAGGTTTCTTCTTCGACAACATGTAGAGGCACTCATGGTTTACCCAGGTATGTCAAACAGTTCACAGAGTTAAACCATGTGCAACAATTCAAGTTTACTTCAAGACATTCGCAAATTTATCAGCAATCTTAATACATGTCATTGATGGAGAGGTTTCAACGTGCCACGACATGGCACCATGACAAGTACGATTTTGTGATCAAGAAAAATCTACGATGTTGTCAAATTCAATCTCCCTTGCAACAGATTTGGCAACCTAGAGAGTTAAACCACAATGGAGACAACTAGGACAGATTTCCCATCATTAAGCTATGCAGTTCAACCGAAAGAAGCATTAGAAGATTGAAAAGCTTTAACAAGGTAGGGGTCAGTCATCACATACTCAACAGAACCCAATCCGATGAAATCCAGTTAAAAAGGCACATCATTTACCATAACACGTCGAACTATAGTGCAAAGTTGTTGACACTGTGGACAGACGGCCAATATGCGCTTTAAACAAACACAGGTCATAATTGAAGCAAAAGTAAAGACTTCCTCTTCATAATTTCAAGGCCTAACAAATGGGGTGGGTGCTAAATTAAGAAAGCGGGCATGGGATTTCAGTGTAAAGCTAAACGTTGGGACCAATCAGCATGTCTAAAGAGACCTATTGATCAAGGCAATCCTACCAGACCTCAGCAATAGCATGTCTTTTTCCTTCTTACACTAAGCCTATAGCATGTTATTTACTGGAGTCTTTGAATACCACCATGGACCTATATCAGCCTTCTGGATGGCCACCTACTCATCATGCATTGATTAAGTAAATGAGAACACAATGGCAGCATCGACAAGCAAATCCTCGAAAAAGGTAGTTTAGATGTTTGTTGAACATATTCATAAAGGAGAGACAATGAACAAACTACAAAAGGCACCATATTCAATCCATTCATTCACAGCTATAAGTTGAGAGGACTATCTCAGAATCACCAACTAACCCATTTCTTTTTTATACATCTAGAAAGAAGAAAAAAGAAAACAGAAAAAGGAAAACAAAGAAAAGAAAAGCAGTGCATGCGAAATAGGATGGACGAGAAGATCATGGACATAAATCCTCAATAAATAAACCTAAGGTAATCAGTACTTAATAAAAACACCAGTAATCATACCTGACACTGGACATCGATGCCGCTCTTCTTATATTCAACGTAGAGACACCTGGAGAACTGATCAACATAGCTGAAATTGAACATAAAACAAAGAAAAACTCCATCTCAGCATCAGAAGAGAACCCCAAGGGTCCAATTCTATCAACTTTTCTTTCATTTTTCCGCCATAACGGACTAGTTACTATTCCAATCAAAACAGAGCATCAGAGATAAACAACTTACGCCTTCGTGGCGGCATAAACAGAGTAGAGTGGATCCGAGGGGATCACAATCGCAGCCCCTGATCCAATATTGACAATAGCTCCCTTCTTCCTCTTAATCATCCCAGCCAAAACAGCCTGAGTGACCTTGGTGGTCCCTTCCACATTGATCTTAATCAAGTTTTTCAGCAGCTCCTCGTCCAACTCATGGAAGAACCTCGCGTACGGATAGGACATGCCGACATTGTTGATCAATAGCCCCACGTCCAACCCCTCGATCGTCTCGCTGATCCTCCCGACGCCCGCGTCGATGTCCCCGGCGAAATCGACGACCACCGTCTTGATCTGCACCTTCCCGTACTTGGCCAGGATCGCGTCGGAGACCTCCTTCAGCTTATCGGGGTTCCGGCCGACGAGGACCAGATTAATCCCCTTCCGAGCAATCTGGAAAGCGAACCCCTTGCCGATGCCGTCGGTGGGCCCGGTGATGAGCGCCCACGAGCCGTACTTCTTCAGATTTTTGGCGGGCCTGAGGAAACTGACGTAGACCCAGTTGAGGAAAACAAGCGAGAACTTGAGAATTGAGATTGAACCGAGAGTGAAGAGCAAAATGACCAATGAAGGCTGGCCCTTTAGCTTATCCAAGAAACAGAGCTCCATTTTTCGAAGCTCAGAGCAAGAGGGAGCGGATCTAGGGGGCTAATACAGAAAACTAAGATCTGGGTTTGATCTGGAGAGGGATTTATATGCGAAGAGAAAAGGATTCTTGAGTTTTTGGTGATGCTGGTTAAGGTCGGACCCAGGAGACAACGAGGGCGAGAAAACAGAGGAAGGCGTTAGGGTTAGGCAAGCGAGTATGGTGTCAGGGGGTGGGAGACGGATGGAGGTTGCAATGGAATTGAATGCTGGCCGAGAGACAGATAGTGGGTGAAGTAGATGAGCTGCAAACCAATGCAATTAAACTACTTGCACGACTGATCGATGACGATGGGCGACAACGTGAGAGCCTCCGTGGACGCACATGCAACGAGACACTTTCGTTTTCCGGCAATTGCCGATGTCGAATCGCGTGCGATGTCGTATGACGAGGTGTTTTATTTAACTTGTTGGGTCGGGTTTTCTGCGTTTTTGTATGGATTGGGATGGTTATGAAATCTGACCACTGAGAAGCTGAAATGAAAGAGGGATGAGGCAAGCAAGTCTTCTCACTCGTCCATCAATCAATTACAGCAATGACGATAGCCATTTTATTATCCAAGTGCAACTTAGTGCCTGTCGTCTTGGTTAATTGCAAAATGGGTACATTTTATCATGGGTTTCTTATGAAGAGTAATGTCGCGAAAACCGTTTTTTCTGGAGACAGCAGAGTCGAGATATGGATGACACGGTTACGTACACGATCTTATGTATTTCTTATGGATGTTATGTCATCTGATATGAAAATATCTTCAAGAAAAGTTTTTACTTTCATATATTCTTGTCAATCATTTTTTTTGGGAGAAAAGCACTATTCTCTCTGAGATTGGGGCTAGTGTGCAGACAAAAGGAAAAATTACGATAAGTTCCTCGTGCTTATTTGTATCAAACATTTACTTTTATTGTTGTTAACAAATAAAAAACTTTTTTACTTTCAAAACCAGATAAAGATAAACTATCTTCTTAAATAAACTCAACCCCCCTTTTCGTCCCCCTGCCATTCTCACCCCCTTAACGAGCCTAAATTGCCTCAGCTGAAGTTTCTGCTATTGTCAGCACCATGCCATTACCTTTTCATCCTTTTATTTTTTGAATTCTATCTTTCATTTTGGCCCAGAGATACACCAATTCATTAAAAGCAACAAGTTGCTGCAAAGAGCAATCTCTACAGTCCTTAGCAAAGCACTACGATTTGCACCATCCTTCATCAGAATTGAAGCAGACACAAAGTGTATTTGCAGAAAGCACAAGTAGAGACAGTTTTCCTGTAATCCTAATGCCATTTCCGCAACTATGGCAGCATCAGTGAGCTGCTTCACACCAACACAGACATTCAAGGATACAAATGGAGTTAATACCAGACATCATATGCGGTTCAGAATCAGAAGCATTCCAGAAAGAGTACAACCAGGCAGATTCGGATGACCTCCTCATGCAAAATCAATCACTAAAATAATTTAAGACGAGTGCATAATGCTCCTGGCACTGAAGGTATGCCCCCCAGAGACAAGATTATGATGCTTCTGCTCCAACACAACTGGAACTTCCTTCGAAATGGAAATGGAGTATGCAGTGATTGAAAAGTAAACATGCAGGCCGAGGTATGTGATCGTGCGCAACTGAAAAGGGAGAGATTTAGAATAGAATCATATACCAATAAATATAGGGTGAGAAAGACAGCCCTACAGCATTTCATTTGATGAGTTGTTTTTATTTCTTTATCGATAGAGGGATGAAACTGAACAGTGCATAGTGCTCCTGGCACTGAAGGTATGCCCTCCAGAGACAAGACTATGATGCTTCTGCCAACACAACCGGAACTTCCTTTGAAATGGAAACGGAGTATGCCATGATCGAAAAGTAAACACGCGGGCCGAGGTACGTGATCATGCGCAACTGAACAGGGAGAGATTTAGAATATAATCATATACCAATAAATAAAGGGTGAGAAAGATAGCCCTACAGCATTCGTTTGATGATTTGTTTTTATTTCTTTATCAATAGAGGGATGCAACTGTTAGTCAACGTGATCAGATTATTGTTGCATTTCCTATTAATACTCCCATATAACTCGTATGTTATATATCCGAAAGACATAGAACAAGATGCACGTAATACACTCTAGACATTTTGCAAGGTAGAAGGTTTCGATGATCAATAGTCCCAGATGATATATGCGACAGGAAGCAATGCCATTCCCAGAATTGGATCTCAAAAACACCTCCAAGAATTTCCATAAATATGCTCAACTGATTATCATTATATGACACCAATCTGTACACATGTCTCCTCACTAAAAGACATAATTTAAAGAGGAAAGAAAAAAGCTGCAGAGAGAAAATTACTGCTAATCAATCATCACTCTGATATGAATGACTACGTATAGCAGTCACCTACAACACGGTTGTACTGTATCCTTTCTAATTGTTGGCTAACCTCCGCCTTCGCAAAAAGTCCGATTCAACCACAGCAAAACCACTTCCTCTGCATTCAAATCCAAAATTGCAGGTGTCAACAAATTCTGCATCTGAGAGGTTTAACCAAATGAGGGCAAAGAGAAATAAGAATTTGAGACAATACCTTAATGGAGTATCTGTGTTTATCGTTTTCTTTACAGGAATCATCGTACTTCCTCTGCGACGTCACACTCTCAGCTGGTCCTCCACCCTTCTTCTCCTCTCTAGCCTTGTTGAATATGACAGTGAATCCATCGGCTGAGGCCGGATCATTCACGTCCCACTCCCCGAATTTTGGCAATGTCCGTCCCTCCTCCTTCTGCACATAACACAGAGAAAATCAACACTCCGCCTTTGCACATTACAAGAATTTATCAGGGGTTTGTGGAAAAAAAAAAGGATTAGCTTCTTCGACAAAAGAGCATGTTAAGGAAAATGTTTGTATCATTAACAAGAAAATGAGCCCAAGAAATGTTCGCACTTGCATAATGCGGTATGAGTATCCGATGAGATCAATAGAATCATACAATTTACGTATCAGCGAATCCATTGTGTGCATAAAAAATTTGAATTTAGCTTAATAGAAGAAAGAACTCAATAGATTGGAGACCCTGATCTTTCCGGTGCCACCAAAACAAGTCGCGAGTGCTTCTCCCCCCCCCCCCCCCACACACACACACACACACACACACACACACACAGGCATTTCATTTCGAACTTATACCAATCAAGATAGAGAACCACGTCCCTTCCAACTTCCAACATTGCAAGTAACCAAGAGAGCGCTGCCACTTCATTGCATACGGTAATCTCCATGACAAACTCAGAATTTGACCGTAAAACGAGCCACATTACGACACCCAACTCGCAATTCCAGCATCAGCGTACATTTCAGCCCCAGACACACAGAACCGAAGAAATTACAGCAACCCAAATCGTTTTCAGATCAAGTGATGGCGCGCACATGAATAAAAAGTGAATCTTCTTGAATCTTCTTACCGAAGACATGGTTGGAGATTCCTAGGCGAATCGAGTACCGCACGGAAAAAAAAGCGAATGTGAACAGAATCGAATGAAGTGACATGATCGACGGACGGGGGCGGAGAGAGTTATAAAGGCAAAAGCGGAGAGATTTCGCGTTCTCCCCCACGACCTGCACTCGTCTCCTACGCGGGGCTCTGTTTGCTGGTTTCATCGTTTTCGTCAAAAACGGAAGACAGAAAAAGAGGGGACCAAAAAAAAGAAAACAGTCCCACACGGTTAATGGCACGATGATATAAAGATAATCTTTTTATAAGTAGGAATAAATATTAATTTGATGAAATTCTCCATTAAATTAAAACCTATTTTAGTTCCATTTCATTAAGAGATAGAGATAATTTAATGAAATATTTGGATTGTGTTTTTATTTTTGCATGTTGCGAAGAAAGAAAATTCTCAAATAAAATTCATGTCTATGTATATGAAAGAAGTGATTTTTTTTTTGTAAATTAATATGTTCCTCCTGATTATTATTCTATGGGAAATGAAATCTAATGATACCCACCGTTTGTGTTAGTTTCTTTTTGATAAATAGGTTTCTCAGGGTACTGGATAAATCCATTTAAGAAAATCATTTTAAATTGTCAAATTGCTATACAATCACATAAAGGTTGTCATGACTAAAGTAGAAAATTTTACGATTAAAATAAACAAGGTGTTGCATCTCATATTGTTTGCTCCAAGTCCAACGTGTTGTTTTCCCTCCAAAATTTGAAATGAAAAAAACGATATATTCGCATGTTAATATTTGTATATCGCTAAATAAAGATCAAAGAACAGCCAAAAAGCTTGAGAAAAAAAGTAAAAATAAAAATCAATCCAAATAGATCAATTAAATAAAAGAAACAGACAAAGCTAGTCTCAAAATGCAATGTGACATCAAGTAGTTTTGTACCAAAGATTCTTGAGAAAAGTCATGCGACTCAAGAAAGAACACCAGATTGTCCTTGCACACAAGCCCTCTTTTCTTTTCATTCAAGCGAAGTTAAAAAATGTTTGCAGCAGGGATGAGATATAACTGACTCTTTTCTCTGTCTGCTAATAGCAGTTGAATAAATTAAGGTGATTCAGTTTGAGGAACAAAAAAGTGACCGAAGAACGAATGCGAATCCTGCATAATGGTGTTAACACTATGGGCATGAATCTAAAGTCCAAGAGTGGTATGTAGAAACAGCAAGACAACCGAACCGATACAAATTTGCCAATAGCAAAGCATAAATCGCAGGCGCGTCCTCATACATGGACCGTAATTTGTTAACCAGCTCGCAGCCATCTCTCGTAGATATTTACACTGTTTCATTTGGACAATCGCAATAACGGCCAGGATGTATCTTACTGCGGTGACTCCGACTTTGAGTAGCGCCATATCATCCCTCCAACCAGATTGTTCAACGAGTGAGAAAGCATCGGCACGACAATGCTCGAAGAGATCATTGTTGCAGAACCGTACATCAGTCCAACAAAGGTTGCCCTAAAACAAGTTTGAAAGCCAAACGTAAGCAGATAACCATGAGAAATGCTCCATATACTACCTTCCTGTGAGACTTGTCACTTCTTCCAATTTGTTTTTCATTGGAAACCCATTAAAATAATTTCCCATATGTAAGTTTTCACCTTTTATTTTTTTTACTTATTTTGGCCCAAATTATTGTAGTATAATTTCTTCCTATTCTCAATCTAGAATCTACTCTGTAAAAGCTTAAAACAGCCTTCAGTTATTCTCCATAGTTATCTTAAAACTGTAACGTAAAGGTGGCAACCCCAATGTGTTTGGAAATTTTCATGGACAAAGAGAACTCAGCAAGACTTTGAGTCAAACACAATCTGTCTAGCCAATCACCCGTTTCTCATGGACAATACTTGCAATCCTATGAAGGAAAATATGCACTGCAATTCACAACATTGGTCTCAGGAAAGCACAATGACATGTGCATATCTTCTGTGGCGGGGATTCCAACCAAGCCTTACAGTTGACACGTATATGGGGACAATCTGATAAATAACGGGGAAAGGACATTGTTCAAATTACACATACCAAATTGCAAAGGAAGACTTTCGTCCACTGCCCAAATGTAATATCCCGAATAAGACGGCAACAAGCAGGACGCTGTTCCAGTTGTTTCCGGTCAGTGGGAGCAGTGTACCACGGAAAAGAAGTTCCTGCACAGACACATTCCATAATACAACGAAACAGAAGCATGAAGCATGATTGCTAATTTAATAAACTGAAGGACAAATAGAGAACTAAGACACGATTTGCGTAGTACCTCGCTGATTCCAGGGAGAAATGAAACTACCAAATAATCCACAGGTTCAAGTGAGGTAAGAACCTGCACATTCAAGGAAAGACTATACTGAGTAAAGAGGTTGCACAGCTTGAGACCAGTAGTTTGCAAGTACCTAAGAGACTGACATGAGGTTGATAAAAAAAAGTGGTCGTCCAAAGAACAATAGGCCACAAAAAAACCCCTCCAACTTTTATGTACATCTCTTTTTTTTTTTCCTATAAGTAACTATTTATGCATCAAGAAAAGCCAATCATTCATGCATATAAAGACCACTACACAGAGGAGGTGAAGTGCATACTACCTGCTGATTGGCTGCTTCACTAGACTCTGCAAAGTCTGGCCAAGTCCTCAGTAGTAAGTACCGACAAGATGATATCAGAATAACCAGTCCTGTAAGCAACTCAAGATGCCATGTCTCAAAACCAACTGTAAGCAAGGGGAAAGAATGATTCTCTTAAACACGTTTTAATTATCAAGCCGAGTCATCATCAAGAGAAAGTGACCAGACACAAAGGCAAGTCTAGAGTTTAATAAGGGTCTATGGACTCTATTTAGCAAAAAAAAAAAGGGTCTATGGACTCTTAAATTGTCCAGTTCCGAAACAAGAATTGGGACAGATATCTTCATTATTCAGATTTAAGGGGGAAAAAGATTGCATTTAGGATATGTAGCATCAAGTCTAACAAGAAATGGAACAGTGAACTTTCAACTAGCACCAAATGGCTATTGTAAAATTAAATACCAATGTAATTACCATTACTGTTATCCAAGCATCCCGTAAAATGAGCCATTAAAGAATAAGGGGCAATTTGATTATGTATGCATAATACAAGCAAGAGCTGCCAATGCAAGCATGCAGGATCAAACTCACTTAAATTATGCACACCCCCAGATGTCTACCCCTTTTATTGGATGTCAGTCCAGAAGTACGTTTAGAAAAGGTATCAAACAAAAGAGTACAATAATCAAATTTCTGGCTTCATTGTCTTATGCTATATAACCACACACCTAGCCAAAGTAACTTTCGGAAATTGATTTATGTAATGGAGAAGGTGTCATTCATATGGTTCTCACAGTTCAGTTTTACTTATTTTAAGTAAGTTATCCCAGCATTAAAACGCGGGAAAGATTTAAAAAATGCATCGCCAAGCAACCACCACCATTTTTAGTTGCGAATGCATACATGATATTTCCTTTGTGCAGTCAATCACCGGCAATCCTTCCATGAAGGCAACGTGAGATGCCTGCAAGTTTGGGTCGAGATTTAGAATCTGACAGGTGTAAAGTGGAAAGACAAAAATAGCTAAAAATTCCTACCAGTGAGGATAAAATATTACCACTCAAAGAAGGAAATTTCAGTAAGAAATGTAAAGATGAGAAAAGCAGATCGCAATATGTCTAGGCACCACGATGAAAATGGCCCTTTCATAACATCCAATGTGACCTTGGACATTACCCCGACACTAGAACATAAGTACACAATATGACAACCAAGCTAGCGATCCTGAAAGCGAGGACCCACCTCTCTAATTATAGCACCAAGAGCAACCATTAAGCCAGAAGTGACTGTACACGCCTGAAGGACAGTACCCCTGGAGGAAATGGATGTGGTAGAATTCGCAGAACTGTTGGAGGAAACATCTACACTCGGAGCATTTTCAACTGTTGAAGAAGATCTATCAGCAACATTTGTCTTGGATGAACTCCGGTCAACTTGCAGATCAAGGTCAATACTTTTCTGCGGTCTTCTATATCTTGATCTCTTCACTGAGCATCGAACTGAAGCACGACTTGTGCTTACTCTACACGCCTGCAGAAGGAAGCAGAATCATATTAGTTGATTGAAATCAAAACCAGCACGTGCTTTATGACTTCATGGAAATAAAGGGGGAATTCGAGAACCTTACACTGCAACAGGTGGCATGAAAATGCTTCGTTGCGTCGTTGAGGCCAACAAACTCCTCACCTAATTGAACATGTACATACAATCAAAAGCAGCCCCTTGTTTAGCCTACGGTGTCAGCAGACCCAAAAAAAAAAAAACCATAAATACGGATTCAGAGCCAGGTTCACATTTCACACCATGTTAAGGCCTGAGTACTAGTTTCAATTAATATGCTCAAGATAAAACTGTCAGCATGCCCACTAAAGTTGTATTTCAACAGTATTAGCTTAAAGTTTGCATTGTGAAGCGGGCCGAACTCTCGAGGTAAAACAATGAATGAAGTCTAATAACTAAAGCTCTCATTATGAAAGAGAGCAATCACGTGAGATCAGAAGCTCCGATAATCAAAACAACGAGACAGTCCCCAATGTCGGAAAGTCACCCACCATGAATCAATTTCCACAACATAACAACAAACCCAAGAAACATACCAATATCGCTGCCACTCAAAAAAGGATACGTTTTAGATAAACTTTCACGACTTGTAAGTGAAACCCACTTTTTTTTTGTCAACTCCCACAAACGAGTAGTCGTCACCGATCACTCCAAAACAGGGTATCCAAAAACTCCATCTTGACAATGAAATCACCGAACCCAGGAAAAACAAGAGACAGAACTGTGAGCAATTCATATCTTCGCATCCACAAAACCGACACCAAATGCTTCAAAATAAAGAAACGCAACCTCATGCCAAACAACTGACCCTTGAAGACTGAAGCACCAATAACATGAGTCGGAGAGGTATCGCCAGCTTGAGCCCAGCAAGCATCAAGAGCGAGCAAAGGCATGGCTGACGAATGACAACAGCCTTCAAAGCACCAGAACAATCGGGTTCTAGTTATCTGGGTCCAGAGGCCGGAGCAATCTTTGAACTAAAGAAAGCAAGAACACACGAAGTAAAGAAGAGGGAAGACAAAAGAACTGAAGGGGAATCACTGAGACAGAATCTGCCGAGCTTCGCTCTAAGCCGTAGACATGTTTTTTTTTTTTTTGCGGCTCTCGGAGCTTCGCTTTTGTTTGGATTTTGTCAGAAGACATCTCTTTTGTTTGGTAATGTAGTGTATGACTCTATGTGTCAGTTTCTTATAATTTAATAAGAGCCGCACGATTTAAAAAAAAATTTCAAAAAATGACAAGTAAAATACTCCGAATGTGGCATATTTGAATGACGGAAGTACGAATTTAACGACGGCCATACATATAAAAAAAATTGTCAGATGCCTAGAGGGGTCTTCACAATTACATCACGACTGTTTTAAGTAACCAGTGTAATTTTTTTCTACACAATCCACATCCATCATCATTGGTTTGACTAGTTAAGTGATTTTTCCAATCATGACCACCCAAATGAACGATAACGGACGAGGATTGTGTAGCAAACGGGATACCCAATGGGTTCGAGGTATTAATTTATGAGGATGGATCTATCAAGATGCGTGTATAAGCTCTCTTTAACAGAATATATAAAGTAAAACGTGCACCCACATAGCTGGGGAAATGTTCTTTTCACGAGGATTTGATGTGTAATCTAATTTCAACGGCGGAAAAATGAGAGATGATGAACCTCGCACCAAGTTAACCGCTCAGCAAGAAATTGCCTAGCCATTTCCTAGCATATGCTTGGTACTTTACCTCTACAATGTAGTATCAAATCTGACTGTTACCCTTTACAAAATTTTGTTAAGCAATTATACAGAGTTGCAAGACAAATCTCGAAAGTTCTCTATACTATCCATATCAGATCATCGGTATGCAAACTAACAAAAGTTGCCCCGAAAATTTCCAGAGAATTGCTTGCTCATCGTCATCTAGTGGATGGGACTATGCAACCATTCGACAATTCAGGGCTTTCGAATTCGAGAAAGCTTGTCAGCAAGGTCTTGCGAGAGGATTGAGCTTTCGAACTGCCGGGAGATAGTTTCAGGCGGCTCTCCGCGTCTTTCTCGATATTGGTAGCATCCTGTATGGCCAATATGATCTCCTGCATCCTAGGGCGGGAAACTCCATGCTGTTCGAGGCATTGGAGAGCGACTTCCGCGACTCTCCACACCGACTCAACCTTGAAGCTCCCGGTGAGTATAGGATCAACAATGCTCATCACATCCCCTTTGCGAATCAAAGATCTTGCCTGCAAAAGAAGCGTAAGCAACATGGAGACGATTGTCCAAACAAGCATTGCTTATTTCAGGCTATGTTCATGTTTGTGTAAGACTGAGCGCACATTGAGGAACAGAGTAATTTTCCAATTATATGTCTGAAAGTGCAGTTACAATTCTCTCTCTCTCTCTCTCTCTCTATTTTTAGTCACTGGTTTCTAAACATGGTGCAGTACAAATCACCAATCGATGAGGATAGGCTGATTCGGGCTCTCATCGTTCATAATCCATCATGTTCATAGATCATTCCAGTTAAGCTATCATGATCAATGTAAAGTAAACACCCATTTCATGTCTCGTCACTAATGAATCTACAAGTACATTAATAACTTCGCATCCTCTCCTTCAGGGTTGTGTCCTTCTGTCCATTACTCGGGACGTGCCTCATGCAGAGTAAGCACAATAATCTTACGTGTCTTGTGAACACACAAAAATCACCTTTTTCTTCACCTTCAGATCACATTTATTGTACGTTAAAAAATGCTCTTACAACACCGGTTGACTTGTTCTAAAAGCACACATGGCACTTTCTGATGTAAGTACAAGCCATGCTTCTCTTGACCAAAATCCGATGCCCCAGTACCTGTCTTGTCTCAACTAAGTTCTTTTTCTCTATATCTTGCGTGACTTCTGAACCTTCCATTGGCCTCCTAATCTCTCATTTTACAGCATGTATTTGTTGTTCTTTGTGTTTTAGGAGAGAATCCAGAAGAAGGTAATCCCAGCAGTTTTTTAAATAACAATGCCTAAAGCTTTTAGCAAGTGAAACAATGAAAGCAGTAAATCTCATACCCAATGGACAATGTTCCAGTCAGAACCATAATCTTCTGGCGACACGGGCTTTCTTCCAGAGATCAGTTCCAAAAGGACAACTCCAAAACTGTACACATCGCTCTTCTCTGTTAATTGTTGATTTCCATAATACCTGTGGGACAAAATATCAAGCTACATGATCGTGTCCAGGAGAACAAGTATGACAAACAGATTGTTAGCACATGCTTATGTATGGCTTACTCTGGATCCAAATACCCTACAGTTCCCCGTGCTACACTGGACACATGGGTCAAATCCTCCTCAGCTTGTCTTGAAAGCCCAAAATCTGATACTTTTGCTCTCATATGCATGTCTAGCAGGATGTTACTCGTCTTCACATCTCGATGAATGATGCTTGGGTTACACCCCGTATGTAAGTAATCAAGACCTGCATACACCTAATTAGTCTTTTATGCTATTGCACTAAAAACAATACATTGAAAAATTGCGTTGCATGTGAACAAGAAGATTCGTTTGCAATTCAAACCTTTCGCTGCATCTTCTGCTATACTGAGACGACTAAGCCAGTTTAGCTGCTTTTGCTTGACAGAATCTGTTAGAATATCAATGATTAAACTGCCTCTTGTCCAACTCTCAGATTTGACGAAACAGGAAAAACAAAAAGAACATTTGATAGAGATCAAACCGTGTATGTGATCGCGCAAGGTCCCATTGTGCATGTACTCATATACTAAGATGCGTTGGTGCTCTTCTTCGCAGTACCCAACTAAAGGAACTAAATTCCTATGATGGATTCTTGACAAGAGTGCGACCTGCAGGCCCAATCCACTGGTTAGTGAACCCTAAGCCACAGTGACCATCTGTGTAATATTCTCATTTCATGAAAACCTTGTGATGCAGTAAGATAAGAACTTTGAAAATCCAGTTAAATGCTCTTTCACAGTGTCGCTCTTCCACTGAGACTCCTTCAGCCAATAATGCTGGAGATAAACAAATTCTCAGGCAAGACTTCTAGCCTAACCAATTACAAAAAACCAGGGAAGTCTATAGTACAGTTTCTTCCTCATGTTGGTCATCCCATAACCAACAATGAATACATTCCATAAGCTGTAGCTTTCTGAGGACACAGCTCTACACCATGATCATGCGGAAGCACTATACGAGTCCATTAAATCAAGTAAGCACAAGTCACAGGTGGGAATGAGATCAGGTTCAAAACCATAGGACTGCAAGTCTTTTTTTTTTTGGTCGACTATGATTGCAAGTTTACACAACCAGAAAGAGGAAGAG
The DNA here is from genome assembly GCF_021117445.2 of Syzygium oleosum. Taxonomy (NCBI): domain Eukaryota; kingdom Viridiplantae; phylum Streptophyta; class Magnoliopsida; order Myrtales; family Myrtaceae; genus Syzygium; species Syzygium oleosum. The sequence continues at coordinate 18,346,369 of NW_026607487.1, forward strand.
AGAAAGATCAAATAAGACACAGAAAGCAAGAGGATGTTGACCCTTGCTGTTCTCAAGTAGATCAACAATCCTCAGATCAACAATGCTCTGTTATTATGCTCTGCACTGGTCATTCTGAAATTAAAAAGAGCTTTGGCAAGTTCGACATTTAATAGCCTCTTGTACAAGAACCCAGCCGCCTGACAGTCAACATCTCTTCTTCCATGAGAAAAAGATATCGCACTTTCTGCTTGTCCCAGTTTTACACTTTAACTGGCTGGTTTAAAAGATGGATTCAAGTGAAATCTATGAACACTTGTTACATTAACACATGGCACATTAGTTCCTCAGCCATACACAACACATCTAAAAAGTGAAGGTTAAATGTGCGTTCGCAAAAACAGTACGTCTCGAAAGGCTTAAAGTGGAAGTACCTCAGTCACAAATTGCTGGTGCCCATCGTTACATACATCAGCCATGATCTTTACAGCCACCTCTTTTCCATCTTTCATTCTTCCATAGTACACTGATCCGAAGCTACCTTTACCAATTTTCTTTGAAAACCTATCGGTAGCTGATTCCAAATCAGAAAGCCTTATATAGTGCGAGCCTTCTTCCCTTAAGTGGCCATCTCGAGCAATTGAATATGCAGTCGAAGTCTTAGTGCTAGTACGCAAGGAATCACCTGAATGGCACAATGCAAACACATAAGTGACACAAACCCAATCAAATCAATACGAAATGCAGCTAAATGAACCTATTGATGTGAATACCTTTATTATTGCTTTTCTGGCCAGACTTCCTTCTCCGAAGATTATGCAAGAGTAGCAGACTGCCTAGAAGCAACAATATCAAAACTGCAAGTACTCCAATTGAAGCTCCAAGTATCCACCTGAATTGCATCTTCTTCCTTGAGTGTCCATGCAATCCAATGTTTCCCCTGTACCTGCAACACCACATAGCCATCGGATAATTTCAGATACTTCAGCATTTTTCATAGCTTCTACCAATGTATAAATAGCATATGGTATTGCAGATAAGTGAGTGATTGAGCATGAAATGGTGCTTTTTGCACGTGATATGTGTTCCAACCACATCTGCAAATATATCAAGAGCTTATTCTGGCGTTATTATTTAAGTTGGATTGCCATGTAAAAGTTTATAGAAATTCCCATTGCTTGTGTCTTTGACGATATTTGAAATTGGTTTGCCATGTACAAGATTAAGATGATTCGAATTGCTTGTGTCTCTTGATGATATTTATTCTAGTAAACACATTGATGCACAATGTGGACGTAGATCCATGTGCACATAGAGATGCATCATCTACCATGATTGAAAACCCAAAGTTAGCAACATGCAATGTGATGTAAGAGTTTCTAATCACATTCTTCAGCTTCCTTTTTTGCAGATATGAAGTCTTAGCAGCAACCAGCATCCTTTTCACACTATATCAAATTCCATGTTCTAATTTTGGAAGTATTCGAGCAAGAGAACAGGAAAATTTCATGCTTTGTACCAAAGAAGTCACCAGCTGACCAATTTTCGAGACAACCTCTTGTTGTCAGCACTGGCAAAAGAAGAAGTCTACTCACCTGAATTTAATTTTTGCACTTAACAGTGCTGGAGGTATTTCACCAGTGAAAGAGTTGTTTTCTATATTCCTGTCACATGTAGAATCATACCATTACGACATGATTCATAGCATCTAGGAAACAAATCGGCATCTTAAATTATACCTCAACAACTAGAACTTTGTCACATCTAAACCAAATGTCAATAAACAAATAGCGAAGGGCGGCTAGTTGCCACGTACAGTTCAATTAAACTCGGTAAAGTCCCAAGGTAAGAAGGCAAGGGACCAGTCAATTGATTGTTCTCTAAATGCCTGCAAGTTCACCAAAAGAAAGCAGGAAATGGTTGTTTCAGACATAAAAAGAAGCTTCACTCAGGTCATATCGTGTACCAACAAGGTGCATGAGCTTAAATTTTGAGATCATGAAAAAATAACTTACACAATCTGTAAGTTGGTGAGGCTGCTCATATCAGGGAGTTCACCAGAAAATGAATTTCCACCCAGCCATCTAATAGATAGGAAGGAACGAACTGAACAAAGCTGGGTATTCAAAATATAAAAAGCAAGACTTTTGCAATTGTAATGCACTTACAATTCCGTCAACTGCACCAAATTATTAAGCTGAGAGGGGATTGTGCCCTTTATGCCCCTTCCTGACAGGTCTCTGCTCAACAGGTCAGTGTATCGTATTAGCTATAAAACATTAAAAATATTAAAATAGAGAGTACTAGACTTGTTCGCGGATTAGGTCCGAGGAGCAAATGAGTGAGCAGGGCCTGAGTTTGCCTTCTGCCTGCCTGCTCATGCCCGAAAAGGAATAGGCAATTTTATGGAAATAGATGCACTAATTTGAGAGCAAAGTTAAGCCTAATCTCGGGCCTGGGTCCAGCCATTTGGCAAATATATTAAGGTACTGTATAAAGTAGAACACTCTTTAGATTATGAGCTGTAATAGTCCAATATGACACTAGTTGGATCAGCCTTCTCAACCATGACATCGTCCAGAGTTTTCAATATTATTGATATTGCCAGTGCCCCTCATATTCTGTAAATAAAGCCATCAATGCACTACGTTATCAAGTTATTAGTAAAGATATAACCTTTGACTATTTTCTCTCTTGCTCTCTCTTGAAGATCCCAAATAAGTCGAAAATTCCTATAGTCTGACTAGCACAATCAGCAGGTATTACTTAAGGGACAAGCTCATATAATACTCCACATCATGAGACAAAAGGCAAAGATGATGAGGTATTAAATTCAGAAAATACAGCAGGATCAAATGAAGAGTTGCATAGATGACTAACAACACGGGGAGCTCACATTTTTGTGATCCTTGGTGGCGTCATCGAACTACAAGTCACCCACTCCCAAGCAACAGGAAGGCATGGATCACCTTGATCTGTGAAAACGTTTCCACTGGACATAGAGTGAAGGGCATCAACCCCTGTCACTGTTCGTGCCAAAGTCTTAATCAGCAAGAGTCATGCCACACTAAAGGCTTCAGAAATTATTGAGTAACAAGACCTAATTGACACTATTAAAGATAAAGAACCAGTGAACTCACGATCTTGCCTATCCGTCCTTGAAGCAATCCGTGCATATCTGCTAATTTCAATGGCATTCAGAAGTGGCCCTTGGGTAGAATCTGACGTCTTTTGAAAGGCGAATGACAGAATGAAATCCAAAGACACGTTCATGTAGCTTGGTTCGTAAAGTCGGTAGCTTCCATTGGCATTCTCAACAATGTTCACCACAGCAGTGTTGTAGTCACCCAAGGCAGGATCCTTCAATGTGAACTTCCGGGTCTCATTCGGCCCTAAGTCTTGGATTTCCGCAAAGTATGCATAAGCACGGGCATTAGCTGGAAAATCTTCCAGGTTCAGCCTATAGGTAAGCAACCCTTTCGTGCCAACGACAGCTGTTTGCATCACTTTAACGGGTGGGTGTTCTCTGGTACTAACATCTATATTTTGCGACGTGTTGATTCTCTCTGTACCAGGGGCTACACCAACCAGAAAATTTTGCCTCTTTGCCAGGTCTGAGTCCCAAATTCTATCATAAGGATCATCCGGGTACCTAGAAAACTACGAACAAATTAGCCCTCGTCATATTCATCACTACTTACGCTTACTCTATCAATTGCGAGAATCCAGTGGCAACCAAGATTCCCAAAATTTAAAATTGCTGCTGGCTTCAGCTAAACATCTACCGCGCAAAAAAAGATAAACCTTTTCGGACAAGAGCCTTTTACCTCAAAGCCTCCTGTGTCAGAGCCCCGAAGTTGACCCTCGCCGCCACCTCCAAGAAGAATTCATCCTCAAAATTAGTGGTGTACATCGAGAGACTCAGTGGCCTGAGCTCCAGAGTGGAAATGAACGGAGCCCCGGTCGTCGCACAGCAAAGGCACACATCGACCGATCCGGAGGGTGCACGTATGATCATCTCCTTCACGTAAACTCGGGAAGCATCGAAGATGGTCACGGTCGTCCACTTGGTCGCGTCCAAGTAGAGCTCGAACTTGGGGTACGTCGCCTCCGTTTCAGGATTTCCGTACAAGAATGTCGTACGGACGATGTATCTTCTTCTCTCCTCGGTTCGGAGGGTGTAACAGTATTTCTTGCCGTCTATTGGGAAGTCTCTGCGTGTCTGGTACTGCACCGAGCTTCCAGTGGAGTTCTTTACCGCCGAAGACTCGCCATAGTTCATGAGACCCGTGTCCGAGATCCATGTGAGCCCTGTTGTCGGGTCTGTGGAGTTGCCGGCTCCTCCACAGTCTATACTGACGAACTCTGCATGTGAAAAAACAGGACGAATTTCTTGAACTTAGTGAGCCAAAGGAACAAACTTTCCGTGAAAACTTGTTCATGTAATACGAGAACAAAAACAAACTCGAAGATGGGAGGTTTTACCAGTAACTTGGCACAGAGCGGACGGTGTGAGCGCCAGAAATATGAGCAAGATTTGAGAAACGAAACCCATTAAGAGACAAGAGAACAAGAAACTTAAAATGCTTTTGGGATCTTTGGACACTCTGCCTAGCGTGGGATTTCTAGCATTGGAAGAATCAACAAAGCGTGTGTGGTTGTGCTCACTGCTCAGTTCAACTTCCACGTCGCTGTCTTCATTGTGTTGCTGTTCTACTTCTTCCACTTTTGGCTTTTGCTTTATGGGAGTGATGAGCGCTGTAATATGCTGGTCGCTCATCATGGTTCCATCTTTAGCTTTCGTTTTGGAATCTCCTTTGCTTTTCCAAGAGAAGACAGCTTTCAAATCCTACTTTACTTCTCCTCAGGGTTGATTGAGATCGCAATTCCATGAACCCAAGATCAATATGTTTAGCAGAAGACTAGAAGATTTTTTTTTACAGTAAGATTACAAAATTGTTACTCTGACTCTTCGGCGGAAAAGTAAAGAGTTCTTCAGTGGAAAAGTAAAGAGTGGGTAGTAATTTACATGATATGCACGATTCATTGCGTTCAATTCAGATTTCAGATGTGGGTCCAAGAAATTTGAGGTGGTCGGTCTATGTGGTCCGACAGTCTGCTACATGCACCCCACTTATTAATCTGAATGACTCTTGCTGTTTGACCATTTCATATCTTTGAAAGTGAGAAGATTTTGCATGCTTCCAAAATAAAAGTAGTGCGCATGATGTTTTTACCTTTGGGAGCGATTAGGGTTAAGCAAGATCTCTCGAAGGATTATTACATCCTATACATCTTTTTTCTTTGAAATGTAGTTTGTTCTATTTACAATATGATGATCCTCACAAATCTTTCTAATAAGGGTTTTGGGATTGATAAGCTCACAGCTGGTGTCTTTCACTTTGTAGCACAAAAGGAAGACATGGGGTTGCAACCAAATACGCTTGAATGATTTCTCTATTTATCTCCTTCAGTATTTTATAAACATAAATATTAGGGAGGCAAAAGGGAAATTCAGAGAATAAGAATTGCTAATGGGAAATAAAAAAGAATAAGCAAAGCTTGTTGGGAAAGAGAAACCTAGCCATGCCATGCAAAAGCATGTATTGAAAAGCAAGAGAATGGAATCATTGCTCGGAAAAGTATTTCATAATCAGCTTTGCTTTGCTTTCTTAGTTTCCTTTTGCTTTCTAGCTATCAAAGAGATAAATTTGCTTTTTGTGGCTGTGTGCAGCTTTTTAAGGCTCCATGAAAAGGCACTCCACTCGCCAAAGCCCTTTTGGACGGACCGTGCACAAGATCAGATGGTCCCCATTCCATCTGAGTGCGCGATTTTATTAGGGTTCGGTATTCTTGGAATGATGTGGATTTCAGAGCATGAGCAAACTCTCGTATGAACTTGAAACCATAGCTCAGATGCAACTGTAACAGTTGAGTATCACGAGACCTACAAGATTAATGGTTCTAATTAATTGCGATCTACAGCAGACCACCGTCCATAATCAGGGTCAAAGAAGCTAGGAAGGAATTTTGGCTCGGACACCTCACACAAAATTACCTCATTTTACGACAAACTGCATGTGCTAATGTATAAATCGAAACAACACTTGGTCCATCTTAGGGACACCCGGATTGCATCTGTATGAAAGCGTAACAGTCTAGTAGCATGGTCTTTTATAAATGAAGATTGAAACTATAATTCATAAGGTCGATTGGTTGATGAATTATGTGCGCATTCAAAGCACTGCAACAAACAAGCATACGGCGACTAATGCACATTCAATGTTGTCCCCACCCATGATACTGGAAAAGGATTTATTGCAGTGATTTCAGCATGGCCCGTTGCTGACATATTAGTCATATTCATATTTATGGTTTATTAGTTTATAATTTATCCCCTTTGATCTCCACAAATTTCATTTTCACTACTTCCATCAAATCTTGCATTTCATCGAGACCCATAAATTCCAGTGATTGTCATTCGGCATATATTTATATTTCGGCAATGAAACAATTTCTCTCGCTTGTGGAAGGTGAAGTCACCTTCTTGACTTTAGCCTGGTTCGTGCATGATTGGCAGGTGGGACATTCTGTCACTCCTTATTATTCTTCAATGATCGTCCTAGTATTTCCTTCTCTGAAAATTAAATCATCCCATCATAATTTTTAGGCTTAAATTAGCTTTGTATAGAGACATAATTTGGAGGCAAATGACAGCCCATATCCAATGTTGGGTCATGTCCAAAAAGAAAGAAAAGGATAAGATCAGAAGATTCATGAGAAAGTGAAGTCATCCCTTTCTTTCCTTCTTAGTCTGCAAATGTTTAAGCACTAAGCAAACTCTGTCTCTCTGTCTCTCTTCACAACTTAACAATCATCACTATTCATTTTCTTTCACCAAAATTCTCCTCATCAGAACCAAAAGGACAGTCCCCTCCAAAACACCAAAAAGAGGAAGGGAAAGAACCCAAAAAGGATCAATCTTTTGCATCATCTCCCTCTCACGTCTTCCCCCGCCTTGTTTGCTGATATCAAACTATGTGGCAAAAGCAGCCAAGCACGTCCTCCTTCAGAGAATCCATCAAAGCTCTGGAAGCTGATATACAGCATGCCAATGGCCTGTAAGTCCTCCCTACATGCCATTAACAGCCCGTTACTACAATCATGATTTTTGGTTGATAATGGTTAAAATGATCGTGTTCTGTAGTAGAGCCCATATAGATGGTGAACCGTAGCTCTAAGAGTTTATGAACTGGTTCTGTAACAAATTTCTTGTTTCTCTCTTCTGGGGTTTGTTCCATGGAGCTTGTTCTTCTAAATGGGCGGTTAATAGGCACTGTTTTCTTGGAAGTTGTTCAGCTTGAGCATTGGCATTTTGTGTTTGCAAGAAAATAGCCCTGAACGGGAATTGGGGTCAATAATAACATACAGATTCTCATGCGAAAAGATTAAACAAAGAGGAACATTAGGCTGCAATACTCAATGTTCCTGATTCTTCATCATCATCATTTTCCTTGCGCATGGAAGTAAGTTCAACATGCTTGGTAGGATGTCTTGTTGTTCTGTTCTGTTATTGCAGTAGCTGTGTTTCAGGATTTTGCTCATTCTGTGTTCAAATTCTCGTTATGTCAATCCAATTGCCAGGATTGTTTGCTCAATTTGGCTTCTTTAAACTCTTAAAGCTGATTAATCCTCTCTTTCTGTCCATTTCCCCTGAATTTCTGACATTATACACAAAAAACTTGTCTAGTTCCTGCTATCATTGGCACTTCAAACTATCATCCTTTTCTATTTTACAGGGCAGCTGGTTTGCCGAGAGATTATTGCGGCGACAGTATACAGATGAGATTGTCATACAGTCCTTTTGCACCATTCTTATCGTTTCTGATTGAATGGATGGATTGCCGTTGTACAGATTCCATCCCAAGTTATTTAGGCCTTGTTCAGATCATAATATACCAGGTAAGTTTATTTCTAATAGTGCTGGATGTCTAATTCATGAATTCTCATACCAGGGTTTTTCTTTTTTATTTTAAATTTCTTGTCAAAATCGTCTAGGTATATGTTGATGGCATGCCCACAATGTCTTCGAAAGAAAGACAAGCCTCTCTGAGGGAATTTTACGGTATGTTCTATTTTCTCTTTTCCAAGTTTACCAAAAAAAAGGGGGAAAAGATGTGCTGTTCCCTATGCTGAATCCTACACGCTACTATATGTAAGAGATTAGAAACTTTATGCAGCTGTTATATATCCTATGTTGAGGCAACTGGAAGCCCAGTTTATCCTAATTGAAGATGACAATAAGAAAAGAAGCCAAGCGGTGGATGTTTCAAGCAGAAAGTGGGCTGAAGACAAGAGGGGGTTTGGCGATAAAGATATTGACAAGGAAGATGAATGCGGCATATGTATGGACAGTTTTAACATGATGGTACTGCCAAGCTGCGGGCACTCCATGTGTATCAACTGCTTTCGTGACTGGTAAAGGGAATGTTAATGTTTCTTTTACATACAGAAATTCGTATTTGAAGTCCATCAACATCCTGCACTTTATAGGGACACCTTTTCTGTTCGAAAAAGCCTGCACTTTTTCCGTAATCAAAAGTGTTTATGCTCTTGTTTGTGTTTCTTAAATGTAGATTCGCCACATGTAAAGGAACCGGTTACGACCCTTTAGTACTTCATCCGTTTACTTTTTGGGTGAACTGTGTTGAAAGATTTTTTTTTTCGTTTGGTGTATAATGCATTTGAACTTCAGGAATGGGCGATCTCTATCCTGCCCCTTTTGCCGCGACAGCCTTAAGAGAGTTGGCTCAAGAGATTTATGGGTCCTCACAAGTGGCAACGATGTTGTTGATGCAGTTACTCTAGCGAAGGAGAACCTGAGAAGTTTCTATCTTTACATTGAGAGCCTGCCTTACACAACACCCGAGACCCGTGTCATTGTTTTCGATTACATGATGTTCTGATAGTGAGGAGGACTGAAGAGTTTGACTGTACATTCTAGGTAGAGATATTGCTGGCCTTCCATTATTAGTGAAGCCAAGGTACATATATGAACGTGGAAGGTCAAGCAGAAGCCAAGGTAGCTGTGCATAGATGAGTTCATTCCCGATTACCAACATAATCTTGGAAATTCAGGTAAAAATCAGGTGGATTCATATAGTCCTGCGTTCCCTCCTCTCATCGTGGAAGCAATTCTTACGCTTCTGTGAGAATGAGAACTAGATGAGTAATGTATAGTACAGAAACAGGGCATTGCTTGGCTTTCAACCCAGCTATTTTGGACCTGAGTACTGGAATGCAAATGTCAAGCTCTGGGAGGATGGTTGATGTTTATTGACCCAATAAAAGGCCTTTAGCATTTAGTCTTCTGCTTAATATTCATGGTACAGGCGAAATAATTTATGATGCACATGAAACTAAATCATCTTTCCTGTGCCAACTTTATTGCAATAAAGCATTATATTATTTTTAAGTGAGTTAGATTCTCTTTCGTTGCACTCTTCTGTTTTTCTTAGTACATACATTTCCAGAAGCTTTGTATCTTTAATGAGAACTTTCTTGTCTACATCATTGGGTTAAGAGCTCGAGCCATTAGATGAAGGGTGAGGAGTTGACGAAAGTAATGCTTGATTTCTCCTAGAAAATGGCAATAGTGATAGGTTGTTACCTGTTCCCCGTCGATTAATGTGGTTGCTCTACGTATTCGATTATAACTCTGCTGTCCCATAGCATGTTTAGTTGGATATTTATCATTACCCCCAGGGAAAGATATTGATTGAGTACGTAAAATTCCAGCTTTTCATTTACCTCTTGGAGGATTGTCTTACACATTTAGATACCTCGCTGATTACTTGCTAAATTCTAACTTTGCTGAAAGTTCCTTGTCAAGCATCCTCCGCTGGTTTCGGGAACTAACTGTTTGTTCATATTTAGCACGAGGTCTCGGCTTTCCTTCTCTAGACTTATTACAGAACAATTTGTACATTCAGCCAAAAAAATAAGAGAAATCGAGAAGGAACAATTTTATGAGAAGACATTCGATGTTACTAGAGTTCTGTTTTTTCTTCTCTTCTTTTTTATTTCCACCAAGTTTTGTAGGGAAGAAGAAGACTTCTTTTATTTATAATAGCCGAACAAAGAACACCCTTTCTATGAAGCTGAAACTAGGCTCTTGACAAGTAGCAGAATCTATACTAGTGCATGCCATAGATCCTTCACATAAGACTAAAATTTTTTCACTTCGAATATATGTGCATAATTTCAGAGATCTGGTGGTCGTGGGAGGTTTAATCACCTCAGTGTTGACCACCACGAAAATGCTATTTTTGAATGCTTCCTGTTTCACCTGCTTACACCTGGATATTTGGAGAAGCATTTTCTTGCACATTCCTCTGTGGTAAAAATGTCCGGTGATTGGTTGTACTTTGGCTAATCTTACGGTTGACATGGTTGGGGCTCTCGGCATTGATCTTGATACGTTGAGAAGGCCGAGACCTTTGGCATTTGTCTGGAGTTGGCTGACCATCGAGTTTAGATGGTTGTGGTCTGGTAAGCGAGCACTGCAGTAAATTGAACAAACAGTCAACTCCAAAAAATAGCAAAGCAACCTTAATTGGGATCTCTTATTCTTCACCTAAGCGATAGAACTAGAAAAATTTATATATTGAGAAGATCTGACTCTTTTCATAACCCTTTTTGCAATATGGACAACATTTCAGCAAAAAGTGAACCAGAAAGAGGTCTTAAATGGCAGTGTTAGAGATTTAAATAATATAATCCGATGGTAAGATTACAGTGAAAGCCATTCCCCGCAGACTACAAGAAGCTATTACTAGTGCTTGAATGAGGAAAAATAGCGTGACTGATCATATCTATGAGGTACCTTGCTGTGAGGGCATGGTGATTGAGATCCTTGACATAATTCGTCATTCTTTTTTGCTTTGAAACCAAATCCGTGCTGCAGTTTTCTGACATCTTGCTGTGCTTTCCCCTGCATTGACAGATAATTGGTAAGCGCAAACTCAATGAGGCAATGAAAAGAAGTAGGCCAAACTTATGGAATATATCTGAATGACAGCCTCCTTAACTAGTAGGCCTGACATTAGAGCCACGATAAACTAGTTCAATCAATGCAGTTCTTTTTACTTCCTAGGATCTGTGAACCCACTATGCAATTATTTCCTCACTACTGCTGATTGGTTGCCAAATGTACCTTGTATGTTTGCAGTGGCTGCACTTCTGCCTTCATAACTGGGTTCTTCTCTTCCTGCTTCTGAAGAAAATGGCAACACGAGAAAGAGATTCATAAGCTAGGGAAGTTAAAATGAAAAATTCGCAGCCTTAATAAGGAGGTTGACGAATCACCCTCATCATGCAACTTATAAGGTCTTGATTGAAGATTTAATGGCATAGTTATACCTCCTTTCTTTTTGCAGCTCTTTCTTCACTCCTGAAGCTAAAAGGCGAGCACACAGTTGTTGATCGAGCTTTGCTTCCATTTGTACTTGCGCATTTCGAGCTGCTGTCATTAGTAGGGTCAGAGACAGTTCAAACATGACAAAACGAAGAAAGTATATTGCTTTTGTGTGCGAAGTGATTTGAACGCTAGAGCTTACTAGAGTAAGAAGAAATGTCCAGCTGAGAGTATTTGCATTCAGTTTTAACTAACAGATACGAAAGAAACTAACAGATATGAAAGATCCCGACAAAATTGCGCGAGAAACTCTACATAAACACCTTTAATTAACACGAAACTTTTTCACTGAAGGGGAATTTGATTCATCATCTGTTGTTAGTGCTCCTTAGATTAACTTGTTAAGTACAGTTTTACTGCTGGTCCAAAAAGTATATGTACACACCGAGGATGGCCTATAGCTTAGTAGCGAAACTGAAATGGTCAGACAATCAAAGGCAAAGTACCTTCTATCTTGTGATGCAGGAATTGCAGAACACACTGACTTCCTTAAAGATGCCTGCAAAGTTTTTAAAAAAGAACACTCAAGGTCATGACATTTTAGAAAGGGTACTTCAAGTGCAGGGTGCTAATGCAAGTGCTTCAAATGAGAGTAGGAAGACATAAAACGTATAGAAAAAAGAGACGAGCAGTACTCGAGTTTGAGCTTTCAGAGCAATTGAATTGTCCTTCTCGATTTTTGGGGAAGCATTGCACTCTTCATTTTTCCTTACTTGTAGAAACTGCTGAGAACTCATTTTGGTGCTACTACCACCAAGTGAAGCTAAATTGATCGACATGTGGAGAGATTTTGAAGATGATCTATACTCCTTAACCGAGCTTCTGACCGTCTGAGTCTGACTGTTTGGAACAGTATTGTTTACATGTCTTGGACCTCTTGGTTGCATAGATGTCATTGCCTTTGCATGTGGAGGCGGCAATCTCAGCGCTCTGCTTTGAGTTGATGACTTCGAGGAAGAAAGCGCTTGCTTTTTCTCACATGAAGTTAAAATCTGCTGATCAACAGGTGCCTGCAACAACAATAGGTAGAATTGATAAGTCAAGAAAGGCTACGCATTGAAGGAGAAAGCAGGACCAAGCAACAAAATTACCTGATCTGGCACATTGATCTTTTGGGAAGCCGTACTATTTGCGGTGAACTCTGGATTATCAAAGTGACTCTGGTCTTCAGATGGAGACAAGAGCTTTTCAGCAAGCTCAGCTTTTACATTCTCAGGACTTGCAACCTCTGCTATCTCCAATTTGCTTCTTTCATTCATTGGATTTGATTCATCTTTATCACCAGAGGAAGTTAACATAGCTTCAACGCTATCTTTCTTCAGATTCTCATCATGGGCATCAAGAGTGTCTGCTTTCGCCGATTCCGATTCCCCTGTAGACTCAACCCCTCGAGTGTGGATATCCTCCAGCCTGGGAACATCAGAGTTTGGTTCTCCCACTTCCTCAATCTGTGATGTCGCTTGTGTCGCAGCCTTTTTCTTGTAATGTGCTTCGAAATAGGCTCTCTTCTGTGCAACGGATCCTGGCTTTGAGAATTTCTCAACTTCCTCCAGGTAACGATTGTGAGAGAAGGTCGACCATTTTTCCCAAGCCAACGACTCAGACATAAATCTTCCAAACGAGACAGACTCCGTGAGTGCGCGAATCGGGTCGCCCTGGAATTTCCCAAATTTTCATCTCCCCAGTAAGTTTATCAGAAGTCACTTGAATGAAATGTCATGAAGGAAAAGAAATGCAGAAGTTCCCAATCAATAAATCAAACACTCTTCAGCAACTAATAAACCCCCTAAAGGCAACGAATTTCCGTCCTCAACAGCCTCAACGGTCCGAAAAAACAAGAGGGTCCTCGCGCATTTTCTCTCCCACGAATCTCACAAATCGAATAATCAAGAAAAACCGTAACACAACGGTGGCCGCACAACCGACCATCGGAACGAATAACAGTAAGAAAAAACACCCCTTTAAGCAAATTCTCCGCAGCACAAAAACAAACTGAGCCAACAAAAGGAAACACCAAGACATCACCGGCGAAATGTGCGGAAAAGTTCCGCGGCGAACTCACCGGCGCGGCTTCACGGGAAGCATCAGAAGGGTGAGAGAACGACCTCCGAAGGCAAGCAGACTCCCCCATTTCGATCTCCTCAGCGCTCCTCAGCAAGGTGGAAACCCCCCGCAAAAGATCCCACCTTTCACAGCAGAATCACAGGCTCCTGGTCCGTTGAGAGAGAGAATTCAATGTAATTTGCAGAGAACGAAGGCTTTTCAAGTGGGGAGCTTTTATACATGGCTTCCGACATCATATGACTTCCACTCCAACAGCAAAAGAAAAGAAAAGAAAAGAAAAATGTCGTCTTTAATGGGAATTCTCTCTTGGAGGGGTCCCATTAAATTGGAATTAAAGGTTGCCCAACGTCTAATTCCTCTTCTAATCGCCCCGCAATCGACAGGGACGCATGGATTCAGATGCAAGTTGATGAATGAGAGGATTTCTTCATTATGTTGTGGGACGTTCATTTGACCTTTTGGCAATGCAACGGCTCTCGTCTTTCAATTATTGGCGCGTGTTTTTTCGCTTGCCCTTTTTGTTTTGATTTCTTTTTCTTTTTTTGGGTTGCGATCCTATTATGTATTTATTTATTTTTGGGTTTTTCTTTTTGGTTTCTTTGGTCGCTGTCCATGTGAGGAACAGCCGAGTTGGTCTGGCCGTCGCGGAGCCGGGTGCGGTGGTTCCAGGCTCGAGTTCGACGCCGGGGTTCGCACGATAGGGAAGCGCCAGAAGAAGGGTTCGACTATCGAGACCCTCAAGTCCAGTTTACGCCGCCTTTCTCAGCTTGCCCGGGACCTAGGTTCGGCCGCCGGGCAATTGGGGTTCGGCCTTTTGGGAACCGGATTGGACCACGGGTTTTCGCGTTGGGCACCGAGCATCCACCTCTGACCCTCACGGATTCATGTGGCATTGCCTGAGTAAGAGCCTTGGGAGAATCGAATCGGGACCCGGACGCTCGGACGCTCGCTTACAGACGATAAAAGTTTCAAGTTGGACCAGAAAGGGTCACTTTACGATCAAGTCCAGTTTAGTTCTGAGTGGCCCCAAGCTCCATTTTTTTTTTTTTGTGGAAGCTATAATCCTTTCTTAATTAGAGTATATTAATCCTCTTTGTAGATAATCAAATCTGTTTTGTTGGAATTTGATAATCCAAGACTCATTTTTTTGCAGAGTATAAATGGATTTCCTACTTAATGAGAAAACTTAGCATGAGTTTCTTATCCTGCCGTACAAAAATAACAAAGATTCAGTTTTTTCGAGTTTTGGTCATAATTTTGGAGTTCGCCTTTAGACTTGAGCAGAAATTTCACAACAGCCTCTACCCTCAATGCAGCTTTGTTCTAGAAGAGAAAAAAAGATTAAAAGAAAAATAAGTCATACTAGTTTGGTGCGGTTTCGCATAAGAAACCAAGAAGCGAACTGATACTGCTAGTTTTAAATTTTAGGAACCAGGAACGAAAACTGTTCTCATGGGAACCGCCTAGTATTACTGTGTTCAATCCGGTTCCCGGATGAGATTGGGACCGGTGATCACCCCTAGTGGTAAGTATGAGGTCCACGGGGATGAATCCGGATCCGACCATTGAGAGACCCAACCATCGTGGGTCCGAATTAGTAAACAATCCGTACTTTTACATGGTAATAGACTTCAGTATATTCTCAATCCATTTTAGTTCGAAGACGGCTAAGAGTTCACTTTCCTGTTGTAGTACTGTTTGGTCTTGTGGAAAGGTGACTAACGAAATTAAATCTGCGGAGATGAGTATGGTCGACTGCTAGGACATGTTGCCGAAACGAGAGGGAAGATGAATAGTCTGATCTTCTTCGGCTTCTGTCAGTGCTCCTCTTCTGAGATCAGACCTCAGGTAATGGATCCATCTTACTCAATTGCTCTTCCCACACCGCATCAAACCTTCAACTGGAAAACCCAGAAGAAGAACAAGAGAAGCACGTTTGCGTTTTGATTAGATAAGAACTTCGATTACGTGCCACATGAAAGTCTTTTGCATAACAAAGCAACACATTGAACGTACAGAGATTTACATGCATGGTGGCGCTTCTGTTTCGGGGTCGTTTTTCCGAAATAAGATAGGCCGTCTCGGGAGTACATGCGCAAGCTCAGGTACGAGGCATCAGCATCAGATACGTTGCGGAGTGCAAAGTTCATGAGCTTTTGGTCCTCTTCAATCGTCCATGGACCTCTCTTCAGCCCTACCTTCTGATAACAACATGGTTTTCTTCTCATCCCTTGCTATTGGGAGACTAGAGAGATCAGTAATCAAGATCAGTTCATGCCAGCAATTAATAGCAATTGAACCAATATGTACGTATGCATATATACATGTTGCTGAAAAGAGCATTTAAGTTAATTATTTGTGATGGCAAAGATTCTGCCAGTTAATTCTGGGAATATTGAATGCTGTTGTGCCAGAAATAATGGTCTATAACGAATTTCATATTGGCACGTTCGAGTCTTTCTCTTCGTGATGTTGTCCTAAATAGTTGATAGATATGGTAATTACTCGTACACATAGCAAATTACATAAGATGATGAAGATTCTTGGTCCTTCAAAGTTTAGCTAGCTTCACAGGGACAGAAGTAAAGCAGATGTCGGAATCCATCGCGGTGCCTAATATTTCAAAAGCAATCTCCATCGTCATGTCCAGCATTAATTTGGCACAGCGCAAGGAATGGCTCGGCATGGTTTGAGAAGACGGCAAGAAAGGTCGAGTGATTCGACCTCATATGCCGACATGATGACCAGTAATAGCTACAGAACTGCTGAATGTAACTACATTACAAAGGACATCACAACATAGACAAGTAGGGGCAAGCCAACACAGTTCAAATCTTCAAATCGAACCGTTGTCTTTCACTTAAAACAAGATTTTGCATGCACTCAGTGTCTGGGAGTAATTGTACTGCAATTTAAGAGGAAGTTCGACAACTTTGGTACCCCAGACTCAGAGAAACAACAACGCAAATCGCCACTCAAATCATTGGCTAATAATGAATTGGGCAATGCAACACAGAAATTTCCGAATCTGTGCGGTGAGACAAGATTACAATGACAGTAGAAAGAACGAGACAGAACAAATTTTCATATAAGATCAGATCCTGTAAGATACATCTTCACATCGAGCCGATGAATATGAACAGATGAACAAATAAATGGTGACTATACAATGGGAGGAAAACGCTTCAAAGAATGGAAACAATCATATCTCTGAAGAAAGCTTCAGCATTTGACGAAAGATATGGCAATACACCAATCATCGTGATCTGAGTCTAATCTCCATGTACTTCTTCATGGACAAGCATATATAGTCAACCAAGCAAAGTTGTCTCACAGCTCTGAATCGGCCTTCCTGTCCATGATAATCTCCCTCAAAATATCTTTGGTTACTTCGATTCGCCAAACTAGCAAAATTTTCTTTCCTAACCAGTTCAGTAAGAAAACTCGAGACCTCTGAGTGAGATGTACTTCTTAACCCATATTGCTATATCCTCTGCACACGCTCGAGCTTGCGGCGTCTGAAGCAGCATATCCTTAGTGGCAAACTCATGAACGGTGTCCTTATAATCCAGCACGGGTGCATCGACATTGAACTTCCGCAGCTCTGCACAGTAAGCGATGGCGCGGTCCCGCATCATGTCGTGTTCGGCCACTACCATCACAGTCGGAGGCATGCACTTCAAAGGCACCGTTCTCGAGACAAGAGGGTTCACTGCCGGATGGTCAAGGCTGAACTTTTCATCCGGTAACAAGAGCTTCAATGCCATGTTGCGTATAGCCTTGTCGTAGAAGTAAGAGTTCGCAAGCTTGACCTCGGAGTTCGTGGGGGTGGTCCCGGCAAAGAAGGGATACATTAGGACTTGAGCCACCACTTTGATAGGGTCAAGGAGCTTCCCTGCCTCTATGGCCTTTTGACACACATATTCTGCGATATTGGCGCCGGAACTCACACCGAGGAGGACGCACCTGCTCGAGAATGATCGATGCAACTTTAGCTGACATTATTATCAAAAACAGCAAAAAGGGCTTGCAAATGGACTCTGGACAGCAGCTAAAGTAAAGCAGCAGTAGTAACCCAATTTGCTTGCAGCAAGAGTGATTTCAGAGAGAGGCATTGTCCTAGAAAATGTTATGTAGCTTATGTTTGAGTTACCGGACAAAACTGGAGTTGGATGAACTGCGAGAAATCGAAGGCCTCTTATAAAGGTTCTTATGAAATGACCATGCGCGATGTTTCTCGCAGAATCACAGATCATTCTCAATCAGTGTCTCATACATATTCATCCGATCACAACAATCATCAACCATTGAAGCCCACATATCATTAATTTTAGCACATTTCAAGTCTCACACTGTTCAATATGTATAACTCCTCATTTAGCTCCCTCTGACCAATATCCTATCCTCCTATGAATCATCTTATCCTGGCTCACTAAAGAAAATGTCCATCATTGAACATTACCTGCAGAAACTTAGTCTAGTTCCATAAATGGTTCGGATACAAATGTCCCTGCACCTAGACAAGCATCAAATTTCGCAGTCCCTATGAACGAATTATCCGAATGTCAATCGAGAATGAGTCGTCAATCCAAAAACAATGCATACCAATTTGCTATTTATGCATCAACAAGAAACATAATCAATCACATTAACATATTCAGATATGAAAGCGATTAGTCAAGAAAGCAACAAATCACCTGGAAGGATCTCCATGAGCAGCGAGCCACGGTTCGACCATCGACACGCCGAAACTGTCGAACACATGGCCCTCGACCCCGACGCTCCTCCTCAGTTTCCCAATGGACCGACTGCAATCCGCCAAATTCGCCTGCTTCGCCAGCCAATTCAACGCCTTGGCCCCGTCCTCGAACGCCGCCGGGTACTTGCTCTCCGGCGCCAGCCTGTACCCGACCGCCACCACGATCACGTCGCACGCCCTCGCGATCCTCCGGCAGAACCCGTCGTTCTCCGCCGAGTTGTGCCCCCCGTTCACGAAGCCGCCGCCGTGGAACTGCAGCATCACCGGGAGCCTGACGCGGCTTCCCCCGGCCGGTGGCGAGTACCCGCCGTACTGGCCAGGGCCGCCGCCGCCGCCGCCGCCGGGGGGCGCGAGGACGGTGTCGGGGAGGAAGAGGCGGAGGGAGAGGGCGGAGGAGGGGTCGATGTGGATGTCCTTGGTGGCGGCGCCGCCGACGAAGGAGGGGTTCGCGGGGGCGACGGGCTCGTCGAGGCGGGAGGCGACGCCGAACTGCTCGCCGGGGCTTGTCGGAGGAGGAGGAGGAGGAGGGGACTGGGCGAGGGCTTGGAGCTTGTGCTTGAGGTGGTACTTGAAGAAGAGGCTGTACAGCTTCACCACCGCCGTCGGCATCTTCACACAGAGAGAGAAAGAAGAGAGAGAGAGAGAGAGAGAGAGATTGAGTTGGGATTGATGCTGGTGACCTTAAGAGAGAGAAAGAGAAGGGCTACATGGGAGGAAGTAAGAGACTTGTTCAATTCAAATTTCACGACGGCGTGTTGAGAAACGGGAGGCGATGAGGAAGACGAAGAACAGCAGCAGTCAGAGGAGAAGCTTCTCTTCTCTTCGTTCGTCATCCTCGATTTTTACCTGCGATGCCAATGTCGCGACGCGCAGCGTGTTCGGAAACCGGACCGGACCGGACCGGACCGAACCGAACCTCCGCCCGGTTCGTACCTTTGCCCGATTTAGGTGCTTCGATCGCGTACGGCTAGAGAGAGCAGTCGGTTCGATTTTCTTCATCTCTAATTTTCTTTCCAAAACCAAAACCCTTTTTTTTTTTTAAAGAAAAATCGATCCTGTAAATTTTAAAAAGAATCACCTACAAAACTTGCTGACGTAGCATTAATGCCGTTAACTATTTTCTGACATGAATTTTATTTCATCTATTTGCCGATCGGAATTTGTTTTCCCTTTTTCGCAACTCTCTCTCTCAAAATTTTTCTTCTTCTTCAGACCGACAAAATTAAAAAACCATGAAATTTAACAATCGCAAACAATGCTTAAACTATGATTTGTATATATACTCACGATCACCACTTGAACGGCCATGGCAGCCTCAAGCTTCGCACCTCCAAAAGATCTATTGAGCATAGACGCTCTGAACTGAAAGCTCGATTAGTCATGCCTGCCACGAGCTTTAATCGAGCGACCATGACCATGACATCTACAAACTTGAGCTTGAATGGCCATGGTAGTCGAAAGCATAGAGCTTAAGCTTGTGACTATGGTAGCTGTGATGGAGATCTCTCTCGCAATTTTGCTTTCTTTCATGTTGTCGGACGTGGCGTCACATAATAATGTTGAGCGAATCACATCACAATATGTGTATTCCAGCGCCTGTGTAAGAAATTAGCAATTCAGCAGCACATTTCGAAAAAACCGACGAGAGAAAATGCATAACAGAAGGAGTAACAGTGACATTTTTTAGAAAGTAGAGAGACGCTTTTGAACTAAAAGAAGTAGATGGACGACCCTGATGAATTGACAAAGACAGAGAGACCAACGATGACATTATCCAAATACATTTAAGGATTATTAGATTTACGCATTCTCTCGGGCCGTTTTTAAGAGCGAATGCTTATTTATCTCGAATAAATTTTTCTTTGTCAGAATATCTCGACTAATTATTCAGTATATATTTGAGATTGAAGAAGAAAAAGGAAAAACGAAGATGCTTGCGAGAAAATTTGGTGGGCGATGGCTAGCGACGGAATGGGTGGGTTCGCGCGTCCGACAATTGACAACGTGAATGTGCGGTGGAATGATTTGGCTCCTCGCTGGGCTGGCGATGGAGAGAAAGAAACAGAGTCCTTCCCGGGTGCACGTGAACCTGCTTTTTGGTCGGTGGGGGGGGGGGGGGGGGGCCCTCCCGGGGTCATTTTGATGTACGGCTGTCGATGCATCAGGAGCGTAGCAGCAGCATCGTACGGCGATGCGCGCGCGAGCTCGGTTGCGGAGCCCATGGAGATGTGCCCCGACGGGTCACACCCACGTCATCGCACCGGAAGTCGGGGGGGTGGGGTGGGACCAGAGAGGGGGAAGGATCCGTGTCGGCGGCGGTATAGCGACGGAGACGGACCAACCTGCGAGAAAAGATGGCGCGAACTGTTTCGTCATTTTCCATTCTTGCCCTCGGATGTTCGTGGCAAAACAGCGAAAGGCCACAGGGTAATACAGTAAATTAACAATAATTAAGATACTATGGGTGCGTTTGGTACAGCATTTGGAATGCTACTTTGGGAATGCAAATGCCTTTGGGTGGAAGCCCTTTAGGAAAAATGCAAATGGCGTTTGGTAAAAACTCATTTGCAAAGCTATTTTGACCCAAGTGGTGTTTGGTTAATTTTTTTTACAAATGGGCTTTGAGGGGGTTTTTTTAAAAAAAAGGCAAAAATACCCTTCGCCGGCTCCGGCGAAGGGCTACGGCTCCGGCGAAGGGCTACGGCCGCCGGCGAGCCAGATCTGGCGCCGGCGGCCGTCGCCCGTCGCCGAGCGACCCCGGCGAGGACGCCGACCTCGGCGACGAGGCCCGAGGTCGCGCGACCTCGGGGCGACGAGGCCCGAGGTCGCGCGACCTCAGCCGACGGCCGCCCGGGTCGCGCGACCCAGCCGACGGCGACGCCCGGGTCGCGCGACCCAGCCGACGGCCGCCCGGGTCGCGCGACCCCAAGCCGACGGGCGCGACCAGCCGACGGCCGCCGGGTCGCGCGACCCCAGCCGACGGCCGCCCGGGTCGCGACCCCAGCCGACGGCCGGCCGGGTCGCGACCCCAGGCCGACGGCCGCCTGGGTCGCGCGACCCAGCCGACGGCCGCCTGGGTCGCGACCTCGGCGACGGCCGCCTCGAGGTCGCGGACCCAGCGGCCGCACACTGGCGGCCGCCCGACCCCGAGCGGCCGCGCCTGGGCGATCGCCTGACCCCAGGCGGCCGTCGCCTAGGTCGGGCGACCTCGCCGGACCTTCGCCGTTCGGGCCCTTTGCCCTCGCCGGAGTCCCTTTGGTGAAGAAGATGAACAAGAACGAGAGGGCAAAGCCGGAATATTGAAATTTGAGTGAGGGTAGTTTGGGAAGTATAAAAATGATTTTGGCATTTGGTTCAAATTGAAAGTCCAAAGCTAGTCCCGATCGCATTGGGCTTTCAAGATTGAAAATGCTAATTTTGAGCATTTTCAATGCTCAATGCTAACCGTTTGGTTCAGCATTTTTGGGAAGGGGCTTTCGGGGCTGAAAGCCCCTTCCCAATGCTGTACCAAACGCAGCCTATATCCCCCTCTTTCTCCACGTTCATTTTCTACCTTTCCCATCAG
This sequence comes from Syzygium oleosum, assembly GCF_021117445.2. Taxonomy (NCBI): domain Eukaryota; kingdom Viridiplantae; phylum Streptophyta; class Magnoliopsida; order Myrtales; family Myrtaceae; genus Syzygium; species Syzygium oleosum. The sequence goes on from NW_026607487.1 coordinate 18,368,212, forward strand.
TACTTTAGAGAATTTTGCTTCTTCCCACCTTACATCTTTGCCATCATTTCATTTTCAATCTCTTTATTTTCCTTTCTCCCTTAAATCGGGGGCGTTTTTGTAATTAAGAATTTTTTCGTATTACTAATCACCTGTTTGTTTCGCGAAAAATGAATGATTTGAAAAATATTTTCTTAAAAATGATTGCTTGTATTACTTGAAATTAATCAATAGATGAAAAGTATTTTTATTATTGATAATAAATTGTGTCTAAACATTTTATTTGACAATTTTTTTTTTCGTTCGTTCATTTTAAAAGGAAATATGAGCGATTTATTTTTAGAAATTATTTTTCAAATTATTTATTCTATACTAAACAAACGCACCCTAAGAAAACCAATTAAAAATAGTAAATTATAAACATGGTCATCGAGACTTATGTTTCAATCATCAAATACATCAAATTTTCGTGTTGTAACGAGTGTCCTCAAAGAGAGAGTCAAAGCGAGCACATTGCGATATAATACAGTGGACAACACAGAAGTAGTTTTGTGGTAAAATCCAGTATCACCACGAATTATCGTCGCCATCCATTTTGCATGGTTTGTAATTGCCATCTTCATCACGTTGAGCTCTTATTGCAACTAGGGGTGTGCATGGAAACCGGACCGGACCGATCGGTTTTGACTGCTTACCTGTTTCAAATTTGCAGAACTAGAGATAATTGGTTCGGTTCTCGATTCCAGGTGCGGAACCGAACCGCCCGGATCGATATGTTTTATTTTTCCTTTTATGTTAAAGAGTTAAAAAAACAGGAAATTGCCAAAGCCCTAAAATAGATTAGGCCCACTTGGGAACCGGACCGGATCCGGTTCTAGGGTGGAATCAGCCCAACCCAGGATCCCTAATTGCAACACTTAGGCTCCGTTCGTTTGGCGGAAAATATTCTTCCGGAAAATATTTTCCGGGTTTTCCGGTGTTCGGGGGGCGGAAAAAGTTTTCCGTGGGAAAATATTTTCCTTCTCCTCCTCACAAAATAGCCTAAGTCTACGGAAAATGACTTCCGCTTCTTCAAAAGCGGAAATCATTTTCCGGAGCTTCTTTTTCTTCTTCTTCACTAAGGTTGCCGGCCGCCGCCGGCCGCCGCCGCCGGAGCTTCTTTTTCTTCTTCTTCACTAAGGTCGCCGACCGTCGCCGCCCGTCGCCGGCCCCGCCGCCCGTCGCCGGCCGCCGCGGTCGCCGCCGCCCGCCGCCCGTTGCCGGCCGCCGGCGGCGCGCCGGTCGCCGGCCTTCGCCCGTCGCCGGCCCCCACCTCCGTCGCCGGCCGCCGCCGCCGCCGCCCGCCGCCCGCCCGCCGCCGCCGCCGGACACCGGACGTTGGCCGTCGGTCGCCGCTACCCGCCGCCGCCGGTCGCCGGGCCGCGCCGGCCGCCGCCGCCCGGTCGTCGGCCGCCGCCGGGCAGCCGGACGTCGGCCGTCGGTCGCCATCCCGCCGCCCGATTCTTTCAGCCGCCGGACGCCGCCGGTCGCCGGCCGCCGCCGGACGCCGGACGTTGGCCGTCGGTCGCCGCTGCCGCCGCCGCCGGTTGCCGGACGCCGCCGCCCGCCATCAGTCGCCGGCGAAAAATATTTTCCGAAACTTTTTCATATTGATCGCCGAACACTGGAAAATTATGTTCCGGGAAAACATTTTCCAGGAAAATGACTTCCGGGAAAATATTTTCCAAAAGGAGAATATTTTCCGCCAAACGAACGGAGCCTTAGTAATAAATATCATCAACTTAACTTTAAAATAGAGAATTCAACATCCAATCCACTAATGAGGGGATTTGGGCCTAAACGGTCCAATCTTGGGGTGGGCCTATCCCCATGGGGCCACGACACAACCCTCAGTGGCCCGATTCCTATCATCTCAGCCATCCGTTCATGGACCTCAGGCAATGCACTGCAGAATTAGGTGATCTCGCAGAAAATCATAAGATCGGTTGCACAAAACATTTGAAGCGAGTCCACTAAGTACGCGTTGAACTCCATTGATTGATTTATTGACAATATGTAATATCTATCTAGATGTACTCGAGAAAAGTCTACCGTGCAATTTTCTATTTTATGAGTTTATATACGATCATCACGATGGATCTTGGGCGTTAAAACCCTAAATCTGTAGAATCACCTGGATGAGTTAAAATAGGCATAGTATGTGCATTTCTTGTTAGATTTGTACACGAAATTAATGGCAGGTTCAATTATCTCTATGGATAGAACTTATGAAATTAGTCTAGAATAATTCGTTTTAGATCCGTTAGAATGTCTGCCGCAAATAGAGCAATCAATATGTGTTAATTAAGTGTGAATTTAGGACAACATTTGAGTTAATAGGATAAATAGATTGAGATTTGATGAAGATCGTTTTCAAATACGTGTGGGAATCAATTGGATTAGGATAGGTCGTAGGCTTGAGCGTGAAGTAATCCTAGTTGAACGGAAAATGACAAAGAGAAAGGCAAAGGAAATTGAGAATATATATCAAGACAATTGTGGAAGAGTAAGATCTTCCAGAAAGTGAAGATGATGATGGCTTCATTTTTAACTGATTACAGGAAGACATCTCATGAGTTTCTATCACCTTCCTCGGAAAATTCAACTCAGAGTTTTTCTTTTTTCCATTTATCATCATCGTCGTCGTCATCATTATTATTATTTATTCTCCTCATAGAATTTTCTACTTGCCATTTGCATAATCACATTATTTTAGTATGGATTTCTGGTAGCAACCACGTAATTTGCTTGCTTCAAACAATCTTCCAATCGGTAAGATCACCGTCAACTGTTCTAAAAGTTTAAGTTATTAGATGAACATGTGGTATAATATTTATATATTTTAACACTCCCTCCCACACGGACCTCCTAGATAGTAGATATCATGTGAACATTATCAATTATTTTAAAAGCTTAAGTTGTTAGATAAATGCGCGATTTAATATTTATATATTCTAACAAAAAGGGTTAGTACTTTTGTGCCATGAGGAAAAGTAGGGTTTGACAATCCAAAACGTTTATTAAAGGTGATGAAGCTAGAACTGGGGATCACGAGTTTGGCTTGCAATTTCGAGTTCGTCTGTTGGAAGAAAAACTGTTTTCGGGAAATTATTTTCCTACTTTCTAGTGTTTGGATGACGGAAAACTACTTTCTTATGAAGTAACAATCTAGAAATTCTTGTCTAAATAAACCTTTTGGGCGATTATGTGTACCGGTCGGGTCGAATACTCATGACCATTTGTCTATGTTATATACATTCTCGTTGATAAAGTAACAATGCGTGCGAACGCTGATTAGTTGGTTGAAGTCACCCTTATCAACATAACCCTAATTTGAAGAGAAAGTTATTAGATATTTTATTATTTCGTGGGATATGGAGTAACCCAAGAGTTTAGTGTTAATAAGTCGCCACCGCCGTCATCGCAACCGCCACCGCCGCCATCGTAACTAGTCGATCCCTGCTTTTGGCGTTGGTGACTAGCTAGTGTCGTCGAGGCTCCTACCAACTAGTTTTTTTCTAACCACGTCGTTCAAAAAAACTTAGCAGATGCACAGCCTGGCAAAGTTATCTATTGACTTTTCCAAAGTCAAAAATAAGAATCCAGCGCTGCTCATTTCTTTCGGTATTCCTTCAAAAGATTCACCCTCGCTCTTCATGAGGAATGACGAAACACATTTAATATTTTCCAATCAATTTCAGTGCAATTTCCATACTCACACGCATTGAATTTTTCCGCATTTCCCCAGTATTTAATTAATTCAGTCGTTCAATCAATATTCCTCCAAAAAAAATTAAAAAAAAAGAGAAACAATTCACGTGCTTCTTGTTTGTCGCCTTGCGTTTACTTACTGTTCATCAGTGAGGTAACATGAATTTCGAGACATAGTAACTTACACGGAAATGGAGGAACCATCCATACTTTGACAAGGATATCTTCATTAGTAATTCCTCTATCAATATAATATAAAAAGAAAAAAAAAGGAATTAATCATGGTTAATGTTAATTATACGAGTGATCTTGTTAATGGGTGCCCTAAGAACACTGGTTTAATTATATTTAATAGGTAATGTTCTCATTTTCAATATATGCACGATACGAGAAAGGCAATGCATTGAAAATGGTAATTTTTTTTTTCTCGAGGTGTTTAACAATTGCTTTAGATATTAAACCGCAAATTATTTAGCATCTTAGCCTTAAACTTTTAGAACAATCGGAGCAGTCCTACAAAATCTTTCAAGATATTAGAGCAGGAGATCCGAGTTCGAAGATGAATGGTTTTAAGCTGAACATTCATCTAGAAATCCCAAAAATGTTGCCAGCACCATCATCCAAATTCAACTTTGCAAAATATGTTTTTCTTTGCCTTATTAGAGGAGAATATTAGGCAATCATGCGATTCGTTGACGTTAATAAATTCATATCCAGGGATCTCGTAACCTGTCCCGATCATTGGCAATTTGGCAACTTGAATTCCTCGACTTCAACTTGTTTATGTCCTGTTTTGCAGGAGGAGCTTTGTTGTTCCCAGTTTAAAGAAGACTGACTCACATAGGAATGGATGTGAACGGATGAATCTGTGACATTTTCATGCGAAAGACGGTAGTCATCTGTCGAATGAATTTAAACCCTTCATCGAGCAATCCTGCAACATAAACAAGATGTTGCGGAAGATATACCACTCCCAGAATTGAGTGTCAACGGTTCGATTTGGTTCGGGTTGGGTTTTCCATGACACCCGAACCGAACCAAAATGGAAGTGTGATTGACCTGACCCGAACCGATACCCAAATCGCATATAGCCCAAACCGAGCCGAGATGGAAGTTATTTTTTTAAGCAGTTAGATGAGTGTGTGGTTTAATTAATTAAATACTATAACACTCTCCCGCACGCGTAAACTAGACTTTGGCCTAAGACTAAGCGTGGAAATATATAATAAGAGATGCAAATAAGAGATCTAGAAAGATTTGAACTCAGCTGCTCATGCGTTGATGCCACGTAAAATCTTGTGAAATCATTATCGGCTATTTTAAAAATTTAAACTGTTAGATGAAAATGCGTGGCTTATTTTTTAAATATTATAACACATTGATTGGTTTTATTTCAAGTGGACCGTGCCAAACGGGTCCCAAAATATGTTGCTTAAATTTAGTTTAGCTTTACAATTTTACTGGGTACTTCAATTGAAGAATATACTCTTCCAAGTGACAACCCCCGACAAATCGGCGGAGATTGTATTCCTGCACATTCCCTGTTGTAATATGAACGCGGAAGCTAATTAGGATCTTGCAAATTAAGTTACTGCGAAATCACTAAAAAAATAAATAAGGAATAATAAAAAACACTAAAGATTTACATGGTTCGGTTATATTATCGGTACCTATATCTAAGGGAAGAGCCAGCAGCAAATAATCCACTATAAACGAAGAATCAGAATTACAATCGTTTATTCATACGCTTGTATATTTCCTACACCTAGATTAAGTTTAAACTCAAAGTGTTTATAAATAAACAACTTACTTTGGATGGAAAAGCACAAATCCGCCCGTGTTCGAAGCTATTCGTACGACTGTCCAACACAACCTACTCTTCTTTTCCTTTGCGTTCATCCTTGTGCGGCTATATCAAGAGCTCACCGTGCGGCTCCATGTTCACTATGTTGCTTCTCGTTAAAGACCCAAGAAACCCACTGGCCGCACCTAGAAAAGAACAAGAGGCCAGAAATTAAAATTATTTTACTAGATCAATTTGGACCGGACTATTTTTAACTGACCCAAATCCGACCCCTCACCGGTTTGACGGGTCTAGACATAGTATAGCCTCTTTCTAGCTAGGGTAAGACCCTAACGAGTTTTCATTCGTCATGGTGATGGGCGTATTGCTACTTATTTCCTTGTGTTTGGTTAAACAATCAAACGAATTTCATGAAAGCTCACTATTCTAAACCCTCTCATTGATTTGGTTAGTTAATCAAAAAGAGCGGCGGAATTGGGAACCGAACCGGTTTTCTCCGGAACCAGCCTTGAACATGTTGGTCTAGGCCGATTCAGTTCAGGTCTCAGGTTGGATCTACCAGATCCGATGCTCATTCCACAAAATTAACTGGTGTCAAATGATTATCAGTGCCTATGGGAATTAACTGGTGATAAATGATTAAAATTGAGGAATCACAAGCCTTAAAAGAGAAAGGACCGCGAAAGAAACATAAAAAAAAAATGTTGAAGAACAGAGAAAAAAGAGGACTGATGATGCTGATGGTTTTAAGCCTAAGTATATTCATCTGAAAAACCGAAGAAGTTGCCATCATCTTCGTCCAAATTCGACTTTAATGCGATTCGTTGACTTCAATAATCTATACATAGAAATCTGGTAATACATCCCGATCGTTGGCAAGCTGCCAAGTTGAATTCCTCGACTTCGTCGAAGAAGATTATATATACATATACATGTACATATATATGATTTCTTTGTTTGATTTTCTTCTATAAATTTTATCCAATGCGACTTGTTGCATTGAATGCTTTAATTTGAAATAGACAATGCCAAATGAAACCACAATTTGATATTTAATTTTTTTTTAACAATTTTGACTTGGTACTTCGAGTTCGATGGAAGGATAATCTCTTCAAAGTGACATGACAACCCCACCAAATCAACGGTGATTTTATTTCTATACATTCCGGAAAAGAAATATATGACAACTAGATTTAAATCACTGCGAGCTGTGTCATTCTCCATCTTTCACTGAATGAAACTTTATCAAATTAACCAAGTTTCTGATTGGTACTTACCAATATGGACATAATCCATATTCGAAAATATAGTTGCAAATATGGTTTGAAAAAAAATATTGCGTATATCAAACTTTTCATAGACTGCTTATATTATAAGCTTTTTTGCATAATGTACCGCTCACATGTTGATGTCAGCTGCCATCCATACCCACGCCAATAAAGTCTTTACCCTCGTCGTCGATCAAGTGTATGCCGTGAGTATGTTATATGCGCTACGCCGTATCTCGACGGTTAGATCTGATGGAACAATAAAATACGACGGTCTAGATGAGGTTTAGCTCGTATAACACACTGAACCAAATAATTTTCCCTCGTTGTCTAATTTTTTCTTTTCCATCGTTTACGAGAAGCTGCATCGTTACAGTGCGCGTGCGTGGGTGCTAGGCAAACCAAATCCAAACAGGGTGTGGTGTGATATGAGCTCAGGTTTTGTTTCTCTTTCACTGATCTCCCTAGCTGAATACATCGAGTTTGAGATGCGGGTCCATTGAACAAATAATTATGAACTATAATTTTGACCTAACACATGAAAGGTCGCAATTACGACGACACTATCGGATGAGAATGACGATCCACCAATGTCCACAATGTAAATAGATGTCGACACTATCGGATGAGAATGATGATCCACCAATGTCCACAATGTAAATGGATGTCATGCACACTTAATTTATAGAACACGAGGGGAAGATGTGAAGATGGGAGCACATATTGCTGGATTTGCACATCCTGTGTACGGCTGTACACATTTTCTTTTTGAAACGAATGTACATGTTGGCGAAAACAGCCAAATCCCAACTCCATGTGGTCAAAGTCAACGGTTTTCCATCCCTTGGATTATGCGATACAACATGGGAAGATACATGAATTAGTAGAACGTGTTGAAGCCACTAACCAAATAGAAAAGAAACGCAAAGTCTCGTGCAAATTTCCAAATTGATGGATGATATACTCTTGGGTCGGTTTCACATTAATTTATTGTGTGGACTTGTTCTATGGGTGTAATCATCCTCAATTTCGTCTTTTTCGGAAAAATTACCTAATTAATCATAAATATATTGTACGGATGTCAATTCAGTTCTAAACTTTTCAATTTTGTCAATTTAATTCTAGATTTTTGCCCAAATTTCCGGTATAGTCATTCCCGTCAATTTTCATAGGCGCTGATGTGATGTCTCCGTCACATGAACGGTTTCTTTATGGCTAAACTCATTGTTGCCTGCCGAACCGGCTAACGTAGATTAGCATTGCTTAATTAGCATGATTATAATGAAGAATTCGATGGAGAACAAACGTGGAGCAAAGGAGAAAAGTTGTATAGTCTTGAAGGGTTTAAATTAAGTAATCCGAATTCAGAAAAGTTAAAAATGATAATTTGGTGGAAGTAGTTTGGTTATGATGATGACATTGAAGTCCCTCTTCCCTTAATGATTGCACGTACTGTTCTTTCTATTAATATAATTATAAGTCCACATTCTTTAGAAATGAATGTGGATACTCTTCGTGATCTTTAACCAAGAGGCAAAATAAGAATTTTCTGTAGAGATTATACTAAGTTGCAACACCTCCCTTTCTGAAATACTTGGGAAAGAAGTAATTCATTTGAATTTTATATTTAACTTTAATCAAATCAAGTTTTAGACTTTAGATTTCAAATTTGATTTTTCCTCATTGATGAGGACGAGTCAACTTTGTATGATACTAAATAATAAGAACTTAGAAGATTTAAGGCTTTATAATTAATTGGCCTCGTTAATGAGGGGGAGTCAAGTTTATTAATTCTAGCTTGACAATTATGGTTTGGTTTTTCTCTTTCTTATATTAATGGGTGGTCAGGGCTCTTTGAGGACCTGACTAATTTCCAATGGCAATGAGAGTCCCTTGTCTCACACACCTCGGTAATATCAAAGATAAATACATCTGTGATCCTGAGGCAACCTCAAGAAAAGGCGTAAGTGTGGTGATTTGAATTTAAGTTTTGAGCGAGAAGACGGACACGCTCATCATTTGAACAATCTCTTGGGGTGTTATTTCCTTTCCTGTTCAATTCAAGAGGCGGAAATTCGTGTTGTGTGCTCCAATCTGCATCCCGAAATTCTACGGTTTTTCAAAGAATCTTGAATTTCAAGTGGCAAGACTAGGCTGTATATAAAATATAAATAAAATTCTATATATCGCAATAAGATTTGCAAAATAATGAACTTTAATAAGGTGGTGCATATGGTGATGCTATACATTTGCAGCATTAGTAATAACATTGGAAGAAGGATTGGCTAATTAATCCGCATGTGCAGGAACTGTGTCGATATGTGTGATTAATCACTCGCATGGTCCTAAGTATGACCTTAAAGAGTTTCATCCTAAGGTTCACTCGGACCTTGGAATCCTTAGGATGTAAAGTAACAAGGGAGTATAGGTGGGAATTGGGGGTGCGAATAAGGAACATATCTATAGAGCAGGTCTCGCAGGGTGAGAATAGGCTGCAGAGACCCTAGTAAGAGCAAAAGCTCTATTCCTTTGGTGAGGTTAACTCTTAACCTAACACCAAGGATCCAAAGGAAGCCCATTTTCGTTGCACGTGCCGCAAATCGGGTACAAATAGCGTGCCCTTGATATTATTCCAATAAAGACTTTTTGTTGGGAAGAGGAGACTCCATTTACCTAATACGATATCCACGTAATAAAACATTTTCAATTATGTAATCCAATTAATGCTTTGAATTCTCATTTGAGGAGTACCAGTGAAAACGGACTTCCCTTGGGTGGGATTAAGTAAGTTGACTAAGGGTGCGATTAGTAACTATTCTGTTCCTGAAAATAATTTCTGTTCTGAAATGATTTTTTTTTATTCTGTTCCCGGAAACAATTTCTAAGTATTTGAAAACGTTTGGTAATGGCCCAAAATTTCTATTCCTGGAATAGAAAAAAAACATAAATGCGTTTGGTAACTGCACAAAATTTCTTTTTATCAATAATATTTTGATATTTCTTTCTCTTTTTTTTCTTTTTCTCTTCTTTTCCTTCTTGGCCATGGCCGACGACTAGCCGGAGAGGGCGTCGCGGCCCTCACTAGCAAGGGCCGCCATTACCGGCCATTTCTTGCCCTCGCCCGAGCTGGCGAGGGCCACCCTCGAGGCTCGCGGCCTAGGTGAGGGCCGCCCTTGCCGCTCGCGGCCTGGGTGAAGGGGACCTCGCTTGTGTCCGGCGAGGGCCGCGATGCCCTCGCTGGTCCTAGCCTGTGGCCAGCCGCCGGCAACCCGACCATAGCCAAGAAGAAGAACAGGAAAGACGAAAAAGAAAAAAAAATCTTTTCTATTTCTCATTATTGTTCCTAAAATCAACAACCAACTTTTTTTTGCTTCTTCATTTTGTTTCAAAACTTATTCTGGGAATAAATTTGTGCCCGAGAACAAAAAATTTACCAAACGAATTTCTGTTCCAAAACTGATTTTAGGAACAAAAGAATAGAATCTATTACTATTTGGTCAGTTACCAAACGTACCCTAACTCATTTCTTTTTGTCCCCAAAAAGTGGACAATCCATTCCAAAGAAGAGAAAAGAGAGTCGATACTCTCACCCCGTTCATTAAATACCGAAAAAAATGTAACGAAAGGACATTAGCGCGGATTTATTCTAAACCTTTTGATAATTTACCAATATTAAATCATTGACGTGCATACTAGTCATCCTATGTGACATGACCGACGCTTACTTAGACAATTTTTGTAATTTTTTTTAAAAAATAATGAATTTTTTCTATTTTTTATTCATTTATCGATATTAATTTACGTTCATTTCATAGAAAGTGAATAATTTAAAAAATATTTTTCTAAAATAATCGCCATTGCTTACAATAATTATCATAAGAAAAAAAATTCCATCGTCCACAAAAATATTTAAACGTAATTGTTATTGATAATAAAATATTTTTCATTGACTAATTATTTCAAACGATACATGCAATTATTTTTATGAAAATTCAATTTAACTTTTACTATTTGTCTTGGGACTTCGATAATATTCTCTTCAAAGTGATGACCCACATCTAATCCACCGTCATTTTATTTCCGCACATTTCGAAAAAGAAAAAAGTGACGACTAACGAGCTGTATTCCTTTCCATCTCTAATTTGATGGAACTTCGTCGAAGTATGGACATAACTCATGTTCAAAAATATGGTTTGCAACCAAATTTTGTTTTACTTAACTGAAATTAACTGGGTAGAGTAATTAGTATATCATGTTGACGCACAATATATTGGTTCAACTTTTTAAGAGAAGGCGCGGGTCCTCCGATGCTAATGGGCTCAGACTTGAGTTCTTTCTCGGTTATCTCTCTAATTGAAAGTATCGGGCTCTCGTGTTGCTGGTCCATCGATTGATTAAATCGAAACTGTAATTTCATGCACATACGGAAGGTCGGAAACCCGATCAAACTCAATTCACACCTATCTTTCGTCGCAGCGAGTCCATCGAACGATCCTCCAATATATACACATTGCAAACCAACGTCATTCACACTTAACAAGAACAAGTACCAAAAAATGTAAAAATAGAAGCACCGATTGCTGAATTGGAACTGTGAGGTTTGATGGGACCACTGCCAACTGTTTTAAAAGTTTAAGCTGTTAGATGAAGGTATGGTTTAATATTTAATTATTCTAACTCTCCTCCTCATGCTTAGTCTGGTCTTTTTACCTAGTACTAAGTATGGACATATTAAATTGGAGAGGCAAATAGGGCCTGAAAAGATTTAAACTCAGGACCTTCTACTTTGATACCATATGAAATTTAGTGAGACCACTACCAACTATTCTAAAAATTTAAACTGTTAAATAAATACATAATTTAATATTTAATTATTCTAACACGAATATGCCGTACACATTTGGTAACACCCCATCTCCTCGTAGTCTAAGTCCGTACACATTTGGTAAAACCCCATCTCCTCGTAGTCAAAGTCGACGATTTCCCGTCCCTTGGATTTTGCATAACGACGTGTAGGGTTAACACGTCAAAATATGAGCAACGCGTCGAAGCCACTAAACGAGATAGAAAGGAAGGAGAAAGGGAGCTCGGTGCATCTGGACGATGTAGCTTTCAAGCTCGTTTTAATATTACACAAAAGAAGACGAAAGGAAACGCAAAGTCTCGTGCAAATTTTCCAAATCGATGGATGCTACACTTCTGGGTCGGTTTCACAGCAATTCATTGTGTGGACTTGCTCTAAATGGCGGTCATCATCATCGGTCGTCGGTCTGGCCTTTTCATGATGTTAAAGATATCTACTGCACGACCTATCGAAACCCCCTCATTGTTTGCGTATTTATGAGTGCAGATTTTGGATGAAGCCATCGACATCGACTTGTAATTGGCAAATTGCCAAGTAGTGATATTTTCATATGTATTGACTCTGAAATCGTACATCGACGTGTAACTGCTGAGGAGCGATAGTTTCGGATTTGTAAGCCCTTTTCGATAAGTGTTATTAGAAGATACAAAATCGTGAATTGGTTGAGGAAGTTATTTGTTTATTTTGAATTTTGTAACCACGGTTTTTAAAATCGATTGTAGGCTTTAAATAGTTATATTGTATTCTTTGTAAATCCCAAACAATCTCGAAACACGTTATCTTTTATCATTGTTATCTTTCAACTCTCGTACTTTAGTCATTATTTCAGATATCTAATCGTCGATGAAATTCTGACGTTGTATTTTTATGTCATCGCACTTTGTCATCGATTAAATTCCAACAAACTTTTTATATATGTTCCTTGTGTGCCACTGATACAACTCTTTTCCAAAATCGGCACGAAACTCGTCTCATCTTGATAATAAAATTGAAGAATAAATTCAATGAAAGATATTTGGTCGACAATCCAATTTTGGCGAAAAAAGATTCTCAAAGGCTCCATTCATTTTAAGGAAAACAATTTCTAGGACATTTTTCGGATTTTCTGGTGTTCGGTCCACGGAAAATAAAATAGTCAAGAAAAATATTTTCAACCAATGGATAAAACACTTTCAAAAGTGGGGATAATGTTTTCCGCTTTTTAGAAAGCAGAAAACATTTTCCATCCTCTTTCTTTCTACTCTAGACCAAGCATTTTCTTTCACTAAACACCTTTTCCTTTTATTTTTATTTTTTCTTTGCTTTTTTTCTTTCTTAAAAAATATCTTTATCATTTTTCTTTCTTTTCCTTCTTCTTCGGCCGAGGACCAGCTAAAGGCGAGCTCAAGCCTCGCCACAAGCCAACAAGACTCGAGGTTGCCGGCCTCGAGTGAGCTCAAGTCTCGCTAGATCAGCAAGACCCCAACCTTGCCTATGGCCGGTCACCGACCAGTCGATGAAGAAGGAAAAAAGAAAAAGAAAGAAAAGAAAAGAAAAGAATAATAATATTAGAAATTCGATTTTTTAAAATAAAATATTATTAAAATGAGTGTATGGAGGAAAATTATCCATACCAAACGATAGAAAATATTTTCTAATTTATTTTCAAGTTTCAACCAATCACCAAAAAATATTATCATTTTTTCTAAAAATAATTTTTGAAAATATTGCATCTTTTGTCAAACGAACGGAGCGAAAATCTCGCGGAAATTTCCAAGTAAATGGATAGTACACTCTTAGGTAGGTTTCGCATTAATTTATCTTGTGGACTTTGTTCTAATAGGGTCATCATCGTCGGTTTGGTCTTTTCACGATGTTAAAGATATCTGACCTGTGACTTATTGAAACCCTCGTTTTCTGCGCATTCATGAGTGCAAATCTTGCATGGAGATGTCTTCACCTAGATTTGAAACCTTTTTTTAGGGCTAAACCTATTGTTGCCTACCGAACCAGCTTACATAGATTAGCATTGCTTAATAAGCATGATTATATTGAAGAATTCAATGGAGAGTAAACATGTACTGTGAAGGAGAGAGTCGTATAGTTTTGAAGGATTGAGTTAAGTAATCCGAATTACGAAAAGTTGATGATGATAATTTTGGTGGAAGTAGTTTAGCGATGAGGTCAACGAGGTCGCGCTTCGCTGTTGCTGAGTGAGCCTCGACCTCGTCAGATCTGGCAAGGCCGACCTCGCCCAGCAATGGCAAGGCTCGCCGTTGCTGGTGGCCGACGGGAGCGAGGCTCGCCCAAGCTTAGCAAAGTCAACTGCACTGGCCCTCTCCCCTATGGCTAGTTACTGAGATCCGACAATCGGCTAGAGGAGGAAGAAGGGGAGGAAAAAAGAGAAAGAAAATAAAAAGGAAAAAGAAAAAGAAATCAAAATACTATTAAAAATAGTCCATCTCAACCCGCCGGCATCCACGTCAGTAATTTCCGACTAATTAATTGGCAAGAAGTGAAAAGGTTCAATTGACAAAATTGAAAAATTTATAATTAAATTGATAAAAATATAATAAGTTTATAACCTTTTGAACAATTTTCCTGGTCTTTCTATCAACTAAAATTATGACTTAGCATATCTATACGTCCAAATTCTTTGAAAATGAATGTTAATACTCTTCATAATCTTTAGCCAAGTCGCAACACTTGCCTATTTGAAATGCCCGGGAAGAATTACTTGATTAGAAATTTAGATTTAACTCTGATTAATTGGATTTTTGATTTTTTGATGAGGAGTCTAATTTAATAGATTTTAGATTTCATAACTCATTTTGCCTCGTTAATGAGGACAAGTCAATTTCATATAAAAGTTGGGAATAATAATATTTTAAAAGATTTGTGACTTTATTATTGTTTAGTTTCCTTTTTTTATATATTAAAAGGTGGGCGGGACTCTTTAAGGATCCGACTAATTCTCATTGGCGGTGACAATCTTCTATTTAACTCACCTTTGGTGATATTGCAGATATATAGATCTGTGCTCTTGGAAAAGTGGGTAAGTGTGGTGATTTGAACCTAAGTCTTGAGCGAGAGGACGAACACGTTTATCACTCGAGCAATCCCCTGTGGTTTTGTTTCCTTTTCAGTTCAATTCAAAGTGCGAAAATTGGTGTTATGTGCTCCGATCTGCATCCCGAAATTCTACGATTATCCAAAGTATCTCAAAATTTCGAGTAGCAAGACTAGGTTGTATACAAAATATAAAGACCACACTAGATATATGGCAATACAAATTTGCACAAATATGAACTTTCATAAGTTGGTGCATCGTGCATGTGGTGTTGCTAATACATTCGTAGCATTGGTAATAATGTTCGAAGGAGATTTGTCAAAGATCCTTGGTCCTAATGTTTGAATTATTAGTGGGGTAGTTTTGCAGCCGCCGTCCAATAAATGAGATTGGGTAAAATTGACTAACGCCTCTCTTGTCTCCCAAGTAGTTGACTATCCATTCCCAAGAAGATAAAGACAGTTGACTTTTCAAAAAAAAAAGGACTAACTGACTTGAGAAATCCACCCGTTCATTAAATACCGAGAACGATGTAATGAATCGACAGAAGTCAAATCTTACGATATAAGTTTCCGTAATGAATCGACAGAAGTCAAAACAAATATGAGAGCACAAACGTGCCTTTTTAATCAAGAAATCTCCAATCATCCGCCTTGTGTGTACGTCCATGCGGACGAAATCATTCTATCTTAAGTGACCTTTACTTATTTTATTTATTTATAAGAGTTAATATTAAGAAAAACCTCAAAATAGTATACTTGTGATAAATTTGCCCTCCGTCGTTTATTAAATTTACGGGTTTATATCACGAAAAACTCCTTGACTACCAAAAACCCAAAACTGATATATCTATGACAATTTTACCCTTTCTTAGTTTCCGTTAAATTTTACCATCAAATTTTTTAGTTGAATGACACTTGACAGTTGACAGGTATATCAGTTTAGAATTTTACCCTCCGTTTTTCACAGGTGTACCGGTTTATGATTTTTCGTGGGATTAGTCCAATTTAACGAAGGGTCAATTTATCGCAAATGTACCAGTTTGAGGTTTTTGGCTAAAAAAATTATTTTTGGATAAATTTGTCATAAATGTATCAATTTTCGATTTTTTATGATAAAAAAATTAGTTTTGAGTAAATTTGTCACGTGTGTACTAGTTTAGGGTTATTCATGATATTAACCCTAAATTTGATAACATAGATGACACACGGTAACGTGACAAGTTTACGTGGAAATCCATAGGGTTTTTCATGGTTTTACCCTATGGATTTACAATACCATGTCATCGTGTGTCATCCAGGTCAGCAAATTTAACGGAGGTTGACGGATGGTAAATTTGTTACGTGTATACTAGTTTTGGATTTTTGGTGGTGAAAAAATCAGTCTTGGATACCACCCGCCTGGGTGGCGCTGCTGGAGCGCGCACTCTTCCTCTCGCAAAAGGTTGAGTGTTCGAATCCCGGGCGCCGCAGGGTGACTTAACCGGTGGCACGTGTGTGGTGGCTAGCACGTGTTGCCCCCAGGGTTTACTCCCCGGCTGTCGGCCGTGCGGGGGTTCCCCGGGTTACCAACAAAAAAAAAAAAATCAGTCTTGGATAAATTTGTCACATGTATATTAAGTTGAGGTTTTTCGCGGTATTAACTCTTTTTATAAATTGTGACATATATATTTTAATTTTTGTAATCTTATGCATGTGAAAAGTTCACATGGATAAATATTGGCCTGTGAATTCATATATCATTGCAATAGTTTTTTTTTTTGAATTTTAATGGAAAAGTAAAAAATTACTCTTTTTCTCCCCGTCTCATTCGTAGCTCCTGTATAGAGTGAATTTGCGTCTTTATATGATTGTCGTTTTTGGCATTTTTCTTGGTTTTTTGTTTATTTTCGATTTCGAATACATAATGGTTGCAACTACCCTATTTATTTGGAATATCTCAAACACCATCTTAATGCCATCCAACTCAACTATAGTTCATCTTGATATTATATAGTCTATAATTCTGACATTTGAGACGTACATCGAATCAATTTTGGTCCCGACAAACAGACAAGTTTTTTGTAATTGATTTCTAGGGGGGGGGGGGGGGAGGGGGGGAAACAAGCAAAGACACGACACCTCCCTCGTTTGTTACGCGCTAAAGAAAGCATTATGACGTCGAATATCTTAAATCCCTTAACCGACCGTAAGCTCGAGAGAAGTGTCGCGATAAGAAAGGGAAAAATCACGAAACCAACCCTAAAACCTAATCATATCAATTCGGTCTTAGATTTATCAATATTCCTCCTAATGTAATCTCAAACCTTCCTGTAAAATTTCGATACAATCCTTCCGGTTGATTTTCACCTGAAACTACTGACGCGACAATCTAGTCATCATCGGCTGTCCCACATAGCACCCGTCGTCTATGAAATTGTCTTCGACGTGGCTATTATTCGTTTTTCTTCCGAATGCATTGTGACCATTGAGGATCGGGTAATTTGGTATTACTAAGTATCTTTGACCCTATTGATTTTCACTAGAGAAACATATATTTTATGTGGTTTCCACGGCAACTTACGATGGAAATTAATGAAACTGTTGTAATTGACAATCTAGAAAGTACAACAGGATATTTATTAAACTCTGCATAAGACGCTTCTTATCTAGGGTTAATACCTTGAATTGATTTTTTGACTACTAAAAACCATAATCGGCACACCTGTGACAAATTTACCCCAAATTAATTTTTTGGCAATAAAAAACTCAAAATTGATACACTTGTGACAAATTATTAGATTAATACCATGAAAAACCACAATTGGCAAACATTTGACAAATAGAGGGGCCCGTCAATTGCCACGTGTAATCCAACTCAGCAATTTGATGGCAAAATTTAACGAAAACTAATGGAGGGTAAATTTATCATGAGTATAACAATTTGGAGTTTTTTGTGATCAAAAAATTAGTTCAGATAAATTTATGATAGATGTACCAGTTTCAGATTTTTCGTGGTATTCACCCAAATATTTATTTTATGTGTGTCTCATTCTGCGGGTAAATGACCTTTTTATGAAGTTTTACCTCGTTACTTTCTTCTTATCCACGCACCGCACCCCCGATCGTGGATTTCCCTATCATTGCCGCTTTTCCCAGCTGGCAAACACGTATTCGCCGTTGATTTGGTCAACAAATTCAAAATTCTTCCTGCTCAAAGCCTCCCTGCCATTCACATTGAGCCACGTAAGCATCGCTCACGCGCTCATCTCCCGTGGCCCCCACCCCTCCCAAAAGAACGAAAATTCGGACTAACGAACGGTAACAAGTATATACTGTTCAAGCACTGAAGCTGAACAAAACCCTACCTTTCCCCGTTCACTTTTCTCCATCATCCCACCTTCTATATAAATCCACCCTATATTGCGAGGGCAGGATGTAAGTTATACTGCATCATATCTTCTTTCTTCCTTAAGCTTAAACTCTCGCTTGACACATCAATACACACGCTCTAGGAGTTCGAAACCGCCAAGAGAACACCATGACCATGGCCGAGATGGAAGTCGAAGTCGTCTCCAGAGACACCATCAAGCCCTCGTCTCCAACTCCGGACCATCTCCGCCATTACAAACTCTCCTTCCTCGACCAGATACAGGTCCCCGTGTTCATGCCCTTGGTCATCTTCTTCCCGAGGGATGACGGCGTGTCACTCGATGAGAAATGTAGCCGCATCAAGCGGTCTCTGGCCGACGCCCTGGCCAAGTTCTACCCTCTCGCAGGTCGGGTCAGAGACAACCTCTACGTCGACTGTAACGACGAGGGCGCTTTGTACGTGGAGGCTCGGGTCAGGTGCAAGCTCTCGGATATCCTCGAGAACCCAGTCCCTCGGGTGTTGAACAGGTTCTTGCCCCGTGAGCTCGACGATGTGCAGGACTTGGCTGTGGCTGTCCAGGTATTTCTTGTCTAGGTTCTGTATTCTCATCAAGCTCAAAACACCAAACAAAAATAAATATCTGGAAATTCAAAGAAGACATTATTTCTTATACTTACCTGGCAAACTTTTTTATTTCTTTTGCCCTCAATTTAGATCGAAAACTTTAGATAATAATATCATGCGTCAGATTGTGTTATACCACGGTTAAATGCAGAACCAAATTTTGACATATGCATTCTTGGTGGGCTCACAAAGTAGCCAGCTAATAAAATTTACATCATAGCTCATTCAAATATGTTCTAGTTATTTGTTGTCTTTCGGTCATTTATGCAGGAATCTTGCTCAAGGAGATAAGATTAAAAAAATAATAATAACAAGCTCGAGATAGCGCGAGATATAGATTTCATGAAATTTCGCAAATTAAATTGTGACAAAAATTGCACCATACACCAAGCGATCAAGAGTATGACGTTCCTTATTGATACTTTGTTGTGTAGGGTCTTGTGTCAAACCCAACATATTTTTACATGCATATATACATCCTTTCGTTTCATGCGCTCTACTAGATCTTTTTAAAACACAAAAAAGTTATTGGATATACGTGAACGAAAATAATTATTTTGACTCCCTTACCAAAAAAAAAATTATTATTTTGACTGACGATTTTGTAAAAATGTGGCGCAACTTATTTCCCCATAATCTCTGAGGTGCATCCAAAATTTTGTTAGACTTCCTGATAAAAATCCGCAAGTTTTCTCATAACAATGGACTTCATATCCAAACTTACATGCATTTATATTCTTTACTATCTGAACATGCAACAGCTTCACGCACTTATTACGGCGTTTGCATTCTTGACACAGGTCAACTTCTTGGAGTGCGGTGGCTTAGCCCTCAGCCTCTTGATCTCCCACAAGGTCGCGGACGCCCTCTCCTTCTTCACTTTCCTCAACGCCTGGGCCGTCTCCGCCCGTGGCGACCCCAACATCATCGATCCTTGCTTCAACTCCTCCGAGCTCTTCCCCCCGATCAACCTCTCCGGCTTCCAGGCATCCACTGGCATTGTCAAGGACAACATCTCCACCAGGCGCTTCATCTTCGACGCCGCCACCATCGCCTCGATCCGCGAGCAGTTCGCCGACCTGAACACTGTTGCTGCCACCACCGACCACCCGCGCCGCCGCCCGACTCGTATCGAAGCCCTTTCGTCCTTCCTCTGGAGCCGCTACATGGCGAGCACGCAGCCCATCGATGCCAGAGGGGACAAGATCTACACTGTGCTCCACGCCGTGAATCTTCGGACGAGGACAGAGCCGCCGATGTCAGAGCGCCACTTCGGCAACATCAGTAGGTTGGCAATCACGGTACCAACTGTGGACGCCGGCACCGACGGAGGCCACAAGATAGTCGATCAGGTGATGACACTTGCAGACTGGTGGGGCCACCGGCTCTCTGTCCCTATAGAAGATTGATTTACAAAAGGGATATTAGGTTTAGTAAGACCAGTCTATAAAATTGGTTTACCAATTGATTTGTCGAATTGTTGGTTTTTAATATAACCCACCTACTTAAAGGTCGATTTGCGGCTTGGCACATAACTTAAAATAAATTGGCATTATTCTTGATAAAATTGTTATAGTAAAATATTACAAGGTGGAAAAGTTGAATAATCATGTGACACTTCATATGTCCGTAAAAGATTTTCGTCATTTCTCAAACCAAGAATTCTTTGCACAGGTTAGAGACGCGATCAAGCAGGTGAATGGGGAGTACGTTAGGAAGCTCCGGGAAGGGGAGGGCCACCTGAACTCACTGAAGGAGCAGGCGGCAAGGTTCTCCCGAGGTGAGTTGGTTTCGTTCAGCTTCACAAGCCTGTGCCGGTTCCCGATCTACGAGGCGGACTTTGGGTGGGGGAAGCCTGCCTGGGTTGGCTCGGCGAGCCTCACCTTCAAGAACCTGATCGTCTTCATGGACACCAAGACCGGCGACGGCATCGAGGCCTGGGTCAACCTTAAGGAGGAGGACATGGCCAAGTTCGAGCAAGATAAGGAGTTGCTCGCGATCGTTTCGCCTTCCGTGAGTGTCAACAGCTGTGCGTTTTAGTTGGTGAAGTTGGCCAAAAAGGGTGGCCTTATTTAGTCTATTTCTCTTAATTATGTTATAACTACGGACGTTGTTTCTCCTGGGATTTTTCTTTTTTCGGGCTTTCTTTGTGAATATTTTGGTGTGTATGCAATAATAAACCTTGAAATGCAACTGTAGATCTGAGGAAACGGAACGGAGAAAGAAAGTATACAGAATAAACTTGTGACCTCTTCAAATCCAGTGTGTACATGACATGTATGAGTGCTGCAAATTCAACGTATAACGTGGAGTTCTTTGTCTCGATTAGGCAAGTGTGAACGGACTCGATGTTTTTGAACCAGAGCATCTATAATTTGCTATTGTTGTGGTCATGCACATGAAAAGGAACATATAATCTTTATCCATATACCCAAAAAAGCTTCTCGCGAGCCAAGTATTCGAGACGAAAGGTGATGGGGTTGGTTTGCGATAATTGCATGGGTCCCACACTCACAAACTATGTGGTTTCGGGGTGCATATGATGACGACGTAGTAGTTTTTTCTCTGTAAAATTTTGTCATAGCATGTGATCCATATCTGAAGATGCGGACCAATTTTGTAAACTGATATTGAATAAACGGGTCATAGTCGACCCACGATAAGAATCTGCGGACCAAATTTTGTGTACCCTCTTCACACCACTCCAATATCGGTACTTCGATCGAGATAGGAGCTACGCAGCTCTGCCCCAAACGTGACGGTTTTTCTTTATAGATCCCACCCCCCACTTGCATGCGCGTTTGCAATCGAATGATTTAAATAATCCAATTGCGTGCCCAAACACATGCTCTAGAAGACGAAGACACTTGGATCTTCTAGAGAAGCCTGGGCTCTACAATTCACGCTTGCTTGTCGGACGTATGAATTAACCAAGAAATGACCGGTTGTAAAAACGCGACTTGCCAAGTCAAATTAGTATTATTAGGGCCACCTGATGCATGCAGTAAACAGTTTTATATTACGTGCAAGCAAACCTGGAGATCACCAAAAGTTGGTAAAGATTCATTCCTTTGACTCCCTTTCGCAGGTTATTATAAACTAACCCTAGTTTTCAATTGAGTGCCCCCTGATTTGTGCATGTCCATTGCTGTGTTCACCAGATCAATCATACTTTCCTAATCCTCCTTCTCGAAGGGAAGAACGTGAGATTCTTTTTCCTTTCCGCAAGGACTAGGAGATTGGATCTCGCCATGATCAAACACGTGTCCAAACCTATCATACGTCTATATAACCCTTGTAAACGATAAATCATTTTAAAAATAAGGGTTCTAGAAAAATGTCCGGCGGTCAATGCTGAGACACTCTCATATGTACCCTTGAAGAATACAAAAGAGATGGGGGTTGATTGAATTAAGTTAGGTTAATCTAGAATCTCCTTGGAGACACGCATACATACAACGAAAGTCCGTATACATCCAGACTACTTCGCATCCATGTGAGACTGTACGAGTCCATTCTACTGTAAGTTCTGAAGATGATAGGTTACACATAACATCTAGTAATCATTGAAAATAAGAAATCAGTCGGATACACAGGGACTCGGAATTGACACGAGAATTGACACGATGAATATCATCATCTTCTGGACCTTGTCATCCTCATCAATTAAGACATGGTAGGTGATAACCTAAAGATTCAGGCCATTAATTTGAACAAGAAACAGACAGTCCGATCTGCTATGTTGGCGAATTATGAGCCATTACTAAAAAAAAGTGATGGCACAAAGATGTTGATTTTAAAAGCTTTGTTTGTTTCGCAGAAAAATAAATGATTTGAAAAATATTTTTTTAAAAATAATCGCTTGTATCGCTTTAAATAATTAGTCAATAGAAAATATCTTTCAACTTATTCATTTTCCGCAAGACAACCGGTATCTCAGGTCCACAAGATTTTGAAGCCTAATCTACTACAGCTCAATCGTGGTCGCCTTTATAACTTGAAGGAAATTAGTAGCTTCGGATGAAGATTGTACCGCCTGAAACTTAAATAGTAATATAAGGATTGAAGTATAATATATAATTTTTTGCCAACTCAGACTTGATCGTACAATAGCTCAGCCTCCAGAAGCAGAGTGCTCAGATGGTTACTTGTATTTGGAACTAGGGTTGTTTTTTTAGGCTCCGTTCGTTTGGCGGAAAATATTTTTCGTATTTTCCAGTGTTCGGGGGCAGAAAATAACTTTCCACGGAAAACATTTTCCCTCTCATGGGCAATTTTGCCTTCACTTTGGGGGAAAATGATTTCCTCTTCAAGACTCCGTTCGTTTGGCAGAAAATATTCTCCTTTTGGAAAATATTTTCCCGGAAGTCATTTTCCTGGAAAATGTTTTCCCATAACATAATTTTTTGGTGTTCGGCGACCAATATGAAAAAGTTTCGGAAAATATTTTTCGCGGCAATGGCGACAAAGCGGCAAGTGTACGGCGGGCTACCGGCGGCGGCGGCGGCGACTATGGCGGCCGGCGACGACGGCGGCGGCGGCGACCGCGAACCGGCAATGGGCGACACGGGCGGGCTGGCATGGCGACCGGCAATGGGCGACCGGGCGGCCGGCAGAACCGGCTTCCGGGCGGGCAACCGGCTTCCGGCGCTGGCGGCCGGGCGCCAAGGCGGCCGGCGGCATGGCCGGCGGCGGCGGGCGACGGGCGGCTGGGCGGGCGATCGGGCGATCGCCGGCGGGCCGGGCGACCGGAGGCGAGAGGCCGGGCGGCCACGGCGGAGGGGGCAAGTGTGGCAACCGGCTTCCCGGCGGCGGGCAACCAGCTTCCGACGGCCGGCGGCGGGCGACGGCTGGAGGTTTAAGCTGACGGCGGTCGGCTGGAGGCCGGCGGCCGGCGATCGGCGGCCGGGCGGGCGGCCGGCCGGCGACGGGGGCGGCCGGCCGGCGACGGGCGGGCGTTCCGGCGATCACGGCGGCCGGGGCGGGCAGGCCTGGCGGCCGGCGGGCGGCCGACGGCGGTGACCGGCGATCAACTTCCTCTCCCGCGGAAAACATTTTCCCTCCCATGGGCAATTTTGCCTTCAATTTGGGGGAAAATGATTTCCTCTTTGTGAAAAGAGGAAATCATTTTCCTCAAAACAATGAAGGATTTGGGGGTGGGGAAGGAAAATGTTTTCCCACGGAAAACATTTTCCGTCCCCGAACACCGGAAAACGCGGAAAATATTTTCCTGAAAAATATTTTTCCGCAAACGAACACAGCCCAAGAGAAAATCATTTTCCCCCAAAGTGAAGGCAAAATTGACCATGGAAGGGAAAATGTTTTCCGTGGGAGAGGAAGTTGATCGCCGGTCGCCGCTGTCGGCCTCCGGTCGCCGCCGCAGGTCGCCGCCGCCGTCGGCCGCCGTTCGCCGCCGTCGGCCGCCGATCGCCGCCGCCGATCGCCGTCGCCGCCGCCGATCGCCGCCCGCCGCCGCCGACCGCCGTTGCCGCCGCCTCTCGCTGCCGTCGCCGCCCGCCACCGGTTGCCGATCGCCGCCACAGGTCGCCGCCGCCGATCGCCGGTCGCCGGACGCCGCCAGATCGGCGGTCGCCGAACACCAGAAAATATTTTCCGAAACTTTTTCAAATTTTAACCAAACACCAGAAAATTGTGTTCCAGGAAAACATTTTTCAGGAAAATGACTTCCAGGAAAATATTTTCCAAATGGAGAATATTTTCCGCCAAACAAACAGAGTTAGAATGTGAAAAACCAAGCGATTTGTTTCCTCCATTCATTCTATTGATTCTTTCCTCTTCACAGTCTCACAAACATGATAAGAGCCAACACTTTTTCAGGACAAAGCCTCGCTCTGATACCGATTGTAAAAACACAGTCCGACCAACATGATATCTCGGAAAGAAGTGCCCAAGTGGTAGCTTTGGGGTTGACAATCTCTCCATATGTGATTTGGTCATTCATACCCCTTTCATCATTCTCGAAAGATATTAAAGATCACATCTTGTCGGAGCTCTCTAGTCCCGGAATCAACTCACCACACTTGTTGAATTATTAGGATATGGTCTATTCTTGGGTAATAATGATAAGGATCATTGTCCAAAACTTGATTAATATAGGTCAAGCCTCTTAAGGGAATACTCTAGTTGATTGTACTTTTTATAAGTTTTAAAACTCAATTACACTTTTATGATAAGTTTTAGAACTTCCGGTCCACTTAGCTTGGAAACGAAGCAAGAGATTTACCTAGTCAACTGTTACTTTTCCTTCTTAAGCAAGAGATTAAATAGGTATATGTATGGTGCATGCATAGCCAAAAAGAAAGGAACGTGAGAGAAAATGACCGAGAACAAAGAATCGAAGTATTGAAAAGGAGATATTCAATTATGCACATATCCCAACTGTCTGATTTTTGTGTGTTCTTTGAATATACATCATGAAAAATCAAAGAGTATATCGCCGGCGTAAAGAGAACTCTGTTTAAGCGATCTAATTAATCCTCAATTCGAGGGTTTTAACTATCGAACCTCTCACTAACCATAAGATTGAGGGTGGATAAGGGAAAAGAGAATTGTTACACGTAACGAGGACCCCGAAATAGGGGCGGCTTTCCACTGCACATGTCATAATAATTCGTGGATGTGTTCATAATCATTGAAATTCGCCTAAGTGCTTGTCTACTCATCTCATCTTTGAAAAACTCTTCTTCTACACCGTGTTGAGATTAGGAGCGTGAAATTTAGTGGATAACAACGTTCTCGAGGGTCGTATAAGTTGGGTCCAATTGATTTCCATTAGAATCATCGATTACTCTGTTGAAGGCTTCCCTATTGTTACTTTTATTCTCCCCTTTTACTACAGCTTCTTTCTCTTATTATAATGTCCTGCAACGTATCAATCAAGGGAAGAAAAGTAATAGTTTGAATTAAATTCCAGAATAAAAGTCGGCAACGTAATCGACTCTATCGCCTCTCCAGAGGCAAGAGCCCAATACCTTCACCCGAGGAAATAGCCAAAAGGGAGCTCAACCCGTCAATATATCAAGTTGAACCCACATTCATTCAAAAGCTTAAACCAATAAGTTATAGGTCAACTTAAATATATTACGTGTTCCACGTCACACAACTTCTCTAATGTGGGACTTTTATAATACAACTCACTCACGCATCTTAACAATCTTATGATCAATCCACTTCAATCTTCATGGTCAACACGAGGACATTCAAAAAACCATGGCATAATTGGACTTACTCCCAAAGAAATAATACGTACCTAATCAACCGATCATTAGAAAACCAACTATGGTACAAAAACTGCTTAAATAGTGAGGTGACAAATTGTGTGCGAGTATAGTGAGCGATATTCAAACCCAATTTCGTGAAGGGTTGGCGAAATCATATTCGTATATTGGTCCCGATCCATCTAGCATCATTATCGGCATCGAACATATCCCGTCAGAGCTTTGAATTCGCACGGATAATAAGACATTCCGGGAAAGAAAATCTTCGAATCCCGACGTCACGAAGCACTTTTTACAGTGACAATCTTTAGGGCAATGATGAGTTGATGACAGCATTCAGCTAAGTCCTACTTTTTGAGCCTGGCCCTCCGAATACGGGTCGAGTCAACCCGCCACTTGTATCGATATTCCGCCCACCAAATCGATCGAGAAAAATCTCCTTCTCGATGTTCATTTCTTGTCGTCGTGGATCGGGGCCAAAAATAATTGGCATTTTAGTCGAAGTCTTCGTTCGTTGGAAAAGGACTTCGAGAAGAAAGCTAAAATTGCAGCCAGAGATTTTGCTTTCAGCGGTGAACGTGCTGCTTCTGGGTTTACATTGCCGAATTCATTCTTGGCGTCTTCGCTGGGATTAATACAACTGGAATGCTTGTCTTTATTTATAGTTAGCGTGCCCATGCGTCGCACCGGGGTGAACAATTTCGAGTTGGGTGCGATTGGAACGTGTGTTTCGGGATGAATTATCCGTTAAATTGTATCCTCTTTCGTATGAATAATCCTAGCTTGAACTAAAATGGAGGGGGCATTTTTAGTTCGTATTCAATTGAGATGGATGGACTCAATAACGGTTCGGAAAGTCCTAATTGTCGTTGTTATATGGTATGGGGGAATTTTGGATGGCACCAATAATGTTGGTGTAATATTGAGAGAAAATATTATAAATATTTCGAGGAAATACTTAAAAAGAATAAAACCCATTATAAGCTAATGTTTCGAGGAAATACTTAAAAAGAAGATAAAACCCATTATAAGCTAATGTTTTATCATTTTATTTATATATTTTTTTATTTTTATTTTTTGGGGGTGGGTGGGTGGGGGTATGGTATTGATTCATTGAATGAGGCAATTACAAATCCTAATTTGAAGCAAAATGATTTGAAGGGCAGTCCAATCATGAACAGGCCCAGAAAGGAAAAACGTTATTACATCGTGGGGAATGCACTGGCCCAGACCTGCCCAACCCACCTGCAGAGAACTTACTTTATTTCCTGAGGAAAGCTCTTCTTTTATTTTATTTTCTTTTCTTTTTTTTCTATTTAAATTTTCGTGTTCACAATGTATTCGAGACCGGTTCGTAAAATCGGCACATTGAATGGTATGACGGACCGTAAGCGGATATTTAGATGACTAGGTCATATTTTATACCCAATCAATCGGGGCATGCTACGTTACTTAATGATTAATATACCCGTTTTGTGATTAAGTCAGAATGCAGCGAGCATTGTTCGAAACTATTTACACACAGATATCTCAAATGCAGTTCAATTCAAATTGTGCCTCCTCGCTTTTTGAAGGTTCCACGAAAAATATTGTGTGATCCTTGTCCTAGATAGGTGAATTCCTGATTAGGTGCTTGAAGAGTTTGTTTAATGATATGTCGTCTATGAATATGTTGGAAATTTTGTTCAAAATCACGAACAAATGGGTGATCTCACAAATCCGTAATTCACGGAAAAGTCCAGAAACTTATAATGTAATTATCATAGATAAGGGAAATTGCCGTTGCCTATTAAATCACAAATCACAAGTAGAGAATTCATTATTTCAACAAAGTGCATAGTATGTCGCGGTTTAATTGATATTCGTACGATAGGTTTGACAAGGGATTTACTTGAAAGAAAGCAAAATATAATCTCATTGGAATTTTTTTGTTTTTGCGAAGATTCTAAAGATTCAAGAGCTAAAATCGCAAACTTTTAAAGACATTGGTTATTTTCAATATGTCATAGCAAGCTCTCAAATGCATAAATACTGATTCGCGTTAATAACTTTCATTATTTTGTTTGGATCTTTCTAAACGTGTCAGTAAATCAGTGTTTTGTATATAATCCTCCTCTTTGACCACAGTTTTTCTATTTCATTCGGTCAAAGAAGTAAAAGCAGAGTATGATAAATGGATGAGCTCTCAATTCTAACTATGGCAAGTTCCAAAACCTTAAGGCTGTGTTTAGTCCTCCGGATTTCTAGCCATGGTAGAAATGGATAGGATAGGATATAAAATCTATGAGATTTGCTATATCCTATTTACTGTTTGGTGAATTGCAGTAATAAAACTAGATATTTTCACATATTATTATGTCCATTATTTGCTATGAATGTTATATTGGTGTAAATGAACCTAAAAATTGCACAAACGGAGATGATAAAAATTTCTCACGACACCCTTACCTATTTCATTTTTATTTATTTTTTATTATTTTTCCTCTCTTTTTTGATTAGTTTCTTTTTTATTTCTTCCCCTTCCATCATTCTCTAATAAAATTTTGTTAAATAGTAAACTATACAAATATGCCTAAAATATGTAATAAATATAAATACTAAACGTGTGTGTGTGTGTGTATACATATATATGAAATTTACATCGTAAGATGGAAAGAAATTTGAATAAATAAATATAAATAAGAATAAATAAAAACGAATTTATTATTATTATTTTGTTATTTTGAATTTTTTATATTAAAATTCAAATATTATTTATATTCGAATATTGTTTTAATTTTATTAATTTAACATGTTTGTTATTCGAGAAAAATAACTTTTATATTATGGATATTAGAAATCATATCCACTTTTATCTCACCTCCCCATGGGATAATTTTATCTGGATTATATCCTTCCTATATCCAATTTTATCCTATCTTGAGTAGGCACCAAACACGGGATAGGATAAAATTTATTATATCCTGAATTTTATCTCGACTACCAAACGTAACCTAAATTATTGAAGATCGACAGCAGATTATATTTCACATCTTAAAAAGGCGAAAAAAAGAGATGTTAACAGCGCAAGCTTCCACCGATTCACAAGATCAATCTAGTTTCGTGTTGTTTTCTTTTCTTGTGGGAAAGAAGATTTTTACTCAAGCTTACACGACAGGTGAGGATGGACCAAATGAAAGATACTTGTCAGTGGCTTCAAAACCCATGTCTTAATCAGATGATAAGTGCAATTTGACAAAACTAATCTTCTAAGATACATCAATGCTGACTTACATAGTCTTCTGATGTTAAGCTATGGACTTCTGATTTGCAATCCTCTCAACGGCACGTCCGAAGAGAGAATGACCACTTTTTGGGTTTATCTCCCATGATCCTATTAAGTTTTAGCAAATTATTTGAACGTATTCAATTAGTAAACAACTTTGCATAAATGTTTTATTGCTTTCCAAGCTTCGTATCGGTGATGTGACTTTATCTAAAGAAAACAAAACTTTTCCGGCGAGTCCGGTTACTGATAATTACTGTTGCCGCTGGCTGATCGTCTCGAATGCTCGCGAAATATATCTTCCGATGGCGTGTTGGTGGCCTGACTGGAGATTTGTTTAGTCTAAGACAAGCTCCGAATAAAAAAGTGCAGGTTGGTGGATGAGTGTAGCTAGTAGTGATAAGATTTGCCATATTTGATGACCAATTGGCTGAAAAAGCATTACTTGAAGAGTCGAGTAACCTGGGTTGAATCGTTTCACTGAATTGACTGATTTGAATTGATGAGAGGGCACAACCATCTTCTCTCCGTAACAACTGGCCCATGTTTGGAGGCATTGTTTTCTTGCAAGATTTGTCTTGTGGCTGTTATATACATGCACAAGCTCAAGAGGAATTCACCAACAACAGACGAGAAACAACCTAAAAGAGTTCAAGAGTTTCAGCATAAGTTCTTGTTGCTCTCATAGAGGAGAGGATGGAGATTGCAGTTGAAATAACCTCCAGAGAGACCGTCAAACCATCTTCTCCGACCCCAGACCACCTCCGCCACTACCGACTCTCATTCCTCGACCAAATCTCCCCGCCGGTCTATAACCCGCTTGTCCTCTTCTACACCCCACAAAATGAAGGTGATCAATTCAACATAGATGGCATATCCAGCAAGCTCAAAACTTCCTTATCTTGCATCCTCACGCATTTCTACCCTTTGGCGGGCCGCCTCAAAGGCAACGTCTCAGTCGAATGTGACGACGAGGGAGTGCCCTACTTCGAAGCTGCTGTCAAGTGCCGACTTTCCGACGTTACTGAGAATCCTGACCCGAGAGAGCTAAGGAAGTTGGTTCCTTTCGTTCTTGATGCCATCGACGAAACAACCCTAGGTGTCCAATTTAATAGATTCGATTGTGGTGGAATCGCTGTAGGAATATGCATGTCGCACAAGATATCAGATGCGCTATCCGTGGTCACGTTCATCAAAATGTGGGCTGCCATTTCTCGCGGAGAAGAGATCGTGATGCCTCCTAAATTCGTCTCAGCCGAGCTGTTCCCGCCGATGAACATATCAGGGTACGAACCGAGTACAGGGATTACCAGACACAACATAGTTTCCAAGATATTCATTTTCAAAGCCGATAAGATAGAGACACTGAAAGCTAGGTATTCCAAAGAAATGGACCTCAACCAAAATCGACCCCCTTCGCGCGTTGAGGCTTTATCGACCTTCATCTGGAGTCGCTTTGCTTTGTCTACTAGGGTTTATTCCGAACCTAGCAAGAAATGCATCGTCCTTCATGCAGTGAACTTGCGGACCAAGTTCGACCCTCCGTTACCGCAACTTTCCTTCGGGAACTTCTACCGGGTGGCGGTGACTTCCTTGCAATTGGACTCAGGGAAGGAGTGCTATGGGCTTGTGGCTAAAATGAGAGAGACGGTGGCTAGAATCGACAAGGGCTACGTGGAGAAGCTCCGTGATGGGAAAGAGCACTTGGACTTCATCAAGCGGAGCGCCGAGGTATACCTCAAAGGAGAGCTACTGGCCATGAACTTCACCAGCTTGTGCCGGTTCCCAGTGTACGAGTCCGATTTCGGCTGGGGCAACCCGACATGGGTCGGGTCACCAGCCCTAACTTTCCAGAACCTTGTGGTCTTTATGGACAACAAGTCGGATAATGGTGTGGAGGCATATATAAGCTTGAGGGTTGAGGACATGGCTGCTTTGGAAAGTGATGAGGAGTTCATGGAATTTGTGACTTCTCCAGGAAAAAAACACATTTCGGAGTGAATGATGTAGAGATAATATGCTTATCTGGGATTGGCCTCCATAGTGCTAGCTAGTGTAAGAGGTGACTATTGAGCCTTAGGTTTATGACAACACACTTTGGCTTATTAAGATCTGAATGATTATGGTGTTAGAGATTGATCCATCGAACGAATTTACAAGCACGTTTAATCATTTGAAAATGAGTGAAGTCTAGTGGATGACCAGCATGTACAGAGAGTTGCAGTCTCTCCCTTGAAAATTTATCTACCTTATACTCTCCTCAATGAAATGGTCAAAGATATGTTTTCTATGGTTCAGTTACGACTGCGATCGGACTAAAAGGTCATAACCACATCACTAGAAGAAGATTGTGATATCTGAAGAATTTTCGACTTGTTATAAAAATCCCGCATCTACGAATAGAAGAAGTGCGAAGAAAGTTCCCAATTTAGACCAGCAGATTACTTGAACATTACTCCAATAACTCTAGAGAATATCTTATCATTTTCCACGATTCGAACTCTAGTGAGCACAAAATGCCAGAGAAGGAGATCATGTTTAATACGCTGAGGCGGCGTGGGCCAATATAGGTTGAACACCTGTCGGCCATCCAAACCCTACTGAAGAAGGTAATTTGAGGGAAGAAACCCTAATAGTATTTCCGGCTCCAGCCGCTGGAGAATCTCGGTCAAGCCTGAAAGTGGCATGATCATATGAGCTTCGAAGCAGTCGAGTATGTCATCATTCCGGTCGACATAGACGTTCTCAGGGACTTTTTCGGCGAGCGGTGATGGAATAGGTTAGAGTCTCTGATATATAGTTAAGTCTCCAGCTAGTGATAAAGTACTTCCATAGGACAGTGTCATTGATAGTTCCGAAGAAGAGAATCGAATATAGCGGCGCGAATTGATCAAACAAGGTATAGTTCGTGGTGTTTGAGATGGTGGTCGGGGTTTCGCGGAGAAAGCTTAACGGAAACTCTAAGAACAATGTCTGATCTCCATTTCTGGCT
The DNA here is from genome assembly GCF_021117445.2 of Syzygium oleosum. Classification (NCBI taxonomy): domain Eukaryota; kingdom Viridiplantae; phylum Streptophyta; class Magnoliopsida; order Myrtales; family Myrtaceae; genus Syzygium; species Syzygium oleosum. The sequence continues at coordinate 18,400,396 of NW_026607487.1, forward strand.
GTTTTAAGCTATGGAATATATATGGTATGAAAGAGAGTGCCAAAGAGATCACATCTTAAAACACTTAACCGGACACTCAAGCACCTCTAAGTTAGCATCAACATCTTAACTATCTGTAAAATATGGGTTTTGACCAAGTTAAAAGGGAAAAGCAAAAAAAAAAAACTTTGAAAAGTCAAAACAAAACGGTTAAATGGACTTCAGCTGTATAAGGCCGAGAGCTGTGCACGGGAGGAAAGAAAGAAAGAAAGAAGAAAGGAAAGAAAAGATAAAGAAGGGAAGAAGAAGAAGAAGAAAGAGGAAAAGAGAGAGGGTTTTGCGGGTACACGCTACGAGATCCTCCCAAAGCTAGATTAATCACGTACTGCAACACCCGGTGAGTGCTCAAGCTCTTTGATCTTCCAATCATAGAAGTATTCGAAATTAGAGCTTAAATTCCAAGTTTTGTAATCGAGCAGCAATGTCCGAATTTTGAATTGTTGAACTAAGGGATTTCATGGAAATTGTGGATTTATTTTTTGGCATTGTGGAGCTGTGGGGTTTGACAAGAGTCAATTTAGAGAAACGGTTAGGTCGAAATAAGAATTTTGGGGTTTCGTGTATGAGTTCTGCGTTGTGCTTAGGTTCGAATAATCAATTTGAACGAGCGATTTGTTGTCACATAGGAGTCGTTTTATTAGCATTTAAGCTTAGTATAGCCATAGTTTAGGTAGTGTTTTACTTGATTTTGACGTCGATTTTACTACTTTTCGTTTATTTATTAATGGTTTGCAAAATGTTTTATGAAATTCGTTTCGAAATGTTACGGGATTATGATATGAATTCTTAAATGGTTTGAAAAACGCCTTGTGAAATGTATTTTGTTTGATGAACGAGAGTTAAGAAAGATTATATGTTTGGTTTGTGAAATCGTTTTGTGATTTGATTTTGAATAGGCTTGTGAATTGCGAAGGATGCTGTTGTGAGTTTGTGCCAGTACTCAATATTGCTGTGAGCCCATTGAAGGCTTGTGAGTATACATATTAATGTCAGGATATCATTGTGGGCCAGCCATCGGCAATATAGGTTAAGACCTTACCAAGGGAGGGAGCTTGGTCACCTTGTCATAGGACTTTATGCATGATCATGGTTATATATTTGAGCACGAGTTTGGTCAATAGATGGATCATTGACATGTGATTTGAGATTAGTCGATGAAATGGACCATTGACATGTGATTGGAGATTGGTCAATAAAATGAACTATTGATGGGTGATGTAGTTGAGATTGATCAATGGACTTAACCGTTGATGTTTGAATTGAAATGATGATTTAAATGAGTATTTGTGAATTATATAAAGCTTGTTGAAGTGAAGTAACTCATATATGATTCTATATGTATATTAAAGAGTTGGATTATGAGTTTCGGGTAGCATTCATATATGATGTGATATATATTATATATATGTATGGCGACTGCTCCATCTACTTAGAAAAGATGTACTTTTCACTAGGCTATGCTTACTCACCCCTTTCCTTCTCAATCTTTTTAGGTTCCTTGGTTAGTGGATAATAGAGCGAGAGCGATATCGACGGGGACTTTTGGGAGTTGGATTTTTGGGTATGATTTGAGGTTGCATCCTTCGGGTGGAAGAACGGTCGTGTCACTCCCCCATTTTGGTAGGATTCAAGGTATGACATATTTTGATATCAGAGCTTAGGTTATGATATGTTTGGATTTAGATTCTATGAGACGTTGTGAGCTTGTGTGTTAGTTTATAACAAGTTAGTCTTTTGTGAGATACTAGGATTAGGATGTATGTTTCTTTTGGTGCAACTGATCATCAATTCTGATTTAGAGAAGCATGCTTCCCCTTGTAAGAGATAACAATGGCAAGCAAATGGTTACCTTTGATACGAGGACTGTATCTTAAGGTTCTCGATGAGCGATTTTGACATGGAGATAAAGAGGGTCATTTTGATTTGAAACCTGACTCTAAGGAAACAAAACAAGTTAGATAGGACTTACACTACCCAAAATATCAAATTTGAGGAGAAGGCAAGATGCAAATATCCTCTTTTGTTTGAAAGTTGAAGTTCAAATTTCAAAAACGAAATTTCTTTTAAGAAAGAGAAAATGTAAGTCAAAAGGGAAAAACAAGAAAACCAACGTTGAAAAGTCAAAAGAAAAAGGTTAAGTGGACTTCAGGCCGAGAGCAGCAGCGCGCACGGGAGGAAAAGAAAGAGAGAGAAAAAAAGGAAAGAAAAGAGAAAGAAGGGAAGAATAAGAAGAAGAAAGAGAAAAAGAGATAGGGTTTTGCGCGTATATGATACGGAGTCCTTGCCAAGTCGGATTAACTAAGTATTGCAACACCCTGTAAGTGCTCGAGCTCTTTGTTCTGTTAATCAGAGAAGTTTTTAAAATTATGACTTAAATTTGAAGTTTTGTGAAAATCAAACCGCAAAATCCGATTTTTGAGTTGTTGAGCTATGGGATTTCAGGAATTAGTGGATTATGGCATTGAGGAGCCGTGGGGCTTGATGGGAGTAGGTTTACAGTAATGATTTGGTCAGATTGATAATTTTAGGATTTCGCATGTGAGTTCTGCGTTGCGTTCAGATTTGAATAATTGCTTCGAGTGAGTAATTTGTTATTGCGTAGGATTCATTTTGTTAGCGTTCAAGTTTAGTATAGTTGTTTTGTAGTTGAAGTAGTGTTTTACTTGATTTTGACGTCGATTTTCGTTTAATTAATAGGATTACGAGATTGTCGGTTCGAGTGAACTTCTATGTTTTGTTTTTTTGGCTTTCCCAAGTCAGTGATGCTATCCCTTCTATGAATTTGTAAACTCATATCTTGAAAGCGATAGAGTTTCGATATTATGAGTTATGAAAGATCATGTTTGTTGCATAAAATATTGGATCGGGCATTTATTACTTTTTGATTATTTGTTAATGGTTTGAAAAAAGTTTTAGGAAAGTCGTTTCAAAATGTTACAAGTTTATGAAATGGATTCCGAAATGGTCGATGAATGGAGTTGAAAAAGATTATACGTTTGGTTTGTGAAATTGTTTTAATTTAATTCCAAATTGGCTTGTGAATTGTGAAAGATGTTGCTGTGAGTTTGTGTCGGTGTTCAATATCGTTGTAAGCCCATTGAGGAGCTTGTGAGTATGCATACTAATGTCAGGACATCCTTGTAGGCCAGCTACCGGCAATAAAGATGGAGACTTTGCCGGGGGGAGCTTGGTCACATTATCTTGAGGTGTTATGCATGATCATATTTAGATATTTGAACACGAATTTGGCCAATGGATGGACGATTGACATGTGATTTAAGATTGATCGATGGAATGGACCATTCAAGTCATTGATGTCTAAATTGAGATGAAAATTTTAATGAGTATTTCTAAATTGTATAAAGCTTGTTGAAATGAAACAATTTATACATGATTTGATATGTTTATTAAAGAGTTTGGATTATGAGTTCCGGGTATTGCTCTATACTTATACATATATATAGTAGCTTCTTGATATGCTTTTAAGAGATGTACGATTAATTGGGCTATGGTTGCTAACCCATTTCCTTCCCGATTTTTTTAGGTTTCTTGGTTGGTAGTCAATAGAGTGAGAGTGACTTTTGAGAGTTGGTATGGTTTGAAGCTACGTTTTTCGGGTAGAAAGACAATCGTGTCACTCCTCCATTATAGTATAGGATTTGGGGTGTGACACTATCAGAGAATAAATTAATTTATGAATCACCAAAGCTTTGGAAGCTAGTCATGCATTTGCCAAAAGTTGCTTACTGCCATTGTCATGTTGATGGTATGATCGTAGAAGAGCGATTATAAGAAATGAAATTGAGTTTGTCCGCGGTAGATTTTTTTTTTTTCAAAAACTAATGACGCAAATTTTTTTCACAAGCTCTTTTGCGACTATTGAGCAAAGGAAAAAAAAAAGTTAGTAATTTAAAACTAATTAATAAATAAAGGTCTTTAACTCAATGAATAAATTAGTATATTAAAGAAAATAATTACACATTCGTGAGTAACTCAAATGAGAATTGATAATCCAAAATTAATTGGTAAGTTAATTTGGAAAGTTGGTAAGTCACTCTAACTTAGGTCAGTAATTTCGCACAAGAGACAGTAAATCCGAAGAGTTAATAAGTTAATGCTAATAAAAATTGACAAATTATTACAAAAATCATTAATTTGCAAAATTTAAAGAAGAGTTGGAAAAATAGTCACCCGTCATTTTTTTTATTAAAATTTTTGGCACTTTCCAACACTTATCGAATCGAAATTTATCAGCACGAAAAAAAAAATCAGTATTTTTGGGCATGGAATGATAGAATGCTGCTTAATCAGAATGAGAAGAAACCGCAAGTTAATTTTTTCTGATATATGAGCAAGAATTGGTTTTTTTTTTGGGGTCGAAAGAGAGCTATCATTTCATTAAACCCGAGCCCACGTACAAGAGTAACGGGCATCAAAACACGAGATTTTCCAAAGAGGGGAAGGGGCGGGGGGGTTAGAAACCCAGCTTAGGGGGAGGGTCTTACTTTTTGAGGTCTTTACAATCCAGTCTATCAGTCTATTTGAGTCATGAGGGCGGAGGACCAATTCTAGAATCTTAAAAAGGGCCAAGAGGCCAATACAATCAGTAATAAGTGGCTCAACATCTCAAGGACAGAGCAAAGAATCTTTCAGATAGCTTATCAAAGTTGAACAATGAGACTCCGGCGTTAGTTTCAAATGAGGTCGATCAGCAAAGTGTTGGAGAGCAAGAATTGGTTGATCGTTGCTCTTTTGGTCTAGGTTATAGAAATCCATAAGGAACTCTAGAAGCACCAATCGATTGATTAATCTGATCAGCAATGTTTACAACCACATTAGTCAAATTTTTTGTTAGCTTAAAACAGTAGATCAACCATTTCTTGAATTTAATCATTCCTATCTTTTCTTTTTACTCAGTTTTTCAAACCTCTTAACTGCTCCCAGCTCCTCCCCATTGGCTGTTTAGCAAATACGATCTCACCCCACTTGAGCACAAACCATCAAATTCTTACATAGCGTTTCTAGAACTTAGGATGAAATGTGAAGGAGATCAACCTGACGAGGTTCGATTTAGGTCTCCCACTTTAGAAAAATGACTTTCACTGAACTCTATATGAATGAAGACAGCAGAGTTTTCCCAAACCAAAACATCCTTCTTGCCCATGTCGGCATATCAGCTCCTTAACCCACTGCCGATTGCAAAGTTCTAGCATTCAAAAATGAAGATTCGGGTGATTTCGAAGGAGATAATCAAACCATCGTCGGCGACTCCTTGTCAAGACCAGACCTACAGATTCTCTCTTTTAGATCAGCTTGCTCCTCCATTCTATGTCCCTATAGTGTTATTCTATTCCGCTCCCGAACCTGACCAAATTTTCGATCACATGAACATCTATGAGAAGCTGAAGACTTCTCTGTCAGAATGTCTCGGCTGCTTTTACCCATTGGCTGGTCGGATCAAGGGAGATGAGCACGCCGTTGACCTCGGCCAAGGAGCAGTCTTCGTGAGAGCTCGAGTTAATGCTCGACTCACCAAACTCCTTGCAAACCCAGAACTGAAATTAGTACAGCAGCTTCTCCCATTGGATCCATATAACATAAAATGTCAAAATGGCCTTGTCACTGCCATTCAGCTGAACCTGTTCGACTGTGGCGGGATAGCCATTGGTGCCTGTATCTCTCACAAAATTGCAGACGGCGCAACACTTTCGACTTTCCTTAGTTCTTGGGCGGCCAATTCTCGAGGTGCAAGTAAGATGGTTGCTCCATACCTAAACACGACCACAATATTCCCACCTAGAGATTTCCAGGTCCCTCTGCCAAACAATTTGATCAAGAAAGAGAACATAGTCACAAAGAGATTTGAGTTTGATTCAGCCAGCTTAGCCGGTTTGAAAACCAAAGCTGCTAATGGGTCATTATCTAAAAGTCCTACTCTTGTTGAAGCAGTGACTGCTCTTATATGCAAAGCGGCCATGCATGCCAGGACAGAAATATCAGGGAAGGGAGGGTCCTCAACCGTGATATCTCATGTGGTAAATTTAAGAGGAAGAATGAACCCTCCTCTGCCCGATCATTCTTTCGGCAATATCTGGAGATTCGCCATTGCAACCATTAAGGAGGAAGAAGAAGAGGCGGAACTGCACATTTTGGTGGATCACTTGAGGACGGCGATAAGGAAGATCGACAACGAATATGTGAGGAAACTTCAAGGTGAGGACGGGTTCCACTGGGCCTGCGAATCTATGAGAGAAGTGCACGAACTGATGTATAAAGGAGACGTGGAGTCCTACAGGTTCAGCAGCTGGGTGAGGTTTCCCTTTTACGAGACTGATTTCGGATGGGGAAAACCAGTCTGGGCGTGCATTAGCAGCGTCCCGATAAAGAACGTGGTGATATTGATGAGTAGCAGGTCGGGAAATGGAATTGAGGCCTGGGTGACACTGGATGAACAAGAGATGGCTAAATTTCAGAGCGATCCTCTGCTCCTGCAATTTGTTTCTCTGCCCCATAGTTCTCATAGAATCTAGTACTATTATCACTGGCTTGGCGTGTTTATAGCACATCGTAGATCATTTGTCTGCATGTAGATGTTGCTGTAGCTGTGTATTTCAGACGATTTGTTAGCTTATATTCTATACTCCCCGTTTATGCATATTTAGTCACATCCTCAGCTCTGCACTAGGCCAACATGGCCAATTCATTCTTCTGCAAAGCCCATGCCCCCCACTTCACAGCTGCAGCAGCATTTCTGAACTCAAGTTAAGATGACTATAAAGGAAGAAACCGCTCGAGCTTCTCCTGCTTAGCGATGACCTTGTTCGATATTAAATGCCCCAATTCGGCATACCTTGTCCATTAACATAAGTTCAAAAGGAGCATTTCAGTACTGTGCCAGATAAACTAACATTGACTCATTTCACCAAGATTTTAAGAGATTCTTTCACATAATATGACTGGCCTCTCAATGAAGCAACCCTCATGCACCTTGAGCCTTGGAACTCACATGACCCACATATGAAATATTGCAGTAATCTGAGAAACCAGTTGTTAAGATTCCAAAGGGAGGGACTACTAGCCGAGGCAATTCGTCAAAAAAATTATAAAACCACCATGTGCAACCAGGGGGTGTACTTCATGGAAGCTATCAAGCAGTTGCAATTTTATGACATTCTCTAGCATACACTAGAACGTATCATGTTCACGATGTTTTTCTCGACATTGGTCTGGGAGCACGGCAGACTAGTCTTCTTCACAAGGATTTCATTTTGTCCCCTGCCTCCGAATCCAACTTTCTAATACAAACAGAAGTCATGCATGAAACCATGGACCTGAGCAACTTTTCAACTATTCCATAAAACTGGATTTCACATCTCTGATATAGGTGAGCGCTGACCAAGAATGTTTCGAAGGAGAAGGATCAACCTGTGTCGCGTTTAATCTCACAAGACAAACTTCTCTGAGCTTAAAAACAACCAGAAAAAATTGGTGGATCTCTCAAACTCTCGAAGTCCAGAGACAAGTGATTATCAAGATATGTCCTGACTGAGAAAAGGAGAAATTTTCAAAAAATCTCTTCAACGAGAGAATGATCCCCATAATAGACCTCTGGTGAAACTGACACAGAGAGAGAGACAGACAGACAGAGAGGATTTCAAAATGTAAAAAAAAGCATGTCAAGAAACTATCCATCACATCTCGTATCAAAAACTCTTGAGATTATCAGAATCTATACAACCAGAAGTCATGCCAACGGGGAATTTAATTCTAGGAGTAAAAAAAAAGAATACTATCATACATCGACTTAATGGAGAAGTTAAATAGCAGTTTCTCATATACGACACAATTCATCAGGCATTCCCCGCTTCACCCCCCTCACAAGTTAACTCTTGGCAACTACCTCTCATTTCTCCATCTTGAATGGTGACTGACTCTCCTGAATAAATTCTGAAGTGTGGCTCGCTCATTTCATCCCTCCAACATTCTTGGCCATCAGGGCATGCCTTCTACCAAAGGCCCAAAAGACAATCGGATAATCCCTGAGAGCAGTCTCTAAGCACATTGACCATATTACGGTGCCTGCAGATCCAAAAAAAATTGGAACTTTTGACCACATACCCATCTCATATTACTGGGTTGAAGAAAATTGGCTGGGTAAAACATAAGGCACAAGTACTGCTTCGTTAGTCGCAGCTTTTGTTGCAGCAATGTCTTCCAACTGTTTCCATGTCGCTTCATGTTTCTTCTTCATATCCTCAGCTTTTTCTTCATCCTCCTGAAACTTCTGCAAGCACTCCTCAAATAGCTCTGGATCAACATCAGAGAATATTTTCCGAACATTAAGTGTCAAGCTCTGGACAACCTGGTTCCAGTGATGACGGCAATTTCTCTCCAGAGCAGGGAACACTATTGGCAGTATAACGCTTCGATTTTGTCTTATTAAGTTCTCAATATGATCATTGTTCCACAAGTACAAAGCCCTTTCTGCCACCTGAAAGGAGCAACCGTTTTGCCTAAACTTGCCATAGTAGAGAAATTACATGTATAATGAACGAAAAACGGTGAATTACACTAGACCCAAGATAATCAATGAATTATACTAGCAAACAAATGATTTAATTTAATTGTGCATGCTCTGAGAAAAGAATAGCGCTCCATGCATGACCAAGGTAGATACATCAGAGATGCTTTCTCTTGCATGGACTTACACAAATCCCTATATCTAGGCTAGTGAGCACATTCATTCTTCTAGCTAATATATTTGATTCTAATTGCATACTACACCCACACATCGTCGATGCTTACATATCCAAGTCACCATTTCGCAATGTTTATTCACCGGAAGAAAGATAAGATAATGTATTTAATTGCAGACCCCAACCTTAGCAGTCACCATCAGCCATCAGAAACCAAGCATGTTCCTGCCATAGATCAATTAACACCAGCCCATTTATAAGGAGCTAAGCAAATGCCTATCCAAAGAAAACTCTCAGCTTCAAGTCCTTTGCGAAAATCGCCCTCAGGTAAACATCCAGGACTGCAAGATTTTTGCAGCCTTACATACACAGGAAAACATCCACGAGAAAAGGAGTATTTTTGCTCTCAAGTAGGGTCAATATTCTTACGAAATCTATATTTAGAGGAATGAATGAGTACACTGTAGTAAGATTCGGATATTTTTAGACATGATTTACTTTTCATGAGTCTGGCTTCAGTTGTACCTAATGTAAAATGAATGCTCAAAAGGTTCTTTCAACTGTGAATCCCGTGATTTTCTTAAAATCAGGGAATAATGACTGCCCAGTTACTTTAATGTTGCAATAAAAAATGCAACATTTAGTAACAAAGATTTCAGTCATAAAGGGCCAGTTCCAGAGATTCTCAAACATTAAGGGTTATTTCAACCCAATCCCCCTCAGTTTAAAAATTGTTCTGGAGCATGCTTACATACATACATTCTCTGAACAAATTACAACATCATCTTGATCTTAACCCTCTAGGAAGGGGATTGCAGATCCACCACTGACACAGATAGTACCATCACACCCATCCTAACTTCACTATCCCATCACTACAACCTCCTCACAGGGTTCCAAAATAATACCACAGTACTATCATGGTATCAGCGTCTAAATGCCACCAAATCCATCTCAGTGACTACTCAGGGAACTACTGATCACAAGTGCTTATATCCACCACTTCAACTGGTCATCCACCACACCAGTGATCACCATCCAGTACATTTACAACTAATGCTTCCATCAATTTCATTGCATTCAGCCTCTTAGGGGAACATGTTTTTCCCATTGAATCAGATATTGGAATCGACACCAGAGAGCTCAAATTAAAAGCGAAATCATAAGGAATATTGCAACAACCCCAATCTTGGACATAACCTTAGTACCGATATCGATTCTTTTGCTTCACCTGAAAACTATCTACAACAGATCGTATGAAAAAGACACAAGCCCATCAACCGTGAAAAGGCTTGTAGAGGGATGCCCGACCAGAAAGTTAGTAGAAAAGCTTAGATCCGATCTTCAACAATCCAATAATGTGAAAACATTTCACCAATCTTCATCAAAGACATCTTCATAGCCCAATTTAGGTAATCATAATTTCATCAAATTTATCGCATCATCTTCACATTTTGATTATTCTTCTAAAGAAGGAAGGAGAAATATTACTTCATAACTAATCATCCTCAATATCATGAATTCACCAGATAATGAGTGCAAAGAGAACTGACCAGACAATGAAAGCTAAAAAAATCACAAATTCAAGTCACTACTACCCCTAATTCTGATACATGTAAGTATAGTGTAATTGCCTAAAAGAGTCATGAGCAGAACTTAGAAGGCAGTACTATTGGCATGTCCAAATCTATATTGTGAAAAACCAAAGATATTTTTTGCTACTATTTGTCCCCTGAAAGTCCCAAACACAATTTCATGATTCATCTTAATTTTCTATTGTACAATCTCGACATGCATCAGTTTAACTGCTTGCGGAATATGATTATCACCACAAACATGAGAGAGAGAGAGAGAGAGAGAGAGAGAGAGAGAGAGAGAGAGAGAGAGAGAGAGAATGGTTTTGTGCTACCTGAAAGTGTGAACTGCTCAAGCATCGCGCAATATTCCTGAAAAGGGGCACCATACATCTCTGGAATTCAGGTGGCTGAGTTGCTTCCAGTATTTCTTCCAGCTCACTTAAAAACATGACCTCCTTTGAGCTATTTGTCACAGGCCAATACTTAAGCAGACCCCTAATTAAAGTGTCCGCGAGTTTACAGTCTTTCTCCACAAACTGTGTGACGCAATATGACAATTGCTGATGGTACATTGGCAAGCATTTAGGTTTGTGCAAAGGAATAAGAGCCCTAACAAGGAATAGTTTGTGTTCTTCTTTCAATGGGAGAGCAAACCCATTGATTATGCTGCCCAAAACTTCTAAAAGTTCAGCAATCCCATTATGCTTCTCTGTTTCAAAGATGAAACGAAAGAAGATGTTGTTGATAGCTTTTCTGACAAACGGTCGATGTACCATAAACTTTCCATATATTCGATGCAGAATCGTTTTCAAATATTCTCTTTCTCTAGGATCCTCAGAATCGAAGAGATCTAGCAGCTTCAACACAAAAGAGTGATCAATATATCTCTTAGCCAACTTTGCATCTGTTTCAGGCGATGCAACAAACCTCAGAAAAAATTCATACACAATTTGCAAATGAGGCCATGCAGGGTCCATCAAAGGCTCTTCCTCTTCCAAGTCAAAAGCTTCAAATACCTTGTTCTCCCGAGGCTGAGGGGTGAATGGCCTAAACAAATTCACTGATACCATTTTTACAATATCTTGCATTGCAGTTTCAGTGAACTTTCCATTTGCAGAAGTGACGTAATCCACAAGCTCAAGCAGTGTTTGCCGTTTAATGTCCTTCTCCTTTATATTCTTCGTGGGATCAGTGAAGTCAAACAAAACACAACACATGTTTAACTTTCTAATAAACACATTCTGCTTCTCAGAGTTCGGTACGTCTCTAAAAGCAGGCAATGCTTCATAAGAAGCAGGTGTCACATTATCATACTTTGAATTCACAACTTGGGCAGGCTTACGTCCATGACCATTTCCCAAATTTGAAGCAGAAGCAGGACCTGGAAGAGACACATTGCTCGAGTTATCCAGTCTATGACTCGCAACATCGCCACTCCTCGAACCCCCGCTAGACTTCATAGACGAGGCGACCGAGCCTCCATGGTCACGGTTTTCGGACTTGGATGGCTTCCGCGGAAGTCTACCCAGTATCTGCTTGATCATCTCTCGAGTGCAAAACACAGGGAAACCAAAATATCTCCGGGCGAGCAATGTCCAGAATCTAAGCCACTCTAGCAAGAAGCTGAGAACCTCGACTTATCTATCAAGAAATAGCTCCAGACGCATGAATCCTGTCAAACCAAATGACAAAGCAAACCTTATCGTACGGACTGATCTCCCGCAAGCAGAGAGACACTTATGCAGGGCAAAAATTGACAAGCAAAACCACAGAAGCGCGGCATCAATCAGAGCTCGCGTCAAGGAGACCTTACATTTTTTGCCGCATCAAAACGCCTGGAGTGTCGGAGAACCTTTCTTATCACTAAGCAGACCCCCTCGACAGCCCCTCTCTCTCTGCGACCTAAATCAAGTCAAACTCCCGAAGCAACCCCGAAATCCACGCGAACGACGAACCGGGATGACGAATCTCGAAACCGGTATCTTCAAGCAGAAGACCTCTGGTGAAGTGATTGCCCCCCCCCGAATCGCGCCGCCCGATCAGCCGCGAGGCCGAGCTTCGGCGAACGGCGACGAGATCTGGCGCGATCTAGAACACACGAAGCGCGCATCCCAGGCACGAATCAGCACGAAAATGAAACAACCGTAGACTGTTATGGAAATCAGCCGAGCAAGAGTCCCGAGAAGCCAACTCGCTCGACCGAAAGCCAAAAAGCAGCGGAGCAGAGCATCAATGAGGGGAAATCGGAGGAAACTTCTCGACACTTACCGGAGCTATTACCGACTGTGGCTTCCTTCGGAGAGAAGAAGCAGCAGCAGCAGCAGGAAGAGACGGAGATGTTTCGCGTCTCGCTACTCGCTTTTGAAAGTTGAACGCACCGGAGCGAGAGCGAACCCGAGCGAGCGAGCGACCGAAAACAGCGAGGGGCCTCTTTTAGCGACGGAGTCAAAAAGGAAGTGGCAAACTCCTGAGAGTCCGACGAGAGATTGATTGAGAGAGAGTGCGCGGCGCGTGTGTCAATTCTCTCATCGATATGATTCGCTCTTGATTGACATCATGATGTTGAGTTTTATGATGCATACCATATGTCTCGCCCCACGCATTAGGTTCGAATTGCTTTTGGCCGCAAATTCGCACCTTCCGGGTGCGAACTCACGAGACGTGGGTACCGAATAGGAAACGTTCGTGAGTGACCGGCCAGGTAATAGAGAGCATCGGTAAGGTACACTTCCGAAGTACCCTCGTCCAAAATTTCCCAGGGGGGAAAACGAAGGGGAAACGAGAGGGGAGATGGGAACTACAGAGAAAATATAGAAACTGCGGAGCTACGATGGACACCTTTTTTCCAATCGCCAGTTCGTGTTTGAATTGAAATGAAGATTGCGGCCCCTTCGGTGGGTGGTGTGCTTTTATCGGAGATGAATAAGGGGCACGACATTTGCACGCATTATCAGACGGATTTCAACGATTTCAGCTGTATGGCCTCCACCACCATTATAGTATTGTGATCACACAGGCTCATACGCAAATTCAGTGCACTCGTCTCCTTTCTAGCTGTATTTTATATATAATATACATAAGTTAAAGGTACTTCCATGTTTACGAAACCCGTAGGTAAACTAACTTTGCTTAATCATCACAAGTTTGAAATTAATTGGCTCGCGAATGATCACTCCATCCCTGCTTTTTGATTCCTTCCTTAAAAAGCCTAAAGCTTGAGTATCCCGCCATGTCATGACGTGTGCAATCCCATCGTGTGATTTTTATTGCATTGATTTGCTGCTAACCGAGTTTATCTAGACGATGGCCGTAGCAGAAATGAGTGATTCAAGAACCTCCCCGACTCTTGATTCTGCCTCGGCCCATCCACACACACATCAGGATGGTGGCGCGTCCGTGCAATCAACTCGATACAAGGTAACCTCCTAGATCAGACACGGCAAATTGACTCGTGCCTGCGTCCTGACAAAGCACAAAAAAAGGTTGATGGTCAGTACTGACGTTTTTTCATTCGTGAGAAAATTATGGTTTTCATTCAATTTTCTGACAAGAAAGAAGACCGGAATTTTCAAGTTCCCATCAAGCTAGAGACTAGTAGCAGTAGGAAGACAGGCTCCGGAATTAAGACCCCGAAATTGTTCTGCCACATGCCAGGAACCACATATGTCAGGAATCAGGTGGTCCCTCTTGTAATAAAAGCTGTTGACATTGAGATGAATACGAGGGCAGATTTTTGGCAGGACCCCCGACTTTCCCTTTTGTAATACATGCCAATGCCATCATCATGAGATATGCTGAGTAAAACTGAAGAAGCGGACTCATCGCAGGACAATAGGGACTGTTTTTGCCTGGGCTCATGAGCAAAAAACGCATTGCTTCTGAATTCTGATTACTGAATCACAGTATATACATCGATCCAGATAAAGACATGCCAGCTCTCTCTAATCATGACAATCATTCATGTATGACGACGGTAACATCAAACAAAGCTGTCACTTCTCTAATAAGCATTGCCGAAAGAAGACCTTACACTCGGGAACAGAGTCGGATGATATGAGAAAGACATCTCTGATAACAAATGACTAGTGTGAATTTGAAGTAATACAAGACTTGGTTGATGCATTGCAAGGGCACGTAACCTCTTCTTTTTAGGTTTTTTTTCTAGCACGGTCGATTCATCATCCTCTTCGCAAGAGAAAAAGTGGCATCTATTCGAGGTTTTTAAACCGCTTGAAACTATGAGGGAACCCAAAAGGCAAATTATGTGCATTCTTCAAGTAGAAGAGCGAAAGGAGAGATATATCTGCTTCGTCACAAACCATGTTCTGCTCTGACATCGACAAAAGCCTGAATGGAGGGTTCTCTTCCGAGAAAATCGGAGAGAACTTCAATAGGATCCTTCGCACCTCCTGGAGCCAATACCTGAAAAGAAAATTATCAGATGATTTAACCATGGACCAGAAACGACGGACTACTTCAGAGTACTCCATGAGCACTAAGTTAATCATATCGACAGGCTCATTCAAATTTCAAGGAACCAAGTGTCTCCACCAGGTGGAGTGAGATACCAAAAATAGACTCCACTTGATTGAAAGCACATACAATATATATCTAAATGCCAGAGAAAAGTACACGGAAGGCAAAAGGAACCTCGACTTAGCGAGCAATGTTCACTTCTGAGAGAATATACACAGATAATCTAATTGAAAATTACAAACAAAAGTTTCATCGGCTGCTTTCCAACATGACCTACTTATGTCATAGGTAGATTGTTTTACCTTATTCCTAAACATCATTCCCATATTTTGGTTGAAAAGATCATCCCTGAACTTTGAGAGAAAAATATCAGTGGCAAATACCTGTCAATCATAGCGTTAGCATCAATATTAAGGAGAAAAAGGCCATTACAGATCAACCATCTTTGGAGCATTTTTAGGTCATTATGATGCTCAGATTGAATGTATATGTGCACTTGCATGAACAGCAAAGCAGCTGGGAAAATGAAGAGCTGGTAGAAAAGATAACAGATGTCTTATCAGAAGGGACATTCCATCAATCTTGTTCAGACAGCAAAAGAAATGCCAACCTCACTCCAGATTCTACTATAACAAGCTGCTTCATAACCAATTGCACAGCGTGGAAAACAGGTCGCGGGATTGGTTCCTTCCAAAATTGGCAATCCCAGCATCACCTAAAATAGTAAAGACAATTATAACATCAATTTCGTTAGACAACATCTCCACAAATACATCTACGGTTCAGCTTAGCTACCTTTGGATGGAGATGCTTATATAGCTCGGCAATATCGATGTCATCAGCAGAATGTATAATCTGATCGAAAAGACCTGACATGCAAACCAACGTGAGAAAGAAATGTTATTCACGCAATTAATATTGGATATCATGCTTGTCCCTGCGAAAGCGTTGACATGATTCCAATTGAATATCTTCTTTCCCTCTTCTATAGAGGCATCATACATTTCAATGTAATGAAGGTGACCCAGATTTAAACAAGCAGCAGCAGGCAAATAAGGCAAACTCTAACATTATTTTCACCAATGTTTTCAGGAGAACAAGGACCCAAGGAGGCTAGTAGAGCCAATTGGAAGAGGGGAGGAAACATTTGTGGACACAATTTCCTTTAGCCAAAATTAAGCTGAAGAATTTTCTTTTTATACTGTCTATTGATCCTAAAAATTTCAATAGTCCGAAAGCAATATTCAATCAAAAGCTTCTACCCAGCTATCGAGTATCCTCCTGCCCAGAATCCGCTGGTGCAAGAAAATACACACACTTCTTGGGCACATAATAGTAAATTCAACTAATGATACCAATACCACCTTAAGTGATCTTAGTAAGCCTCAGCGTTCTATTTCTTTCTATTAAATTTGTATGAGTAATAGGGCAAGCCAGCCCCTTCTAAACAGTTCCATCTGACAGCTTTTAATTCTATATTCCCGACCAAAAAAAAATTTGTACATTAAAAGTTTGAGGAACAGAATACTCACTATAAAGAATTTCTTGCTTCAATTTAAGTGCTGAAAAACTGTATCGCCATCTTTTTAGCGATCGGCACATTTCGTCGTTGACTGGCTTTGTCAAATCCTTCAAATAAGAAGAGTAAAATACATAACATTTACACTTTGCACAAATTGATCTGAAGACAATGTCTGTGCAACCATGTGACTAACTCACCTGATGGAAGCCAGATATCAACTTTAAGCAGAGGCTTTCATAACACCTGAAAGTTCTTGAAATGTTAGAAGCCGGAGTAATGCAAACATGGAACAGCATCATTATCAACTAACCAATTTTCAAACACTTGAGCCGGAATCTCCTCAAAATCCGGACTAACACGCAGCCCTGAGAATCTGGCAAATGATGCCCTGTTGCAGATATGCTGCATCTAAAAACCAAATGCCACAAAGAAAATTAAAGCCAGCCTTAACACTATTCCATCAGCAAAATCAATTTCTTGAATTATTACCTTTCTAGGGAAGGCATAAAGTTTAAAAGAAAAGGAAAGAAAGAAAGATCAGTAGCTTTACAATTCACTTCGTTCTTACATATGGAAGGACTTTGGGTTTAAAGTGTTTGCA
Source organism: Syzygium oleosum (assembly GCF_021117445.2). Classification (NCBI taxonomy): domain Eukaryota; kingdom Viridiplantae; phylum Streptophyta; class Magnoliopsida; order Myrtales; family Myrtaceae; genus Syzygium; species Syzygium oleosum. Next base: position 18,417,307 of record NW_026607487.1, read on the forward strand.
TCGTTTAATATTCACCGGAAAGGAAAAACAATAGTTGAGTTAAAAATGGAAGCTTGACAACGATTTCCCACTGCATCCCACCACAATGTCCTCGGCACACTCTTAGAAGTCAAAATTATTATGAACTACATTGCAAAATACAGAGATGAAGACATGGACCCCTAGAGTAAAAAGCAATTGTGTTAACTAAATCTGGAGCGCATGCAATGTACAATTACAAGTGGATACATTAGTACATTACCAAACAAAGGTATCACCAGATGCTTCAACATACCACATGTCCAAACTCATGGAAAAAGTTGACCACTTCAGAGAATCGTAGAAGACCAGGATGACCGCCAATATCCTTTGGGAATTGAGTTATTAGCAATACCACTGGTATCTAGCATAACAAAAGCCAGATCATGTAAATTATTTCAGCAGGAAGGAAACTTTTAGGCTGTCGACAGTAAAAGGATCACAGAAATACAATAAACATGGGAATTATATCATTTATCAACATATTAACGAGTGAAACCAAGCAGATGTTCATCATAGTTTGTTATATACTCTTTAGATTTTTCTTCAAAATCCCAATAAGCAAGACAATACTTCAGAGGAAGCTCCACAATGCTACACAAAGTCCTTGGAGAAGGCAGGCATCACACTGCACTAAAACCAGAATAAATGATGCGATGATCACATGACCTGCTTTCGAGCATTACTCAAGTGCTTATCCTAGGGATACGGTGCTCTGAAAGCTAAAGACAGAAGGACATTATCTCGATGAAAAAGGGTCAGCCAGAGGTTTTTTTTACATAATATGTTATTTGTACAAACCAGATAAGATGCCATATGACTTAAAACCGATAAATCTAACCTAAACCAGAATTTCCAATCAAACAAAAAGTTGAGAGAACTTCATTTGATGGCCATGCTTGGAGATCAAAAATAAACTACTTAACTAAGCTGCTTAAAGGAAATGATTGAATTATTGCATGATTAATCACAGCACATACCAATTGATGCACTGCTGAAAGGTATAATTTTCGTGGAACTAAGGCAAAAAGATACTTCCCAATGAGTTTTTGAGAGATCTTCAAAGGAACAATTTTCCCCCAAGTATAACGTACAACATACTACCTCAAATAAAAACATGCTCCAGAAAATAACAGATATTTTATGGCAAAGAGGAGTCTTTTCATGGGTTAAGCACCTGGGCAACATTGTTAAATGATAATGATCTGTTCTGAAGAGCAACCACACATGTGTGACCATACTTTTCTTCTCTGCAAAGAAATTCAAAATTAAAGTAAACAAAGAATTAATAGTAACCTAAAGCTTATAGATCAAACACAAACCTTTTATACATATCAAGGTAGAAATACCCCAGGAGATCACCGGAACTTAAGTCAATAACTGAAAATAATCGAACATCACAATGCCAGACCTCAGGGTCTGCAATTTCTTCAAATCTCAAGCCTGTCAAGCAAATGCATGGGTGTATAAATCCCACTGTATATCAGGACAAATAAAGGAGGCAGAGTCAATCAAAGTTACCAAAAAGGTCTTGGAAAATTTTAAAGATGCCTGATAGAACTAATTTGACTGGAAAATATTGCTTAATGGCTCCAAAATCTAGATCAAAGTGCTGCACTTGAAATGTCTTTATGTAATACAATAGATCCTCGATGCCAAAAGGGACGTCTCCTTCCTCTTTTCTCTGAAACCAAAACAAAGCACCATAAGATACTACAATTAAAAAAATATTACCATCCACCCTAAAAATGAACAGAGGATATTTGCACCTTCAAATCCTTCAACACTGTCAGTTCCCTATCAGCCATGTTTGTCAAACTGGCAGAGATGTCCTCTAAGAACTCAAAAACCTGTTGCATAATCCATATAGCACTTTTAATAAAGATTTGAATGGAGAGCTGCAGTACTGAAATGTATGGTCGTTCTACTTTAGAAATCTGACACATCTACCTTTGATAAATGTACATATTTCACATACCAGTAAGAACAATGTCACGTAAATATATGTTCCATATGACTGGGATGCAAAAAATGGTGGTCACTACTCCCTATCCTCGAGATTTATCTCAAAAGTGTATGTAAGAAGGTTTAGTGGCAATTCTCAGCCAAACAAAGCAAAAATATGGGCATCTGGAATATCCTTTCCACGAGAAGGTTTATGTCTTTTAGCTCTTTCATGCAGTGAGGGCAGCTACAACATTTATCATCCATATCCGATTCAAATAGTCTGATCTACCAGAAAATTTATAGGCAAGGGTTCTTTGATGGCAGCAACACAGACCATGCATTTTAATGTATGATATTCAGCTATATTGTCATTCAATGGCATCTAAGATAATGCCAGTGATTGCGGGGGAAAATACTTTTCAAACAATAGATAAAGGACGGACTGACATAATTTCATAATTTACACACTGAAATCATAACTATTTTTGCACCAAAAAGTTACCAACATCTCGACCCTCTGCCCAATACTTAACAAAACTAAACAGCAAAAAGCAATTCAGCCAAAAAGAACAAATATACAAGCATGACGGCTTTTAAGTGACAACTCCATGCACATACCTTTAATGGTTTTCTTGCCATTCTGCAGTCAAGAGCATATTCTGCATAATTTGAGTAGCCAAGTAATTTAGCTAATTTATGCCGAAGCTGGACCTGCATCACAAGAGGACATGTATAGTCAACTTTATATGCCAAAAGTCCCAACTGTAGGACCACAGTAATGCAGATTCAAGGAAAATTAAGACTTTTGTTAAAAACTCGTGCTCCTTCCACTATGTGCAGGCTTGAATGTGGTGTAACAGGAATCCAGTATATGAAACTCATTAATTCACTAATGACAAACTTCATTAAGGAAAAGATAGCAGAATAAACATAAATTCCATGACTTGTGCAACTACACACATTCACCCAGTGCTCACTATTCCAGCAATAGTGCTGCGACAGTGATGAACTGTCCTACTGCCAGCTCTTGGCCTTGAAGTTTCATACTTGTATTGGAAATATATTAATTATTAGGAAAAGGAGAGAGAGAGAGAGAGAGAGAGAGAGAGTATGTAATGAGAATCTATGGTTCCACAGTATATAAAGGAGAAATTTTGAATAGATCAAATCAGCTGATGAGAATATACAGATTGTACTATTGTTCTCAAAGTCAATAACATAATGATGGCTTTGTCAAGCCAACTCAGCTCAAAGCATTTGTTCCTATGCTTTTTGATGTTATGTCCATGATAAAGCCTTCAGAATCTAATGGGACAATTATGCAGCCGACACACTCTTGATATACTGAGCGTATAAGGATACAATGAATGCTTCGAAAAATTTGTAATTGAAAAGGAATCCCCTCACTCCCAATGTCACATTGAGTTATGATTGTTTGATGAATGCTGTAATCATTGTAACACTGAATAAAGAAATGTTTAGACTTTGAAAATATACTTGTCAACAAATCAAGATGATTTTCTACATCCAATATAAATATTTAATGCAGATGAAACAAAAACAGGGATGCAGCATGTACCAGATTTTCAAGAATAGACAGATTTATTTCCCCGCATCTCCTTCCATATGCTGTCGCTACTGTCCTCCTGGTTGCTCCCACCTTCACAATAAAATATTGTTAACTCTGTGAATAGATGGAACATAGACATAAGTTAGAAACTCCATCAGAGATCAACAAGTGGTTCATGTCAGGGAACAAAGAGGGATCCCCCAAAGATAAACAAGACAGCTAAATGACAGGGCCAACTGCAGATGTTTAGACGCTAATGCTTCTAGTTGTAACTGAAAAAATTACTAAATATCTGGAAATTATGGGTGAAGAGTCATTTTGTCTAGATTTTTTCATTGCACGGTACATTTACCATTTACTAGTAGATATTTTCCAGATGCAGTTCTTATTAAGCATGAGTGTTTTTTAGACACTCAATTGCAAAGATCTCAAGCCAGCTGTCTTATGCATCGCCATGTATAAATCTTTAGAGTTTTCACCGGAAAAAAAAAAAACAGGATCTCTGTTCTCCATAAAAATTGTGTACTAGATAATTTGTCCAGCCAGAGTGGAACAAACAATGATCAGCCGCTACAAGGAAACGATATGCTTGAGGAAGTGTAAGAAGGAGTGCATCTAACAAGCTTGTTGTGGCAGCATCAATCAGCAAGAACAGTTACATGGCTATCATTTACCATTGATCACGTCCCCGTCATGCAGACATCTTTCTAAGAAGAAACACACGCATTTGTCAATTAATTAACACAAAGTTCGGATGATGACATAAAAATTGTCAGAACTGACCCACAACCAGCTGTCCTAACATTTTATATCAAGTTTAAGGAGCTCATCGCGCTAAATACGTCATCTCTGCTAAATTAATTGAGTTGTTACTCTTTTGAGTACTTCGAGTTTCTGTATCTGAGGTTAGTAGACGTCAAAGGTCACGTCTAACAAAAGAACAACAAATGCTGCATAATTTGCACGGTACTATCTTTGTCTTTTAGTCCAGAAATGCCAGTCACGCCTCCATCTCAGCTATAATTGGCTCAAAGCTTCTTCAAAGAGCATTATAATTCAGGAAAAGAAAATGTTCTTAGCTGAAATATGCTCAGGTACCCAGTATGCCAAATATCAAGCAAGGAAAGTCTAAATAGAGCAATGAAATGGTCAATGAATAACAGCATTCAGAAGAGATGCCAAATAATTTACTCTGCAAATCCAGAAAATTATACCTTGCAGAGCTCCAGCACTGCTGCAACATTTTGACTTCTAAGAGAAACCCTGTATTTATCATTCTGAGCTTTGTCTAAATTCTACAGAGGAACATATTCAGCACAAATAAGAAGAAATAAGATAATACATAACATAAGGTGAACCAAAGTCCAACCAACAGTAGCAGAAATCAATAACCAATATATCCCATCATATATGTGAGAAGAAAGGTCAAGGCGGTTACAAAAGTTCTAGTACATCTTCCATTAAAAAGAGAGAAAGCTTAACCCATGCGCTATGATGAAGCCACACTGCACCACATAAATGGAATATTATGAAGCAACTGAAGCTTCAGTCTTTAAGATTCAGTGGGGGCAGTGGGGGCCATCATTATCGTGCTAACAGTTCTTCTAGTCTAACCTTAGAATTCAGTAATTATAAAGCCATGGAAAGAATTTCAGTTACAAGGCATGTATAACAAGTCAGAAAATCAAAAAGATGTCATCACACATTGTTCAAAAGAAATTATCTGCGAATGACCAAGCACCAGATGTGATGCCAAATTGTTGTAGACCCATTAACTGGATAAAGAACAACAATACTAACCTTAAGGAACTCAGGTGGCAATCCATGTAGCTCACTCTCACTGAAGAGAAGATAACTGCAATCATCATTAAGGTTTCGAATATATTGGCAGCTTAGTTCATCAATTTGAGATTTCAAGCGCTGCACTTCCTCTCTTTTTGCTGTAGCAAGATTCAATCCATTCCGCTCGAAGTCTCTTATCTGTCACTGATAGGAAAAACAATTAATATTTGGATTTAACAGTTAGTACAGCTCAAATACGTTCTAAGAGGATCGTACAACTTATGAAGCATTCGAAATGTGGAGATTTTACTGCAAATGAACTACAGATTGTGGATATTTCCGTACCAGGAACTGTATATAGCAAGATGCTTCAGGATTCATCCAATCTCCCCTCGTCAAAAGAGCTTTTACGACACGATACACATCTTCACGGAGACTGAGAGGCTTGCACAGCAGGGACCAAGGATCAACTTACAAATATTCAAGTGATGCAGAATAATGTCTTAACTGTAGCTGTTTCCAGGGTCCCTTGGAGGCCAACACAAACCCAATAATTTTTTTAACTAAATCTTCTAAAGACACAAAGCGTCTACAGGGACTGCCTCATTATGATACTAAATGTGTTATCTCCCAATTGTTCTACTACCAAATTGCATGCCAGAAAGAACTACAGATTCAGGTTTTCCCACTAATCAAATTGACAAAATGGGGATTCAATCACTGTCAGTTCAAGAAAGGTGTTAAACCAAATCGCTAAACCTCTGGCCCTTGTCCAACCATTTGTAGAACTTTGTGATTGCATGCCATATGACTCTCACCGTATGCATGTGACCAGGTGTTCTACCATTCTTAATTAAGAAAGAGGAACTAAACTGGGCGGCAATCGAAGCAGATAGAAAGAAATGACACGAATAAACAGGAGCAACCGACCTGCAACTCAATTTGTGTGCATCAATCCTACCCTCTGCTTGAGCGCTAGCTTTGCGCACATCATCCGACCCCGAGACCATCTTCGGGAATATACAAGACTGCACAAGTGGAAACTCTTCCGCCTCTAATTCAGCTAGCGGCAACACGACATTCGTGTAACTAACCTGCACATTCACAGATTCGTTAAGGCGAATAACCATTGACGCAAAGTCAGGAACAAAGCCGTGCAAAGCAAAAGCGAAATGACGGCAGCTCATAGCGTAACCATGCCTTGTCAAGAGGCACCGAAGCGACCACATCGTGGACCTCCTTCGACCTGGCGACTATCCGGTCCGCTAATTTCGATATTTCCCGAGCCGAGAGGCCGACTCGTACATCCGAGCCACGAAGATCTAGCGAGAAGTCGCAACGAAACGGGAACGAAATCAACCTTTCAAACAAGCACAATGCAATAGCAGAATCGGAACGAGTACAAAACAAAAAAAAAAACGAAAATCTGCCGCGCGAACAGTTCCGCGAGCGCAGGAACGAAGGCCGACGCGCACGAATCGGAAGCTTTTCGCCTCGAAGGCGCGGTCAGTACCTTTCCTCCTTCGATTCCTCCTGTGCGCCCTGACGGCGGAGACGGCGAGGTTGGCGGCGAGGGCGAGGGCGGCGGCGGCTCCGGTGAAGGCCAGGAGCTGATTCTCTCGCTTCGGCTTGCTCGTCCTCGCTCGGTCTCCCTGACCCTCCATGGTTCCGAGCTTTGGTCCGTGCTCTCGCTTCGCCGAACGGCACCTGCGAGGGAAACTCTTTTGGGTCTTCCAGAGGGAAGAAAGGGCAGATTTGACCTTTTAAAAATTTTAAAAAAAAAAAGACATCGTGGAAGATTCTAATTTGTTTTGTTTTTTTTCAAAAAAATAAAAATAAAAGCGAGTTTCCGGATTTGGGGAGGAATTGCGACTCGCGGCCGGCCACTGATTGCGAGGCCCGATACGATGTTTGTCTCATTTGGCCTTTTTGTTTTTTTTGTTGTTTTTTGGGGTCTAAATGGGTAATTTCGCGCGTCAAACTTAATTATTGCCTTCTTTTTCGACTTGGCCATTGTTAGCTTTTAATTTCGCCTCTTTTGCTTAATCAAAATTTGAAGACTTGCCTTTTTGACCCCTTTTTTTATAAATTCGATACGTAATTGAGACTTTCGCAAAATGTACGTGCTCACATGTAGATTCGTTTTTATTTTTATTATGAAAGAAGTAAACTTTTAACTTAGATGTTGATATGCGTATATTGTGAAGGTTTCGAGTGCTTTAGATATTAGACAAGTCAAAGTGTATAAATCGTAAGACTCGAGTTGAGCAAATTGTAGAGTAATACGTTAAATTTTGACGTAAAAATTTTAAAAAAAACTTTCTACCTTTAGTTAAGGGTAACAAAATCACAAGTATCAATGCGTGTGGAGGAAAATTCTATGATAAAAAAAATGTTTTTCGGGAAATCATATTCCAAGTAAATTATTAGTTTTCATTTATTTAGTCATATGTAACTGAAAATATATTTTGGTGTTTGGATTTCATTTGAAAAATGATAATGGACATAGGAAATTAAGGCAAAGTTCGTCCTACAAAGTTTGAAATCAGAAGTTGTCGAATAAAATTTCGAGGAGGAGGAACTCAGTTGCTTTGTAGAGCTTGGTGAAAAGCATCGTGGTCACCGTGTGTACTCGCAAAAGGGTAGGCAAGGGGTAGTCGCGAGTCAACTTCTCTTCCTCCGGAGCCGAGCGCACCGTGTGCGTGTGGCAACTCCACCGCACTCTACTTCTCCGATCGCCACAACCTGCGTGGGGGAACTCACTCGACCCTGGGAAAAAGAGCATTTGCAAGAGCCAAAAACGGCACGCATTGCAAAAGGAAGCCAAAGGTGACGAAGGGAAGGGAGTCGCAAATGCAAAGAAGCATGTCGACGCCATTGCCTCACTTTGCGGGAGAGTGTCTTCTCCTTCTCCTCCCTCGACTACACATGCGACTAAAGAGAGGAGGGCGAGACCAAACTCGCCAGACCCACTTTCTCGCTTAGCATACCGCACATCAGTTTAGTTCATCCTAACTTAATATGTCACTAAATATTTTGTCTTTCTGGAAAAATAAAATCTATCGTTTGGCTAGACATTCACACTCTAAGGCCGCATTTGATTCAGTTTTGAAATTGCATTGGGCATTGGGTTTTTAGTATTTGCAAAACAAAATTTTGTACCAAAAGCCTTTGAGATTGTGTTAGTAAATCCGAAAACTTTAGGAAAATTGTCCAAAAAGTTATGCACATTGCTAATTTAGTCATAAACTTTTCAATTGTGCCAATTTAGTCCTAAAACTTTTGACAACTTGCTAATTTAGTCATAAACATTTTAATTGTACAAATTTAGTCCTAAACGTTTTGACGATATTCCAATTTAGTCTTAAAACTTTTAATAATTTGCCAATTTAATCATTCAGGCTAATTTTGAGCGGAATCGCAAATACAATAATCTAGTCAGCACTGGCCGTCCTATATGGCACAACGGACCTTGACGTTAACAATTTTTGTAATTTTATATATTTTTTCTTTTTCTTTTCTTTTTTTTCCTTTTCCCTTTTTCCCTTCGGAGGTCACTGACCATCAACGAGGCCCAACATGGCCGGCGGAGAGAAAAAGGGAGAAATAAAAAAAGAAAAGGAAAATGAAGGAAAAAAAAGAAAAAAGAAACAAAATTCATAAAATAAAATAAAAATTTTCTACAAAAGTGCCGGCATTGACTGCGCCACGTAAGATGGCTAGTGCTAACTAGATGGCTACGTTAGCGATTTCCGGCCAAAATTGACCGAAAAGATCAAATTGGCAAATTATTTACATGTTCTAGGACTTTTCTGACAAATTTTCCCCAAAAAATGTGCCTTGATCCTCGAGGGCAGAGACTATGGAAATGCTCTCCCAAAGTCAGGGCAGTCAAAATGGTTTATAAACTCGTATTTTTATCCAAACTTATTTTGACAGAAAAATCCAAATTTATTGAGATGGATTATATATGGGTTACCCCAAATTTAAAATGTAAATCATAACGGGTTCCAAAGAGAAAAGCCCAAATAGTATGGGTTTTAACGGGTATGTTATAAACCTATTTTCAATCCACCCAATCAAAATAGTGAAGTTAAGTAAAAAGGTATCGATCCCTCTTCGCTATTTGCTCCTCTAATCTCTCTCTACCTTTTCGGTTCAACTAATTGTGACTCACGAGCTCTCTCTCTCCTCTTTGATCTCAACTGATCGGCGTTGCCGCTGACCTCGCCGCCCATCTCCGGTGCCCCTCTAAAGAGCTGAACTCATATGTCCCATAGTTATTGTATTTTAAGAAACGTGAGTGTCCCTGAAACTCGGAACTTGTTGAGGAGTCTTGTTTTCCATTAACCTCGTGAAAATGCCGATAAAAGGAACAAGTCTGATGGATTGAATCATGAGTGCGATGTGATAATGGCTCCTATTGTATTCTAATCCAACAGCTATCATCCTCAAGTTCTATAAGAGATTTTATATTGCATAAATCATGGATCCCCTTACCTGCCCATATGGAGAAAAAGTGTTGCAGGGAGAAGAGTGCGAGTGTCAAAGTCATTTTCAGTTTCTTCGGATTTATATTCATTTGAACATTTTGAATAGTCATTGATGTTTCACATGGAGAAGAATTAACATTGTGCTCTATTCGTAGTTATATAATATAACTTATATTCACAGTTGTAGTGAAGGCATTGCTCCTCACCTAGGCAAGAATTCACCGCCCTTCGTTTCACCACCTACTTCATGGGCCACCCAAACCTTGACCCTCGAGCTTTCTCATTGATTCAACCAGCCGATTCATGGAGTCGCCCATTCTTCGGAGGCAACAATTCAAGTAGAAAAATTGTTGAGAATGGAGCCCGTGTTGGGTCGAATATGGATTGGGTCCGGATCGGGTATTGGTCGCAAAGTAATTATTAGTTATTATTCAAATTCGACTCTTGAGCTTAAATTGCTTTGTACATCCTAAAAAGCCAACGAAATTTATGCTTTCATTCATCATGGAAAACTCGACGGGCCTCAAACCTTTAAAAGAAAAGGGAGAGAAGGCCCATGGGCTCCACCGGAACCTTCTGGGCTTTTGCCACCGTGCGTTTCGAACCCGCACCAGAAGAGAAAGTGGTCAAACCGAAGACGACGACGACGACGACGACGACGAAGGAGATACCAAAACCTCTCAAGACAGCCCTCTCAATCACTGCGAAGCGCTTGAGTTCTGGCTCGTCGATCGTCTCTCGCAACCGCGCGGCTCCGCCGAAAGAGACCAGCGCCCGTCGCATTCCGGCGAATCGATGGCTCCGAAGCCCAAGGACAAGCCGAAACCCTCCCCGTCCCCGTCGCAGCCGCCGCCGCCCATCGAAGATCTGTTCGCGTCTCTCAGCAAGCACATCCAACGATCTGAGTTCAAACAAGCCGTCAAGGTCGCAGATCAAGGTTCCGATTCCTCCCCGGCCGTGTACCGTCGCGTTCGATGGCTTCCTTCCGTCGCCCTTATTGACCTCACCATTCGACGTTCTTCTTCTTCTTCTTGTTTTTTTTTCGACAGTGCTGGGAATCGCTCCTGGGGATGAAGACGCGATTAGATGCAAGGTGGTGGCTCTGATAAAGGGCGACAGCATCGAGGGCGCGCTGACCACCATTCAATCAGCTAGGAACCTACCAATCGACTTCAGTTTTCACAAGGCGAGTGCTTAAATTATCGAAACGCGTGCTGGTGTTGCGGTTTCGTTTCACTTTCACGCAGGTTTAGTGTTCATTTTGCAAGGCCTTCGGGATTTCACGTGTTGCCATGCCGTCATTTTGATTGATTTTCTCATTTCTCGTCGAGGTGGAGTGCATGATGCTCCTGAAATAGCTGAATTGTGAATTGTGTGTTACTGGAAATGAATTTCCCTGTTGCATCTTTGTGGCTTTAGTCGAAACATTTGACTCCAAGAGGGGTTGAAATAACTCAGCTTGCAGATAAGCTAGGTGATTCTTATGGAGACCTGTTACATGTTGGTTTTGAAGTATTATCTGAACGAAGTTATAGGATAGTGGAGTTTTGGTCCCGGAAGAATATTTACTCGCAAGCAACCAGTAACGTCCTCTAGTGGAAGAAGGTCGTCGAGGCGCCCAACCCTCGCACTTATCAGTGGCAAAAGGAAAGAGAAAAACCCTTGCACTTGTTTGACTGAGGCCGTAAATGATTCACCGTGCTTGTACATATCTTTCTTACTCACCGTAATTGGTTATTTGAAGATTTTGAAAGAATTTTTGCTCCATCGCATGTATTCTTATTATTTTGACCCATATATGTTTTAGTTTAATCTCGAGCTTACCAAATGCATAACCGAGTCTTTTGCATGTTGAGAAAGAACAGTTCAGCTGTCTCTTTATTAATGTCCTTCTTCCTCCTTTGGCTCTAAATAGGCATACTGCTTATACAGACAAAATAATCTGGATGAAGCTTTGGACTCTCTCAAGAGCAAAGAAAGAAGTACTTCAACCATGCTCTTGGAGTCTCAGATTCTGTACCGCCAAGGCAAAATGGATGCTTGTGCGGATATTTATCAAAAGCTACAGAAGTCTAACGTGGAATCACTTGAGATAAATGCGATTGCCAGTTTGGTTGCGACTGGAAGAGCCTCGGAAGTGCAAGGAACATTGGATGCACTCAGGGTCAAAGCAACTAGCAGCTTTGAGTTGGCATACAACACTGCTTGTTCTTTAATTGAAATAGAAAAGTATTCGGATGCTGAACAACTCTTGTTATCAGCTCGTAGGTAATATACATGACCGATTCATTGCATTTATGTTCACAGGTTTGTCACTTTATTGGCGCTGACAGTGCAATTTTATGGGTGTTTATGAAGTCTTTTCACTAATGGTTTCTTATCATTTGGTCTCGGTAACCGATGTCAATTTACATGGTTGTACCTTTTATCCAGGCATAAGAACTCTTTGACAGGAATTTTCTGCTTGATCTCTTAAAGGTGCTTTACCTTTTATTTTCTGTTTGCCAAATTGATGAAGCAAGGGCTTTTCTGTGGAATACATGCCTTGAGCACTGAGTACTTTGTTTTCACTGAATTTCTAGCATCTCATCTTGCTAATGGGGGGCAAACTTTTACCACGTGGCCTAGCATTTTTCCCTTAAACCAATATGCAGTGTTTTAATTGGAGTATTGCGATTATTTTGTATTTTTTTTTTATGTTCACAATATTCAGAAGTGATGAACAAGACTTTAATTTTCTTCTTGCTCATTTTTCTATATGTGCTTTCAGGAATGCGTTACACGAACCATGATGTGCATTTGCACCATTTTCCCACCTTAACTCTGTCGTTTACCTTTGGAAACTCTTTATGCGGTTCTCCCCAGTTTTGCGATAGACTGGTGTTGTAAAGTAATGAACTAAGATAATTTCTTGTTTGACTTTGTCCAAAAAATGAGGGTTTACTCTGGAATGCATTCGGTGTTGTTGGCATACAGGGGCATACTCCTTTCACCACTTCAACTTTTCTTTTGATCGGATTTCGCATCTCATCCACTTTTTGTACTTCTTTAGGCTCTATGCCGCCTTGCTTCTGAAGTGAACAGGACAATTAGAATGCTGATGTATTTGAGATCTTGTCAGAATTGGTCAGGAAACTCTCCTGGAAGAAAACTTAGATGCTGATGAGGTGGAAATTGAATTAGCTCCTATTGCTGTCCAGTTGGCTTATGTTCAGCAGGTAATTGAAAGTTAGTTAATGCTTCTGCTGTTGTGGAGGAGGGCTCCAATCATTTCTTATAAATATCTCTTGGCATGTAGTTCTGAAATGACACAACTATTTTATTTTTCATAGATCTTTGGACGCAGACAAGAGGCCATTGAAGCTTACACTGGCATCATTAATCGGAATTTGTCCGATGAATCATCGCTTGCTGTGGCAGTGAACAACCTCATTGCTCTGAAAGGGCCAAAAGATGTCTCTGATAGCCTGAGAAAAGTTGACCGCCTAAAGGAGAAAGATGCCCAGAACTTCCAGCTTTCTCATACAGTGGAATTGAAACTTCTACGGAAGCAAAGGGAGGCAATATACACTAACCGGGTGCTTTTGCTCCTCCATGCGAATAAGATGGATCAGGTCGAATCCCATATTTTCTTTTGTGCTTCTATACCAACTGTGCATTTTTTTAATTGTGTAGTTAATGGACTAAGTCTGCCAACTAGTATTGTTTTGCTTATATACTAACCTTGTTCTTTCTCAAATACTCAGGCCCGAGAGCTTGTTGCTTGTCTGCCCAACATGTTTCCTAACAGCGTGGCACCAATATTGCTTCAAGCTGCTGTGTTAGTGAGAGAGAACAAGGCTGGCAAAGCTGAGGAAGTATTAGGGCAATTTGCAGAGAAGTTCCCTGATAAGTCCAAGACTGTTCTTCTGGCAAGAGCACAGGTTGCTGCAGCAGCTGGCCACCCTCTTGTAGCGGCAGAATCACTGAGCAAGATACCTGATATCCAGCACATGCCTGCCACTGTCGCGACCCTTGTTGCATTGAAAGAGCGTGCAGGTGATATTGACGGCGCAGCTGCCATTCTTAACTCAGCGATCCAATGGTGGTCAAATGCCATGACTGAGGACAACAAGCTCTCTTCTATAATGCCAGAGGCAGCTTCCTTCATGCTCAGGCACGGCAGGCAAGAGGAAGCTGCACGCCTTTACGAGGAACTTGTGAAAAGCCATGGAAGCATAGAGGCAATGGCTGGGCTCATAACCACGGTCGCACGGGTAGATATTGGCAAAGCTGAAGCTTATGAAAAGAAGTTAAAACCGTTGCCTGGGTTGAAGGGCATTAATGTGCAGAGTTTAGAAAAGACTTCTGGTGCGAAACAAGATGAAAGTTCTCTTCGTCGCGGACTCGCTGAGGCACATGAGGAGAGTAAGAGCAAAGAGAAAACCAAGAAAAAGAGGAAGAGAAAGCCAAGATACCCCAAAGGTTTTGACCCGGCTAATCCAGGTCCTCCACCAGATCCAGAAAGGTGGCTTCCTAAGAGGGAGAGATCAAGTTATAGGCCGAAGAGGAAGGATAAGAGAGCTGCTCAAGTAAGAGGCTCCCAGGGGGCAGTAGCTAGAGAAAAACATGAAGCTGGTGCCAATTCAAGTGCTCCTAATGCGACACCAAACCAAGCAAGCAGCTCCAAAGGGGCCTCACAAACCTCAGTTGCGGAGAAACCCAAGCCTTCTAAATCATCGAGGAAGAAGTCAAGGAATTGATTGGCAGGTTTCCCAAATTTTGTCAACAGCTATCCATCTAATTTCGGTTCAGAATTTCTCTTTTCATCTATTTGCGGATCACAAATTTCTCATAGTTAATGCATTGCGTTCGATTGAATTTAAAGTCACCAGGACTTGCAGAGCGTTCCTTGAGAAGAATTTATACAGACGGCATAACGTTGCTTGGGTCTTTGCTCAATAATTTCTTTTACATTAGTCAGTGTGTTCTTGGATATTCCATTCCTTGGAATGTTTTTCACATGCGAAGTGCTCGTTCTATGTTGGATTGTTATTCAATAGCACGCATCGACTGCGTGCATACCCAACTTGCAGCTAGGACCAGGTAATGAAAAGTAGTGCAAAATCCATTAGAGGGAATTTATTTCCTTGATTTGCTTTATTCTTGCATTATCTAGAGAAGAAAGTGGATGTAGATTTGCCTTTCGAATGCTAAAGTAATCTGTTCGTTGACAGTGGAATTTTTTTTTGCATGGATCTGTCTATTATGGATCGGATGAATTTCTGTGTCTATTATAGATTTGATTGGTCTCACATGGCTCCACATCATCCGATGGTTGTAATATATTTTGGGCCTCGTCCTCACCTGATGATGAACCCTTTCGAGAGAAGTATCCATTTTATGCTTGATATGGCCACTGATGACCGATGAGAAAGCTTAGTATGACAATGAAACTAACTAATTCTTGCTGGAAGAACTGATGGAAAGTACAAGGGAGTCATTTTCAAGCTCTTTTGAATCGAGGTATGAACTTTTGCCTGTCGGAAGAACAAACTTCACTGGTTGAGAAGGTAGGACATGGAGGGAATTCCATTTCTTGTAATGAAAGCTTGTAGGCACCAAAGAGGTTGATGTGAAATCATACACGTGCAATCGCGCATCTAACATCTTTTCCCACTAGCACGGAAAATGACCGATTGATTGTTCCCTGAACACGTCGTAAAACACCCGGGAATTTTGATCAAGTTCTGCATCTAAATCTTACGAGAATGATGCCCCAGCGATGAACGCTCAGCAGAGGTCCACAAAAGCTTCCAAGCAGATTGACCGTTGACGGTAGTTGATGTACATTGAAGCCATCACTCTTGTACTTATCAACTTAGGGCTCTTGGAAATAAAATAAAAAATTATCATGATGTAATATTATTTTGGTTAATATCACGAAAAATCCTAAACTGATACACATGTGATAAATTTACCCCAAACTAATTTTTTGACCACGAATGGGGTGTTGCGAAAGCCCCTTCCCAAAATGCTGGGGTGTTTGGTTCAGCTTTCATGCTAGCATTGGCCAAATGCTAGCATTTGGAATGCTGAAAGCCCAAAGCTGGTCCGGACCAGCTTTGGGCTTTCAGCATTCCACAAATGCTACTGTTCACGTCTTTTTTTTTTTGAAACTGTTCATCTTCTTCACCAGGCAGCCGGCGAGGGCGGCCGGCGAGGGAGAAGGGCCGGCGAGGTCGCCTGGGATCGAGCGACCGCCCGTGCGATCGCCTGAGTGCAACGCCGTCGCTGGGTCGCTCGACCCGGGCCGTCGCCCGCTTGGGTCGCGCGACTCCCGAGGCGGTGACGGCTTGGGTCGAGCGACCCCAGGCGGCCGTCACCGCCTGGTCGCGCGACCTCAGGTGGCGACGGCCGCCGGCGCCAGATCTATCTTGCCGGCGGCCGGCTCCGGCGATGGGTAGGTTGGTTTTTTTTTTTAATAAATAAGATAATTCTCAAAGTCCATTTGCAAAAAAAATTCACCAAACACTATATTTTGGCCAAAGTAGCTTTACAAAATATTTTTACCAAACACCATTTGCATTTCCTCAATGGGCTTTCACCCAAAGGTATTTGGATTCTCCCAAGTAGCATTTTCAAAGTTGAACCAAACAGGCCCGTAACCCCTCAAACCGGTATACCTGTGATAAATTTACCCTCCGTTAAATTGGATTAATACCATTAAAAATTACAAACTGGTAAACACGTGATAAACAGAGGGGTAAAACCTTAAATTGGTACGTCGGTGAATTGCTACGTATCATCCAACTTAGCAATTTAATGACAAAATTTAACGGAAATTAATTGATGGTAAATTTATCATTGATATATCAGTTCGGGTTTTTAGTGATCAAAAAATTAGTTTGGTAGAAATTTATCGCATGTATATCAATTTGAGATTTTTAGAGTGTTAGCCCACATTATTTTTATTCTTTATTAATTTAAATTTTTCATAGCGGTTCGGTACCCTCGTTTTTTTTTTCTTTGGTCGAACGGTACCCTCGTTGACTAACCCGAATAATTTAATTTCTTTTTTTTCCCGACTTTTGAAAACTTTGGCAGGAAAAAACCCAACCCCGACGTCGATTTTCCGTTTCCCTCTCGAAGGAGGATCATTCCCGATTGTCGAGACGATCTTCTTCTGCCAATCAAAACACTCTCTGCTGAGTTCTGAATGTTCTCCCCTCTCTTTACTTCCCTAATCACTGATTAAAAACTGCTCACTAATCGCAGATTAGTAAATAATCAGTGATTCCGTTTTCACTATTCACGCTCCCACGAAAGCTTTCCATTCACGCACACCTCTCTCTCTCTCTCTCTCTCTCTCTCGGACGGCTCTGCAAAGAGGCCAAACGAAGAAGAAAATGCAAAGGAGCTGAGCTAACTCTCTTCCACTCCACTCCTCGCTGATTCTCGGGCGATGGTTCCTCCGCCGCTCCCACCATCGCCGCCGCGTCTCCTCCGCCGTCCCTGAGCCCTAACAGCCGCCGCCGCCGCCATTCCCCCCGGGGAAGGAAGCCCTAACCTCGTCCCGCCATGTACTTGTCCGAGAAGCCTCGCCCGATCGATTTCTACAAGGAGGAGTCCACCCCTCGCGACATGATCATCGAGGTCGTCTCCTCCAACGGCGACATCCCCCCGCCGCCGCCTCCCCACCACCCGCACCAGCACCAGCTCCAGCACCAGCCGCCGCCGCCGCCGCCGCCCTCGCAGCCCCAGTCGCACCACCAGATGATCCTCGGCGAGAGCAGCGGGGAGGACCTCGAGGTCAAGGCCCCGAAGAAGCGCGCCGAGACTTGGGTCCAGGACGAGACCCGGTGCCTCATCGCGCTCCGCCGCGAGATGGACTCGCTGTTCAACACCTCCAAGTCGAACAAGCACCTCTGGGAGCAGATCTCGTCCAAGATGAGAGAGAAAGGGTTCGACCGTTCCCCGACCATGTGCACGGACAAGTGGAGGAACTTGCTCAAGGAGTTCAAGAAGGCCAAGTACCAGGATAGAGGGTCGGCAAAGATGTCGTATTACAAGGAGATTGAGGAGATTCTGAGGGAGAGGAGCAAGAATGGTCAGTATAAGAGTCCGGCGGCCTCGGCTTTGAAGGTCGATTCCTACATGCAGTTCTCTGACAAAGGCAAGTATGAATATACTGTTTTACACTTTGTTAACTAAGTCGAATTGGGAGGAATTATTTGGGCGTATGTGTTGTGTTGGTGGTGTTTGTGATATAGAAGCTAAATTGTAGCGATCAAAAGTTGCCCAGTTAAGCTCCCTAAGCTTGTATTTTCTCTTTCCTCTTCTGTGAGATAGGAATTGCGAATAGGCAATGGCTATGATCTGTCAAGGCGTGTCTTGAGTGTGAAAGATTTTTCTGGAAGTGTTAGCCTTTGAGTAGGAATTACAGGGCGTCAGCTGAAAGTTTGTAATCATAAATGAAATTACTAAAGAACAAATTTCTTCTTCTTAACAAGTTCATTAGTAGGTAGTGAATGAGGGTGTTTGTTGATTGATTAGTACGGAAGACGAGTTTTCGCAGTCGCCAATGTGATTTTTGGGACTGTTACAATAAGGAATTGTCTTTCATGTACAGCATTACTCAAGAAGTTACCAAGTATTTGTGGACTCGAGTTTGAAGTGCGAACTTTCTTGTAACAATAGTTGTCCAGCTGGGGATGAGTGTTTGTTTGTGGGACCTAAATTGAAGAGTTGGCTAACTCCTATTGAGGGGATGCATTCCATCTTTCTTGGCTTGTCTAGCTGGTTTCTATTTCTTTCCATATGGTGGTGAAGGTCGCCATAGCTTTTCAAGAGTTAATTTCGTCCGTTCCAGTAATTGCAAATGCACGTGCGTAACACTTTGTTTGTTTTACTCACTACATTCTACCTGTACCAAGTGAACAATGTTCACTTCACGATGTCCAGTCATCGGAAGTATTCTTATAATTGCAAATGCACGTCCAATCACTCATACCACCATGTTTGCCTCACTATTTCATTTCATGGGCTATTCCCTGTATTTACGAGGGTAAACAAAACCTGATGACACTGTGGTTTGGTATAATTGCAAATTCATGTGTGTAACACTTTGTTTGTTTTACTCACTACATTCTACCTGTACCAAGTGAACAATGTTCACTTCATGATGTCCAGTCAGTGGCAGTATTCTTATAATTGTAAATGCATGTCCAATTCACTCACTTCACCATGTTTGCTTCACTATTTCATTCATGGGCTATTCCCTGTGTTTACAAGGGTGAACAAAACCTGATGACATTGTGGTTTGGTATTTAATCTGTTTCTTCTAGGAACTTGTTAATACAATGCGGAAAATATTTTATTTTGTGAGATGAATCTTTCTGTTCTGTTTGATTGGCTAGAATGAGACTATCGAAGTTGAATAAAAAAATATTAAAGAAACAAGGAGTCTGAACCTAGATCACCACATGTCTATATCTTGAAACTGGTTGAGTCAATTTACGAGTGAGGATTTATTATACATATTAGTAATCCATATGCTCATCGTGCCAGGGTTTCTTCCTTATAGAAGAGACAAATTCGATGAAAGACAATACTTTAATTTATCTCATTTTTTTAGAACTAGTACTTTGGGAGACATGCCAATTTATGAAAAGACGAAGTGACTTACAGTCATAAAAAAAGATGAAATGAAATTGTGAATAGTTCAGTGTACTTCTAGTTTGAAGGAAAAAAGGGACAACAATTTGTGTCATCAGTAGTGTAAATAAAAAGCTTTTAATACGTTTTTCCTCCAAAGCATGGCTATTCTAAAGTCATATTTAGTGGTCCATCTAGCAATTTTCCTCTTGTGTCGGATTGTGCTCGTTGATAAACAATAGAATCCATAACTTTTTGTTGCGGGTATGATTCATTTCTCTTTATCTAAGTGACCAAATGCATGACGAAAGAGATGAGGACCTCCTCGCCATTCCGCTGAATTTTGTGTCTGCTAACCGATCAAGGCCCACATTCTGTTCAATGTGGATGTTGCCTTGAGTAGGTGCAATGTCGGGAGAAACTTCAATCCATTTGATATCTGATAGAGGGCATGCAACTGGTCGATGTACATGTACCTGTGAAATTGGATTGCTGTCTGTTCTGGCCCTTTGCGATCTTAAACAAATTTACACATATCACATATGTCATAAGTACTATTGAGTTTCTTAAGTTTCATTAAGAGCTTGAGGTATGTATGCACCATTTCTTTTTTATCTCTTTGGGTTCTATTCATGATTAATGTTCCCTTGCTTTAGAGAACCAGTAGAATCTCAGTTCAGCATGCAACCTTACAGAAGACAGGCTGGATTTCAACAGTATATTTTCTTTGATTCTTGTGTGGTTCGTGAATTTATGGTTCATTCTCTTGTTCTCCCTGTCCTTATTTTAATGGATACAACCTTTAAAGAAAAGAATGTCACTATTGCCCTTAGAACTGGAACTCAACTCCATTTGAGGCACCTTTCTTGATCTTGCCTTCTTTTTCACATTTATTGGACAGGCTGCTAGGGACTTTTCCATTTATTTGTCCCATTGCCTTGGGATTACAAAGTAGGGAGGGACTTCTTTTGTACTTTCTGTGCATTTAGTTTTGAATTATACTTTTGTATGCAGGCATTGAGGATGCTGGGATGACTTTCGGACCTGTAGAAGGTAAGAAAACTTGGTTTTCAACTTAGTAATTATGGTTTATTTGCTTTGCTATTCTGCACGATCCATTGCATAACTTTTTTGCTTTGTGGCCATAAGGGTTATTGGTTTGTAGGTTCTCCAATTGTGCAGCTGAGCATCCACTCTTTATTAGTCATTCTCATGTCCTGTCACATGGAGTTCCCTTCATTTTTATAAAATATGAAGTTGGCCAAATCTCATTACAAGATTAACAGAAGAATCAGGCAAATCTTACACCGATGATGGCAGACAATATAAAGTGGTGTCGCTGTTTTGTTCAAATTTGTAGACAGATGGTACATTAACAAAGGAATGAGATTTATCACCACTAGACCTAAAATTTTAAATCAAAGAGCATAATATTGCATTCCTATTTATCAAAATGCTAGCAGAAAACTGAAGAAGAAAACTTGGCCCTGGGTATCTGAGACAATGCATTATTGATTTTAAGAGTAAAGTGATGTCCTGATGTTATTATGTCCCCTCCTGCAAAATTTAGGACCTGCAGCGCAGAGATGATTTTCTTATATCAATGCCATGTAGTGCCAAGTGTCTGAATCCATTAATGGCAGACCATAGGAATTGCTCCATATGTATCGGAACATCTGCTGATTAAAATATTATGTTTCAAAATTTTGTCCGAACGGGCTTCACTTTATGAATTTTTCGCATGGGGCTTGGATTCTATTCTTAGACCTTGAGTTGATGGGAAACACATCTGACCTTAGAAAATGTCATTTCTTTCCCTGCTAAAGAGATGGTAATCATTACCTCATATTTTTAGCACAGGAATCGATGGAAACTTCAATATCTGGAACATTTATGTCTATTGACTAGTCTGGACTTCTATTGAGGCACAAATTACAAGTGGACCTCTTGCATCTTTAGTTATCCCTAAAAAGGCCCAAATGCATGCCCCCTTCTCTGGATGACCTCGTCATATTTGCTTTTTTTTGCTTTTCAATCAATTTTTGGTGAAGCATTCCACCCAAAGTTAGTTAGAACTTCTGTTTGTGCGGATTTACCATTCTAGTTTTTATTGCTCGACCTTTCAGTTCAAATTATGATTACTCATGTTAATTTAGACAGATGGTCTCATGTCATTTAATTTTCTTGGTGTGCACTGTGCAGCAAGTGGTAGGCCGACTCTCAACCTTGAAAGACGTTTGGATCATGATGGGCATCCTCTGGCCATAACTACTGCTGAAGCGGTTGCGGCTAATGGAGTTCCCCCTTGGAATTGGAGGGAAACCCCTGGAAATGGTTGGTTTATCTACTGTAATATGATAAAATGATTGTTATCGACTTTGAGGACTTCTGCCCAAGCATATGAATGAGTTGCCAATGTCAAGTGCTACCTGCTGAAGATCTTTGCTTTCCACCTCACATCTGTGCCTAAAACCTAAAAGCCACCCCCAACATCTTGAGTTGATAATGTTTCCGAGTTAGCAACATTTTATTGATGATACTGTGCTTTCCCTTTCTCTGTGGTTCAACAGGTGAGAGTCAGTCATACGGTGGGAGGGTCATCTCAGTCAAGTGGGGTGACTATACCAGAAGGGTTGGTATTGATGGCTCTGCCGATTCCATTAAAGAGGCGATCAAATCTGCTTTTAGATTGAGAACCAAACGTGCATTTTGGTTGGAGGATGAAGACCAGATAATACGGAGCCTTGACAGAGATATGCCTTTGGGAAATTACACTCTCCAGCTTGATGAAGGTAATAGCAGCACATGCAGGTTTTGGAATGGGCATAGCCGTACAAATTATGAAATTGTTTTGTCATGACGCACACCGCCATCTGTTAACACTTCACTACACTACACTGACTATATGGACTGCTTATGCATAGATCTATATTTTCAGGACTGGCCATAAAAGTGTGCCTTTACGATGAGTCAGGGCACATTTCAGTCCATACAGAAGATAAGATTTTTTACACGGAAGATGATTATCGTGATTTTCTTGCCCGAAGAGGGTGGACATGTTTGAGGGAGCTTGATGGGTATAGAAACATTGATAATATGGATGATCTACGACCAGGTGGAATATACCGTGGTGTGACATGAGGCATGCGGGCTCCAATGGGAGGGGGGGACTTTGTAATTTTGTCCATGATGGAGCTGAACTGTGACGTTTAATTGTGTATAGCCCATCTTGGCTCGAGATGTTTATTCAATTAGCACTGTGCTTGAGGCATTTCAAAAATGTATATATCCACTTCTTTTTGGTCTTTGAAAGAGGCAACTTGGTTACTCCCGCCGACGATCTTTTCTTGTCTTCATTCATGCACTGCCCGGATTATCGAAATGAAATTATTACGCACGTGAAACTGCTTGGATTACCGAGATCCTGTTGACAAAACTGCCTTTTTGGCCCATAACAATGTTGTAATTAAACTACTGAGATCATTATTTTGCTTTTCTACCCTTTTGAGAATTCTTCCTTTTAACCTGCTGAGGTCACCTCAAGTCCTTTTGACAATGAACAGGAACGCCATGATTTTGTCAAAAGGGGACAGACAAAGGAGTTCAACAATTGCCATATTTTTCGGGGTGCATTAACAAAAATTACAGAATTGGTAGATTCGTAACAGGAACTTAGGACATTGTTTCTCGGGGTCATTCCATTCAAATCGTACAAAATGTGAATAAAAGATTCACAATATCCCGTTTAAGACGCAAGGGAAATTACTCCTCATCCCATTCATCGTTCTTGTATGATACAAGCGTGTCCACCTTGTGTATCTGCAAAACATCAGAAAGACATAATGCATCAGAAGGGCAGAAGAACCGACGATAGCGAGCTACTGAAGTTCATGTCCAACTTAAGACACACCTTGAAAAGAGAAGAACAAAAGTATATGTCCAACTTACCTTTGTGTCAAAAGAATGCAACTTAACCATCTGTGGATTGGCAATCAACTTAGGGTCGCTCTCAATCCACGTGAACGGAACCGCCACGTCCTTATCAGTGTATGCTAACACATCGAATACACCTACAAAGACGAGCGAGAAAATTTCTAAATCAAACAAAGCCCAGGAGCATGTGAACTGTATTACCTAAATGGTCGCCAGACTAATCCTTCGTACAGGGTTCATCAAGGCATGGCAAGTAAGTGATGCTCGAAGCAATCTGTCGCATAATTGCTTGAATCTCCCTCATGATCTCTTTGTCGCTCTTTTCTCTCGAGACTCTGTAATCAAAGCAGAACGATGCCACCACGTGTTCAGTGACAACAACCCGGAAGGCAAACAGAGAAAACAAACAAAAGCTAACTTGATTTAAATTACCCCTTCTCGACGACCTCGTCATCAGTCTCGATGCTGAAGTTCCACCTCTCTAACACCTCACCAGTGGCCTTGCTCATTATAACAAGAACAACCCTTTGCAATTTGCCAGCTTCCAACCATTCTTTCGAGCAAAAATTTGACATTCAGACTCATCAGATAATTGTAGCAGACATCATTCCAAGGAAATTAAACAGAAGTTCTCCTTTTGTTGTGTTTAGCGGTCGAGTTTTGACACAAAGAATACGCCTTTTTTACATAACAAATCAAGCCCCGAGGTCGAACCATTCAACTCACAGTCCAACACTCCTTTTTCGCCACCCAATGAGCGCAAATCGATCTTAACACATTCCCTAACTCTGCATTGTCTACAGAAGCAAGCATAACAGCAATAGGGGGGGAACTATCTAAGTTGCAAAAGTTGAATCTTTTCTTACCCGAAAGCTGAGCATTTAAGTTGGCAATGAAGGATTTGACACCTTCATCCTGAGTAAGCAGCATCGGAAGCCCGTACTTCTTCACCTTCGCGAAACTCTCCTCCGGATACACCCCGCGATTGTATAGAATACTGAAAAAATCAAAACCCCCCAAAATAGTTTTTCATTACTCGATTCTCAATCGATAAACCGAATTAGGTCTACACTTAGCCTACAGAGCAAACGGGGATCATGCACAGTACACACCGCCAGAGTCCCACTCACCTGTTTGCAGCATAACCTGAAAACGAAGAACCAGACGCAAACCCACGAAATCAGCAAAAAGGTTACAGCAAAGAAACAACGAACGAATCTCGAAATCGAAACCAAGGACGGGCGGCGAACGGACCGAAGAACTCGCTGACGATGGCCGCGGAGCCGCGCAGCGTGATGATGTCCTTGGCGACGGTTTTCGCAGCCATGCTAGATGAGTTCGCCCCCGCCCCCCACAGAGATCGAACAAACAAACCGACCGGGCAGTGCAGCGGCGAGATTCCAAAGGGAGAAATCGCCCGAACCGACCGTGGGAAAGAGCGCAGAGCCGCGAAGCGAAGGGCGAAGGGCGAAGGGCGGCGAGTGAGTACGACGGACTGCGAAAATGGCTGATTCGAGCGGAGACTCGTTTGGAAAGATTTGATCGTTCTCCTTTTCTTTTAGGGGTTTGAGCGTAACGATTCAAAAAGGAGCGAAGGATATATTTGCAGCGATAGCGTAACGGCTACTTCTCTATTTTGTCTGGTCCTTGGGCGGCGACTCCCCTCTTTTCAAAGTGGCTCCTTCAACGGTTCGTTTTTCCACTTTTTCTCCCAACACGAGAAATTGATTTGTCCACGACATTCATAAAATCAACGGCTGCGATGCACTTTGGTTCGATGGATTAGGATGGGGGTGAAAAAAAATTCTCTTCATCCAAAGGATAAATTATACTTTTCCGTTCCCTACTTTCGAATTTTCACAACGAATTTCTGCGCTTTTAATTATTTTAATCGAACAGACGAAATTTAGGGTACGTTTATTTCGCGAAAAATGAACGATTTGGAATGCATTTTTCAAAAAGATGACCATCCGTGTCGCTTACAAAAATGAACGAACGGAATACATTTTCATCATCCACAAACTATTTAAACATAGATTATTGTTGATTATTTTATATTGATTTTTTTTATTTCAAGAGATATAATTAGTTATTTTTAAAAAAATATTTTTCAAATCATTCATTTCCATGAAACAAGCGGAGCTTTATTAATAAGAGATTGGTTTTAGTTACTTGAAATTACTTTCGGTCTATGATCCAATATCGTCACTAGCATCCCAATCTTTACCACTTGACATACTAAAATTAGTCAACCTAAGTTGCAAAATGAAAAATGCCGGAATCTCTTAACTCGTTCCCAGTCCAATTAAGCAGTTAGACTAGTCGATACGCAATATATTCTGAGTAGACAATAAGGGGGAAATAGTTTGTTTTCTAAATTCACAC
Organism: Syzygium oleosum; assembly: GCF_021117445.2. Classification (NCBI taxonomy): domain Eukaryota; kingdom Viridiplantae; phylum Streptophyta; class Magnoliopsida; order Myrtales; family Myrtaceae; genus Syzygium; species Syzygium oleosum. Next base: position 18,443,071 of record NW_026607487.1, read on the forward strand.
ATGCATATGTCGAGAGAGGAGGAGGAGGAGGCGGCGGCGACGACGAGAATCGAGATGTGCATCTTTGATATCCTTATAATCAAGAAGGATCTTTATTCCCCCTCTCCTTCTTCTTTCCCTAGGCTAATAAAGTACGTACGCATACTCGGGGGACAAACAAGAATCAACAAACCGAGCCGCAAAATTCAGAGTTTATATTGAATTAACATAACATTTAGCACAACAAGGTGTCGTGGTGTAGTTGGTTATCACGTCAGTCTAACACACTGAAGGTCTCCGGTTCGAGTCCGGGCGACGCCAATTTTTTCACATCCATAATTTTTTTTTCAGCCGGCCATGTCTAAAACGACATCGTCTCCCCACCCAAGGACATAATGGGAATTGCAGCCGGACGCTCTCCCCTCATCTCTCGCCCCCCCTTCCTCCCGCTACATACGAACTCCCCAGAGGCACCTTTCCCGCCAAATCCCTGCGTAAACCCTAGACAGAGAAACCGCGAGCGAGACGGAGAGAGAGAGCGAGAGCGCGAGCGATGGAGGAGGAAATCAAAGCGAAGCTGAACGAGAGCGGCTTCACGCTGGACGAAGCAGAAGAAGAGGAGGTACTCCGCAAATGTAAGGCTCTTCTTTGACTTCCGAACTCGACCGCATTTTACCCGCCCCAAATCCATCTCTTCGAGGCGCGCGCGTCTCGAAAAATCTGGCGCTGACGGATTCGGTTCCGCTTTGGATTGATTCAGGCCTCGCGTTCTGCATCAACTACAAGCTCGGTCCCTCGGATCTCGTATCGAACTGGGAGTTGTACTACCTCAACAGGTACCCTCATCAATTTCCCATGTAATTCAACGGATCTTGGCGAGTGAAGTGGTTTGGTAGCTCGATAGGAAGCTAGCGAAGGGCCAATATCGATTAGGCGAAAGCTAATTGTCGTCGTCCGGTTGTTTTCCTCGTAAGCGTGCTCGTTTTTCTTCCAGCTCAGTTGACTGGGGAGGTCCTTTGTCTCCTTCGTTGCGTCGATTGACCTGTTGTCTTGGCGGCAGTTATCAGCTCCAGTGTTTCGATATCTCGGGGGAGCATGCTGTATCTATCTTGCTGAATACTGATCCGTGTCAAAGTTTGCGAATTCCCGTGTTTTTTAATTGGTGCGGCTCTTGAATCACGTGGCAGGCAACTGAACGAGTCCACGGTGCAGGATGCGGAAATGGACGGGTTCTTGCTTCACCTGCAAAATAAGGTCAAAGAGGCGGTCATCAAGGAGGAGCCGAATTTGCACGTTTACTCGAGTAAAGACGTGGACATGTGAGCTTTGCTTAGTCCTCTTGTTATCTTTTTTCTGATGACTCGTGTCAATATCTTACATTGAAGTAATGGCATAAGGGAAATCTTTGAGACTGGGAGTTCCCGGGGAATCTTTATTGTGATTTCATTTTGGGTTCTGTAGTAAAAGGGCTTTGGTGATTAAGGCCAGCATCTCATTTCTTGTCAGAGGAGGATCAGGGAAATTGTACTTGGCAATTCAGTTGATAATAATTTTTGGTTGGATGCTGCTCCTGCACTCTTATATAGTACTCTTGTTGTCGAAATACTTCTCCTCTGTTTTTCAAACTTAATCGTCACGTTCCTTGCATGCAGGATTTTGAATAATGAAGATGAATATTCGAAAGAAGATGACATCGGCACTCCGACACATAGATCCAATCTCTCTCCAGAGCAGTCTGATCTGATGCATCAAACAAGTGGGAAGGCTTATTCTTCTGGGAAAGCATCAACACTTATCACGCCTTTTGGGCAACGAACGGAAAAGTTTGCTGTGAGATTCAGCATTAATCAGCAGTCGGGAGGAGAGAATGGGAAAATGGAACACGATATTGAGAGTTCGGAGGATGATTTTATCAAGAAAGTACAACCTCACAAGAGATGTTCCTTGGCGATTAATGTAACAAAGCCGGAACCTGGGTGCAGATTTATGTATGATAGAACTGAAGACAGAGTTAGTAATATTTTTTATGGCACAAAACCACTCCCGAGTCTCCTTCTTGTCTATACAACTGACCATTCTCATTCTTGTGATGTAGTTTAACGCGCTTGAAAACCGTATTAAAAGACATGAAAGTGCTCTTGTTGCTTCTGGCCTCTATGAGGAACCAGTAGACCCTACTCTTGCTTCACAGGTGATGTGGCTCCCCAGCAAACTTCCCCTCTTTCCATTTATATTCATAGGACGATAGTGGTCCATACATGCTTTCTTCTCTATTTCTTATTGGTTCACAGTTGATGTGAACTTCCGATTTTTTAGCCCATATAAATGTTGATAAAGGCTATAACTGTCCCTCTCTCGATTTCTTTTCTCACTTTTTCACAATGCATTGATGGTATTCTCTGGTCTCAGAAAAGCATATTTTCTGTTGGTATGATCTGTTGCGACGGAGAAGGCCACTTGAATGATAAGTCCATCCTGTTGCAAAGCAGGTATTGCAGTTTGAGTTATCCTACTTATCTTAAGCAGTATCTTATGAGTACTCTGATAGGAAGTTAATATATGTTGCCTTTCTACTCTAAAAGAATCATTAGACAAGTAGTTTAGCTCAGATTTGTCAAGCTCATGGTTGCTAGGGGCTGTAAGATGTAAGGCATTCCTAATCCAGTTATGATGCTCTTCCATTGGTTTAAGTCTGCTTTGAATTTTGACCCACCCCCCAAAAAAAAAAAAAAAAAGGGGAGTGCTTTGAGTATTTCTTTAGTATCACAATGAATTGTTGTTTCTCACTGAATATCCGTGACAGTGTTGAACACTCCAGCGGGCAATGTGTCCGCCTGGACCTACAGAGATTGAGCCAGTTTTCTATTTTCCCAGGCCAGGTAAGAAGGAAAGAAACAGTGTATAGATGTAAGCAATGCTATTTCAGTGTATGTGCATTCAATAAATCAAAAACCTCCTCATTTTTTGACAGATAGTAGGAGTTGAAGGCAACAATCCTAGCGGACACTGTCTAATTGCATCCAAAATTATAGAATCTGTCCCCGTGAATGCTTTGGCTGATGTGATTCCTCCTCCAGCAAAGAAGCAAGCTCTGGAACAGGAAACCGTTTCCACTGGTCCAGCTTCGTCATCCCAAGAGCTCTCTGTGGTGCGTAAATTGGGAGTCTTTCATATACTTTCAATATCTAGATCAGCTGGTGTCATTTGACATTTCTTCTTCTTGTATTTCTTTTATCTACATTTTTGTGCATTTTATTTCTCCACCTGAAGCACTACCATATCCACAATCCCAGCGCTTTGGACTACATGATATAACAAAGAAAAGAATTACTTGGAAATAATTTGTAAGCATGGAACTGGAAGTCGGAAATCTTCAACTTAAATGTTAAATCGGAAAGATGAGAGTTGCATAGATTGGATTTGATATCACATTTCATGCAATCTTCTCTAGCAAGAAGATATGGGCTTTCTGGTAGAAGTAAGGTCATAATAGAAAGGGGACTGGAGACCAAATTAGAATGGGCTAGAAAGTATAAAGGCAGAACTTGAGTATATGAATCTTATAAAGGATATGGTTCTGGGGTACTGAAAACGGCATTATGTCCTCGGGCACATTTAACCAATCACATCGGGAAGAAAAAACAAGTGATTCTGCTTTTTAATTCATGCAGATGCCATCTTCTATTAAAGCAGTGTTGAACTCATTATGCTTGTTACTAAAAGAACAGGGGAATTGGCTCATCTTGCTAGCTTAGGTGCTTAAAAACTTACCTTGGAAAACTATTTTAGTTTTAGGAGGAACTTCTTCCGTGCATAGTTTCCTTGTCATGGGTGGCGTTTGGGTAATACTCTGATAAACTCCTTCAAAGAGGGATAAGATTGATAGCTAAAGAGCTCCCTGTAGAACATAGTTAGAAACACCAAGCCATCTCCTTTTACATTCCAATTGGTGATGATACCTTTGGGCATTGTCATCCGTGATGATGTGCATCACTCGTGGAATTTCTAGCCTACAGTGCGTGATACAATCATGGTCAAAATTTTCCACGGTGCAAAGCAAAGGAGGAAAGCGCTGTTTTAGGCAATTCCACTAAATTGCTACAGGACAGAGTGGTCCAACAGGAATGAACAAGCATTTGAGTTGCAGGGGTTACCACACTCCCTCACCCTTCAAGCCATTCCTTTTTGTTCATCAAGGGAAGTGCACTTGTTTCTGCTATTAGATTGCAGCTTCCTCCATCCCACATGGACAAGCTGACAGATCACTCTCAAAAGTTGAACTTTCGAGTTATTAGAGAGTTACATAAACTGCTTGACAATGGATATATGCTTGGCAGGCTAAAGAGTGCCGTTTAATTTTGCAGCTAATCAATCCTGCTTATGTTATTTGAACAGATTATTGCAGCAGGTCCTTTTACTACAACAGACAATTTGTTCTTTGAGCCTCTGACCGAGCTGCTTGCATATGCAAGAAGAAAGATGCCTCAGTTGCTTGTACTGGTGAGATAGCTGTTAATTCTGCAATCGTGTAGAATATTCCCCTTCACTAGGGAAAAAGGATAGGAAAAACCATGTTTTGATTGAACTAGATTTGTTTCAGCTCGGGCCATTTGTTGATTCGGAACACCCCGAGGTTAGGAGAGGAAGTATTGACATGACCTTTGACGACATATTTCACCAGGAAATCCTAGGAAAGGTATACTCAGCAAAAGGACCAATGGAACTTGAATGTTCGTTGTTTCTTTGAATCTCACCTTGGCGTTTCATCTTTCAGTTGCAGGATTACGTGGAGTATCTGGGTGATGCTGCTCGTGTAGTTCTTGTGCCATCCATTAGGGATGCTAACCATGACTTTGTTTTCCCTCAGGTGATTATTGGCATACTGGAAGTGTTTGATTGGCTATAGCTTTTCTTCTTCATTTGTTTCTTTTAATTTACCTGTCCCTTTTTGTGCAGCCTGGCTTTGATATTTCGCCTTTAGGTCTCAAGCATCAGGTACATTTTCAGAAGTTCGTTTATGGTATGACCATATGAGGATTTGTTCTTGACAATTTCTTTTCATTCTCTCATGCAAATGGGTTCTTTATCCCAGATCACCAGTCTTACAAATCCAGGGATTTTCGAAGCAAATGAGGTAAATACTGAACCGTTAATGATGGCAACATTGTTCATAGTCGTGGTTGATGCCCGTATCTGTGGGTTTTAGACGCTATAAGATATGAACCAGAGGCTTTACCTAAACAATTTGAAATTTTAGGTCACGATAGGGTGTTGCACTGTGGACATCCTGAAACAGCTTAGTGGAGAGGAGATGTCACGAAATCCAAAAGATGGCATACCAAGTGATCGAATGAGCAGACTAGCATACCATATTCTTAGTCAGCGCAGGTACCAAATGCAAAGAGAATTTTTCTCAAAACCTTTCCTAATAAAAAAATGTCATTTTTGGTAGGTTGTGTAAATCAATGACTTGTGATATCTTTTGGGCAGCTTCTATCCTCTATATCCACCAGCAGAAGGCATTCCTTTGGATCTTTCACTTGCTCCTGAAGCCCTTCATTTCTCTTTGGTTCCAGATGTTCTCATCCTTCCTTCGGACATGAAGTACTTTGTAAAGGTGATCTATTCTCGCACTTGCCTCGCATATTCCATGTCTCACTGGAAGATCTCGACAAGCTGTTCCTTTCAAATTTCACTGTTGATATTCTATATGAGATGATTACTGATTTACATGCATCCGTTGTTTAGAAGTAGAAATGATGAGGTTAATGCACTTAGGTGGTGCCTCTGGGTGGAAGAATCGAAGGAGAACCACAGGCAAAGTGCATTTGCATAAATCCAGGAAGATTAGCAAAGGGCGAAGGTGGAGGGACATTTGTGGAGCTCAATTACCAAGGAACTCCCGACAGAGCAAGTGCTTCTATCATCGGGATTTAATTTTCTGATCAGAACTGTTGCTTTTAACACAACTCAAAGATCGTAGAAGAGGAAGCTGCAGGTGTAAGCATGGTAAATTTATGGCTTGAAATATGCCCCTCCGGTGAGCATGGGCTTTCTGAACTTCTTCAACTTGCGCGGTAGAGGTGTGTATCAGGAAATTTGGAACGGAATCCAGCGCTAGAGCAGAAGAAGAGAGAGAGAGCAATTGGATGGACGTGGGCATACAGACGTACCAGGTTGGTTCACATGTCAGAGTTGATGCTAATCTTATGTAGCTTGTAACAATAACTGTCTTTTAAATCCTGATGATTACTGCAAGTTCGTTTTCTACACTCTTTCATGCCACTGCTTGGGGTCCTCATTCTTATTTGGTTAAATACTAGAAGCCAATTAGATGAGAATATCAGTAGCTGGATCATAGCAGATATCACAATTCAACCCCACCGTGCAAAACGTAGAAATCATCGAATTAATCGATTACAATCAAGAAAAAATGCTGGTTCAACATGTACAGCCGCCCTTCGGCACCGTGACTATGAGCACCAAAGAGCAGTCTTGAAAGAAATTCACAATTCACAGACTGACTTGTGACTAACCCCATATATGTCTAATTCTTATAAATTTCAATTGGAGAAACTAAGTAATTACGGCATTAACGACAATCCTGACATGTCGTGTGTACATGTACACTTCTTGATTCCCAATTAATCCCATCCAAAACCCCATTCAATCTTGTATGTACTGAGAAGAACACCAAGACTCCCCAGCCTCTTACCCATCTTTTTTCTGCACATCGAAGCTTCTGTGATCCCGGAACCAGATTTTCCAGTTATTCAGGACCCAGAGCAAGCTCACCAATATCCCACTCCCCATGATCACAACCCAAGACACCCAAGCCCACTTGGGTATCGAATCCTCCACATCCTCCATTGAATAGTACATCACCAGGTCGCACACGTAGGCTGGCGCCACCACGCCCCGCACCACCGTGTAGAAGGTGAAGAAGATTGGGGACATGAGGCGGAAGAACCGTGCGGCGAAGGGCGCCTCGGCTTTCCGGGTCTTGGCGAGGCTCCAGGTGTTCTGGCAGGGGCTGGTGACCTCGGCCAGGATGAGGAGGAGGAGGATCGCGTGGGCGCCGTGGGCGACGACGTAGCGGCAGGTGAGGAGGACGAAGAGGGTGACGAGGTGGTGGATGATGAAGAGGACGTCGCTGGGGAAGAAGACGAGGTAGTGGATGAGGTCGATGAGGAAGTAGGCGATGCTGAACTCGAGGGCCGTGTCGTGGAGGGCCGTGTTCGGGGAGGAGTAGGCCGCGCGGCCCCACGGCGGCAGCGGGGAGCCACGGGTGGCGATCGCCGCGGCAACGGCAGCCGGGATGCCGTGGGCGAGGGAGGTGAAGCAGCTGGAGGCGAAGGGGCGGCTCCGCGGGCCCCACCGGCCGAAGAGGAGGAAGTAGCCGAAGAGGTAGACTAGGAGGAATGCGAGGAAGAAGGTCTGGAGGGTCGCCCAGGGAGAGATTGCTGTTACTGATTCCATGACACAGACAGAGAGAGAGAGAGAGATGTTTGTGTGTGTTTTGCAGGCGTTGACCTGAGAAGGAGAAGTTGGAGGAGATGGAGGAAGAAGAAGAAGAAGAAGAAGAAGAAGAAGAGGGGAAATGGAATGGAATGTGGGGGAGGTTGGACTGGACGTTGTTGGGAGTGTTTTTCCTTTGGTTTTGGCGTGGAAGTTTTCGGCTGTTGTCTGAATGAAGCAAGGTCGAAGAAGAGGAAGGCTGTTGGTTCCGTCGTTGCCGAACGGCAGCGTTTGGGATCGGAGTTCCGGGGAATATCAGGGAGATTGGACGGCGTGATACTTTCGTCTTTGTTTGTTCCCTCACTCGTTTTACTCGCTCTTTTGGGGCCTTCCTTCTTTGGGCCCTCCTAATTGGAAGCTCGCGCAATTACTGACTCCCATGATGTCGGCGCACGTCATTAATATTAACCTGAGCCCATGCGAGAACTCCTCTATTGAGAGCACCCCATGGATAAAAATATAAGTAAAGATTTGTTCGTTTTCGACTTCGCGTGACAATTTTGGCGGGCACGAATGAAAATTTACTTGAAAGGATAAAATCTCGCGTGACTTTCGAATTGGGAGGGTTGCCGATTTTATCCCACGGTTGGCGTGCGGGAGGGGGAGGGGGAGGGGGGATGAGAGGGTTCCGAGAGAGGAGGGAGAGGATGAGAGCGCCCCGTTCGCGTATTGGCCACAAGACGTGCGACGACGCACGTCACGGGTTAGACGCACGTCACGGGTTAGACTCTGTAAGACGATATTCCTTAGGCCTCCATCGGATATTCTGGTTGCACTCATCCGAAGCGTCCAATATTCTTGTCTGGCCCACCCAAAACATCATTTTTAACACCCGATTTGTTTCATACGCAAGTTTAAATGATCTGTGCATCCTAATTCTTCTTTTTTATTTATTTTATTTTTCTGGCCACCAACGATCGACGCCTGGAATCAGGAATTTAGCACGAACAAGACCCTCGAATTTCACACAAAATTAACCGCATTCGTCTGTCTGAATGCTAATGAACACTTTCGATTTCTAAAAACCTGAGGGACGGCAGTTTCGTTTCCTAGGCAGCCAATCCAAATGTTTTGGCTTACACATCTGGAAAGCCGAGCGGTGCGTCCATAACCGTGATTTAGCGGAGGAAGTAATTCCTCATGATATCTGACGTCAATGTGGATATCTTGCTTTTGATGGATCAGACTTGAGATGGGAATTCAGTTTAGGATGCATAATTTGGTCTGATAAGCGAGTGATCCATATAGAAGGATGACAAGAGATCCCGTACCCTCATGCCTTAATCTGTCTGATTGAAAGATATATGACACGTGTTACTGATTTTTCGAAAAAGGAACATGGAAGAACTAGGCACAGAGGACCTGCATTCCAGGCAAGTCCTTTTTTCTATTTGGGTACGCAAAGAGATAATCAAAAACCGGCGGCGTTACTACATACAAGTAACCTAACCGTATTGAAACGAACACTGCACTACCCTGTTCGAGAGGCTCCTCATCAAACAATCATTCGACCAGACTACAGTGCAAAAAAGGTTCCAAGGAGTGGTCGCATTGTCATCGATGATTTTGGCAACTTTACGTGCCCGTGATGAACTGGGTCTCATCATGAAGCACAAGCCAAAGAGTCAACGGATTTAACAAAGTCAAAATTGAAATTTAGTAAAACGATGTTTCGGATCCGTGCAAAATAATATTATATTTGGACGTGAAAACAGATAACATAAATAAATAAAAAAACCTGAGAACCAGAGGAAATACATAGCAATTACCAAGGCTCCAGTTTAGCCACTCGTTCCGAGTGATTCCACCCTGAAATGTATTGTCGTCTAGACAACTCTCGTCTCGGCGACACTCTTCTCTGCTATTCTAAAAGGGCACTGTCTTAATCCTTTTATTGTCTCCATCTCAGTCACCAAAACTACCCGAGGCTGCTGTTACTATGCAGCATGGCAAATTCTGATTGCATCCTCGAGGAATTCTTGAAATAAAAGCTTTGTTTGGAATACGTCGAAAGGCAATATCAATCATTGATCTACATTACCATTCCTCCATCGATTGTGAACACCTGCAAATGGAGAGAAGAAGTAGATATCTAGGTAAGAACTCATGTGCAGAAAAGAAAAAGAGAGATGACCGCAGCAATGTAGCGTTCGATTCGGCACTGATAAGAGACATCAAATATCAAACACCATCACACCCAACCTAAAAATTCAAAGCTATTATACACGGATTTAACTTCCTACAACAAGCCATACCTATGTTTAAAAGTTGCAACAAAGAAAAACATGCAAATATTAGGCTTTACCTGTCCAGTGATGTAACTGGCTGCAGGATTGATGGCCAGGAATTCCACAAGTCCAGCTACTTCTTCTGGCTGACCGTACCTCCCTGCATATGCAACAGACATGATCACTATCAGCCTGAAATATCTAGACACATTATCCCGATCCCTCGGATCCTCGTATTCGTTAGCATTTTGTTGTTTTTATTGGTGTGGAAGACGGTAAATGAAGAGTTCATCATCTTTATTGAACTCCTGAAGGCCTTAATCAGTACGATGAACTGCTGTATCGAGCTGAAAAAAGTAAGCAGGTCCTTTTTACAGCACGAACCAGCCGGCAACCGGATTGACTCAAAAGAAAATCAGAACCACTGATATACGAAGCCTATCTAATTGTCTCACCTAAAGGAAATGTCTAAACAAATAACACGTGTTAACAATACGCAACAGACAGTCTCCTTGAATATCTCACCTAAAGGAATTGTCTCCAAGATTTTCTTCTCCACATCTTCCCCAAGTTTGGCAGTCATATCAGATGCAATGAATCCTGGAGCAACAGCATTAACCTAGAACATTTTCTGTTAGATGCAAACAGAACTGCCCAATGGAAGTAGTTTAATATGGTAAACAAGATGGGAAACTGACATTTATGTTTCTGCTAGCATATTCTTTAGCAACAGTTTTTGTTAGCCCAATAACCCCTGCTTTTGCGGCACTGTAGTTGGCCTGCCCGACATTACCAACCAGACCAACAACTGATGCTATATTGACTATCCTTCCCTGCAAAGCAGATTTTTAAATGGGATTGGAAAAATATAACCATATTGAAGCATGTCAACTTTACTGTAGTTTAAACACTGGGTCATAGAAATTAAGCATACTTAATGGGCTAAATCTCAGCATAACAAAGAATTCAAAGGCTGGGAATGACATGTCACCTTTTTCTTCTTCATCATGATTTTAGCTGCCGCCTGCATACAGTACAGGTTCTCAGTTCTGTGTTAGAGAAACCGGCAACTTTTTTTCTCCAATTTAAAAGGAAAATATTCGAACACATACCTGAGTACACAGGAATACACCAGTAAGATTCAGATCAATAACATCTTGCCACTGAGATTTCTTCATTCTCATTAATAAGCCATCCCGAGTAATTCCTGAAAGCACGATGCATGCATAATTAGACCACATATAGCAAGTAATATAAAGATCAGTAATTTCATATTTACAGCTACGAGTCACCTGCATTGTTTATCAAAACATCAATTGTTCCCCATGCATCAACAGCCTGCACATGAAACAACCATGCAGCATAAGAAGTCATAACAAGAGCATCAAAATTAAGCAAGGATAGAACCCGCCCCACCAAAAGAAATCCAAAGAAGAAGCAAAACGAGAAACGTGGCTTACAGTTTTGATCATAGCTTCCACATCAGCTTCTTTTGAAACATCTCCTCCAAATGTAAGAGCTTGACCACCACATGCCTCTATCTACAAGTGCAAATGCAAGTTATAGGCAGACTAATAAGGCCTTTGGAACAAAAAAAGATGACAATAGCTTGCTCAACCAAATCACCAATCGGTTGCAATATTGCATTTAATTATTTTACTTTGAGCAGATTGTCAAGTTTCCTTTTTGCTATTCCATGAACTATCAGGAGCAGTCCACAAAATCAAAACCACCAGAACAAGAATCAGTAGGAATTGAAATCCATATATCGGAAAGCAGGAGGAAGTTATCACAGTATGCACGATTTACCTCCTTTGAAACTTCCTCAGCCTCCTGTGATGACCTAGCATAATTGACCAGTACCTGCAATAGGTCGAGAACATGACCATTCAGAATGATAATAGGCAATAGCAATGATAGGCAAAAGAAATTCTCACGGGAATTTTAGATAAAGACGATAAGAAGTGAAAGTATCTCCCAACCTTGCAGCCGGCTTTTCCAAATGACAGAGCAATTGCTCTACCAATACCTCGAGATGCTCCAGTCACAACAACTACAGGGGATTCTACATTACGTGCTTCTTCAGTGCTTGGTTTTTCAACAGTGGCAACTTGAGCTCTGACACCTGCATATAAACCTTTACACACATCAAATCTTCTCTCCAGCAATAACCAGCCATTTCTCCTACAAAAACTCGGAAAGGGCTCAGTACATCTACGCAATGGTAGGGGTACATGCCAACACCGTCTACCTGATGCTGAAAGAGTGTAAATTTTCACATCTTCTTTCCAATGTAGGTTGTTATGAGGACCTTAGGAGGTATTGCATGTTTCTCATGACACTAAAATCTTCCATCCTCCTTATCTTATACCAATTTATTGAAGCCAAGCAAACATGCTATTCTGATAAGTTTCAAAAAGTATCTCGAAACAACTGTTTTTGTATCCACAGTGGCTTAATTCTGCTGCAAATTATCAAGTGGGGTATACACTCCCTACCAGATACTAAGCAAATAAACAAAAGTTGAAAACATTATTTAAAAACTCAAGGGTTAAGTTCACTTTTGATCCCCTAACTTGTTTGATTGTTGTTAGCAAATCCTCTGATTTACTTGATTTGTGCAATCAAGTACTCGGTATGCTTACTTGGTGCAGTCGACTCCTTTCATCGTCCGCTATTAGCATCTCCATCCAAAAGTGGACTTAACCCCAAACTAAAAGAGAGACCTAAGCAAAGTACCTACCAGTTAGATAGAAACACATATCTTCATTTTTTTCAAAGAATCACTGCATGATGAGTGCCAATGATGTGAGTTAATTTACTTAGATCAAGCAGCCTTCCCGTAACATTCTTCTTGATGGTCTGGATCTTATTCCATCCAGCAAACTTCTCCGGTTCCACATATATCCCTTACTGAAGTTTTCCTAGTCTAAATTATGAAAACAAGTTATTAGCTCACTCATATACACCACAAGAGTTGCAACTGAAGAATATTCTGATCCTTTGCTTCAATGCGACAATCCCAAAACCAAAGAGAGTCGCCCTAGGGCATTATAGCCAAATTTTCCAGCTAACCCACAACAACAACCGTCATATGAACTTTGACTTCTTGAAATATCTTGTGCTAGCAGCAGCAACAGCAGCATATCATTTGGAAATGCATTAACAAAAAGATCAGACACCGTTGATCCAAACTTCTAATCACCCCTCGAAATTGCTTTTATGTAAGCGCGGAGCTAATCGCCTGACCTGCCATAGCCTATCTTACTTCAGCTATTCCCTCTACGTACCGGTGAAAAGCAATCAATCAGAGCGGGTAAACGAAAGCTCAGCCTCTAAGCAAAGCCATCAAAAGGAACCGCAGCGAAACCGCGCATAAGCACGAACCATCACCGCAGCGAAAGAGCGTGATCGATCATTACCAGGAGCAGCAGACGAGCTCCGCGGCTCGCACTGAAGACCTGGGAAAGTCCGGAGCCGGCGAGATCCGACCCCGCCGATGCGCGGCGACAGCTGCCGCGAGAAGGAGAGCCTCGGCTCGCCGGAGGAAACTCCGGATGATCCGAAGGCGACGAAGCTCGACGCGGAAGCGGCGGCCATCAGAGATCCGGCGAGCCTCCGGAGGGCGAGGAGGGAAGAGGGAGGAGGAGGACGCGCGGCGAAAAGCGAAGCCAGCAATGCGAAAAGAGAGAGAGAGAGAGAGAGAGAGAGAGAGGAAGAAATGGCGCTGCCTTTTGGGAGTTTTCCGAGTACTGTTCGTTAGTGAGGGCGATGGAAACGAAGAAGAGCAGCGCGTTTGCTTTCCGCGTCACGATTCGCGACACTTTAGCAGGTGTGGTGCTTTTCCTGAATTTGGCAAGTTTTTTGAAATTCCAAAAGTCCCCCTCAAGTGGAGCCAGCTTCTTAAAACCACCCCCCAAACATTTGATTTTGCTCCAAAAAACTCCTCGACTTGATTATTTTGGCTCAATAACTCGTCTATTGATATTAATTTCTCCCGACACAATAACCCTCTCGAGGTCATCGCCGTTGAAAAGAATGCTTGCTAAAGGACGCATGCATCGTCGAGTGCACGGTTCATCCTTTTTCTCGATGGCCTTTTGGTCCCGAAGATAGCACATTCCGTTCATGTCACTTGCGTGCACCTCAGAAATGTTAAAATTTGTCCAGGTTTTTTAATCGGAAAAAAATTTAGGATTTCTTGAGCATGGATAAAAAAATTGGAGATGGAAGATCACTATTGATGCGAAAGGAAAGCTGTAATGAGAATTTCGTGGAGAGGAGTTCGAGAAACGAGCAATACTTCAAGGGGTTTATGAGTGATCAAGTTTAGGAGATATCCAGGAACAAAATTTAGGTCCACAAGAACTTTAAGAAACGTGTGTCATTTTAGAGGGATTTTAGTAATTTTCCGTCTTTCCTTCTTCAATACTGTTTTCTATGCGAAATGAATCTACATTATGTACTACAATTACAATTATCCACATATTAAGCTAAATTATTAAAACAACAACACGTTCGAAAATAACAATGGCAGTGAAAAACCAACTCTCATTTTACCCGATTTAACATTGAAAGAGAGCATGTTTTCCAGTAAAATTATAATTTTCATTTACACTCCTTCAAAACTCTAAATTAACTGCTTTCGAAATTCAAATTAACTTATACCGCCGCCCGTTTACCATCCGCCCAACAATCAAACAAAACCTGGAGCAGATATTACCATGCCAATTGCCAAACCGCAGTACATTTGTCAAAAACAAATTCTAAGATTTTCCAATGACGTTGGAAAAAATAACTTCAACCCATCTAAAACTTCCGGTCAAACAATGAACCTTTAGAAAAAGAATATTGCTGAAAAGAACTTTTCAAGTAACGTCCAACTTCCGGGAAATAAAAAGGACCCGAATGTCAAGTATATTGAGCTCAGAATTTCAAGAATTCCAGTTCAAAATTTGGAGAATCCGACTGCATCTTGACAGGTTTCCAACCAAACTCACCAGAAAAGAAATTAGCAAATCCGCCTACGCAAGTTAGGTCGGTTTGTTCAACCATATCTAAAACTGCTCTCTCTCTCTCTCTCTCTCTCTCTCTCTAATGGAGCAAGCGTAGTTTAAGCAGTTGGGCTCCTCTGCTCCACAAGAACAAATGTGATTCCACACCTCGCAATGATCGCAAAAGAAGAGAGATGGCATAATTACATCACGCACCAGCATTCTGCCCCTTGATAAATGAATAAGACCTCGCCCGGTTGTGTCATTTGAATTCTCTACGTCTTCAACAAGGTTCTAGCTCGATAAACGTCAAGAAGATGATCTTCGACTGTACAGAGGCCAACCGGCGAAGTAACTAGCGAACAAGGCAGTTTTTCATGCACCGTTTTGAGTTCGCCGTTTCGAGTTGTTCTTGCGACGAATCTTCACCAAGGCTTTGCCCAAATCCTGAATACAAATGAGATGCATTAATGAATGAAATTAGATATGTTTAACAGATAAATTCAAACATAACTTCTACAGATGATGAGTTTACAAGACATACTGAAGTTCTAAGTACAAGTTTAATCTGGCAAAGCACCATTCAACATTTAATAAAAGCAGACAACTTCATGTTCAAATCTCACCCGTTTAATCACTCACTGCGAACAGCGTATTCTTGACATGGATTTGGAGAAACCCACTTTCCATTGTCAAGTGACAATAAGAATATCCTCCAACACATTGAAGAGAGATAACATCATCTTCCAATCCAACCAGTCAAAAGGTGTAAGTAAATGAGTTACCTTAGGTCCACATGTTTTTTGATTGACAAAACTTTAAAGGAGAAAAAAACCAAAGCAACTGAGAAGGAGATATCTAGACATCCTAAAGTCATATAAGGAGACACCTACACATCCTAAAATCATCTAAGGAGATAGGAACCTCTTTTATCAACCCCATGACCATGTAGACGAGATTACAGAGTATTCTTAGTATCTCGCTCATTCGCCATTCTACTGTTTCAGCTGAGATTCTCTAAGACTTCACCAACTGTGCATGTTTGCGGATTTGCATACATCAATAGAATAGAAGTTATAGAGAGGTATATGCAGTATGCATACAAAAGAGACATATCTTGGCAAACATTGTTTTTACTTCATGAATGATCTGTCGACATCAATAATAAAGCACAAGATTTGAACAGTAAGACTTGATCTCAGACCTCAAAAAGTACCTGAATCGAATCCTCTTGGAGGGTCTCAGTCGTCAAGAGACCATCCAAGTCATAATAAGCTCTAGCTTCTTCATCAAGAGCATGAACTACTACTTTGCCTATAGGAAAAACAAGATAGTCATAAACGTAACCACACATGAACACAACTGATGCAACAAACTCCATTTATGATAATCTCTCGGCCTCAATGCAAAACACACAATGCGATCTCCACTATTGACAGATAGAAATCAAGCGGATGAATACAGGTATCCAAGAGGAGTCAGTTGTGACGAGAAAAACAATAAAAAGAAATGTCAGCCGATCAGAGTCATGGCACGAATTATCATCAATTAAAGTACACACCAGAGTCGACGACAACCCACTTTCCTTCCTTTTCTTCTTTCTTTGCCGAAGATTTTCCCCCACTTGACATTGACCATGACACGCTCGGCAGAATCAGTCTTCGAGCTCCCTTTTGCTTTTGTTTAGCCTGCATTGGCCAAAAGCATCTCAGCACATAATGCTTGTTTGGATGGACTCCCAAATGGTTAGCAATGGACAATAACTTCTCAAGAATAATAATTTCCGAGCAAGATTGCAGAAATCACCAACTCGATCGCACACTATGGAAAGGTTCCTCTTCCTTGATAATCGAACATATAGTGTATAGAGCTCTAGTTTTGCGCTCGACGTGATCAATTTTCTCAAAAGTAGCTAAGCGCGAAGATCGCTTAATGGAACAGAAAACAGACTCCTGCCCCACAACCAACAAATCCTAGAGGAGACTGTTCTTAGAGATCGAAAGGCTAATCAAAGCTCGAACGCAAGAGTCGATCGAGAGCGATGGACATGCCTTGTAAAGAAGGGCTTGAGCGATGTTCTTCACGTGCCAAGAGGACCTGCCGGTGGCCAGCACGATGTAATCGGCCCAGTCGCGATCCTGGCGACCCGGGATCACCTTCACGTCGTCCGCCCTCACGTCGCTGAGCACCTTCTCCACCTCCTGCAGTTCCAGTATAGACCACTGATCGACGCCGGGCGCGGCGGGGGCGGCGGGGGCGGCGGCGGCGGAGGCGGAGGTGGAGCAGGCGCGGCTCGCGCACGGAAACCCTAGCCTCCACTGCCGCTGGTGGAGAGCGAGAGAGGACGACGGCGCGAGCCGCGAGCGCAGAAGAGCCGACCACATGAGGCCGCTGCACCACCTCTTCGAGAACGTGAGGCTTCGCCGATTCAGTCGGAAATGGCGGACTGCTTTGCCTCGCCTTACTGTCGAGCGAAGCCGGTACGCACTGTGCTGACCAGAGACGGGAAGACGATAAGCGGAGCCGCGTATACCATCGCGATTAATTTAGGAAAAATTTCAAAAAGACCCCCAAGTGAGACCACCGTAGCAAATTGGCCTCCCAAAGCGGACTTATATCTCAATTTGCCCCTCCATTTTACACATCTATCCCAAACAGTCCCTACTCGAACTCATTTTCCACTGGGAACTTTCTTAAGGTTTTGGCCATTCTTACTATTCGATTAGGACTTTGGAGTATTAAATTAAGGACTTTGACCCAAATGCATCTGATTCGCGCGTATCTAAATCATATTTTCACAAATCCTGATAGAAAATATTGTTGTCTCTGGCACGGATGGACACGTGCAAGTCGTGCATCCGCTGTTCGGCTAATATTTTGGTTGCTCATGAGGTGGAGTTGTCTGCGACATATGTGTCTAATGTAAGGGTTAATTGAGATAAAATTCACTTTAAGGCTCCGTTTGGAAAATGGGGGAAAATGAAAAATTAAATGGAAAGTGATGAAATTTCAAACTTGTTAAGAGACGGTAAGGAAGAGAAAATTTAGCATTTTGGGTGTTTTTCTTGCAAAAGGGTCTAAATTGTAATGTTGTTTTGGATTCTATTGAAAGAAATAAATTGAGACTAATGCTAATTTTTTTGGTCGAAAGAGTAATGCTAATTGGAATGTCCTTTAACGTGCATAGCTCAAAATCAAATAAGAGAGTGAAAGAAAAAACGTATTAATTTATTTATTTTAAATGGCAATCCTCGAAAGCCTTTCGTTCGAACGGATTTGGTCCGATTAAAAAAAACACAAAAATAATACAGTTGTGTACCGTATAATATGAGTAATTGTAGTTTGAAAATTTGATCAAACTAGCTAAACCAATGACGGTTGATGTAAATTGTGTAAGATACGAGCTGTACCTTAACTTTTACCCCAAAAAGAATATTTGACTTTTTGAAAGGTTAGCATTATTTACACTCCATAATTACAAATTACTAGACAAACATTAGCACCTCCATCCCCTCTTTGCATAGATAATTGGTAGCCTAGCGGTAAAAAAAAATTTCACTTTTCATGAGATCACAAGTTCGAGCCATATCATGCATGAATCCCAGTTAAATTGTGTCTTGAACATTTGCTAATTTGTGTGACGAGAGTTCCCGACTTTCCAAACATAATCAATTAAGGCTACGGGTAATGAGTCTGTCGAGTTAACCCTAAATGTTTAAGTTGTGAATAAATTGAGTGGCAGTGATTAAGTCGAACGGTTTGCAACACGTGTGGAACACTTACAGCTTGCACCAATAACCTATTGAGACCCTATAACCAAGTCAAGTCGAGCTTAATAGCAAATCAATACTTTATTGAACTCAAGTCGCATTTCAAGTCTCGAATTTGCAAAGTGAGTTGAGTTAGGTTTAGCAGTGTATCAACTTAACTCCTGTTGACTTGTGGATACGAAGGTAGCCTAAAAAGATGGGCAAATATGGTAATTAAGACCTTGTTTTGATCTAGATAGATAATTTATTTATTTTGAAAAAACTATTTTGGGCATTACAAGATTTCATTTATGATTTTTCATTCGCAATTTGAAATTAAAAAATCACTAAAAAGACTACGCTAATTTTAACATGCCAATATTGGAATTATTTAAAAAAATTTCTAGTGTTTCAGGTTTAATAAATTTCAAAACACAAGCTGAGCAAAACAACAATACAAATCAAAAGTCCAAAAGCAAAGTTTATGATTTTCACACGTGTAACGCTTTGGCGGGAAATCGAAGGACACACGCGTGCCAATTTGTTCCCGGCTCCATCTTCTTCCTCTGCGCGCACCTTGACTCGCTCGCTCACTCCCTCTTCCAATCTCCCATGGACTCCGAATCCGATTCCGACGGCTCTCACGTCTCTGCCACTCCTCCACGCGACGACATTTCGCCGCCGCCGCCCCGGCCGCTCAAACAGAGGGCTAGACCAACCCCCTCTTCACGCTCCTCCGCCAGAGCGGCCGCTCCAAAGCCCCAAAACCACCGTCCGCCGAAACCCTCAAACCTTCCCTCCCAAGATCCGACTCCGGTGTCAACACCATCTCCACTCTCTACCGCGCCTTTCCATGTCCGTCGTCCGCTGGATCCACCGGAAACCGTCGCCGCCGTCGATTCCTTCCGGATTCTCGCAGCTGGCCACTTCTCCAAATCCGCTTCGTTTTCCAAACTTCAAAGATCTTCTCTCAACTTCGAGAATGAGGAATCTAATCTAGCCGGAACCAAATCGGAGCTCAAGAGTGAAACTGTGGAGAGAGACGGATCAGCTGTCAACTCCACAAGTTCAGTGAAAGCTATGCGGAAGAACCTGAATTTGATTAGAGGTAATGTGCCTCTTCCTCCGGCGAAGCTGCGAAAGAGTGGTGGAGAAGGCAATTTTGTTAGGCTTAATCTGAACCACAACAACTACCGGCGCAAATTCCTCAGCAAAAGTGCGAGGAAGAATAGCCGCTCATCAGGTTTTAAACGATTCCCGAAAAGAAGAAAGGGGAAATCCAGGGCTGAAACTGAGTCTCAAACGGAAGGCGTTTTTGAGGAAGAAGGACTGGTCACAGATTCCACGAAACAAAAGGATAGGCAGGAGAGTGAGAGGAAGAAGTTCGATAGCGAATTCGTTGAGGGGGCTCTTTCGGCTGTTAGAAATGACGCTTCAGATGTGAATTTGGTGAAGCTGTTGAAATTGGTGTATGGTTACGATTCATTCCGTGATGGACAATTGGAGGCCATCAGGATGGTTCTTGCGGGGAAACCAACTATGCTGGTTTTGCCAACTGGTGCCGGCAAATCCTTGTGTTATCACATACCTTCCATGGTCTTACCTGGGATTACCCTGGTAGTGAGCCCTTTAGTGGCTTTGATGATTGATCAGCTAAAACAGTTGCCTCCGTTGATTAGCGGTGGTCTTTTGTGTAGCAATCAGGCAAGTAGTGGGTTGTGATTTGTCTCAGTGTTCCATCCTATGCTTCTTGGAATTGAGAGACTGTTTTCTTTGTTTCAGACGTTGCAAGAGACATTAGAGACACTGAGGCTACTCCAAGAAGGTAGCATTAAGGTGAACACGTTATGAATCTAATTCAAGTTGATCGTCGTATAGTTATTAATATTTTGGTATTCTGCACAAAGTTTTGGCAGTCTTTTTTCTCTCAAAGGTGTGCATTACATCATTATGCGGGTCATTTACCTGCATCTGCAATTGTGTTCCTAGAGATTTTTATCTTCATATTTATCTTATCATGTATATGCTCTGAACTTTGTCCATACTCCCTTTTAAGAAGGCAGGCTCGTCATTAAGATTCTTGCTTTTCCCTATTTTTATGAGCTGAAACTTAAAAAAGATGCTCTTTAGGTGCTTTTTGTTTCTCCAGAAAGGTTCCTGAATGAGGACTTCATGGCAATATTTTCTACTGATCTACTTGTGTCACTTGTGGTGATCGATGAAGCTCACTGCCTATCTGAATGGTAAGTCATAGAGAAACTAGTTTCTCATTCTGAGACCATGAAGCTAGTCATTCCCTTTGTTTAGACTCTAATGGCTCTCTCTTGCATACAAATGACACTTTGAAAAACTATTAATCTGCTATTGTATCTTCGCACAGGTCACACAACTTTCGGCCTTCGTATACCAGACTCAGGGCTTCCCTGTTTCGTGTTAGGCTCCATGTTAATTGTATTCTTGCAATGACAGCAACAGCCACTTCAACAACTTTGGATGCAGTAATGGGCGCATTAGAAATTCCCTCTTCCAATCTTATCCAGAAGGTCCCATTAAGGGATAACCTGCAGTTATTCATCTCCTTGAGTCATAACAGGTGAGTTTCCTTCTCCATATGTGTTTTCTTGACCGGCGTTATCATTCTCGATTGCTTAATCTATTGAACTTGATCGTCAAAATTTGTATATGACAGGATGAAAGACCTGCTGATGCTATTAAGGTCATCTCCCTATTCAGAAGTTCAGAGCATCATTGTGTACTGCAAGTTTCAGGTTCATTCTCAAGTCTTATAATTATCTACTAAATTCTTCATAAGAGGATGAAAAAGTTCATACATTTTCGGTTAGACAAATGCGCACTCCTCTATTTTAGCCCCTGGTTTCGGATTTATTTACTCTATATCTTATTCAGTAGCTGCAGAGCACAAACTGTCCTTTGGGTCCAACTAGTTGTTTGGACATCTTGTTTCCATGATTCTGTACTTTGTAATGTATGTTCCCTATGATTGGATTCATACACTATTAAGATCTTCAATAGAACAGTGAACTATACGTATTGACATTGCAGTCTGAGACAGATCTAATTAGCAGATATTTACGCGACAACAATATCTCTGCAAAGGTTGGTATTCTTTATTTTCATACTTAAAGTTTCTTTTCACTTCTTTCCCGATTTTACCTTCAATTGCTGAACTCAAGTTCTAATCTAACATAGTTGTTTGGAATTGTTAAATAGAGTTATCACAGTGGGATCCCTACAAAGGACCGAACCCGTATACAAGAGTTGTTCTGTTCCAACAAGATTAGAGTGGTAGTTTTATAACACAGTCCTCGATGCATCGACAATCATCTTACAACTCGTTGTTTGTCGTTACTATTTATACTAGCAATATTCTTGTTTTGGGCTGTAGAATTTCAAGTAATAATTTGGTTTCTTGTGTGAAGATTGTCGCAACGGTGGCATTTGGCATGGGACTTGATAAAAGGGACATCGGAGCGGTAAGAAGAAAAACTATTGCTCACTTTGACACGCAACATGAAGTGGTCCGTGTCATTACATGAATAGCAATAGATGTATTTAGTGGCATGGTAGACTATTGATACATGGATGCAATAGCCCAACCTGTAGCATATAAACAATTCAATGAACATAGTGAATCCAAGCAGCCGTTGTACGCTTGTAGCCAACATCAACTGATGTGGAGTTTTGGGACTTTTGTACTTCCACTTGCTTGAACTTCATCGGAGAAATTCTTAAGGAACTGGAATGAATATCAATAAATCTCGATCCATGCTTAGACTTATTTAGTTATACATGGATGAGTGCATCAACTTGCACCTCCGAGCCAAGATGACATGGTGCAGTATCTTTAAGGATTCCCACAGTTCCACTTAAAACCATATTCTATAGTTGTGCTATTATAGTCATATTCACCTTAGCTATCCATCAACTCTCTTTCTTCGTGTCTCATCAAGATTTCTTTGTTCCTGATGTCACTCATATGCACCTCCTCCAGATAATCCATTACAGCCTTCCCAACAGCTTGGAAGAATATGTACAGGTTAACCTCTCTCTTTATTTCTTCATTTCAAGATTTTCATTACAATAGGTTCCCATAAATGATGAGCTTAGAGTGTTGTAGGAGATTGGCCGTGCTGGACGAGATGGGAGGGTGTCCTATTGCCATCTCTTCTATGATGACATGACATACTTCAAGCTGCGTAGTCTCGCTCACAGGTTAACAAATTTACAATCCTATTGTTTGTTGCACTTTCATTGAGGGACATCAAACATCTAGGGCTGACTTGCATAATGGATTTGCACTGTCTCAGTGATGGAGTGGATGAGTATGCAGTGGATAAGTTCCTTTGCCAAGTTTTCAACAATGGCACAAATTTGCATGGCCGAATTTGTTCAATCGTGAAAGAATCGGCATCTCGACGGTTTGATATGAAGGAAGAGGTACCTGCCTTGCAATTTCACTGCTACAGATGATATTATTGCTAGAGAACTTACTGAGAATAGCAGAAGCTATGATGTACTGAAGAACAATACTCATTTTTTCCATACTAAATCTTATATTGTTACTTTGGGGCAGAGTCCTACGCTAGTTCGATGTTGTTTTGTGTCCCTAATGCTGTCGGTAGTGTTGCCATAGCTTAAATTTGTTTCTGTATCGGCAACTGATTATTACATGCAAGTGGTGGGGGGACCAGTTGAATTTATTCTTGTTTTCATTTGTAAGCAGTTCACATGCTCAAGAAGCAAAAGAGAAACCAAATGTGGCCAACTAACTTCACTATGCAGACCTGGTTATGTATTGTTTCTGTATTAGACTCTATGTCGAAATGTAGTTCTTGATTCTAGTGATCTCTGAAAATTCAAGTGCCTCTGAGATTAACCAGCCTTGCTCTGTATTTGGAGATCTGCAGAATTTGTTCTAAATTTTCAATGTTGGCAGGTAATGCTTACAATTTTAACGCATTTGGAATTGGGTGAAGTCCAATACTTGCAGTTGCTTCCGCAATTAAATGTAACTTGCACTCTGAACTTCCATCAGGTACATATAGATATATCTTCTTAACTGTTCATTACCTTAGAAGCAGGTATGCCTTATATGAGCTTGAGGACGTATCCTACTACTTCTCTTACTTCTTAAATTGTATCGGCTTTTTGTTGGAGTTAGTCAACATATATGAGAGGAAAGAAATAGGTTATCTGTTACTTTACCCAAAAAAAAAAGAAATAGGTTATCTGTTCATCTGTTTGTCCAAGTCTGGCTGCTTCATATTATATTACTGTATAGAAGTATGTGAAGATAAAATAATCTAATGGCATAAATCGACTGAACAAGTGTGTTTGTTTCATGGCCCATTTAATTACTGATATGCAAATGTAGTTAATAACATAACCTGGGCTTCCTTTTTAACAATACAGATTTCGCATTTGTCTTGATATGGAAAAACTAACCTAATTGTACTGGCTATTGAGATGGTTTTAATTTGTCCTTGTGCAGACTCAACCCGTGTTGCTTGCTGACAAGGATATTGTAGTTGCTGCAATTTTGAAAAAGTGAGTAAGATCTCAAATCTGATAGGTCCTTAATAATGTATTTTCCTACTAGATTCACGGTACAGTTGAAATACTTTAAGCCCAACTGTTCACAATTAGCTTCTTTCGACATTTACAGGTCAGAACTAAGACAAGGGCAATATGTGTTTGACATACCTACTGTGGCAAATAGCATTGGTGTCACAGCAGCAGAATTAACTAATCGGCTACAGCATCTAAAGGTTTGTTGCCAAAAATCCAAAGACGTAATGGTTACATACTTGATTTCATACTAATATCATTTGGCCTTTTACCACAGACGCCTTTTTCCTTGCAAATTGAGGAGAATCCTTTCTTTGGATACATGACCATCTTGAAAAATGCTATGCTGCTGAATTGATTTGTTGGATCAACATTAGATGCATCAATAGCAATTGTCTGTTCATATTTTAAGAAGTTAAACATTGGAAATCTAAAAAAACAAAAAGCACGTGTGCAAAATTTTAAGAAACAAAGACGAACTAAACGTGGTTATGGGTTTGACTCTGATCCATCATCGAATATCATCAGCAGTTTGGATTTTGGAGCATTTAATCATTTATCTTCCTACAGCATTATGCCTCAGTGTTGGTTGCATCTTAGTAGAGACTGTAGCCTGCACATTGGTTTGCCAGATGTCTAGCTGTTGGTTCTATCTTTAAAGTTAATGGGAATCCTCGACTCTTTCCCTCTCATCTCATCTAATATTCTTTGGAATGTTTGTCAGCTAAAAGGAGAAATTACATATGAAACGAAGGATTCAGCTTATTGTTACATGTTAGTGGATGTTCCTGAAGATATTTGCTCTCTCTCAGCAAACGTGACAAAATGGTTATCCGACATTGAAAGTTGTAAGGTATTGTTGCTAAGTTCTTAGCTATAACAAACGAACCAGAGCCACCGAATGACGAACATCCTTTGATGTCGGACCAAATTAGGTTTATAAACTGGATGCCATGAATGGTGCTGCAGTCTTTGCGTTGAATACATGCGAGAGGACCAATGGTTGTTCCAGTACCCAACACACATGGTGCTTGCAGAGGAAGATTATGGATTACTTTGACAAAGATTACCATTGTGATATCCCTACTAAGATGACTCAAAGCAGGTAATGCAACATTTGCTGTCTAAATCTGACGTACATAATGACCTAAGCACTCGACTTAAGGAAAAAACTTTTATGTTCAGATTTTTTCTAAATATTTGATTCCATCATGAGCTTGTGAAATAAAATCAAGATATCTCCTTCCACTGATAGAACTACCGTTGATCTTTGCAGCACCTTTTTGAGAGCAGATATTAAGGTATGGGGAATTTTGGATTTTGATTATGTTAGAGGATTTTTGTGCTTTCCAAGTGCTTAGATATTTATTATTGGTTCTAGGTTTTTCTACAAAGTAATTCACAGGCAAAGTTCACACCAAGAGCTGTTGCAAGGATATTGCATGGCATTTCAAGCCCAGCCTACCCATCTATGAGTTGGGGCAGAACTCATTTCTGGTATCTAGTCCACTTTCTTTGTTGATTGCTTTCACTGGATCATGTGATTAAGACAATGTTAATGTACTGTTTGGATAATAATTTGGATGAGGAAATCCAATTTGATATCCTCCTTGATGTCAGGTTCCTGTGGAAATGTCTTTCAAAGAATCAGAATTATTTGGGAACGATTTTCTTTCTTGATCTCCTTGTTTGATAACTTCAAAGATGATTTCCCTGTGAAGATTTATAGACTTAACTGGGTGATGTGTTTATCATGAAGAATGAATCAAGTGACGTGACGCAACTTAGTGTCTGACAAAATCTTGTTCACTTTGCTAATTTGTATAATTTTCTATTAAATTAACTGGGTGATTTGACCGGACAAAAAAAACTGGGTGATTTGTTATATCGTAAAAAATGAATCGAGTGATTACACTACTTAGTGTCTGACAAAATCTTATACTCTTTGTTTGTTAGTTCGCAATTTTTTATTTAATATGCCCATCAATGTAGGTAATCATTAATTGCTTTCGGTTTTTACCCATTTCGATAAAGTTACATCATTATCCTGTTTATTCACGACTCCTATTGATGTCACATGCTTCTTAAAGGAACATGCTGATGGGCCGAAGTTTTGATTCTTAAAATCAGGGGAAGGTATATGAAGGGGGACTTCCAAGTTGTGATGGAAGCAGCGAAGGCAGAGCTTATGAACTTTGTCGGAAAAGACACTGTCTAGTCATTTATGGAGAGGTATATTATGTCTACGACAATCAAACTGGAGGGTGTTTTTCAGGTAAGTAAACTCCCCAAGCGGTATCAGATTGAGTACCCTTTTTCAAGCAAAAAGGAAAAGAAAAGAAAAGATAGAAGTACTGTTGTTCGGTGATTTCTCATTTGGAAAAAATGGCTAAGTCCCAGACTACTGCTCTCCTTTGCAGGCTTTGGTGATTGACAATCTGAAACTTGACAATAGCACTCTTGGATTTGTATAGACTAAAATGAACAACACTTCTGGTTAAATGGTTGCAGCCATTTAAGTGCACTTAGGTGGGTTGACTATCTCCTCCTATTACTGACCTTCCCTTCTGGAATTAGGCAGCTTTATTCTGGAGATTTGTGTGAGGAAACTTGCTTGGTAAATGCTTGTGGGAGTTATAATGCCAAGAAGAAGGTCTTGAATGGATAATGGATGTGCTCTGTTTGTCTGACTTGAACAGATCACCAGCAATCATTGTACCTGACTTGGAAGAAAGTCGGTGAAACTTTGTCTTCCAAGAGTGGGAGTGCTTCTAAGCTTTGAGGTCTTTGACATGGTAGCGAATATGTTTCAAAACCAGTCGATTTTCGTTCCATGTTACAATCTCCTGGTTGGCTAGCAAGTGATCATTTCAGGCAAGTGCACATTAATTCATTCGCTGCTCTTTTGAAGTCAAGCTATGAGAATCTGTGCCTCCATCATGACATGGTTGCTATGTGATTCTTTCTGATGGGAAAGTAGAATTTCACACTTACGGAGAGAAATGCTTCTGGTTTAAGCTGCATTTTTAGTCTCGGGATGGATCACAATCTATTGCCTCCAGTAACATTTTGCCATTATTCCAAGGACCAAGAAAGTGGAACAGATGTAGGGGTCATTTAACCTCTTGATGGTGTGATCAATTTAGCCGACCCCACTTAGTGGCAGCTGGCTTCTCTAGTGGGATAAGGCTTAGTTTGGTGGTGCAAATGCATGATACTGCTTAAAATAATGGAGAGAATCAGGGGTTCGTGGAGTAATTAAACAAGTCACCAATCACCGAGCATCATGTGTTTTGTCGGCTTGTGTCTTAA
Source organism: Syzygium oleosum (assembly GCF_021117445.2). Classification (NCBI taxonomy): domain Eukaryota; kingdom Viridiplantae; phylum Streptophyta; class Magnoliopsida; order Myrtales; family Myrtaceae; genus Syzygium; species Syzygium oleosum. The sequence continues at coordinate 18,470,440 of NW_026607487.1, forward strand.
AGGAGGAAAGGAAGTTTGCCAAATGAGCTTCTTGAATTTGTTTTCACCGCAATCCATTGATTGATGACACTTCGGCTCAACATTTGGTAAGACGAGGAACTACACTCCCTTATTGTTTCTTCTTCTAGATGGCAGCAGCGAAGGATCATATGTGCAAGCTTGCCTCCATCTGCCTAACAAGATGCTAGCGGCAAATTTGCTAATAGGACGGATGATTTGAGTAGTTATTTATTATATTCAAGAGGTAAAATTCTACTGTAATGACTATGAATGCTCTTCTGATCACTTTGCACTGGGGATGGATCTGGACAGATCCTCATCCTTGGCTTTTAGAGTCCAAAAATGTGTAACATGCGTAACTTCGGTATCCATGGAAAATGTTTTGCACGACGAAGGACCTGTACCTAATCAATCGGCTATGTATGCACGGTCACTTAACCCTGCTTTGCCTCAGGACGTACTCCTAGTCCTCATCCTGATTATTGTTAGCCTCTTACAGCAGTCCTACTAGAGGGTGGTCCGATCACTCTGTAGAAATCGCAATGTTTCTAACAAGTTTCTAGGTTCTGATGTGGACCTCACGAGATCTATGGAGTGAAATAATCTGTTTAGGGGTAAAGATTGTGCGGTAATTGCTTTGTTCATGAAAAGAGAAGTTGGCCCGTTGCAATTTCAAGGCTATAGATTGATAGGTAGACAGTCACCCACGGTGGAAACTCGAGCATTTCCAATCCAAAAGAAAAAGGGCGGGACATTTGGGAAGCAAGTACCTAACACCTCTAGTTAAATGGTGTTCCACTGCTAACCAATGACCAAATGGAAAAGTTTAATTTGACCACGTTCTTCGTCAGTTTCTCTTCATTCGTTATGTGGTCTTAGGAACTGAAAATTTTAGAGAGAAGGAAAGGCATAATTTGTTATTTCTTTTCTTCTTTATGGGTGAACTTCATGATTTTTCGTTGCTAAGAGTGCGACAAGGATGGAAGGACCTGCAGACCAGAGAGTTTTTTTTTTTTCCTTTGATAACCGAATTTCTGAAATGATGTGATCGAGATGAATTCTGGATTAGTATCACGGCATTCTTTTCATTCTTGAAAATGGATCATATCATGCCACGTCCCCTTCTTATGGAGCCCCGTAATCTCATCTCTTTGCTAGTTCAGTACACCAAGAACCGGAATTGAGAAGAAAGACTACAGAAACTACTGGTTAGTGTGCTAGTTATTCAAGGAGGCAACTTGTTGGTTGTTGGCGAGAGTCGCCTAAGTTTGCCATCTCGCCATCTCAATATTGGCGGGAGGGGGTGGCCATGCCCTCACCCCTCCGATCTCTCTCAAAATTGACTTTCTGAACTGAAACCTGTTTAGAGAATTTGGTTAACATAGAAAAGAATCGACATCTTTGGTTTTATTTCCGTAAAAATCGAGAATATATTTAATCCTATTAAATGAAACGATGTAAAAAGCGGTGTCGTATATGCACTCGATACATGATCACGCGAGTCTCCCGTGGCCCGCGCACGGCTGGGATAAGCGGGGCCGTGCTGCATGCAAGCATTTTCTCGCACGCATTCACGCCAAGGAGTAGGAGGGGAACCCGCCAGAAATCGTTGGAAAGATTCCGCGAAACGGAATTTTCGTCGATGCCTTTAATTCTCTACTACACTTCACGAGACCCAGAAAGAACGCAACAACCGCCCCAGAACCGCGACGTTCCTCTCTACCGCCCCGCCGCCCCCCGCTCCGCTCGAGCGCCAAGACCCATTTTTCTTCTTCGATACGGAAACTCCCAGCCGGAGGCCGCGACGTGGACGAGCTCACTGGTCCTCCGCCGCCGCCTCGCCGATGTCTTCTTCATCGTCGATCCTCATGAATTATCCCCTCGCTTCCGCTCTGGTCGCGTTCGCGATCTCTCAGTTCACTAAGCTCTTCCTCTCCTGGTACTTTCGCTCTCGCTTTCTCTTGATTTCGAGTCATTGCGCTTGTGTTTGGGTTTGTGCCGTTACGTTTTCCATCCGAGCAACGTGGTGAGAATGAGAACTTTGCGTCGCATTGTATTTCTCGCGAATTGTTTTAACTGCGTGATTGGTTGCCGCGAGACTAATATTGGCACATATTTGGAATGCCAAGGCCTGAGGTTGCGTCAGGGATTAGTATCTAGATGTTGATTCTCTTTGAAATGATTATCTTTTCAGTATACGATTTGCTCGATGATGATCCCGCTCTCACTGATTGCTCTCCCCAGAACGCTTTCCTTCTGTTATTACAACCTCTGGTTTTCGCTTGTTTATTCGCGCTTTTGAGTCACTTGTGAGCTCGCGAAAGAGAGAAGGACAATCTTAAAAGCACAGAGTAGTTTTGCCGTAAGAATTTTTATCACGATTGTCACCTCTGAGAATAGTTTGCTTTTTGGTTGCTGTGCAGCTGTGTCGCATAATGAGCACTTATCTCACAAGGTTTCTCATTCATTTGGACCCTTAATCTGCTTTCTATGCTTTTCGCCCAAAACTGCGTACCGGCTTGTTCATCGGTTGAGGCCTGCCGGACTTGTAGAGATGTGATTTGCTGTTTGGGTGAAATGGTTTTGAGTCTGAAAAATTGGTTTGGTGTTGGTGGAGTCATGTCTACTTAGATCGGTTAGGTTAGTGGTTTGGGAGTTTTTTTCGTTTCGACAGAGAATTGGACCATTACCATGTGAAATAAAGGGCAAATAGTTTCTTTAAATGATCGGATGAGAAAGATATCTGATCAAACCGTGCAGAAGACTTGTGTTTGGGAATGTAGCTTTATGCTTCAGAGGAGCAGAACAATTTCTAAAGTTTGTTTAGACATTTGGTTTATTGTGGTTTTATCCGATTCCTTGAAAATTTCTAGTTTGAAATATGAGGTGTTAGATTAATCCTGGAAATTCTACACATGCTATTAACTTGTGTGGATGAGTAGTATAACCTGATTTCTGAGTCTTAAGCTTTCATAGACGCACAGGTATAAAGAGAGACGACTGGATCCCAGGCAACTCGTTGCATCAGGTGGAATGCCATCATCTCACTCTGCAACTGTCACTGCCCTAGCTGTGGCCACTGGATTTCAAGAAGGCCTGGGAGGATCACAGTTTGCAATCGCACTAATCTTAGCATGCATCGTAAGGCTCAGAATTTCTCTGTCACGTGATAATAGGAAAAGTGAGGATACTTTGCATTTCATGCGGAAAGTATGATTGAGCATGTCATACTATGCTTTTCCGGGCATTGTCTAATGGCTTAGCTATCGAAGTGAAAAAAAGAAGAAGTAAAAGATGTCTAATTTATTGTTGTGATACAAATGTGAAAGATTTCTAATGTAGAAATCTGGTTGCAGGTGATGTATGATGCAACTGGCGTAAGATTGCATGCGGGTCGTCAAGCAGAGGTGCACTATGCTACTCCTTTGTTCTCTTTTGCAAACTGGCCAGCCACTCCCTTTAAGTTCTGTCTTTTGGTTTGGGCTTGTAAGTTTGTAAAATCTTCTGTTTTCAACCTTTAGTGGCTTGATGTAGGTTTTAAATCAAATCGTGTATGGACTTCCTGCCGAACATCCTCTGGCTGAGAGCAGGCCATTACGCGAACTCTTAGGCCATACACCTCCTCAGGTGCTCTTTACAACATTTTCTTATCTTCTGTATGGCATATTATCATCTATTTTACCCGTTTTTTCTTAGTGAGACATGAATTGTTTGATCAAGTTGTTTTTCAATTCACATCTAGCTGAGTAATTTATTGCTCAATTGTTGGTTTTGGTGGATTTGCATACAAGATTGACACTTCACGGTAAAAGCAATACCTTTTTTTCATCATGATCCAGTTGACAAACTTCTACAATTAATTAAATGCATGTAGATAAGAACCATACATGAGATTTTCTTGTCATATGGCTTCTACTCTACTTGTGAGCACTTATATGGTCGTGGAGGATGCCTATATTATGCTAAGAAGTTGGTGAGATTCGGAATATACCATGTTGGAAGTTCTACTAGATGTAAAGGTAGTCGTAGAATTTTTTGAATGTCCTGGTGTTGGCGAAAGAAGTTGAAAGTCCTGGTAAGTGTACCAATAAGGCCTGAGAAAATCAATATGAGAGTGCCTATAATTAAATGGTCTAAGCATAGCTCATTTATATAAAATGATTGGTCTTGGTTCTTTTTATGCGCGAGTTCTGCAGAACTTGGGACATTCAGAACAGAAAAATAGCATTTCAGAGCATGAGGCCCTTGCATGCAGCCTGGCTATCATGTGCCTGTGATCATGAGCTCTGGGTCACAATTCAACAACCTTGTTGGTCTCATGCTCACCACTATACATACGTAGACAATACTCATTCCTTCATTCACACACATATCTATGCATATTTAACATACATGTACATTTACGTACACATATACATGTTCTCGTTTTACTTAAAACTCCAATTACTTACTTTTCCCCCTAATTTTGGGGGTAAGCTGCTTCAGATCTATTTATACTTTAGTAATGTGCGAAGCATATGATTATGCTGCACATCTTTGCCTCAAGAGCAATTGTTATCAGTTATCCTCTGAGGAAAAGTTGGTTTACCGTCGCGAAATGAATCTTATAGGTTATTGCTGGCGGATTGCTTGGGATTGTCACAGCAGCTGTTGGTCATTTGATCATTGTTACTTTTAGCTGAAATTGATACAGAGGTAGAATTGCGGGAGTTCATTCTCGCATGTGGTTATCCTGTAAAGCCCCATTGATCGGTTCAGACTCAGTGACAAAGACTTGCGGATAGGTGATAGTGAATATTTTTTTCCGGCTTCATGGGTAACACTCAATCAGAGAAAGGGAACCTCATCACTTTTTAAAAAAAATGCTCGGTATATCTAATATACGGGATCTCGGAAATGAAAACTCTAATACGTTTGGTAGTTGGGATAAAATTCAGGATATGATAAATTTTATCCTATCCTGTGTTTGATGTTTGCCCAAGATAGAATAAAGTCGGATATATAAGGGATATAGCCCTGATAAAATTATCCCATGGGGGAGGCGGGATAAAGGTGGATAGGATTTTTAATATTCATAATATAAAAGTTAATTTTGTCGAATAAAAAACTTGTTAAATTAATAAAATTAAAATAATATTTGAATATGAATAATATATGAATTTCAATGTAAAAAATTCAAAATAACAAAAAATAACAATAATTTCGTTTTTTATTTATTCTTATTTTTATTTATAGATTCAAAATTTCTTTATATCTTGCGATATAAATTTCATGTATAAATCAATACTAATGTATTTATATTTATTACGTATTTTAGGTATATTAGTATAGCTTACTATTTAATAAAAATTTATTAGAGAATGATGGAAGGGGAAAAAAGAAATAAAAAAACAAAATAATTAGAAAAGAGAGGGAAAAATAATAAAAAATAAGCAAATAAAAATGAAGTAGGTAAGAGTGTCGAGGGAAAGATTTTTATAATCTCTGTTTATGCAATTCTTGGGTTCATTTACACTAATATGACGTTTATAACAAATAATGAATATGGTAAAATGTGAAAATATTTAGCTTTATTTCTGTGATTCACCAAACAATAGATATGATACAACAAATCTCTTAGATTTTAAATCCTATCATATTCAATCTTATCTTAATTAGAAATTCAGTCGATCAAATGCAGCCCAATGGTTAATAGTTGGGCCCCCGGGATCCATTGGGATCTTCATGTTGGTTCAATCATTACTCAGTGATGGAGGCATACTTGCATCTTCTTCTTTTTAGGTTAAGCACACTGTTGACATCGACCAGACGGGACCTAAGAACAATTTCGCCCCAGGACAAGTCTCAGTCGCGGGTGGGTCCGGTTGCTCTGAGGGAGCCAACACGGCTGCATGTGATTTTATTGCCCCAACAGTTTTCTTCTTCATTTCTATTCAATCCACTGCGATCACTCGCTGTCCAATTCGTACCTCCATGTCATATACAGTCCAAGGAGTGAAGTGAGAGCGTCCAAACTTGGTCATCAGTCGACCCCATTTTTGTACCAACTAGACGGGCCCTCGCCCTCGTCCACGTGATTGGTTCAGAGTCCCCTCATCGACATTCCGATCCCCACATCCACCCAGGCCCCACGCCCGACTCCCCCCGGATCTCCCGCCGTCCGCTCGTCCACCCTGCCCTGCTCGACTCCTCGAGCTAGGGGTGTCAATGGTTCGGTTCGGTTCGGATTTTTACGAAAACCGAACCGAACCGAACCGTTTGAATGTGTGCTTGCTCCGTACCAAAAGGCCACACGAACCGGATATGATCCGAACCAAAAACGCGATTCAGTTCGGTTCTTTTCGGTTCGGATCGGATCGATTTTCGGTTTTCCTTCTTGTTTTTTCTGCGCTTCTTCCCTTCGCACCCTCCACTTCCCGACCCAGCCCGGTGACATGGCCACGTTGTCCTCGAGCTCGCCGTCGCCCTCCGCCGCAGCCGCTAGCTTCCCCAAGTACAAGAGGCGGTGGTGGCCGAGAAGTCCGATGCGGCTTGCCGAGGCTGCTGCCGCCGCCACTCCTCTTCTTCTTCTTCATCGCAGCTCTGGCTCTCTGCAAGAAGCACCTGCAATTCCTCTTGCCGTACTCGCTCAACCACTCGTTGAAGCTCCCGACCACCCTTCTTCTTCAAGTTAAAGGGTGTGAGGAGAGAGATTGCAGAGACGTGAGGGGCAGAAACAGGAGGGATCATGTGAAGTGATGGGGGCGAAACATCTCTTTAAAAGATCAAAGCCAAGAAGCTTGCTGCAGCTGAAGAAGAGAGCGAAACAGTGCCTTTTGCTCTTTCTCTCTCCTTGGGATGCTGAATTATTGCAGAGGGAGAGAGAGATGGTCTGTGGCGTCGCTATCAGAAGGAGACGCAGAGAGAGAAAAGTGAGTGGGAAGAGAGAGAAAAGGGAGAGAAAGTTGCGGTTCAGAATCATGAACAGTGAGTGAGGAGAGAGGGTGTACGTGAAGGGAAGAAAATAAAAAAGAAACCGAAATTCGATCCGATCCGATCCGAACTTATCCGAACCAAACCGAATAATCAACTAACCGAATTTTCTTACTTATTATCCGAACTGACATCCGAACCGAACCGAAAATTCATGAATTTTCGGATCGGTTCGGTTCGGTTTCGGTTTCGGTTCGGTTTTCGGTTCGGTTTCTGACACCCCTACCTCGAGCCAACATTGGGCGCGCTAGGTATGTACGATATCCGTGCGACGCAATTTCTAGATTAGCTGGATCTCACACGATCGTCACCTTACGTGATTTCATAGTTACAAATGGGGTTCTCATATGAGAGAACTACTCGCTCTCCACCAATGATGCGAGGAAAACCGACTCTAATGGCTTAATTCAATGGGATATGATAGACACAATCATCCACGACATGATGACAAATCCACATCAACAAAGTAATGAGGCTTTTTTTTAGACAAAGAAAAGTTTGAGGCAGATTTGGACTGAATCTAAAACTTGGGTTTTTTTTAAATTAAAAAAAGTTTTTTGGGGTGAATTTGTTATTGTCCCTAATTTTCATATTCTAGAACGATTTTATTTTGGAGAATTTCAATAAATTTTATTGGGTTGGATTTTGTCATCGAAGTGAAAATGCGACGTCGATCTGTACCTATTGCCCAATTACTTTGTTAATGTGGATTTGTTATCGACGTGGAAGTGCCATGTCAAGTTGGGATTGGATTATGTGATATATTTTTAAAAATAAATTGAAAATTGCTGATTTTTTTTTACACAAAACAAAATTCGGGGCATATTTGGGATTGAACTTAAAGCTTGGGGTTTTTTCTGATAAAAAAAAAGTTCGGGGCAAATTTGGGATTTAACCTAAAATTTGAGGTTTTTTTCGAGATAAAAAAAAGTTCGGGGCAAATGTGGACTTTGATATAAAGTTTGGGGTTTTCGTGGGATTTCACCCCCGTTTTTTTTATGGGACTTAGTACGGTTCTTGAAAATTATCGATATTTTATCGACTCGATACAGTAAAAGGAAGTTCGCAATGCGCAGTACCCTTTAACCAGTTACCGTTACAAGGACAACCGAACCGTTTCAGTGAGATGAAACTCACTCTCCGGTCTCTGGGGAGCAGCGCCGAGCAGAGAGAGAGAGAGAGAGAGAGAGAGAATTGATGCGCTGCCTCAGATTCCGTCGAACGAGTGAGAAAAAAGTTGCAGAACTCGGCAGTGAGTTGCATGTTACCTGTACAATGTACATGGCATAAATCCCAGCTTTATTAAATTCTGCTGTTTCCCAGGTAAATACTTATTTTAATGGGACTGTCATCGCTTTCTCTTTAGTTTCCTTGTGCTACTGCCAAGCGCTTGTCCGTTTGGTTCTGTCACGCATCAAGGACCATGCAAATGCGAGCATGTGTGGTGCAATTACTTAAATAATGTGTGGTGGATCTCGACTTCATCGTCCCCTCGTAGCTCAGCGAGTCCCCGAAACAATCCATGCTTGTCAAGGGGTTTCTCGTTCTCTGGCCAAAAAAGGGAAAAGCTCATCTGCCATTTCTGCTCTTCTGAAGCCGCATTTTGCTCTTCGTTTAAAGATCTGTATTCTCATTGTGATTTAAGCAGGTACTAAACCTCTCTCTCTCTCTCTCTCTCTGGGAATTGAATGATTGGTGGGGGGGTTGGGGATTTCGAAACTTGAAGATATTTGCCTTCTCTTCTTCTAGAGGATAAATCTGAAGTGGGTCCCTTCCAACAGCAATGGAAACTTCATATCTTGTTGTGTGGGTTGGGGGGGTTGCTTGCCGTCGCATGCTATCGTTGATGCTCATCTGGTTTTTCAGTTTCTAGCGGTTTGTGCTTAAGCAGCTTGCAAGAGGCAAATCACCTGCTTTCTCAATTTGTCCTCTTGACAAGATACTTCTGATTTTGCCTTTTCTTTTAAGTCGTTTCTTCACCTTCTCCCTCGTGATCCGTTGAAGTTTGTCACGTCATGTTCAAATGCGAGGCCAAGCTCTTGTAGTTACCAAGAAATGTGAATTGTTCTGGCTTTCAGGGTGCAGAAGAGTTGATGAATCTTGTACAAGCTCCTTCAATGCAGATCTGATCTTGACCAGCACGATAAATGTGAAGGATCCCAGGTGGATATAACTCAGAGCTATAAGTAAACATCTGATCTACTGAGAGAGAGAGAGAGAGAGAGAGAGAGAGAGAGAGAGAGAGAATGAAATCTCCTGTAGAAGATAAGAGCTGCTACAGTCAGGGACCAACGCCGGAGATCTCAAATGGTAGTTCCATGGGCTTCGAGTTTCACCGGGCGAATGGAACCAATCGAGCTTCCCATCATCATCGGACCGCTCTAGGCAAACCGACCCCGTCCAAATGGGATGATGCGCAGAAATGGCTGGTCGGGATTTCAAGAGTGGGAGGAGACAAGAACCAATCGAAAACCAAACCGAGAAACTCCAACGCTGACGACCGGAGATTGATTGCCCCGGTCCCGCCCGAGCAGGAATATCCCAGCGATGAGGATGAATGCGAGTTAGAGCAAAATGGAGGCATGGACCATGGAATGGCAGGTCACTATGAAGTGGAGACGAAGAAGGTGGAGTGCGATGAGTCCATCTGGCGGATCAATAAGCCGGTGCAGAATTGCACGCCAGCTGTACGATCAGTATGCGTGAGGGACATGGGGACTGATATGACCCCGATCGCGAGCCAGGAGCCATCCAGGACCGCTACTCCAATCAGAGCCACAACTCCTGCCGCTCGAAGCCCCATCAATTCGGGATCTTCTACTCCCGTCAGGTGTCAACATGGGGTTGCGTCGATGGAAGGCAGAGGTGGGGTCGCTCCTTCTGCGAACGGTCCACGCGTGATCGGTGCCCGTATGCAAGGTGCGCGTGCTTGTGAGCTGACTGGGAACATAAGTTTGGATCAGGCAAAGAAGTTGAGTCCTCTGGAATCGCGAGCAGTGGCTTGGGACGAGGCGGAGCGCGCCAAGTACATGGCCAGGTGATTCTAGTCAGAGAGACCCTGGTTTGGCACTAGCTAACTGTATTTTAGACATGAAAATGTCCTAACGCTTTTCTAGTTGAGGATTGAGCAGTGTCTCACTATTGTCTCGGGCATTGCCGGACTCGGAAATCAAAAGATGATTAATTTTTGGTATCATTCCTGCTTGTAGGTATAAGCGCGAGGAGGTAAAGATACAAGCCTGGGAAAATCACGAGAAAAGGAAAGCTGAAATGCAAATGAAAAAGATGGAGGTACCATTCTTTGGCTGTTATAATTATCCACATTGACAGATTGTTCTTCTGGCAGCGACACCGAATAGCTATCCTCCTACTATCCATCGAGAAATTGATGCTAGAAATATGCTGATTCCCTGGGTTTGTGTGATTGATGAATCTAATAGTATTGCCTTGTTCTGGCTGGGCTCCTGAAATCATTCTGTGAGTATAGTGGGAACACTGCTATGTCGAGCGTTTTTTACTGTTATCAGTTCCAAACCATGAGAGACTTGAAGGAATACTTCACTTAACTGTGTCCGAGGAAAGTGTTGAAGAAAACACGGCATTTGTGCGCGCCTCCTTCGTCATGGTTTCTTTCGCAGCTTCTGATGCGTAGAAAGGGCTTGTCTCATCTGCCCTGCACATCGGGAGTGCTCAATGACAACCATCGAACTGCACCATACTTCTGGTCCCACCCTTAGTTACTCGAGTCACCATCACAGTAGAACTCTCTCCAAATCAACAAGTAGTGATTCTGGGAGGGCTTTGAGTAGCTTGAATTCATGGAAATTGCTCGGACATTTCTTTGCGATCGAACAGTGGACTTTTCTTCCATGATTTTAGGACCAAAGCAAAAGGAAAGCCCAGAGAAAAGGGAAGAGCAAATAGGTTTCATATATCAATCTCTATGTGTATCTCCGAAATACATGACTTGATGTAGCATGGTTAGATGGCTCGTTTTGAATCTTAGATCCATTATTCAGGGTTTGAAGATATACGTACTGTGCAGTTGATGTCTCTCTCCGAAACATCATACATTTTGCAGATACCCCACGGAACACGACATGCATCTCTAGAACAGCATTTCTGATTCCTGTTGCTCCTTCTCCAGGTCAAGGCCGAGAGATTGAAAGCCCGCGCGCAGGAGAAACTAGCAAACAAACTCGCTTCCACGATGAGAATAGCGGAAGAGAAGCGAGCAAATGCGGAGGCTAAGCTGAATGAGAAAGCCGTGAGGACGTTGGAGACGGCAGACTACATAAGGAGGACTGGTCACTTGCCCTCTTCGTTCTCGCTCAAGCTTCCTTCCTTTTGCTGGTAGAGCTTTAGCAATGTATCTACGTCCTAAAATTTTTTCCAAAAGAGAAATGGTTATTTGCACGTCTCATTAGTTTATGCGAAACTTCATGGATTCAAGATTAGAGTAATGGTGATTGTTCCTGTCATCCGTCTTGTGGAAGCAATATGCATAATTCGATATGGAGGTAGAATTGACAGCAAACGAAGAAGATGAAGGTTAGTGTGGACGGTTTGACATAATTCTTCCTTTTCACAAGTGGTTTGATCATGGGGTTGATTGATATGTGATGATAGGGTTGCCGTACTATATCGTACAATTAATTCAATACGCTGAGTTAGTATTTTAACGGCGAAAGCGAAAGTCAATTTGTGTTAATACAGATTTTAATAAAGTTGGGTATCGTATAATATGAGTAATTATAGTTTGAAAAGATTGATCAAACTAACTAAATCAATGACGATTGGTCCTACGTGTCGATATTAAATATTTTTTTTTAATTTTTAATTTTCATTTAAATCTCCACGTCCACAGAGTTAGTGAAGGTAAACTTGTCCCAACTAAGATGTATATAATTTTACATCACCTTGTGGTAAAAAAAAAAAATTTCACTTTTGGACGGTTTTCAAGCGGCCGGGATGATGTCCAATTGTCCATTAGCAGGAGCTTCTAATTATTTTTTCATTTGAATTAATTTCCCATGTCATGATATAATATAAATAATGCATTTAGCCTTGATAATAATAGTGACTAGTCACGCAAAAATAGCTACAGTTTTGGTTCAATTGTTTTTAATTTACTTTGAATTTGCGAATTCTCTAAATAATAGAACTAAAGCCAATCAATCATCATGTCAACCACATTGGTTCCCTTGATAATTACTCTCAAGCTCTCTATCTATTTCTAGGGTTGTGCAAAATGGACTGCCCAAACTCAGAATCACCTAGACCAGACCGAACTGGCCGATTGGGTTTGATTTCCGGGAGTGTCGGTCCGGTTCCCAATTTAAAGGAGGAATCATACCAACTACATATACTTTTTTATATTGTTTTTTTATTTTCTCAAAGAAATCGATAAAATGTAAACTAAACCATAAATGAACTTTATTGACATAAATTCATTAACAAAAATTAATAAAATGTGAACTAAACCCTAAGTGACCGGTTCCATTAGACCGGACTTGACTAATCGGTCCGGTCACCAATTCTCAATTTTGGGAACCAGTCATCCCGGACCGGGAACCAATCACCCTCTATCTATTTCTATCCCCTCCCAAAAAAGATATCGATTTATTGGAATTTATGCTTTTTCCCCTTACGCGCAGGCCCATAAATGAAATCTCACTCGCCCGTCCCGTAATTATCGCCGACTTTACCCGCCATCAATTAATTCCCGCTCCTCCCAACCGCTTTTCTTAACGTGGCGCGAAAAAACGTCATAATTTCAGATATCCGATATCTTCAGTTTCAGTAAAGCTCTTTCTAATTCAGGCGCGAATGGATATATCAGGCATTATTTCAGGACGTGGTCGTCTCAGCAGTTTCCAACTTTAGGTGCAAAATCCAATTGAAGGGGCTGAAAATAGATCTCCATGAGTGCCAACCTTGAGCTATCATCTCCATCGTTTCAACCATTCTCCTCCAAATTTCTGTAATGCTTATTTCAAGTCAACGCGGTCAACGGCAATGTTGTGCCTAGGAATCTTCCTTTCGACATCGCACCGCACACAGGAGGAGGAGGAGGAGAGAGGCCCATCATCAGCCCATATAAAAAGTCGCCGCGGCCAATCATTCTCTCTCTCTCTGTTACTCGCTACTCTCTCTCTCTCTCGATCGAGGCCTCTCTCGCTCTCGCAGAGCGGCGGCTCGCCCACCATCTCCTCCTCTCTCCGTTCCTATCTTCGCCGCCGGTGTGCCATTCGACGGCGTTTCTCCGTCCGCCGTTCTCTCCCCGCCCCCCCCCCCCCCCTCCCGGCGATCGAGGAATCCGGAATTTTCCTCCGGGCTCGGCGTTTTGCGGCGCTTCGGATATCCCTTAGGGTTCGGTGTTCGAATCTCGGTGTCTCAGCGATCGATCTGCGGCTGAATTTCGCGGTTCCTAGCCGGGGTACATAAATTCACGGTCTGTTGTTGCTCCGTTGTTATTCAACTGTTGAATTGGGTTTGGCATTCTGGTTATTCCGAATTGGGGGTGCTTGGGATTGGGATTGGGAATTTTTTCTTCTTTGTTGTTTTTCAGTGGAAAATTGATAAAAAGATTGGTGTATTTTGCTGTTTCTTTGGGTAGAGGTGCAGTTCTGTTAGGGTTTTTTTTTTTTTTAATTGAGCGTGTCTCTGTGGATTTATATATGGCGGCTGGGAGGCATGGGGGTTATCGTGACAATGAGTTGAGGGACCGTGAGTCTAATTTGTATGCGTCGAAGCGGGATTTGGGTTATTCTAAGGAGGAATATGACCGGAGTGGGAGCAGTAATCATGACGAGGAGCGAGTCCGAAGTCGTAATGCTAGAGATAGGGCTAGGGTTAGGCAGAAGGATGTTAAGGAGAGGGAAGTGGCAAACGGCGGGCACCACTCCTCTTCGAGTAGGAGTGACTCTGGGAGTAGTGGAGGTGCGGGTGGCGGTGGGTCTAGGCATCGTGGTATTTCAGTTAGGACCATGGATAGAGAGCCAGGTGAATTGTCCAGCGAAAGCGGGTCTGAGGACGCCATAGAGTCTGACACACGGGTTAAGGACGTAGAGGTTTCTAAGACGGCAGAGAATGGGACCCACTCCCCAGTAGTGGAGAGGAAGAGGAAATTCTCACCTATAATTTGGGATAGAGATGATGATGAATCAAGTAAGGCATTGAAAAGAAGGGCTTCCACCACAGTTGCTGCCCTTCCTCCTCCACCTCCACTTCCAAAATCATACCGTGAGATCCCTAATACTTACAATGGGGTTGTGCAGATATCTTCAGTTAAATGTGATTTAGGTCAAGAACCACAGCCTTCCTCACCGGTTACTGAAAAGGTTAATATAAGTGGTGAATCTGGGGCTGAGTCTCCAATAGAAGACTCTTCAGCATTTGCTTTACCTTCAAATCACGATCTATGGGGTAATGATCAGGAGGCAACACAGGTAGAAGATGAAGATGATGTGCCAATGCATAACATATCATCTTCCAGATGGGCAGCAGGAGATAGTTCTCCAGTTGATGAGGGTGAGATAGTGGAGGATGAAGATTTGCCTATGAGAAGAAAGAAGACACCTTTGTTGGAATCATTAGGAGTCAGAGGACGTGGCAAATCAGTCAGTCCTGAGATGGGGAAGCTTAAGAAAGATGGCTCAGACAGACTTAGGGGCAGGTCTTCTGAACCTGATGGGCGAGGTGGCACTGCTGGGTCATCCAGTGATAACCGCTATTCTGACCATGACTTTGATAAAAATGATTACATGGATGTCGATGAAAAGAACCGAAAAGGTGATATGATCAACGATATGTCCGACACTAATTCAGAAAGCGACGATGATTCTCGAGGAACGCCAGAACCTGCTGGTCTGCCTCAGAGAAGTGTAAATATGCTGCAGGGTTGTAGAAGTGTTGATGAGTTTGAGAGGCTTAACAAGATTGATGAAGGGACTTATGGTGTAGTTTACAGAGCTAGGGATAAGAAAACTGGAGAAATTGTAGCACTGAAGAAGGTAAAGATGGAAAAGGAAAGGGAAGGTTTTCCTTTGACTTCTCTGAGGGAAATAAATATTCTGCTATCTTTTCATCACCCGTCGATCGTGGATGTGAAAGAAGTTGTGGTGGGGAGCAATCTTGACAGCATTTTTATGGTGATGGAATACATGGAGCACGATCTTAAAGCGCTGATGGAGACAATGAAACAGCCTTTTAGTCAGAGCGAAGTCAAATGTCTAATGTTGCAGCTATTAGAAGGTGTGAAGTATCTTCATGACAACTGGGTGCTTCATCGGGACCTTAAAACATCAAATTTGCTTCTCAATAATCGTGGTGAGTTGAAAATTTGCGATTTTGGATTGGCTCGGCAGTATGGAAGCCCATTAAAGCCTTACACTCACTTGGTAGTTACTCTTTGGTACAGGTAAGCTGAACAGTATCTGTCACTCTTTGTTTAATTCGTGATACTGGCATCTGACATCTTATTGCATGCTCTGTTTTATTGTTAGCTGGTTTGTGTGCTTTTCCGTAGTTGTGATGAAATATCGGTTTGTGCAAGTCCTCCATACCAGTAATCTAGGCTATGGATTGTTTGTCACGCCTTAGTATTTGTTCTGCAGGGCACCTGAACTCCTGTTGGGGGCAAAACAGTACTCAACTGCCATTGACATGTGGTCCCTGGGCTGTATCATGGCTGAAATGTTATCCAAGGAGCCACTCTTTAATGGGAAAACTGAATTTGATCAACTTGACAAGGTAAAATGCCTCAATCTACTTATTTTTGCTTTTGTACTGTTGCTACTGCTCCAGTGCTTCAATGGTTTTTGATTTGGTTACTTGGAATCCTATCTGCAGATATTTAGAACTCTTGGAACCCCAAATGAGACTATCTGGCCGGGTTTCTCCAAGCTCCCTGGTGTCAGGGTCAACTTTGTAAAGCACCAGTAAGTGTACTTTTTCCATGTATAAATTGCTTGAGTTTACTTGGCATCCAGATGTTCACATCCTTGATACCATTTGTCCCAGGCTTCCAGCTTTGGGTGATTCTGGTCTGGGTTCTGGCCTTCATGGTGACAACTTCAGTTCCAGAGTATATTTCTCGTTTATTGATTGACAAGTGTTGTGTTACTTTCAGGTACAACTTGTTGCGGAAGAAATTTCCACCAACATCTTTCACAGGATCTCCAGTACTTTCAGATTCTGGTTTTGACTTGTTGAATAAGCTTCTTACTTATGACCCTGAAAAGGTAATTTTAGATCTACATGTAGTGTCATGCTTCACTTGTTGTATTTGTAGGATGACTTACTTGGTCTTTTATCCTTAAGCAGCGAATAACTGCAGAGGCTGCCCTTAATCATGAGTGGTTCCGTGAAGTGCCTCTTCCGAAGTCCAAAGATTTTATGCCTACTTTTCCTGCTCAACATGCTCAGGACAGGTAACTTGTCCAAGCTTGATACTTTGTTACTTGGGGGAGGCGTTTGGGCTGTTTTCAAACTTTTGTGCCTATAACGGTTGTCTTTTTGCTAACTTATAACAGTCCCAGTTTGTTGTCCTACTTATGTACTTGTTGTTGTATTTTGCGTTTGTGATTAGGCGCATGCGAAGAGTTATGAAGAGTCCAGATCCTTTAGAAGAGCAGCGCAGGAAGGAATTAATGCAAGGCGAGCTCGGGGGTGGAGGTTTGTTTGGCTAAATGAATAGGATAGCCTGTGAACCTCATGCTGCAGTCTGTATACACAAAATGGACATGGTCGAGGTGAGAGTTGCATTGACGGGAGTTGGGAACATATTTATCTGGAGATCATTCATGTTATTTTTTAGCAGGCGCCGTGCTTGGGTGGAGAAGTTTGTTCTTGGTCTCCATTAGTAAGCCAGATGTCTCGCAGGTTTACTTTGTTCACTGGCTTTGATCACCAATAGATATGCATCTGCGACCCTGCTTGCATCGCAAGGTGTGGCATGATGGCCTTTTTATTTTACTTTTTAAGGAAAAATTTCAGCGTGAACTTTTGTATGTAAAATAGCATTGACTGTACGCTGTAACCATTTTCTTTCGGTTTGGATTTTTTTGGCTATTACAAGAACTAAATTGCTATTCATCTTTTCTATCTTTTTGATATTGACGCTGTGTTTGCAAGAGACGGTGGTCTGAAGTTGAAGGACGTTCTTTTCTTTACATACAGGAAGAATATCACAGTAACGAGTAACCTATATGTTTGGAAGGTAAACTACCAATTCTAGATTTGAGGGTCCATGTCTCGATAGTTTCGTTTCTTTTGGGACAATATCTCTTTGTTTGATACAGTGGATAATGGATCGACATGAAAGATTTCATGAGCTGTTTAACAATGTTCAAGACCATTGTTGTCGTCCGATTCTTTTCTTTGCCATGGCATTTTAAAACACGTCTGCCTTCAGCATTGTGTACATGGAAGTGAGTCTGATATAACAGATTAAAACTCGGGGAAGCCGTTTTTGACGAAGATGTTCTATTGTGTAGCTGGTTGAGAAGTTGCTTATACATTTTGTAAGAACTTTCTGCTGGCAGCTTGAACCAAATAAACGCTCATAATATGGCAAATTCACTATCATTCATGTTCCGTCATGTTCAGCGCAATAGACAATGAAGATTTAAGCCTTTTGAAGCAACTAGCTATATTGGCCCTTTAAATTGGAATTGCAAGAACAAATTATAAGGGAACAAATTTGCCGGTTTACTACTGTTTTCTTTAGTTTGATCACAATCTTTGTTGAGGACCTGAGTTAAGTAGAGAACACGAAGTCAGCCAGAGCTATGTAATATTTTTGATACCTTAAGGAAATATCATTCAAGAAAATTTTCTGCTTTATTGAGATGGCCTTTCGACTTCTAACTCTTGTTAGTGGGAACGATTGATATGTACTCGATTGCCTCGAGACATGCGGATATAAGGAATTCATTGATCGTCTTTATAAGCTGGCTGCTGGCAAGTTATTAGTAGCTTGACTAATGAGATATCTCCTGTTTGTCAATGCTTATTGCGTTTGCGGCTTTTTCAGAAGGACGTGTATGTTTTGCCCCATTCGCTTGAATCCAAAATATTGTAACTACGTGACTTATTTTGTGACCTGGGAAGCCCTGGAAATGTCCTTATTGTGCTGATGGCATGTGATGGTGTCGAGATTTCTATAATTTTTCAGAATTTTGACGTTTGTCTGCGGCTGTCACCTGCAGTATCCAAGTTGCAAGCAGGTTGAGGAGTTTACCTTCAAATTGGATTATAGAACTTCCATTAGTTGTTCGTTCAGGCTCATCAGAGGTACCATATAACTCTTAGTTTTCGCTTCGCCATATTGACAGTATCATGTCCAGTTTGGTTAAACTAGATCTTGGTAATTTTTGTTAATATATTATACTTCACCATAATATAGTCAGAATGTTGCTGGGTATAAGAGTTCCTTTGAGCTTCTGTCAGGAATATGTGCCATTACTGACGGGAAACATTATCCCTCTGCATCATGCTTTTGGTGGATGAAATTTTCTTGGCTAATTGGGTATCAGAAGTTGATAGATGCTGCATGCTTCTTGAAGACTTAAGTTTATTGGACAGGATTAAAGTCTTGGAATTTGTCTTTCACTAATTGCAGCTTCGCTTTTTTATTGTCTAGTGGAGTAAATTATTCAATTATTCACAACAAATGCCTTTTTGAGACGTGCGTAGTTATTTGCAAGCTATCAGTTGCAACGTTGTGGCAAGTGCTTTAATGCTGACTTTTAAAGAGTCATGATTCCTCAAGTGTTTTTGGGTTCATGTCCGTAACCCTGTTTTTTATGTCTTGCCATGTGGAATTTGGACAAAACTGAATTATTTTTAGGCTCAATAATGGTGGAGTTAAGGATTAGGTTCTATTTCCTTAGCTGGTTCGACCTTATCTCTGCTTTTGTTACAACCCTGGCTCTATGGATGGAGCATTTCACGGTCAAAATTTTTTCTGCTTGCCCGATTTTTCATGACATTTCCTGTGGAAAGAACTTTGGTTGGGAGAAACTTGGAAATGCTATTATGATAGGGAAATATTCTTGCTTAGACTCAAGTCCATGGACCAGGTGCTTAGTGGTTTTTCATGTGGGAGACCCATATGTGGAGCGCATGTTGAACCTACACGATCTATACGGTTGTGATCGATCCGGTCCATGTTGGCTCGGGTGCAGGCGAGAAATTCCCACTGTCATGGGACTTATTTCATTTTATTTGACAGTACTTATGTGAAACTCTTCCACCTTTAAGTGAATATAGAGAATTGGCAGGCCTTGAGAAAATATGATGCATTCGTCTTGGCATTCATTGTTAGACAACGTTCAATCTCTGGTGGGCATTTTATATTGGATAAGTTTATAAAAAATAAAAATGGTATTTAAGGTTTTTTGTTTTCCAGATTTGCTATGAAGTTATTCACTTTACCAACTCCGAGATAAGAGTTTCATTTGAAGCGATGAAAGATGATGCAACTTTTTGAATCTATTGAATTGCATTAAAAGCAAAGGGACAAAAATTGTGTCGCTATTAACTGCGTTCCATGGTCGAGTTTAGTAGGATGTGGTTTTCTCTTGTTTCTTTTGAGTCATGGTCGAACCTGTTGTGAGTTGAGAATTGTATGTGCAACTATGAGGAGTGGTTGATGTGAAGAAGAGGTTTTTACATTCAACTGTCTTGCTTCGGGTGAAACAAGAAACTTGTATCGGCCATACATGTATTTTTGTTTTTTTTTGTACGCCTGTTCTCTCTTTTCTCTGGTGTCTCTAGGGAGCTATCCATTGTGGGTAATACAGAGGCAAGAAATTGGCGCCTTGAAGCCTGGATTGAGTTGTAATCTAATGGCCGACGGTCACAGAAGAGAAACTTAGATGATGGAGGCTTCTTCAAGCAGGTTTATGGCCGGGTTCTTTTAATCTTCTGTTAATGTTAAATCTATGATGTGCTCCGGCTCAAGAGTTATTATGCCTTATCGTTTTTATTCATCAGAAGAATATCGCACTGGAAGCTAGTGTTACAATAACACTGCGAAGCAATAGGCGGAGAAAAAGATGATGCAGTATAGGAAGGAAGCGACCGAAGAGTCCATCCCTATCTTAGATTCGTTTACTCTGCTCATGGGCGAGGACAGTAAAACGTTTCTCAAGAGGATTATTTCTCGAATGACAACCGATGCAGGAGTGATACTTGCACGGATAATTGCACAGTGATTGGGCATGTAAGCAACGGGAAATGGTCGCGCATGGTGCAGATTATATGGTCAGTTGGGAATTGCCATTGGGCACTCCCGGCGATATAGAATCGAAAAAGTTAAAAAAGTCCCGAGTTGCTCTTCAAAATCTTTTACTTCTCGTCCTTTCACCATCGAAAAACTTAATTTACTCGAACTGCTTCGAGTCTGGGAAGCATGCCTAACTTGTTACGCTCTTCTACAATTTAAATTGGGGTTTTAATCAATCAATGATCCAAATACCCACTTCTCTAACCCTCCGTGGTAGTGTTAATGTCACAAGGAGCGGCGATGTTTATCTGGGTTGATTGGGTTGTGTCGAAACTTTAAGAAGCCCGAATTACGCCACCAAGCAAGTTGGATAAAAACCTGTACGGACTTAATAATACGATCATTTGGAATGTCCTTTAAGCTTCATGTATACCAAAACCGTGTCTTTCAACACATCTAAAATGGGGTTCATTACATTCGCACGATGGTCCCATGATTCAAAATGTCGATCCACGATGCGTATGTTCTGTCATACGTTTAGCACTCTCTCTCTCCAACATTGATGATTAAATTGTTCTGTATTAAACAAAATGGCAAGCTACATCACGGCCAACAAAAAGGTAACAAAGCACACACGGCAGCAGCGAAATAGCAAAACGGAGATTTGTGTAGATTCATCACCTACCATAGACGAGTTACAATCCATTTGTTATCACACACTGTCTGTCTATCCAACGAGGAGAGGACGATGAGCTACTTCTAAATACCAAGATTCCGTGTTTTCATAATGTACTTCGTGTCCTCCGTTTAGAGATTTCGAGATATTCATTCAACGACAAATATTTAAGTCATTCACCGGGCAGCTCCAAGGTTTTCGACCAAAAAATAAAAAGAAGAGAAAAGAAAAGGAAGCCCCGATATTAAGTTTTCAAGTCCAAAACTAGTATTTCGACCAAAACAAAAAAAGTCCAAAACTAATACGGCATAAGAAAAGCCTAGAATTAAGATACAGCAGGAGCCATTTTAGATGGGAATGAAGTAGTCTACGCGGGTGATGGCATTTTAGAGAAATTAACTCTAAATGTGAACCAATGTTGAGCAGCTGAATTAGAAGTATTTACAATCGAAATCTGTCGGCTTTTAATGACGACAACAAAAAATTTGCCTCACAGTTAAGGGGCAGTTCGCAAAGTATACAGCAATGTTCTTTGTGCTGAGAGTGCAATGTATTAAAATCTAGCCGCGCCTATAACATCCTTTTAGTCTAGCAGAGGATAATAGATGGTGAAAAAACTGAGGTTTTGCGGAAGAAGATAGAGAGGCAGCGGTCAGAACCAGGCTTGGAGACTTTGGGATCGTGGAAGTCAAAAGATCGATGGATAGGTCCTCTGAGGAAACTCAAGCAATTTGCCAGCTTCTATAAGTTTGTATGAACAAAGCCATGCTCGTCAAGAAAGTCGCCAGAGAATTCTTAGGTCTGACCGAAAGCAGTTTGCACTGCAACAAAAGTGACCACATGATCGTCACTGGCACTGAAATACCTTTCTGATCTGGATAAGGATGCTTCACCGAATCATTGAAATTCAGCCTGTCTCGATGGCTTGATTAGTGCTTTAAACTCGTTGCGGACAAAAGAACCCAAGTTAACCAGCCAGAGCTAACTGGAAGAGAACACTACAGTTCTCCCGAGCACAAAAGTTACCAATGAGAGCTCGATAAAGAAGATTGTATTGATGAGAGCCCTATCAACTGTCCATCCGTAAAGTGTGATTCCCCCGGGGTTGGTCTGCAGGTACATTACTGTAGAACAAGATGGATTTTGTATGAGTAACTAGGCTACAATTTTAGTAGTCAAATAATTTAAATTACATTCAGATATGTTGCTTAAGATGCTCCAGGATATGAATGTACGAGATATGGGAATACATAGAGAGATGAACATGCACACAACTGAGATATACCAAGTGCTGATGGATAGAGAACAGACAAGAAAAGAGAAATTTTGCCAGCTAATTGGTTTATTTGTGCAGAGAGAAGTAATGCTTAGACTATGTAATCAAGGTGAATAAAACAACATTTGGAAATCTGTAAAATTAAACAGCACAGTCAAAAGAAGGATGAGAGTCCGAGATCCCTCTAGATTACAGTTGAACAGCAAACTTTGAAGATTTTAGACACCTAACGGCAACTGGTAAACTGTTCAGGTGGGGCAAATGAACACATGATTCAGCCATGGGAAACGGAAGAACCAAACACTGGATAAACAAATGACAATCAAAATCACCAACGATGGACATTAAAAAAGAAAAGACAACGTTACATGGGATCTATGATGTAGGTCTTTGCATGCAGGAAGAACACACGAAGCAACCTTAATTATAGAAGCACCTTATCCAAGACACATTTTCCATGTTACCTCTCCGAATTTGCTCATTATAAGAAGCTCCCTATGTTGGTAAATCATGTCATGCAAAAATAATAAGCAATATTTCCATGCCTAGAACCAACAAATTGTGGTTGCACAAAATGGGATGCCGTTCCTAAATTCAAAACAAAATGGCATACAAATGCATCATTAGCTCATCAGTGTTTACTGCAGACTGTATCTGGACTCTGCAGTAGGCGTAGTTCACTTGGAAAGTGAAGATCAAATCTCCAAATCTAAGGGGAATTATCTTGATGGATCTATCTTGATGAAAAGATTCTTTTCACTATAACGTTCATTGAATGTGCAAAAAACTGAGAGCAAACCAGTGAGCCAAATTAATGTTCAAAACAATTAGCTCCGTACCCAAAGCCTGTCGCTGGTGATAAGTTGACATATAAGTAGCAAGTTGTGTGCTGGTAGGCATTCCGACATATTCCAAAGATTCCAGGTCACTTTCAGAGTAATCTATATGTATTGTACTAAATGCATTCATGTGCTCCGTGCTTCCTACACTATCTGAGCCTCGTAAAGATGCTGCACCAGTAAAGCCACATGTCATCAATGCATGCCATTTGCTTGCAATGGAGGCAATGCCTTGGGCCCTATGTGAGATCCTTGTAGCAGCATGCAAGCAAAGACTAATCCCAACAACTTGGACAATGGTGGAGACCTGAAAAGTTGAAGACAAATCGTGCAAAGAGATTAAACAATAGAATTGAGCTATCAAGAGATGCAGTAAAGAGGAATGCAATGGCAAAGATCCATTCTGCAAAGCCCAAGAGGTAACTCTTAATTTGAAAGGAAGTAATAATAAAATCAGTTAGAACAATGGAAGTAGCATATGACTTACAGCAAAATCACCACCATTAATGACAGTAACAAGTCCGCTGTATCCTGTTATTTGGAACAGAGTTACAAACTGGCTTGCTGTGACCACCAAGAATTCTAGGAGGAGGAAAATTCTGAATCTATGGCTTATCTTGGAGAGGTAGTACCGTAGACGAATGTGCTCTTCAATGAAAACCAACACATCAGTCTCTCTTTCCAAGAGCTTCCCGTAATCATCAAAGTGAATAACTTGCAGATTGCAGACCAAATGAAACATAGTGCTGGCTGATAGAGAGATTGTACTGACATAAGTCCAGGATATAACCAACGAGAACAAAATATAAACTGACAGCCACCATGATTCACGATGTATATAAACAAGACGGACCACTTCACGCACAGTCTTCAAAACGATACAAGGAAGTGACCATAATACGAGCAACCGTAGAGAACCCTGCGCAAATGTTGGAGTAAACAAATTCTTAAGTGATCATGAAGAAGTCCTAGGAACTTAAAAAATAAGAAACTCATCGTATTCCCAAAAGTGGCACATTGTATGTGTTCCGGAATGTGACATGGTAACATTTTGCTCAAGCCGTAGTGGTAATTACCATCGCGCCATTGTCTCTAAGACTACATGTTTTTGGATTCCCCATCATAGCTATTAAGAAAAAAGAGATTGTTGTATGGCCTCATTAGTAATCAAGGACTGACTAAGGAGTGCATATGACATTAGTGGTTAGTTTGGAGGCTTCTGAGAGGGCATTTCAGAAAGTAAAATACAGCAGCATATAATGAAAAATAAAAAATTTAATAGTTGCTGGCTGGCTGGCTAAGGGTAGCTTTTCCTATGTGACCGTGAGCTTGTTCAAAGGCAGCAAAGACATGAAAACCCTACTAGCAATCAATCCAGCAGTCTTCGTTCAAACTGAAAGACTGAATAACATAGCTATCTTTCCATTTATTGATTAAGTTGAGACGCCAACATGGAAGTTTGAAGCACATTCAAAGAATCGATGCGTTCTTACAAAATTACTCCATCCGCACACGATAGTAAAGATTCAAGGCAAGAGCCACACAGGCCAATCCTTCAACAAACAAACAAGGAACAATTACAACGCAATGAGAGCAAGTTCATTCAATTGATATAACTCAGTGTAGCGATTTCACTAAGCACACTAATCGCAAAAGACCAGAATCCACTGACCTTAATCTGCTTGATATACTCGTCTCGGAACCTGGACATCCGGCCACTGTAGCGATCCACGAATAGGAACTTCCTTATCCCGTACTTGCGAAGGTTGTGCGAAAGGCAGAGCAACGAGACCGCGGCGAGACACGCCTGCGACGCGACTATATCCAGCTCGAAGTTCTTGATCTGGTACTCGTCGCAGTCCGAGCAATCGGAGAGCTCGAGCACGATCACCGGCAGCACCACGCCGATCACCACGAACGCAGTCCACGACAGCACGGTGCCGAGCACCGTTGACTGGTTGAAGCCTAGGAAGGAGAGGAACATCTCCAGCTTGTGGAGCGCCTGGTCGAGGTGCGGGTCCTCGTCCTCCCGCTCCTCGCGACGCGGCTGCTGCGGCTGCGGCTGCGGCTGCGGCGGCCGCTGATTGCCGCGGCTCTGGTCCTGAGCCAGGAGAGGCGCCTGCGCGGTCGGCTCTTCCGCCGCCGCCGCCACCGGATGAGGATCCGCCATGGGAGCAGAGCTCCGGGAACCGGCGATTTTCTCCGGCTCGCGCCGACGGCGAGAGCCGATTCGGAGTTGGTAATGCCGTGGGCTACACTTCTGTTTCTTCAACGAAGCGTCACCGCGGAGTCATCATCATCAAGTTCAAGCTGAAGCAAAGCAGTCGATGGGATCGCCTGAAAATGGGGAAACAAATAGAAAAAGAAATTTCATCGGGTCGCGGGTTCCGACCCGTTCTCGCCCGTCGATCGCCGACGGACGTTTCCGCCGGTGGGGGTGAGGAGGTGGCGAGGCGCCGACCGTACGATCGACGGGGAGGGTCGGCTTTCTCGCGGCGCCGCGATGCAGGGGATCTTCGGTTGCTTTTATTTTATGGATTTTTGCTGGGCCCCAGTAACTGACGGGGGAACGGGATCGAGAACGTAACCAGACCAGGTTTTTAGGGCGAACTGGGGGGTGAATCAGAATCGGACCTGCAAGCGATTGAAGAAAGAGACAAAAGTCGGGCTCGTGCTCGTGAATTAACCAATTAATTAATTGATTGATTGATTGATTGATTGTTTTAAAAGAATTGTTTGGGATATTTTCGATACGGTGTTGCCAGGTGGACGGCCTCCCCCGGGCTCAAGAGTAATATATGTTCCGTGTCCGGACACGTGGCGAGCGTGTACTCTTCTCTTCTTTTTCCCCTTGAATTTAAAATGAATGTATTGCAATAATGCGTATCATGGAACCGACCACATTGGAAAATTAGGATGCATTCGCGTTTAATCATTGATCTTATTTGGTATTTTTATTAATCACGCCCAGTTTATTTTGCGAAAAATAAATAATTTAAATAATATTTTTCTAAAAAGATTACTTTTTATCGCTCGTAGTAATTAATCGGTAAAAAATATTTTTATATTTTGAGAAAATGTTTCTGCAAAATAAACGGAGCTTTGATTTTATGAATGCATGCTTTTGGGGAAAATAAATAATTCAAGGCGTACTAGAGAGGTCGATGAATTGCGACAACAGAGAAGTCGTGAGATGAAGACAATGCGTGCCATGGAAATTTTTGCTCGAGCTAAAGATAACACGGGTAGTGCATAAAAGTGGCCACAGATTTTTACCCAAAGGTAGAAAGAACGGCACAAATGTTGTTTAATGCCTCTTGTCTTTGCAATGCTCGTGACACTAATTGTTTGGAGCAGTTATTGCATGTTCTATGGATCGTACATGTCAACGCGATTTCAATCATTGATCACGGAGGTCTTATCTTGAGATTCAAGTAAATCAACGGCTGAAATGCGCTTAGCTTGTCTAATTTATTGGCCTATGGAATTCACATTTTAAGGGACGCCACCCGAGTTCCGAAGTGTCGTGGCTAAGAAGGGCAGGATGTGGCAGGACAATGAGACGGGATCGACCGACCCCAGATGTCGTACGCAATGATAGATGCTGAGGTTGTACTTTTGTTGTTCCTGCGGGAAACAAAAGGAAGAATACATCCTTACCAAAAAAAAAAAGAAAAAAAGGAAGAATGCATGAAAAGAAAGGCCGACTACAATTCCAGGCCAAAGGCTATTTGAATTTGGTTTCCATGTGATTCGCACGCGTGTATGTAAAGACTCGACTTACCCCCGTCAAAATTTGACGAGTCAGTAGTATATCGAGTCTAATTTTAGATTTTTTATTGATATTTCATTAAGGTTGACAATTCATGAAATCGAAATCGGTTTAAGATTTACATCTCGATTCGATATGACCTAAGCAAGTTAGGCTTCATCGGAGATCTCGTTTGGATCTCGGAATCCCTGGAATGTAAAACATATATAAGATATTTCTTCTCTTTAAGAAAGAAAAAGATATGGTGAAAATTGGGGCACACGTCGTACGGGCACCGGCACACTAAAATAAGAAGTGCATTCGTAAAGACCGTTGTACCTATATATTAAATGGACAAGCCGTGGAGACCTCTGCAAGAGTTTCGATAATAGTTCTCACAACCAAGTTTTCAGCGAATTGCCTATCATCTCGTTAGCTAAAATGGTATCCACATCCATCGGCAGATTGCCCATGACGATATTTGTTCCAAAGCACAGCAAAACACTGAGTAGCAGCAGTACTAATCGACTTCGCTGAACCAATTGGTGCAGACATAGGTTTTGTTTTGCCTTTCTTCAAGATAGATCTTCGATACACGCTAGAGTTCTGCAACACGATGGAACCTCGAAAAAAGCTATGGCAACTTAGGTTGCGTTTGTCAACCATTCTGTTTTCGAAAATAATTTCTATTCAGAAATGATTTTTTTTATTTCGTACCCGGAAATAATTTCTAAGCATTTAAAGGTATTTTGTAACTGTCCAAAATTTCTATTCTTAGAATAAAAAAAGAACAGAAATGCGTTTTATAACTGTACAAAATTTCTTTTTATCAATGATATTTTAAATTTTTTAATATATATATTTTTCTTCTTCTTCTTCCCCTTCCTTGGCCATGGCCAGGTCACCAGCACCAGCGACCGGCCACAGGCCAGGAGGAAGAAGAAGAAGAAGAAGAAGAACAAAAAAAAAAATTTCTTTTCCATTTCTGATTCTTGTTCTCGGAATCAAGAAGCAACTTTTTTTTGCTTCTTGATTATATTTCAAAACTGATTCTGGGAATAAATTTTTGTAAATTTGTGCCCGGGAACAAATTTTTGCAAATTTATGATCGGGAACAAAAAATTTACCAAACGAATTTCTGTTTCAAAACTGATTTTGAGAATAAAAAAATAAAAATAGTTAATGTTTGGCAGTTGCCAAAACGCGCCCTTAGTTCTTGAACCAATCAAGAGAGAGAAATTAATGCCCTGAAACACATTAATCAATTCGAGAAAATATTACGTACAATTGTGACTCTAAGTCGGAATTGCACAAATCCATTGTCGACACGCGTCATCCGCGGACCCATTGTCAAAAATTTTGAAACTCCCCCTGAAAATGTCTCTCTTTCCCCTCTATCACGTGTTGGATGCTCAGTCGGGACGGGGAGCGAGAGAGAGCAGAGCGTAGAGGAAGGAGACTCTTTTGTGTGCCCAATCAATGACACGTGTCGGTCGCTGAATGGGCTATCGTAACTGTGACGTGACATCCCAGTTGCACCCCATATTTTCTCAGATTTTTAAGGAAGTCCTTTTGTTCCTGTAGACACGAAACGCTATTCCATTATAACCAAGACACGTGGTTTTAGTTTGTGACCGCTAATCTCTTTGTCTAGAGAGTTGTCAACGATGACCCGGGAGTTGGCCCAAAGGGACAGCGATTCCCAGTTTCCAACAAAGCCAGAAGGAGGTCAACAGCTGATGTTTCATTTGACCTGTGTGAATCATTCGTCGCTTCTGGGTTTCCAACCACTACCGATCTATTTCTTATTTCTGAATGCAAGATTTATGAACAAGACGCCCGTTTCCTAAAGTAGCGAGCTCCATAAAGTACTTATCAGTTGTTTTATAAGTGGTCCTACAATTAAGATCATTTTTCCTAAGCAGGGAACAGCTGAACATCTACGGCACTCGGACTTCCTAGTATGAAACGCGAATCCATGACCGTGCGC
This sequence comes from Syzygium oleosum, assembly GCF_021117445.2. Classification (NCBI taxonomy): domain Eukaryota; kingdom Viridiplantae; phylum Streptophyta; class Magnoliopsida; order Myrtales; family Myrtaceae; genus Syzygium; species Syzygium oleosum. The sequence continues at coordinate 18,499,178 of NW_026607487.1, forward strand.
GGCTAAAAAGGCTAGCTGTGCTCTTCCACCATGCAATTGACGAGAGCACGCCGCCCAGATAAACATGAGAACAATTTTGCGGTAAAACCACAGACAAAGGTTGTGAATGAGGCCGTGAAACTGATTGAGGGAAAGCGACAGGAGCAGCATGAAACAGGGGATGGAGTGGAGAGAGTCGTGGAACGGCAACCACACAAGCGAAGCTACTGATATCAACTGGTGAAGTCGATGAGGAGGTGCAATGCCCCCCCCCAGCTCGGGAAGGAGCACAAGTGCGAGACGGGAGTGCCCGATTAGCAACATGCACCAACGAGCAATACGGGAGCAGACCGTAGATGGCGAAGGCGGTGGTCACGGGGCGAGTCTCAAATGGTGAAATCAACATCCCCTGTTATTTCGCTTCGATGAAGTTGACCAGGATAGGGAAGACGACCGTAAGATCCATGGCCTGGTGAGGAGTGAAGGCAGGGACACCATGGATGTTTCCTTGGCGTCGTGTGTTGGGCAAGTTGACGATAGAAACAAGTACATGGAAGAGGAAGTATAAGACGAGCGATCGAATGTATACAGGGAACAATGAGGTGGGTGCCCGGGGAAGACACCGCGAAGTTTATGGTATCCAAACTCCCCCGTTTTGCCGTGGTCTTTTCAGTACGTCAGAAGCGCCATAGAGAAAAAAAACAACGTCATTGCCGAAGGCAGGATAGTTTAGTAAAGTGAATGTGGGCACTGTGGGCTACAGAAATTGGGACATACTATATTATATCTCAAGTATGGATAGATAAATCCTTCCTCATTCGTTGAGAATCTGAAATATATTGTCTCATTGTGCGAGACTTCACCACCTTCTCACTCTTAGATGCTCTACGCTTTGCACCCGCTCTACTGTTCGTCGCATGGGGGTCCTTGGTGCTCTTTTTCTGCTGACATCTTCCCATCTTCGCCAACATATCTGCGCATTTGGTTTTGATTCCCTGAAGAAGCTGGTATCACCTCAATAGCATCTTGCTACCATTAAAATACCAAGAGAGGATTTAGTAGCATTAAAGTTTAATTGGCAGAAAGAAGTAAAGTCATGGCTTTCGCTTCTTATTTGATTTCTAGCATGCATAGCCTGTTAGCTACAACCAGATTCCGGTCCTATCATGACTCCCAGAGATCTGCAGCGGAAACCGGGATTTTCCAAAGTTCCTGGTAAATCCACGTATTAATGCTCTTCCACTCTCTGATTAGGCCTCCTTTCGCAGCTAATCCGGAGCTTTATACACTGATTCATCCGTGTTCAAATTTCCCAACCAACTTTTGGAGCCTGCCAAGCTGCTTCAAAGGACTGGTTGTTCATGCTTGTTTCCTGTCATAGCACTTGAGTAAGCAGGTCTGCTCTTACAGATTTGAGCCCAATTAACAAACTTATCATTTCATCCGTTAGGAAAACGGTATCCCAAGTGAGCCCATCAAGGGAGCAGGGACCTGCAAAATAGGCATAGGCATTGTTCTCAATCCATTTCCCAAAGTTTTAGATTAAGCGTTGCCAGCAAAATCGTAGGAATTCCAAGTTCAAAGCAAAAGATGTTGCGTGACTACAGTCAGCACATGAACAGGTGTTTCATTTGTCATAGCACTACAAGCAAGAAACATCCAGACGACTCGCCCTGTCAGGAGAACACCAAGAATGCAAAATTTGCCGTATAAAAAAAAAACAGATCTCATGAACGTAGGCAATTTCATCCTCAACCTGGAACAGCTACTCTATTTGGGTCCTTCTTAGAAGTATTATCAAACGATGCCTTCAGGTCTGAAACCCATCCTTTAAAATTCCAAATTCACGTCCAAGTTTGCATCTGCATTGAGGGGGACCGGGTTGCACAACTATCTACTTTTGCATAAGCAATCTTGTTCCAGTCCCAAATGCGCTATTGATTCACCAAATGTTTAATCTTTAGGCGCAAATCTCTGTATCTGAAAGGTCTGAGAAATAGTTTGCACCGACGCTCACTTCAGCCCGATTGTCATCCCATAGAAGCAGTTTGATAGAAAATCTCAGGAGTGAGACTCAACAAGGTTTGGTATGTTTCACTTTCATCCTCAGCAAGCCAATTACCCACAGAATCATTTTAAAATAGACGCTTTTCTTCTCTTGTAATGGCCAGTGTGCAGTAAACTGTTTCAATCCCTATCCAAAAATCCAGCTAACACGAGATCTCATATCCCAAATAAGTTATTCTCGCTCAAGAATCCTACCAAACTCCTCTGGTCAGAAACTCTGAACAATTGTCATTCCTGCTCCAGACTGCAGGCCAGACTTAAGTCTGACAACGCCAGGAATAAATTAAAGGAATCATTTGAAGAGACCCAAGCAATTCTGACAACGCAAGGGAACTCAGCACAAGATCAATCGGCCGAAAGGAAAAAGACAATTTGCTTTCACTTGCACATTTTTTTTTTTATAATCAGGAAAGACCGGTCTATTCTTCCAAGTTCCAATGGGCCACCCAAGAGGAACCCGCCTTCATGCAACAGTATTAAAATGAAGTAACCAATAAAATTCCTGATTCCACTTAGCACCAGACGTGTCAGAAGATATTGGATAAACTTGTCTCGGGCGGCAGTTCATAAGCAGAAAGCACATATTCAACCGATTCAGTCACTGTCACGAAGATAATGCAAACAAAGAACGCCAAGGTACGGCAACCGCTGAGGACCACTTCTTTAAAAGGTGTTGTGGTCCCATCGTCTTCAACCAGTCACTAAGGTGAGCGTAGTCCGAGTTAGACCGGTTCAGCACCTATTTCAAATACAAATCAATTTAGTGTTGGCCCCCAATTTCTAGGATTAGGGATAGACCCTATTGAGCTTAGGACTGAGGATCGGACCGACCCTGTGGATCTAGTCCATTTTCAGGATCAATCCGGGACCAACTGGTTCTTTTTTTTATCTCATTTTTTATATTTCTTGAAACGACAAACGTATTTTTTGAAATTTCAGAATTGCTAAAATTAGAATAAAAATGTGCATATACTTTACTTAACTATCAATAATATGTGGCATTTTTTCATTATTGAATGAGTCTTTAACTCTGCTAGAGCCAGAGCTGCTGAGATTGCCAAATTCATCTGTGTGAGTTGAATTAAGATCCCATAATGCCACACGATTATATCCACAAATTTATCATTTTTGTTTCGAGCATTATATGGGAGATTCTGATATTACATATGCTTATTAAGTAAAGCATGAACACTTCTTTAATCTAATTTCAGCTGCTCTGAAATTTTGAGAGTACTTTTATCTTTTCAAGGAGTACGAATGAAACAAAAGAAGAATCGATTGGTTCCGGGTTAACCTTGAAATCCAATTGGACCCACATGGCCGGTCTAGTCCACGGTTCCAAGCTCAACAAGGTTGGTCCTTGTCTCATGAATTTGAGAACCAACGCTTTACGGGTTGGTCCCAATATTTAGGTACCGAACCGGCCCAATGAACCATGCTCACCCCCTGATTCACAAACAAACAGACCATTCCTCTCTGCGCTTGGACAAACAACATCTGGTTTGTTCAATACAATTCCTTGTCCTGTTCGACCCAATTCGCCCAACCTCACACTGACCCTTCGAATGGCGATTCAGAGCACTACCTTCACTTCTTCCATTGATCCGAACTCTGGATTCTGCTCAAAACACCGGAACTTACCACAGCCTCAGACCTCCCGCTCCCCTTCCTCAGCCGTCCGCGCCACTCTCTGTCACCGACTACGCCTTCTCTCGCCTCGCCTCCCGTCCTCCGCCGGCGACCGCCGCCGCTCTCGTAGACGTCGCCACTTCCCGCCGCGTCGCGTACCCGGAGCTCGTCCGCCGAGTCAGGTGCCTGGCCTCCTCTCTCCGCTCCCGCCTCGGCCTCTCCAGAGGCGACTGCGCCCTAATCATCTCCCCAAATTCGATCGACATTCCGGTCCTCTACCTCTCTCTGTTCTCCATCGGCGTCGCGGTCTCTCCCTGCAATCCTACCAGCGCTGCTCCGGAGATTCTCCACTTAATCCAGCTCTCGAGACCTTCCATCGCGTTCGCCACGTCCGAAACCGCTAGCAAAGTCCCTTCCCACCCTCTCGGAACGGTTCTAATCGACTCGCCGGAGTTCGAGTCCCTGACGAGGGGTGTGGCTCGGACAGGCGATCCCGACCAAATCGATGTCTTGCAATCGGACACGGCGGCGATCCTGTACTCGTCGGGGACGACGACGGGGAAAGTGAAAGCCGTGGCGCTGACCCACCGGAACTTGACGTCCATGTTGGCCGGATCCTACGCAGCGAGAGCGGCGAGGGCCTCCCCGGCGGTCGCACTGTGCACGGTGCCGTACTTCCACGTGTACGGGTTGGCCTACTGCGTGAGGTCGGTGGCGATGGGGGAGACGCTGGTGTGCATGGGGAGGTTTCGGATGGAGGAGATGGGAAGAGCGATCGAGCGGTTCAGGGTCAGCCACATGGCGGTGGCCCCGCCGGTTGTCATGGCAATGGTTAAGGGCGGGAGCGTGATGGGGGGGTACGATTTCAGCTCGCTCGAGGTGGTTGGTTGCGGCGGCGCTTCGCTTCCTGCGGCGGTCGTCGCGAGGTTCAAGGATCGATTCCCCAATGTGCAGTTGGCTCAGGTGAGCACCCCATGGCCTGAGAGCTCAATAGTCAATACTGCGCTTTGATTTTTTGCGTCGGACGAAGAAGATGGTGGCTTTCGAAATAGTGAAAATCAATTATAAATATTTAAACTTAAAAGCGCATAACCAGCAAATTATTGAAAATTACACTTTCGATTATGATATTCATTTCAAATCAGAATATAACATTTCACCTCATTAAATAATAATGGACATGTTAATACCTCATTTTTTTCCTCTTATAAAGTAGATGGATAAAAAAATGAACATGTTGACATATATTTTAAAAAAAAATTCAACTCATCATATAAAATTCATGTCATCAAATAACATATGATTTGTAGTTTGAGTAAACGAAAACGCTGCATTAAATATTTACTATTAGTTCAAGGATAATTTTGAACAAATTAAAAGTTTATGGATGATATTGTATATTGGGCAAAAGTTAAGAGATTATTTGTGTCATTTTCCCTTTTTTCTATATACAAGTCGCTCTTGTCAGATATTCTTGCTCTCATACTAAGTTGAACATAAACACAACACCAACAACCTTGATATAATTGCTTGCGATTGAGATTTCCGTCCCCAATGCTTTCTTTTGCTGCAAAAATGAAAAAGCCATTGGACAGATGATTAACTCTGTAACGAGTTGCTGATTCACAAAATTTATGCAAAGGCATATGGGCTAACCGAATCGACGGGACGAGCTTTTGCGACGGTTGGTCCAAAGGATTCCGCGGTAGTCGGCGCGACCGGAAAGCTCCTACCCAACAACGAAGCTAAGATCGTTGACCCCGGCACCGGAGCATTCTTGCCGCCTTGCAAAGTCGGTGAACTTTGGCTCAGAGGATCTTCCATTATGAAGGGTAACACGTAACAACACTGATTGCCACCAACTTAGCTGGAACTCCCATGAATAATGAACACCAACTAAAAGCTCCTATGTGTTTACCTCCTACACTTTGGTTCAATTAGGTTATGTTGGAGATGAACAAGCCACCAGGGCGATTGTCGACACGGAGGGGTGGTTGAGAACTGGCGATCTCTGTTACATCGATGGACAAGGCTTCCTCTTTTTCGTGGACCGGATAAAGGAGATGATCAAATATAAAGGCTACCAGGTAATTAGTGTCGTTTAACTGGATTTCTCAATTTGAGGTTGCTTTTTGTGCTAAATGCCCTTGCCAGATTGTGATGGGAAGAGCGTAGTAATTCAGTAAAGCAAACGATTCTTTTCACATGATTCTGGGTCTTCGAAGTACTTTAAAATGTCAAAGACCATGTTAAGACAGTTACGTTAAACTAGAGCGTAGGCCAGTCTTCTAAAACATACATACAAGAAATGATTTAGTAAAAGTGTGCTTCGCAAGGTTTATTTAGATTGAATATATTTTTTATTCAATCAGGTGGCACCGGCCGAGCTGGAGGATCTTCTTCAATCCCATCCGGATGTCATAGATGCCGCCGTTGCCCCGTATGTGCTTTGGCTCCATCGCCCATGAGCTGCTCTTCTCAGAAAAATTCAAAACTATAAGTATGACCATGCACATTTGTAACATCTACTCCTAAATTTTGGGCAGATATCCTGATGAAGAAGCCGGCCAGATACCCATGGCCTTTATTGTGAGGCGACCGGGAAGCGCTGTCGATGAGTCAAGCATTAAGGCGTGTGTTGCAAAAATGGTAGTCTTTCTTTTACCTTCTCTTGATTATTCTCTAATTGGTTTGATGAGTCAGACTTTAGGTTGTCTTTGATAATAAGTTCTTGATGTTTTTTTTACTCTGGGACAAACCCTGGTGTAGGTCGCCCCCTACAAGAAAATCCGACGCGTTATGTTTGTCGATTCCATACCAAAAAATGCAGCTGGTAAAGTTTTGAGGAGGGAGCTGAGCACGCTCGCATCACTGGGAAGTGCTAGTAAATTGTGAATTTGAAGCTCGCCGATGGGTAACGCGTCACTCTGATCTCACTTGCTGTGAAGCTTTACATGTTATAGTTTCCCTTCAGTCCTATAGTCGTAACCATGTTATAGTTTCCCTTCAGTCCTATAGCCGTAACCACAGGCCCTCGTTCATCTATTCATACGACAAAAGTTGTCAGACTCGAGTTCTGAGCAGATTGTAGTGTTACTCATCTTCTTTGGATCGATACAAGTAAATGGCCAAAAGGCCTAGCTCGAATCGTGTATTGTTTTGTATAAAACCTGAGAGAATGTCATTCGTGACCTCAAGCTATCCAAGCTAGCATAGTGTCTCGAAAGATTGTTCTGTGATGCTTCTTGCTTTGAATTTTTCAGATGCAACAAGGTTTTCAGTGCATTACAGTTTCTTAGCTGTGTGAACCAGTAAAGAAGTTGCAAACTTCCGACGGAGCAGAATGAACTCCAAAAAATGGATTTCATATATTATTGAGATCAGCAATCACGGTCTTTGATCAATACAGTATCAAACTTTTCACACCAGAACGAACCTAGCAGATTTCTTCTCCAGCAGTATCGCTCAAAAAAGTTGCTTGGCATTCAAGAACACCAGTTTCATAGATTTCCTTTTAAAGTTGGAAATTCACACAGTGGATCAATGGAATAGACCAATCAGACCAACACTTACTTGAAGCTAGCACCATCACTTGTTGTCAGGTCACCGGAGAAGCATATAAATCGTCATTTCCAAATTTAAGATTCCATAGTTGCTTGCAGGGCACGATTCTATGCATTCGGTTTTTGTTTCTTTTCCTTGAGACAGGGAGAGAGACTGGTACATCCCTAAAAAAGGAAGTAGTTCCGAGACAGGGGAAGTGTACTGGCTGCAGCACATGTGAGGACCTCGCCATCGGCAGTCACTGTGTAAGTCTCTGGGTCCACTGTGATACTTGGAAGCGCATCATTTAGCTTCATATCCAATTTAGTTAGCTTCCTGACATTCCCAACAGCTTCCACGTTCTTCTCAAGTCCGTATAGGGCCTTTACGTCAGCATTTGCAGCTGCCTGTTTAAAATCGGATAGCTTAAAGGAAAAGAAGAAATGCGCGCAGAGAGGCAGAGAGAGAGAGAGAGAGAGAGCCATGCCTTGCTCACAAAGGCAATAGAGTTTGCACTTCCAGCCTTGCCAAAAGCTCCAAACATGGGCCGCATAAATACCGGCTCGGGAGTGGGAATGCTTGCATTTGGATCACCCATATTTGCCCAAGCAATTGTGCCACCTTTAATCACCATTTCAGGCTTGGCCCCAAAGAAGGAAGGGTTCCATACAACCAAATCAGCCAACTTTCCAACCTGCAATGGAGCTAAAGGATTTCAAAGAAGCGGACAGCTCTAAACTATATTGTTGGCCCAGAAAAATACTAGAAATGTCGATATAAGCAAGTCTCCAACTGACATTAGAGGCAATTGCACAAATAATGATGAAATGGGAACCGAAATAAACAATTACCATATTCTAATTAAAAAACAAAAACAAGGACCAATAGTTCTCTGATCGAGGAAAGTACTATATAAATGAAAAAATGAAGGGACCACTTTACATGCTCCATTTATGTCATATGCTAGCATTGGATACTGGAATTGGACAAAATTTAAAAATAAATATGGTAACAGGCTTATCAGTGGCATGTTTATACAGCTGGCTGAGACTTTAAATAAATGTAAAAAGTCGGGAGAAGCTTATACCTCAACTGATCCAACCAAATGAGAAATGCCATTAGCTATGGCTGGATTTATAGTGTACTTTGCGATGTATCTCTTGATCCGAAGGTTATCACTTTCCAGTCCATTAGGGTCAATTGATCCCCTTTGCGACTTCATCTTATGGGCTGTCTGCCAGGTTCTGCAGATGACCTGGTGAAGGAAAAGGTTATGTAAGTGTGAGACTCAGTGCATGCCTAAACTTCTTTTTGAAAGGCAAAATACTTCAAAATGAAAAAGAAGGAAAGTTTAAAACACCAATAATAAATTGGACAAACTTTGAGGACGGGCAACATTCCACGGACTATCTCAAATATTCAAAACCAATATAAATCTTCATACACCTAATAAAACCATTATAGATTGCTAAGGCAGGGATCATACGCAGAAAATATCTGCTGCAGTCAGTGACCATGTTTGTGTCAAAGAGGACTTTCATGGAGTACTTATTAAATTATAAATCAACTAAAGCAGATAAGCACAGAGCATGCGAGTTGCAGACATTTTGGTTGACCCCAGAAATCAGGAGTAAGAGCTGGCAGAAGCTTTCAGTTAATGAGCTTAGTGTTGCTACTGCATGCAGCCAGTTCCCATAAGAATCAGCTAGACAGCTGAGGTATGGACACTCTCGAGCAAATGAACATTCACAACTGGAAAATAATCAGAAAATTTGCAAGGGAAAGTGCAGATGGAAAGTAAAAATTTGTCTGTAAACAAAGCGGGCAAGTCTATGCCATCGGATAGAAATCGACAAATAAACTAAGAGTAGGGAAAAGGAGCCTGGCACCTCTCCTATACGACCCATAGCCTGTGAATCAGAAGATATTATGCTGATTGCTCCCATGTCATGCAATATATCTTCCGCAGCTATAGTTTCTGCCCTTATTCTTGATTCAGCAAAAGCTACATCTTCTGGAATATCCTTATCAAGGTGATGACAGACCATCTGCACCGCGTTCAAATCAAAAGGAAATTAAAGGTTGCACAACTGTACAAAGTAGATTCCATTTTGCACATGCATACCAACATATCCAGATGTTCGTCAATGGTATTGGAAGTAAAAGGCCGGGTAGGGTTTGTTGATGAAGGCAGAACATTTTTAACTCCACATACTTTGATGATATCTGGAGCATGACCACCCCCGGCACCTTCACTACCAAACAGAATAAAAAGAGTAAGCTTAATTCTTAGCATCAATAGAACAAAAAAGGCAGAATGAGTGAATCTAGTCCCATAGAACAACACAAGTATGTTTTCATTAACAAATATTCCATAAGATCTTTTAACTTGCCAAAAACAGTTGGACGTCCAGCAAATTCAATGAACAAGAAAATAAGCAACATAACGCTACTACTTGAAAGCCATCGAAAAAAACATAGCCTGCAAGGCACCTGGCTGAGATGAAAATAAATAAAATGCTAAAGAAAGAGGCTTTTAATCATCACAAGAGAGTTTTGTGCTTGCAACATCACAAGGAAGCATGATAGGTAACATATGTAACACTTGACTTGTTTTGCCACTTCATACTCGCATCACGTGTTAACATTTAGTTGGTAAGAACAAAAGCAGATGTCTGCAGACTTCTTCACATAGCTTGCACATGGATGTCAGTTTAAAGCAGTTGTTGAAATTTAACTCGCACCTGTGATAAGTATGGATAGTTCTTCCTTTAAAAGCCGCAATAGTATGTTCCACAAATCCAGATTCGTTTAATGTATCAGTGTGAATATTAACCTGCCATAACCATCACAAGTAAAGAAAGACGGCAATTGAATTCAGAGATATAATGAAGACTTTACACAGAACTACACTGACCTGGACATCATGCTCATCGCCAACAGCCAAACAATTGTCTATAGCAGCAGGGGTAGTTCCCCAGTCCTCATGCAGCTTCAACCCCATTGCTCCAGCCTTAATTATTTCACGCAGCTCCTCAGGTCTTGAGGTGTTACCCTGAGAAAGGAAAGGATTATACATGCACCCAGGAACATGGGCAAAGAACATGCTCGCAGAGAGAGAGAGAGAGTGAAAGTCTGTACTTGTCATTCCACAAGATAAACAAAGCAGGGTACATGTAAGTTAACCATACTTTTCCAGTGAAACCAAAATTGAGGGGCAAATCGTCAGTTGACTGCAGCATCAATTTCATGTGTGATGGTGCTGGTGTGCATGTTGTTGCACGAGTCCCCTCAGCAGGTCCAGTTCCACCTCCAATTAATGTTGTAATCCCTAAAAAATGATGCAGAGTCAAAAGAGAGAAATCATCATTTAATTTGTTAGCACTATTCGGTCGATCAATAAGTTGAAAAGAGTGCAGCGTGGTGGTGCCAAATGGTTTCCTCTCAATATCATTTCTGATGATGAGGAGCCCACCTCATGTAGGTTGACACTAAGCCCATGAAAAAACCCCACTAACCTCAAAAAACCAGGTAAGATGTGAGCTAAAGCCCTGACAGGTGGCTCCAACATGAAATTATTTGTAATAAGTGGTATAGTCGTATGCCTAATCCACTCATACTAGTCCGCTTCTCAAAACTAAGCCAACCCCATGGGGTTCAAGGGAATCTCCCTTTGCCAACCTATCACATCAATTTGATGGTTCCTCCCGATAATAAACAAGAGGATATAAAGTAAGTTACTATTTGGGCCTACCATTACGCCGAAAAGAGTGGACAATGGTGGCAAATGGATAATAAACTAGAAGACATAAAGCTATAGAGAAAAGAGGAACTCAGATTTTAAATGACTGTTAAAATGGTTTGAATCAATACTGCTTTCTGCCAGTGCCTAAGGGGAGTCATTACTGCACTATGATAAATAAAACTACCAGCACCTTTTCCTTGACATGTTATTTCCAATTACCTAATTGGAATCCCATTTTAATAAAGGATCCTCTAGGCATTTCTAACGTGTCAACGATAACAAATTGATTGAATCATGTTTAGAGCGTGGATTATACTGCAAATTAAGACTTAATATGTGATTATGCCGGAACTGGAAGTCCATATGATCCGGCATGAACATGCTGGAAGTCCATAAGTCCCTGAAAGGACTTGCTACAAAGGTAAAATGCCATCATGCTGGAAGTCTATAATTCTCATCCATGATTTGGAACTAATAAATGTTCTAAGTAAAAGGAAGTCGCATAAAAGAAAAGGATAAAGGTCCTATACATTGTATATCACTTCAATAATATGAACAGAAATAATATGATAGATTTAGATCCATAAAACCCAATGTCACGCGAGCTGTTATCAGTGAGATTGTATAACACTTCATATAATATGAACACAAACTGCAGTTACAATACAGCTGAATGAATTGCAACATAAAACAAAATCTTACCACTTGAAATTGCTTCATATGCCAATTGAGGGCATATGAAATGAACGTGGCAGTCTATCGCTCCTGCTGTTATAATCTTTCGTTCTCCAGCTATAACCTCGGTATTTGCCTACGGTTACAAATAAAGCATTGGAGGTACAGCAGGAATGATTAAAAACAAGTAGGCACCATACTGTAAAGACTTACCCCAACAACCATATTTGGAGTTACACCATCCATTGTATCAGGGTTGCCTGCTTTTCCGAGGGCAAAAATTATGCCATCTTTAATGCCAATATCCGACTTAAAAATCCCAGTATAATCAATGATCACAGCGTTTGTTATAACAGTATCCAGAGAATCAGCTGGTTGATATCCACATGTCTGGCCCATCCCATCTCTTATGACTTTTCCACCACCAAACACACATTCATCGCCATAACTAGCACAATCTCTTTCAATTTCAGCATATAAATTAGTGTCACCCAACCGTATCTTATCACCAGCTGTGGGGCCATACATGTTGGCATATGCCTCACGATATATAACTTTTGTGAAAGTCAAGGATTCTCCTGTAATACCTGCACTGCAAATCACTCCTTGTGTTAGTTATTATTATGATGAAGTTGAACTGGTCAGTGCAGATTCTTTGGATATAGGAAGTATTCTAAAGATGTTATTCTGGAATTCCCAAACCTGGCGGCTACTTCTTCTGGATTTCTGATTCCTCTGGTGGACAGAGTTTCCACTGCTACTGAGCATGTGGCATCATCAATAGGGCCGTCAGCAAAGCCATTTCCTCCTCTGATTACCTTTCTACCTCCAATGCTAACCAGTACGACGCTTTTAGTTTCTCCTGGCTGCACAAGTACTCAACAAGGTAGGCAGAATATGTTGGATAATCCGAACTGAGAACGAATGCTAAACAAAAGAATCAAGTAATGTTGAATATAAACAGTAATTTCAATTATTGACTATTTTAAGGCTCATAAAAATGTAGTCATTCTTGTCATACATAGAGAACATTTAATAGATGACACACCTCTTCCAAAATACTACTGATCCTAAATACCATCCTTTTCTTGTTTCTTAAATTGCTGGTTCAGTTTATTGACTCTACCGAAAAAATTATTAGTCAATAATCACAAGTATTATACTTTTGAGACTGACATAGTGATATGGCGTGTGGTACTTCCAGGAAAGTAACATGCCTTTGACAATAAGATCTAGAGAAGCAAAGATTTTAAGAGCATGTTGGTACATCGTTCAAAGAATCTTCGAGCAAAACTCTACCTCAAACCTTGTAGCAGTGCCTGCTGGTATATTAAGCCGCATGCCATATGCTTTCCTCCTATCAAAGACCAGAAACGGATTCGCTTCAATGAAGTGATAGTGACTGCCCACCTGAAATAAAGAATAGGAAGGATATACCAAAATATGGTATAGATAAGGACATATAAACTGAACAAAGAAAGATACATATTATAATAAGGACATATATAAATGGATCTTACATCTGCTGGGAAAAGAAGCAAATGAGTTGTGTGTTCAACACCCCAAAAAATCAGTTTCTACTTTGATTATTAACATCTTAAAAACACAGAAAATTCTTGAAATGCTGTAATATGCTACTACCGTAATAAATGCCCAAGATCCCTCAAAACTGGACAAGGGACATGCTTGGTGATCATGAGTCATTGTCACTACTCTCCTGCGAGACCTAATGAACCCAAAAGCTTCAAATTATTTGCTGTCTAACCACCATAGCGTTACAATTGACCATGGCAATGTCAAAAATGATTACAATCTCGTATAGGATCCACTTCATATAGATTAGATAAAATAAGAGTGTTGACTGTCTATTACTTAACGTTCCCACTCATCAGTTGTGAAGAATCTCATACAGGCAGAGGATTAATTGCATAAGACTTAAAAAGAAGTTCAGAGGAACCCTTAAAAGGTCAAAACTGCTGGTTAATCAGGCCACACATCAATCTAAACCAGATATGGCAGAGCCCAGCATATGACGAAAAATCATTTAGCAGATTGGAAAATTACTCTTCCAATGGAACACATCCATTAATTCCATGTTCAATAAATTTGTGGCCATGCATTGCATATCAGGTGAAAAGACAATAATATTGGTGGGATAGCTGCATTCTTGACCAACACAGAGGATGAAGCTGATGCAAATGGATAACAGGAAACAGTCAGCATGAAAAATCACCTGAATTGGCCTGTCTCCTGTGTTGGCCACACTGAGAATGACTGCCTTTCTTCCATGATTCATTACTATATTCCCATTGCCATAGATGACTTCCCCAGGAATTTTGTCTTCTTCAAAATGAGAAAATTTCTCCAACGGAGGAACTGTAGAACAGGTTTTCATTGTTGACATACATTACCAAAAGTTTACTTTAGTAAGCGACTCTTAGGACGCTATTTATGCATGGAAACATTAAGCATCTGTTGTGTTGTAATGGTTAATGAATAGAGCAAGGCTGGAGGATTTATCACAAGCCTTTTGTAACAACGTGCTAAATTGCTAGTCCCGATATAGGTGAGATTTCAGGTGCGGAGAACAATAAAACATGAATTTTTGTTTTTCTACACGTAACCAGAGGTTCCAACATATTCAAATGTCGCGGGCTATGAAGCATAAAATACAATTGACCTGCATTGCCTTTCAGAGGTCAAGTAATCGAAGAAGTGGATTTGAGATTAAATGGCCAATGATTGCTTCTGGCGAGCTGCATGTGGAAGAAATGGAGAATAACAGAAGACGATACTGTTCTAGGCATTCAGCTATCAAGAAAGTAATTGCCGGAAAGGCGATATTGAGAATAATATCAGTACTTAAAGTGCTGCTCCTACTCTATTCAAGACTAAAATCAGGGTGATTGTGAATTGAACTTATCCTACAGAAGCAGCATCAGTCAAGAAAGGCTAATCAGCATCTGAAGACAGGAGTTCACTTTCCGAATGCATGCTTACCAGGTAGAAAAGAGCCATGCAAGGCAAGCTCAAGATTCCCATCTTCTCTAGCAATCACATTGTGAACAGTGATCAGCTTAGTCCCATCGGGAAAGGTCCCTTCAATCTGTCAGTATTAGTCAGTAGTCGGTAGGAAAATGAAAGAGGAAACACTCTCAAACTAACTTGGTTTCTTATAAGGTATATTTAAGATAACTAATCCACCGTTGATTAATGAGCTGAGAAGAAAGTAAGAAAGTCACAACATAGTCATCAAATAGTAAAGTTCCACACCTGCACGGTATCCAAAAGATGTGGAACAGCCGGAAGAACTTGTCTCCTAGAAAAAAAGGAACAACATCACTTAAGCAAAACATGAAGCATTTTGTGATTCTTTTAATTGTGAAACCTATGACTATTTATCTATATATACCCCAAGATAATGCTGAACTCAGCTGATGAGAGTAATATAGTCAAAAGTAGAGCAAAAAAAAACCCTAAAGAAAAGGGGTCGATCAGAATTTTCACTGGCCGGTAATACATGATGGCAGAATCTGGATCCTATTGAAGTCAATGTCTAGTTGATAGAAAAGAAAGGGGTAAAGAGAACAAGTATGGAAGTGTCTCGCATAATTTACAAGGAAAAGAATACCTCCCAAGAAGCTGTTTCCCCAAGTCCATCAAATCAGCAACAGTTCTGTCACCATCTCGAACAAACTCCAGAATCTAGGTAGAAACCACATTCAAAGAAAGATGAATCTTCTTCCACAATGATTTTTACTAATCTATGCAACTTGTAGCATTTCGAACATAGTACAGGACCGGGTTCCTTTACGGTTTCTGATAGGTTCGCCCTGTTTCTTGTGAACCGAATTGAAAGGCTTCCATCTCCATTAGAGTTTTGAAAACACCAAACTCACGTGTGCAAAGATTCGATAAGACTATCTTGGTCTGGCCAGGAAAAGTCATTACTGATTATTTTTATCTGTATTCAGCCATTCGAGTCATTTTAGCTCAGTCTCAATCTTGTAATCAAACTTCCAATTCGAATAATAGCAGTTCATCACATCTTTATTGTTTTTCAAGCAAATGCCAAACATGTTGTAAAGAGAATGGACTGAAGAAACTAGGAACCTGCGTAGCCACAAGGGCTATCGATTCAGTATAATTGAGCCGGAGACCGCGAGCGAGGCGCTTCTGCGCGAGGAAACCAGCTTGGTGAAGGCTCAGCTTCTCCACCTCTCTCGGAGTCAGCTTCATTGTCCAGAGTCGACGCTAGCGAGGCCGAGCCTAATCGAAGCAACCCACAGGGAAAAAAACAGCGTCAATGAGATGACCAACCCGAATTCGATCTGGCTCGCAATCACCATGCGGTGTAGCCAAGTGGGTCGATACAAAATGACGATTCGGACACTGACGAGAAACCAGAGAGAAGACCCGCGCAGGTTTTGGCAACAAACACTGACAGACACTGCTTGTTCGCACTGCGTCGATTCACGCAAGCAAAAGGGAAAAGGCAAGCCAATGTTTCGCAACTCACCGGAGACTAATAGAACGAGATGGTAGCGAGCGTCGGAGTGCGATGAATCGATCGACGGCGACAATGACACAGAGAGTCAACGTTTGGGAGGATCTATCGCTCAGCACGTGTAACGGCAGTGATCAGTCTGTCCTGCGCTGTTTCTCGTGCCTTGTCGTCGTTTCTGGAGCTCTGCCGAGTCTGCTTCGTGCCTTCCACATAGGAATCCGACGGGAAGCCAATTTTTTTTACTCAGTGGCTTGGATTATTGCTGTTCGCAGTGCGTCACAACTCACATTCCAAAAACAGCAGTGTCCTTATCGCTTGGTCTCCGCAAAGACAAGGCTCGACTCGGGGAGAACCAGCAATAGCAATTCATTGACCGCGTCTGCACACTTCTTCTTCACCTCCTTCTCGAATGGAGGAACTCGCGATCTGCGACTGGTGATGCAGCCATGTGCAACCTCTCAAAGATTCACTGTTCAGCCCAATGGAGGATGAGTGACGATGACCCTCTTTTTCGCTTGGTGATGTGAGGCCAAATCCCTCGTGCGCTCTTCCTTTTGACAGCTTCCTTCGAAGATATGACTCCAGATGAGGACGATGAATCGGTGAAGTTAGCTCAGCAGTTCACTGGGAGGTGCAAAATCGCCTCCGGATGTGAAGCTGAGAGGAGCACGGGGGTGGATTTTGCGGGAGCGTAATAGAACACGAGAGGCAGTACCAAGCGATGTTGGAGTCCCACATCGGCAATGTATCACTTAAGAGCTCGTCCCTTAGCTATAAAATGCGAAGCAGAGATTGGTCATCTTTACGCAGCCACGCAGTGAGCACAGAGCGAACTATTCTTTCGCCTTTTACTAAAGAATACCGTGTGCTCGCTGCATATAGTGGCATACGCCAATTTTTGGAGGGATCTCTACCTATAAGGTGGAGGCCCAACAACGCCAGTTTTGAAGTTTTTCTGTCTTTACGCAACAAGTGAAAATGATCGACTCTTTTTGAAGTAGCGTATGAAACTAAATATGATACGATTATTAGTACGGCGATTGAAAATTTTCTGTATAGCCAAAACGATTTAACTCTTTGCTCTATGTTTGGGTACGAGAAAAAATATGATCTATTTATTTAATACAGCGGGAGAAATTTTAATTGTAACGCCACCGTCGTAAACGAAGGATTAAATGGATCCATTGTGGCAGAGTCCCACATCGGGAACTTGAGCGAGTGGAAGAGTGATGGAGTGGGTATTTGATTTTCCGCTTGACCAATGTAGAAAGATTAAAAAGGGTCGGTTGGCTAAATGTGCCACGCTCACCCTCGCCGGTGAGTGCTGTATGGCTATCAAGACATATGGCTGACATAATTTGTGGAAATTCATAGGGTTGGCTCGCTTAGCCGACCCTCCTATAAAGTCGGGACCATTGTTCTTTCTAAATTATCTTCGTGGCTGTAACCTCTCCGTACAATCAAAATGAAAGAGGTCGCGATGGAACTTTTCATTTGGGCAAAAACTGAAGTAGAGGACGAGCACGTTGCCTCACTCAAAGTTAGAATAGCATGTCAGGTCCAACCCTTAGAATGTAAAGACTCAGACCAGATTAGGTGCGCAAAAAAAAACAAGCAAAGCAGATCTCTCTTTGCTTTCGTAACTCGGCCTTCTAACAGATGACCACTAGGCAAGAGATCGTCACAAGACCACCTCAAGAAGACCTTTTCTCGAGGAACAACTCATTAAAATTATCGAGACAAGGCAATGTACATGGTCTCAATTTGACCCCCAAGCCATATCAACTAGATAACATCAAAGCTCAGATGGACCACAGCTCCCGATCCCCTGCGAGGAAAGACAACACGAACAAAGATATGCCCATGGATAGAATTCAGCTGCGCTCCCTCCCGCAAATCAAAACCAGCCAGGAACCTTCATGTTGCTTCACTAACCCATGCAGCTATCAGTCGGAGGCCGGCACAGAAACTTCGTAACGTGATTTTATATTTGGTCGGATATCAAACTTCATCGTTTTGTTTCATTGGTAAACGTCAACATTCTATGCATCATATTTTCATGTACTGTCTTTTTTGCAACATTTTCATAATTTATGTATGAATAAAGATTTAATTTTCGAGGAATTTTAAAGATTTTTTTGGAATTTTTTAATTTACAATTGATTTTTTAACTGGAGAAAAAAAAAGGACTTGGGCTTTAACGTGCCCGAACCTGGCACGCGGGCTGGCACGGCCCAATACGGCCATCCCCTCCCTCGGTCGGAGCCTCAGGTGCTCTTTCTTGCAACCGGTAGTCACTGTCCTAGCAACATGGTAGGAAAAAGAACTGTGCTCCTACGACTCTAAAGGGGATTCACAATGGCTCGTATCCATGGATTTTTTCTACTTCAAGCAACCAAGACTTCCACATGATTTGATCTGATACGACGAAAACTTCTCGGTCCTAGCTTTGTTTTCCAATCAGCCACTCACGGATCAACGAGGCCGCAGGCACTCGGGCATCAGTGCGAAAGCGCCTTCTATTTTGATCACAACTCGGGGAAATGAAGTTAGAGGTCCTTCTGTCTGATGAAACTTGAATTGAGATTGGAATATAGGATGAATCAGTTTCTTAGTTACATGACAAGGATGATGCGAAATAGCCTTCAGTTGCTGATGCAAAGCATGGAGACATCATTCAAGGTTTCCCTAATGGCTTTCTCTAGCAAATCCCTCCAATCATCTTTTGTTCGACCTATCAGCCAGAGCAAAAAAAGGCTTGTGAGGAACTTTGGCAATGGAATCAGTGGAAGAACTCGTTCGGGTTTGAATTTTTTTTTTCTGACAAGCAAAATCTTTCCATATGACGTAAATTCCAAATAAAATAACTGCAAAGTTGAGATTTATTGGATAACTATCCGGATCACCGCAATGTGATTATCGAACATAAAGAAAATCACGAGCATTAACAAGCAAATATGGAATTGGATAGGCTAAAGTCCACTAGACCAACGCATTTCAAGATTTTGTGGGACCCATTGATTGTATTTCAAGAATTTGTGCGACGCAAACTAGGTCTCACTGAAAAAATGTGAATCCCATTAAGTTCCAAAATTATGATTGGCTTGGTCCAACACACACTCGTAGACTAAGTCTATTCATTTTATTCTCGTATGAAACAAATGTGGAATGACCGCTTGGAAACATGAATATCTCAAAAGCAGATTACTTACATCTTGGATTGCACATTGCCAATTGGAGCCAGCAGCGCATCATAATGTCCATAACTATGGTAGAGGACATTAATGGAGTTGTCAGTGCCATACTCTCGGCCATATTCAGCTATGATCTTCAGGCTACCCGAAAATCTTTCCTTCATAAAGACCGTAATGGGCATCCTAACAAGCGAAATATCGTATGACAGGCAGGAAAGTTATGAGCTCACTCGAATTGGGCAAAACCTTCATCCAAGACCAGTCGATTGCACTCCTGAAATCTAATTACTTCCTCAACTTTCAAAACTAAGTGCAAACCTTAAGAAGTCAGTAAACATGCGATGCATGCAATCTAAAAGGAAGGGAACTCACTGTAGGATGTGCGAGCACATAAGCAATTCAGGCTCTCCTCCCCATTTATGAGGCTGTCTCATCTCTGCTACATACGTGTCAAAATCGCTTTCGAGAAACCTGTGCTGGTACTTGATTAGTACAAAGACAGACAATCATGTTTGAAAGATAAAACGTGATCTGTCCAGTTTGACAAGTTCCGAGTATAGAGCCAAGCCAATAAAGGAAAAATCTCCGACCACATACCGTTCAATGTCTGCTCTCCTCTTAACAAATTCATCAGCAACCTGTCAAAATGATCAGTATTCTCTTTAAGAAAGTTATGGTAGAACTTATTGAGACGTCTTCCAAATATTGAAATCCATTTTACACAGCAACAACAAAGATACTCTGTAGACAACGACACGATTGCAAACTAACAAGAACAGCAAATGAGTGATCCGCGTGAATTTAGATAGTCGGCCATTGTATTAACTCTGGCTCATGGAGCTAGGAGATATAGCTGCACCACTGCAAGGGCGAGCTCAGTTGCACCATGTTTAAGTGATGCCTTATTTATAAGGCACATAACATGCCAAAATTATTAGGAAGCAGATGAGAATCAAGCTATTTCTAGAGACATGCTGAAAAGATCAGAGGATGTGATGGAATCAGAAAAGAAGCTGTCCTACTTTAGCTCTGAGCTCGTCAGCAAGTTGTTTTTGAAGGCTTTCACTTGGTGATTGCTTCCCAGTTCTTAGGTACGCACCATGAATCACAGAACGAAACAAACATCTACCATCTCCAGCTATGCCTGTCCCAATGAAACACATGCATGGCATGTCAAATCTTTTCCAAAATCAGATGTTATTTTTGTAGATGTTCAAACTCAATATAACAAACATATGCTGCTGATATTCATATCGCAAATTTTATGCAAGTACAGGTATAGTCCTGCAGATGCACAACACGGCGGACCGAGAATTATGGGTTGGTGATGACAGGTAAAATATACGTAAATTTTCGAGAGCGTCTTAATTCATCTTCCGAATGTCCATCTCATATGGCCCGCCCAAACCACTGAAAAAGAGGTCCGCAGTGGAGAAGAAGCAGGAGATGAATGATCAGTGCAAGGCATACTTTCATACATGAACAACTTTTCCCAATTTTTCCAGGGAGCCATCTCTTGAATTACCACGAAAACCAAAAGAAATTTACATGTAAACACGCGCACAAAAACAGAGACCTTGCCCAGGATCCATGCTAATGAACCAAAAATACTGGTGTAAAAGGAAAGCAAGAGCTCGAAACCGTGCCAAGGCCAATGGATATTTATACAAAACAACCATCCAATAAACTAAATCAAAAGGAAGAATCAAAGCGCAAGCAAGCATAAGCCCAACCCATGCATCAAGGAAAGCATCAAATTACTTTTCAAAACCATTAAAAAAAAGAACTTTTCAAGTCTTGAGCAGAGAAGTATTCCTAATCTTCTGATAGTTCAAGAAACAACCAATGCCAAAACGAGGCATCTCTCTCTCTCTTTCCAGCTTCAAACATTCAATGCATGCCGAAACAAAAACAAAAAAATGGCAGGAGAATGGACGAACAAAACAGGCACATACGAATCGTTCGAAATTGAGCCGGGTCGTTACCAAGCGAGTTTTCGGGTTTCTGCATCGTTTGGAACCAGACAATCCGCATTCAATCAAAGGGTCTTCCTAAAAGGAGACCCGGCACCTCGACTTCTCGAGAGGGAAGGAAAAAAAATGGAGAGCTCTTTCTACCTGTGAATGATTGAACGCGTGCGGCCTGGTTCCGGTAGCTGACTCTGCGAAGTTGACATGAGAGAACAAAATGATCGGAACCTTTCTCTCCTGGTGGGGAGCTTTGGCTGCGAAAAGTTGGCGATGGAAGAATCAAATTCGATGCTCATTCTTTCTTCGCGTAAGCAACAAGACGAGAGAGCGGGACGATCGCTGGAGGGTCTTTGTGACAGCGACGCGATGCTTGAACAACGGAGGAAATCCAGTTTCCGTCCGAAATTGAAAATCTGTTGGGCCCATTTCGAATCTCTTCGTCCGGATCCATCTGATCGAATGTCCATCTGCCGTTGGTCATACGAATTTCTTATGGAATCTCGCTTTAGCGCGAAGCCCACGTGATCTATGGCTCGAATAAACTCGATCTAGCAAATACTCGAGACATGTACGAAGCTTAAATGAAGTAACGATTATTATACGGTGGACTCACATACTTTTAGAAAATGTGAGAATCGCCCCCTCTATTAAAGAAATTTGAATGAAATTTTGTTTTCCCATCATAATTAAAAATCCATCAACCTCATTCATAAAAGTCTTTGCAGAGCTAATGTGATCTGGTTGGATCAATCGCAACTTCTGCGTGAAGCATGTCCGAGTCAATTGTCACACAGTGCATTTGATGTTAAAAACTAAAATAGACATGATTATAGGTTTGCCGGTCGGTCCATGGGCCTGCTTAGGCTCGTTCGAGCTCGTCCGGGTCGAACGGGCTCGAAAAGCAATTTTAAGCCGGCTCAGCGAGTCTATTTAGTTACAAAAGCAGTCCAACCCTACCCGACAACGATAAAATGGTACTTAACATTGTGGGGAAAATTATCAATTCGGTCCTCAACCTATTGCATTTGTGTCAATTCAGTCCTAAACCTTTCAATTTGGCCAATTCAGTCCTAAACCTTTTGCAAACCAGCCAATTCAGTCCTTTTGGTCGGCCGGCGCTGACGTGGCCGCCGGCCGGCTGACGTGGCGCCGGCCGAGGTCCACATGGCAATATTTTAAATATTTTTTATTATTATTTTCGAATTTTTTTTTTCTTTTCCTTCTCCCCCCTGGCCTGTCCGGCCAAGGAGGAGGCTCGCCGGCGAGGGCGGAGCTCACCCAACCAAGGCGAGCTCCGCCTCATCGGAGCTGGGCGAGCTCGCCCAGCGGCGGCGAGGGCTCGCCCAGCCATGGTGAGCTGGGGCCCTCGCCCCGCCGCTGGGCGAGCCTCGCCCAACTCCGGCGAGGCAAATCTCGCCCAGCCATGGCGAGCTGGGCGAGCGGCGAGGGCCCAGCTCGCCATGGATGGGCGAGCTCTGTCCTCGCCTAGATCTGGCGAGGCGGAGCTCACCATGGCCGGGTGAGCTCCGCCCTCGCTCGAGCCGGGCGAGGCGGAGCTCGCCATGGCGTGGCGAGGCTCGCCGGCGGCGGCGGCGACGAGGCGGAGCTCGCCTTGGTTGGGCGAGCTCCGCCCCTCGCCCGGCGGCGAGGCCCGGCTCACCTCGCCGGAGCCGGGCCCTCGCGGCGAGCCTCCCCCCTGGTCGGATAGGCCAGGGGGGAGAAGGAAAAGAAAAGAAAAAAATTCGAAAATAATAATAAAAAATATTAAAATATTGCCACGTGGACTCCGGCCGGCGCCACGTTAGCCGGCCGGCGGCCACGTTAGCGCCGGTCGGCCAAAAGGACTGAATTGGCTGGTTTGCAAAAGGTTTAGGACTGAATTGGCCAAATTGAAAAGTTCAGGATTGAATTGGCACAAATGCAATAGGTTGAGGACTGAATTGGTAATTTTCCCTAACATTGTGTATGGGCAGAATTAGGGCACAAGTTTGTGAAAAAGACATTTTCTTGGGACTTAACTTCAAGTGGTGCAGCGTATGAAATGAGCAAAGAACCTCAAAACTTTTCAGGCACAAGATTCGTTGTCTCCTTTTGAGGTTTTGATGACTCGTATATCTCGCGTTGCTTAAATTAGCTCCCATGCTAATGGAGCTCCACATGAAGAGCAGTAAGATGCGAACAACCATCACAAGCGCTTGTCATTTGCTCTTATCGATTCTAAAGAGACATAATACGACACATGCATACAGTTCCTCTGGCGGGCGAAACCTTACGAGAGAATTAAAGTGGACGAAATCGTGGACGGGGTGAGGCGTGATGACGAGCTCGTCGGACGGAGGCAATCGGACGGAGGCCCAGAAGTTGCCGAGATTGAGAGAGATGGTGCGGGCATAGTAGATGTTGCTAGGGTTCCCTAATAGATCGATGCAAGTGCAGACCTTGTGCTCGATTGCTACATCGGAAACAACCTGGAATTTGGCGCATTGGCATGATCGTGCGTGCGTGAGAGAGAGAGAGAGATAGGAGTCAGCTAATGAATTGTAGCTACCGATGGAGCTCCAAAGGTAGAGGGGGCTCGAGACCTAGTAGCTGTGACCGATGGGGCTCCTGGGGGAGTCAACATGCTCGAGGCAGATCTGAGTAGTAGTTACGACCGGGGTCTTTGGGTGACGCGGAGGTGGTGGGACGTGCCAGATAAAGAAAGAGAGGATGTGTCTCTGTTGTTCTTCTCCAAGAGAGAATGTTAAAAACCTTAGAAAATTGAAAAGAGGAGAGAGTTTTAAGCGAGAGTTTAAATATGAGCATTTATTGTTGCTTGTGCTTAGTCCTTTTTCGCCGAGGAGATAGGGAAAGGAAGGTTTTTGTTTTTATTATTTTCTAGCTAATTCATGTCAGAAGACACGTCTCGCCTTTTGATTAGAGTTAACCAGGCTCACGGACGCCACGTGGACGGGTGACGTGGTGATTACTAACCTCCCAATATTTTCTCCAAACAGACGAAGTACATTTTACTTAATGGGCTCTCAAAATCTGGTGCATTGAAACTAGCCCATCGTCTTTCGACAAAAAAAAAAAAACTAGCCCATTGTGTTTTTCTCCACAATAGTTGTTGTCTTGCTACAGCCCAAGTTCAAAAGCCCAGCCCAGCCCAGCCACAGCCACAGCCACAGGACGTTTCTTCTTGCTGGCGCTCGCGTCGAGGTTTCGAGGCGATCGACTTCCTTCTCCTCGGCCGTCTCTCTCTCTACTCCGCAGCTCTCGATCGATGGCAACAGAAGATTCCCAGGCGCAAATCGACGAGTGCCGCGAGCATAATCAAGATTGACGACGCTAATTGGGCGTACGGTTTTTCTCCCCCTCCCGTCTTCGTCCGCGCCGATTCGTTTGGAACGCCCGATCCAGATCGCAGGTCGCCGGCGATTCGAGCGTCTCCCGGGCAACCCTGAATTCAGATTGCGGTACATTCTCGGTGACATCTTACGTCGCTTTTAGACAGTCTGGGCTTGTGAACAACGGTGCTGAGCATGTGTAGATCTTGTGATTTGCAGATTGAGGAAAGCGGAGAGCTGCGAGATACACCGTCGGTGATATTGACATGGTAACGTGAACTCGAGCCTCTGAATTTCGGAATGATTAGCATTCATACATATGATTTTGCGATTAACAAGCTTGTGTTGGTCTTTTGTCCAGTCGGCACTGTTCAATTTCCATTCTTTTCTCACGGTAGTGCTGCTGGTAATATGTACGTGTACTTATGTGAAGATGCACTTTCCGGCCATTCTGGAGCAGAGGACTGGGTATGTTCTTTGAATCATTCACCACCAACTACGGTTGAGCTGATCGTGATTGTCTATCGGATATGTTTTGGTAGTTTTGTGTTGGAGTAGAAGTATACTAGGCGCGGCAAATGTTTACCTCCGCATTTGCAATATGAAGTAGTTCGCTAGAAAGCAGTAAGTATCATTGTGATTTGGGTTTCACGAAAAGCATCTTCCCGCCGTACCTGCTAGCTCTGTAAGAGAAGTAGAAAAACAACCCTTTACTTTGCTGTTTGCTTTACTAATGTCACTCTTGATACGAGTGATCATTGGACTTGAGGTGCCTGAACTGAATTTTTCCCTTAACTATTGAACCTTGATTTATTCCGATTGGACTGCTCTAAGTTTGCCCCCCAAAAATCAGTTTTTTGACCTGGTTGTGTCGGCAAATGCCACATCTATTGCAAACATATGAAACCAACGGTGTTTTGATGTCTGACTTTAAGTTTGGGGCATTGATGTAGATAGAAGACAGAAAATCGAGAAACAATAGTTAGAATGAAGAAGGGCTGCATCCGTACTCAGTAAATGCTCACTGCATCATCCTTGAAATTTGCACGAGAAGAGTTCTAAACAGAGTCTTTGTTTGGCCGTAGAGAAATTTTATAGTCCTTTTTACTTACATTTTATTGAAATTCTTTGACTTGTTCAAATATTCACGTCATTGTTTGACAACGATCTCCTTCAATGACTGATACTGAACCTCTCGATAAATAAACATTTTGGCATGTATTAAGATGAAGGTTTGTGGAAATTCGGTAATACAACACAAAGGAGGTAAGCTTATGGCCTATTAGCCTTGCCTTTGGGATCCCTGTTTAATGGCCACTCTTTACCATAGTTTACATCCAGTATATAGCACATTTATTAGTCTAGTTCCTTATGATCTTGCTGCAAACATTGCAGGTTTCGTGGTTTCTTTTGGAAGGCAGCTAGAATAGGTATGCAACCCTGTCCCTGCTGCAGCGTGTGTAATGTCGATGTCATGGGCCTTTGAGTGTCCTCTAAAGTTTTTCCTGGTACATCATTTGTCTGGATAGCTTAGCTTAAAATTGTTATTTTACCATAGTCAATCTTGATTTCTGCTTCATGCTACAATATAGTCCAAGCAACGAAATTAAGGCTCCGTTTGTTTTGCGGAAAATGTGACATTTCTAGAAAATGTTTTCCGGGGCAAGGAAAATAACTCTATTTTCCGGTGTTTGGCTGAGACTTAATAATGAACTGGAAAATATTTTCCGTCGTTTGGTAAGGAAAATCTCATTTGGTCGGAAATTGTTGACGTAGACACCGGCCGTCCTAGTCATATTTTGGAAAATGATTTCCGATTTTTTAAAGAAGAAATCATTTTCCTGAATTTAAGCTTTGGTAGGAAAACTTTTTCCATTGACTAGGAAAACATTTTTGTTGACTTATTTTCCTAAGTGAACCAAACACCGGAAAATGAGGAAAATGTTTTCCGCGAAACAAACGAAACCTAGGCTATCAATCAATATCTTGTATTTCCAATTAGCAAACTGCCTTATTTATACGGTGCTTAAATAGAAGGTGGATTTCATTTGATGTGATCGGGTATTCCACGTCAAGATCCTTTTCCTTGTATAATTGAAGAAATGAGTTGAATTTGGTTCTATTTCTTTGTTTGACTCCTGCATGAAGTTCTTTAGCATTCTGGTTTCCCATTGAAGCTTGCATATTTATTTCTGGAAATCATTTGGGGGAATGAATGATTTGTTCTTTCCTCCACCTGCTATGCATCTCTTTGGCTGATGATCTTTTCCGTGTCTTTGGAATAGGTGAGCGTCTTAGTCCTTGGGTGGCCATCGGATGTTTTTCAATGGGCGTGTCCATTATATTCTTCTAAGCAAGACATGCTTGTAAGCTTCATGTTTTCTTAACAGTTATGTATGCAATGTGAAAAAAATAGTGTGTTGTTTTAAGATACACGCAATCATTCACTGTCGCAGGGGCAAGTTTTATGCATTTTTTGAACTGGATGGTCTTCTAGATTAGGCTCACTTGCTTCTTTTATACACCGAGAGAGAGAGAGAGAGAGAGAGAGAGAGAGAGAGAGAGAGAGAGAGGGGGGGGGGGGGGGGGGGGGGGGGGGGGGGGGGGGGGGGGGGGGGGGGGGGGGGGGGGGGGGGGGGGGGGGGGGGGGGGGGGGGAGACGGAGGGAGAAAAAAAAAGAGAGAGAGAGAGAGCTTCTTTTAGAGAGAGAGAGAGAGAGAGAGAGAGAGAGAGAGAGAGAGAGAGAGAGAGAGAGAGAGAGATTTGTGGGTTTAAATACCAACAACACAACAACACTGTTCACTCCTCGATTCTGTGAGAGAAATACGGAGTGCGATCTCATGTATTATTTTTACATCTTGATGCATGTAGTATGTACCTGGTTTGCTAGCGTCAAAGTTTGGATGATGAGGGAAAAAAAGGGTTGGATTAGGATGAAATCAGGATCTTGGGGTCCTTGAAGCCAACAGGGACACAAGCAAGAACGTGAACTGCTAGTTTGCTCTTGAATCTTCTCAAGACTAAACCTTTCCCTCCTCCCCAGCTAAATACTGAGAGGATGATTTTCTTCATTGGTTTCTTCTTGTTGCTCTGAGCTGGTACGTTGACTGTCTCATCGCCATTTCCTTGGTCTTCTCCTCCCAAGTGGAGAGGATAACTCCTCAAAAACGCTCTCCTAATATTGTAGTCTTCGTGGCGAAAACTCCTCGATCTTGCCTCATTTTCATCTAAGCCATTGCAATCCATGCCTGAGCATTCTGTGTGAAGTTGCTGAGCAGAACTCAAAGTTTTATAGTCCATAGATAGTGTGATGAGGTTGTCAGTTATTAATGAAAGTACTGGATAATCCCACAAGATACGAGAGCGATCAAGACTGAATAATTTATTTGCTGAAAGCTATTGTGAACTCTTGTATTTGGTTTATTCACAATTTTCCACAAGGATATACTGGCATGTACTGCGTAATTCGTCCATATGAGGGAGACAGATAGGTAAATGCGTTTTTAAATGCTTGTTTAGAGTTGATCTTTTCCATATGTCAGTGCAACTGTTGAGTCTGAACACGATGCTCTACATTTATTCTTTTGTTTTCTAGTGTCGAATACATGGGCAATCTGTCTGGAAGAGGAGTTGGTATTGTCGCCAGGGTTGACAATCCTCCAGATCGAATGGGAAATTCCTACTTGGTTAGGGAGCAACATTCTCTACAATTCCGATTTCTGTTGGTTCAGGTCTCAATCTTTGCTTGGAAAACTAGGAATATTACTCTTGAAATTGACATTTTCTGTCATATTTCGAATTGAAAATGACCGCGATCCTTCCTATGCTTGGCCTAAATTATATAGGCAATCCCCCTTATTTAAAATCACCTCCATTTTTTGTGCCTTCAGGATCAGTATTTTGTCCTCCATCCCCTATTTTGTATCTCTGCTTTTGAAGGTTTCCTATCTACAGAAACTTCGGCCATCTTTGTTTGGCATATGGGTTGGGACGAGAGCATTCTTGTCTTCTCTAGCTCTGTTCTTATTCTCGCTTTTCTTCATTCGGCCAATTCTTCGTATTCTCGATTGTTTGGTGTGTAAAGATAGAGGAAACGTTATTTTATGATCCCTATGATATCAATATAGAGAACTACGAGTACAAGACAAAATCAGCAGCTTGCCGTCGAGGGCCATTGCTCACCCTGGAGGCATCACGTCAAATTTTTAGAAGTCAGATGCCTGAGAAGCTAATCCACAGGTAAGGCACGTTGAAAATGATCTCGAATGGTGTCTATGTTATCGCTCGTCTATAACGAAATGGTGATTTTTTTGTCTTCTTATGTTTTTTGTTTTGTCTAGTTATAAGAATAAAGAATATCCAATGAAGGTTGCCCAAATTTACGAGGGATAACCGCAGGAAAGACCTTAAGATCACTAGCCAAACAAATGATAAAAGCTTGTAGTGGGGTTTTTGCAGATTATTGTGTGAGGATTGCTACGGGGAACAGTACGATAAAGATGGGAGGAAATTGGGTGAGGGGAGAAATTTTTAAAAAAATAATGAAGACCCGATGAAACTAATTCGCAAGACAGAGTTGATATTAGGTTAGAACTTTTTTGGCGAATAATTTACGTCTTAGCAGTAACGTGAACCGTAGGGCAAAAAGCAAGGCAAACCATTTGCCATAGCCTGTGGCAAAAGCATTAGAATCCCCTCCAATTGGAAAAACATGATCCATATCATGGCTCATTGAAGTTAGTTCAATGTGAATGTACATCTTACCAGAAGTGGTCATTTCTTTGTGGATAGGATCCATGGAGAAACATTATTAATGGAGGCCGTATCGAATTAAGGGCGTATATGAAGCAGCTGATGCAGCACCTTTGGTCGAAATCACCTTTTTTCATCGACGGTATATCTAGTTAAACGTCCATGATTTTCTATTATAGGTAACAACCGGAGGACGTTGGTCGCTTTGCAAGTTTGCTATGAGAATCGAAGATTGCTTGGACCGAATTGAATTTAGTTGAGTGAGATGATGAAAGGTTGCATAGTTAGGCGCGGTAGATATAGACGAAGTCTTTGTTGAATTCGAAAGCAATGTGAATGGCGCATGCAAGATGCATGATTTAACTTCAAGCGGACATGTTTTTCCGAGGCATGTTGGGGGCTGCGACAAAGTGAGTGGCGCTAAGAATGTAGCAGAACACAACCGATAGGCACAACCGTCGTCTTCAGTTTTTCGTGAATTCACGTGCAACATTTTAATGTGGGTCTCTTTTCTTCTGGCGAGTTACCAGATTGTTATAAAACTAGAAGCATGTTGCCATATATGTAGAGCCTCGACCAAAGGAATGGGCCGAACAACTGAGGCTTTGTTTTAGATGGGATAGATCCTTTGTTCAGAGTCGCACAAGTATCCCAGATTGAGCAACCTTGTAGCAATTGAGTGAATTTATATGAGCGAGGTGGATATCCATGGACATGGCAATTTACATGGAATTGTGTGACTCTGAATTGGCAAAAAAAAATTGTGTGACTAGTGCAAAAGTGCAATAGGTTTAGGACTCAACTAGTAATCAGTCCTAACCTTTCGTTTCAAATGGAATTGTGTGACTCTGAATTGGTAAAAGTGCAATAGGTTCAGAGTCACAAAAATATTTGTGGACATGGCAATTTACATGAATTTTTTTTTTTTCAGATTAGTTGAGCCGGAGATTTGGATATTTCATGTTATTCAGTAAAACAACATTTATATGAATGAAATTCATCCTTGGTGTTTACTTTTGACACGAAAAATAGCATTCTTGAAGGGTCTGACTTGTCGTTCCAATCTCCACGAGCCACCCATGACTAGTTCTACAGCCATTGTTCCCTTCGATAAGCATAAAGAAATTGTCTACCGAGGAGAAAAATGTATTTCAATGATTTGATGAAAATTGAGAATTACAACCTTGAAAACACGTGGAGTATATAATTTTAAGCGTGGCATACAGTGAATCGTGTTTTCTATTGAAATATAATATATATAATTCATTAGAATGAGTGGTCACATTTATCAAAATATGCTCCTTTTTTTTTTAAATTTGGTTAACAAGTGCTCTCTAGGTCACTCATCAAAAACTTATACGAAGAAAGATTGTCATTTCTGATGCATCGTTTGTCTCGTACGATCAGCAAATCAGTGCATTAGACCCTTCTCTTTTTGGTTTTTGATTAAACCTAGAATGAAAACAATTACCAAAGGATAGCTTCATAGCATGAGGATTCCTTGGCCCGAGTAGATTAGCTTCTGCCTATGATCTTTTTGCAAGCCTCCAGACTTAGCTTTCCATCTTTTTTATTTTTCTTGTTAGACCAAGATGGTGATGTTACCATCTCGTTGTCCCGACTCAAGCCATAAGAATAACGACAGTGATATAAAGTCGATCTACTAAATTGATTTATAAGACGAGAGGTAATATACTTCTAATATATTATCTATCCGACATTTGACACATCGCATTACAAAATCAGAATTTGGAAAGCACGCCTTGTGCTCCTGAGATTACTTAAACCAGAAAGTAGTCAATTCCAAGGGATCGTCCATAAGTTGCATCGCTCCCTGGTTCATGTCCAAGAAACTTCATGGAAGTTGCCTGATGGTGGTCTGGTTTTATGGGGTTACTTGGCGATGCTGATGATGGTGACTGGTGAAGGGGACGCCGCGGCATGGGTGGCAATGTTGCGACGGATGGTGGTCTGAGCGTTGCAAATGACTAACGCGAGTAACGAAAGTATTGATTATCGAACGTTGTTCGGATCACTGACCCTTTTTTGCGGAATTTACAGGACATGCACAATTCGTGTAGAAAGAAATTAGTCTAAATTATATCATATAAATGAATGTGTGATTATCTAATGTATGTAATCATTTATAGTATATCAAAGTTGTTGGCTCGGATTTATGAAGGACATGCCCTTTTCAATACGGAGGCCATAATAACTGTGCACTATGCTTCTATCAAAAAAAAAAATTTGCGTACTATGCTAGTTTTCATTGCTTCACGAAAGTGAGCGAACGGAGCAGATATTATATAAACTCTATATATACTCATCAATATGAAGAAATAATTACATGATTGTTTATTCAATATATATTCTAATTTTTTGATAATTTAACTATATAAAAAGGCAATTATTAAGCACCCGGTCACAATCTGACATCAAATTCAAAGCCTCCGTCTTTAGTTCCTTCTATCTATTTTTTTAAATATATATTTTTTGTTTTATTTTTTGAGATATATCGGTAGATAATGGGAGGAATAGTTCAGGGAATGAATGCGAGATAGAGACGGGGAGCAGATGGCTGGAGAAGTCAAGAAAAAGACTGACAATTCAAGTCCCAGGGTCGATCCCGATTGGTCTGGCTTTCGCTATTCCTGTTCGTTTTGCGACTCCAAGAGAGAAAGGCGAAAAATCCGCATTAAATGAGACGCTCGATTTGGTGCGCGCCACTCGTATTAATTTTGACTTCACGACCTTCCCACATTTCTTTGAGATAATCATGAAAGGAAGATTTAATTCTAAGTTAATATATTTTATTGAGAAATGAAACGATTCTTATGAGATATAAGTTGATAAATATGATGTGTTTACAGAATATTGCAGACACCGGTTCGCTTGAAATATCGAAAGATTATTTACACACAATAGGTGCGTTCACGGCTTTCGCGACCGATGCAAAAAATAAATAAAATAAAAATCCCTAATGGCAAAATTCAGAGTTGTAATCATGCCATACGTCACGAAAGTTATTTTGAGCTACTCTTACTTTTTATTTTTTATTCAAAATCCAAATCTCACGACTCGCGTACTTTGTTTTTTTTTTTGTTGAATTCGAAACCCTCGGAACTTTCACGGTACCGAGATGACGACTTGCGAGTTTGCTAGTTATAAGCAATTTCTTCAATAACTTTTTTGAAATCCAAATGACAATGAATGTTTTAACGAAAAGGCGAAAAGGGTCGACCTTTCGCTTTTACTAGGATACAAGCAAACCAACCCTAAATCTACATGAACCAGGAATCAGCATTGCATTCAATGTGTTTCTGATCATAGGCCAGCACAACCAACAGATGTGGATGCTTCATCTTCTTTCTACTCGGAGATGGACATGATCTAATTTTTTATTTTCCTAAATTTCGATGTTTCTCTTTTCTTGTTCTTTTTTTGGCCTTTTCTCGAGGAGGGCATAGGAAGGCGGGAAGAAAACGCCAATCAAAAAGATTACGCCCCCGCTGCGCAGCCCACTTCCGTATGATATTTGTCTATGCCGACGCCAAGTATGGTCTCCGCGTAGAGACAATGGCGGAAATGACCAACGAGAACAGAAGACCTCTTTTATCTTTTCTTGTCATTTTTCGGACAATGACAAAAGAAGAATGAAAGGAGGACTTTGTTCTCACTCGCTCCGCACCGTTTGCATCGATACGTCGTAACCTAAGATCGATTTTATACGAAAAATTAAAGTTAATGCCCGGATAATAATTGCAAAATCGACAATACGAACACGGGCTCTCACGTGCAAATCGGAATAGGAGAGTTGGCACGCGAAATTTGACTAACAGGGTGGACGCACATACGAAAGGAACCGAAGCTGACTTTGACACCGTGTTAGAAAGTCCAACTCATATGCATATAAAGAGCATATTAACCTCATATTGTCTCTCTATTTTGGTATAAGCTAAGCTTACTCATTTCATACCGTAGTACAGCTGCTCATCCCGTTTTCTCGAGGCTCGAAGTTTAACTCTAGATTGGCACGTTCATGTTTCTTCGTGGTGCCATTTCGAGAGCACATACGCACTTGCTAGCCAGATAGACACTAGAAGAGCTCTGAATTCCCATATGTAGTTGCCATGACATGTCGCGATACGAGCATTCTCCCGTCGTCATGTATTAAGCGCGAGATCGCCTATTCCGAGGACCTTGAGTAATTTCGAGATTTTGGAAATATCCCATCTAATAATGATTTATGGTCAGATGTAGCCGCTAAAGTATACGGACTTTTCAGGAAAATAATTGACGTGGCGTGATTAGTTTCACACACTACTTTTTTTTTTGTCGGGGTCGAAATTCACATACTACTTTTAGCAATGCATTTATGTGGAAAACATTATTTAAAGTGGCTGTGGTCCACGGCAGGCCCTGCCCACAGCACATTACTTCGCTTTCAGGACCGATCATCTTCCTCCCCTCTGCCAGACCTTCTGTTGAGTTTGAGTGGGCAGTGGCTTTTACCTCCTTCAAGCATAAAGCCAAAACCATCAAATCATTGCCCTCCAGAAAAGAAAAACAAAGAAAAATCCAAATCTTAACTTCCCTTCTCTCTCTCTCTCTCCATAGCAGTCTCTTCAGAAAGATCAACTGAACTTCGGGCCCTTGAGCTTTGCTGCTGCAATGGAGGTGGTATGAGGGGGAAGATAAGCCGGAGACAGAGCCAGAGCCAGAGCCAGAGCCAGACAGACCCGTCATGGGTAATTGCGTCACTGTTCCCAGGAATCAGAACCCCGCCGCCATGAAGCTCGATCTGTCCGTGGCCCCCAAGACCGACGGCGTCCCGGTTCAGGAAGCGGGTGCCGAAGCCCGGAATTCGGTTGGCGAAGCCGGTCCGAAGCCGCAACCCACGCCTGTGCCGAGCTTCCGCGAGCTCGGTATGGTTTTTTGTACGAGCTGTTTCGTTTTTTCACTCGTGTTCATGATCAGATGGTACCCTTTATGACTTGTTTCGACTTTGCATAATCTTCCTTTTTCCTTTTTGGCTTTTCTGCGACTGTCTGTACGGTGAGATTGGATAGAAGCAGCCAATTCCTCTGTGGGTACAAATTTTGAGGTTTATGGGTGTGGTGTGGGGCTCGTGTCTGTTTTTCCAATTACTTAACAACGTTGCCAACTTGCTACATTTTGGCTACTCTCCTTTCGTAGTTGAGTATGTATTGCGCTTTTTGTAACCGACGGCTTTCTCAATTGGTTATGTTCAGATGTAATTTAGATTCTTTGCTCCGTACTAAAATGCAGTTGGATCGAGAATTGCAATATAGTTCCAGGGTGCTTTTGGGTTCTCGATGCTCAGTGTTATGCTGTTGTTGGCTGGCTATTGAAGCTTGATTGCTTAAACCGTAAAGTGTCCAACGTAGGTACCAAGGAGGAGATGTTCTTTGAATCTCAAGGCTGGTGGGAATCTGACTGTGAAGATTATTTCAGCGTCTGCGATGGTAATCTTATATCCTGCGGCCGCTCGCGCTTACAGCTGATTCACGCAATGTCCATGTGTTTGTTGCATATAAAAGGGTTATAACTTTTGTGACCTGAATACATTTTACTTGTGTAGATGGAACCCCGTCTCGTGGCAACACTCCGATCCACCCCAGAAGCTCTTTTGGAAATGTGCCGGTGAATAAATCTCTTCAGGCGGATGGAGCGCTTAATTCCGTGCCGCCCCCGCCGGCTGAACCCAAGAAGCTGCTCTTTGAGCTTTTCCAGGAAAGTTTTAATGCGGATGCTGTTCATGAAGATCAGAGTTTGCAGGTAAGGTTGAATGCCAAGTCAAGTGATACCACATTCCCTACCGAGTCCCCAATGAAAAGCCCATTCAGTCTTGGGAGGAACTCTGCCTACAGCAGCGAGGCAACCCCGAACCGATCTTCGAAAACAGCGAAGGTGAAATCCGGACCATCTTCCCAGTGCTGCCTACCGAATTTGGTACGAAACCTGAGTTTTGGCGAGAGGAAGAAGAGGATGAGCCCCAGCTATGGAGGTGGAAGCACCCCGAAGCCTCAACAGGTCGATAGTACACTTGCATAGCATTGCTATGATTGAGTTAACTGTAAAAAGCTTCCAAATGTCTAGTCTTTTAGACTTTTAAGGCATACTTCTATAGGGATACTCGGTGTGTAACTACTTGGCAAACTCCTGTGCATTTTTTGAGTGATGGCTCCTGGAATTTCCCATAGTATCATTTCTTAGAATTTGCTGGTAATCAGATGGTAACTATGCATTACACGCCTCTTTACTGCACATAAGTTTTATATCACAAGGCAAGCTTGTGTATGAGCCTGTGAGGTATTACCCATGTAATTTTGTTGTTGGAGTGG
This sequence comes from Syzygium oleosum, assembly GCF_021117445.2. Lineage (NCBI taxonomy): Eukaryota > Viridiplantae > Streptophyta > Magnoliopsida > Myrtales > Myrtaceae > Syzygium > Syzygium oleosum. The sequence goes on from NW_026607487.1 coordinate 18,534,933, forward strand.
ATATCCTGGACAGTAATCAGAATGAGGGGACATTCTTTTTGCAGTCGCAGATATTCCCTTCAAAGCCGAAGATAAACTATTTTTGGCTGCATTTAGGCTGCTAGGATATTTCATATATGTAGTTTCTACCTGTAGGTCACTGCATGAGGTCGAAATTTTGTGGAGGAAATGCTAGATTCGGTCGCAGCTGGAGTTCGAGTGCAAATGTTTAAAATCTATAACTAGCCTGAAGACCTCAGCCACACATGGCTGATAGATAATGGGTTGCTATTCACTGTAGAGGCCTTTTTCTGTCTTGGAAATAGGTGCGGGTCAATCTAGCGAATCTCTACATTGAATGAAAATGATTTACTCTATGTTGTGTGCTGTAGGATGGGGTAAAGGGCAGGGGTTTTACAGAAGTTAATACTATTAGCCGAAGCTTATAACGACCATATCCATTAATATAAGCAGAACTTGACTCAAATGAAGTATCTTGCTCGTCTCTTCTCAGTGAAACATCAGGTTCTGTTCTCCATATTCCTCCGCTAACGAGCTGTGTTCAGTTGGATGACCAAATAGAGCTTGTCCTTCATTTTATCAATGAAATTGAAATAAGCTCGTCTCCAGGACGTTTTTATCACCAGTGTGCTGCAAACAGACCAGAATCCCACCAAAAATCCTAGTATGATGCTTATGCAGAACCATATTTGATCATCTATCTTATTTCCTTCATCTTTGCCGTCGTCATCTTGTCCGTTCCACCCTGTCGGAATTGAGCAATCTCGTGACAACGGAAACATGCAGAGGCCTGGATTTCCCTCAAAGCTGCGTGTTTTGAACGTTTGCAACTGGCTGTGTCCGGGAATTTTTCCATACAAGTTGTTGTACGACAAAGTTCAAACTCCTCAATGACGTCAAGTATGACATGCTAGGAGGAATTTGGCCTGAAAGGTGGTTGAATGAGAGGTCGAGAGTTTCCAACTGTTTCAACCCCGATATGTTGCCCGGTATGCTTCCCGTCAGTTGGTTGTTCGACAAGATCAGTGCCCTCAAGGTAGAGAGATTTGATATCTCTGGAGGAATTTCACCTGAGAGGTTATTTATCAAAAGGTCTATCATGTTCACCGGCGGAACCAATTCGTTATACTCCATCGACCTTCCATTCATGTTTAACTCGATGCTTCCCCGGAGTAAAAACTACGGAATTCCGGGGGTAACTTGTAGTAAGGCCCTGAAGATTTCATCCCTGCCATATTGCCAAGACATCTGGGAATCACTCCGAACAAGTCGTTATTGGCAAGGTCCAAGACATGCAGCTTCAGAGAGTTGCACAGTTGTTCAGGAATTCTTCCGCTGAAACTATTGGACCAGAGGATCAATTCCGATAAGGAATTGAGGCTTTCTTCAGTCCACTGCGGTATTATCCCGTGAAGTCTGTTTTTCCCTAGATCGAGTGTGTACAGGCGAGTGCAGTTTAACGAGCAAGAGTGTAACTCTCCAGAAATACTGTTGGTGCTCAGCTTTAGCCATTCAAGGGAAGGTAGTAACGAGCACATCTGGCAGGGAATGTGACCGGAGAAATTGTTCTTGGAAAGATCCAAGATCTTCAGTTTCGGCATAACAGTCCACCCAGCGTAAATATCTCCAGAGAGAGCATTGTTCGATAAATCAAGATAGACCAGATTCTTCAGCCTGCTCACTGAAGAAGGTAGGTCCCCGGAGAGTGAGTTGTTTAACACATCCAGGTACTTCAAGGCCGACATGCGGCGGTTGACGTTTGCTGGGACAGGTCCTGAAAGCAAGTAGTCTTTTAAAGAGAGTTGATTCACATTCGACCAGAGGGGAAATGAACCCTCCAACCGGTTGGAAGCTAAGTTGACTATAGCTTGAGAACCGAAATCCAAGAATCTGGGAAGCTTCCCCACCATTTGATTTTCGGAAAGATTTACCGTCCGAAGTTGTTGAGACATTTCCCATAGCCAATCGCGCATTGTATCTGAAATCGCAGCTCCTGAAAGGGTCATGCTCGACAGTTTCTTCTGATTCTTCAGCCATTTGGGAAATTCCAGGCCCAACTGGCAATTCTTCATCTGGATGGAACTTGGATTGAAAACGGGAACCCAACCATGGGTGAATCCGAACATCAGCGAACTAGCCCGATAAGATGATATAGGTCGAGATTTTCCAACTCTTTTAGATTCCGGAGATGACTTCCCATAGAAAGACCTTCCCAAGAATTGGAATAAAGACCCAAAGTGGTCAGCTTCGACAGTTGTCCTATGCTCTCTGGTATGGTACCATTCATCTTGTTGAAGGACAAGTTCAGCTCAACCAATCGTGACAGATTTCTTAGAGAACTCGGGACCGGTCCCAGAAGGAATTAGGAGAGTTGAAGAACTTTCAAATATCTGTGCAATCCCAAAGAGTCGGGCAACAAACCTTTGAACTTGTTGGCACTCAAATCTAGCTCCTCTAAGCTGATATTCTTGCATCCGGACAAGCCCACATCAAGCTCCCTTATGTTTCCTGTCGAGTTATTAAAGGACAAGTCCATCTTCCGCAGTTTGCACAGCACACCCTCTGCAACAGCAGGAATGGAGCCCTTGAGTTCAGAACCAGTGAGTGTGAGCTCAAGAAGAGTTGTGATGTTGAAAACCCACTGAGGCATTGTGGAGTTGAAGTTGTTAAAAGAGAGATCAAGAACCAAAAGCGATGGGAAGTTCACAAATGATAGAGATTCAGGGAACTGAGAAAACTGACATCCCACCAAGTGCCACTCCATTAGAGAAGGAAGCATGCTGACCTTCTCTGGCCAATGAGCAGATCCCTTCCTGAGATTGACACCTCCCAAGTTAAGGTAATTCAAAGAAGATAGACTGGAAAGCCAATTTAAATCCGAAACCCGGAGATCTTGACTGGAATATGGGTCAACAGTGAGGTCAAGATAGTGCAAGTTTGAGAGATTCCCTAATTGGGGAGGGAGTAATCCACCAAATGATGCCTGGGAGAGATCAAAATAGGTCAACCTCTTGAGAGAGCCTATGAAACTGGGAATGGGGCTGCCTTGGAAATTGTTGTGGCTCAGATCCAAGTAAGTCAAGTACTTCAAATCAAGCAAGGAAGGACTCACTTGGCCACTCAGACACATTGGCTTGTAACCTTTAGTACAGATTCAGCATCACCTACCATTTCACATATGTCAGGGCTTCTAAGATCCAACTTCACGACACGGCCGTGTGGTTGTCACAGCTCACCCCGACCCATCCGCAGCAATCTTGGCTGGTCCAGGAAGAGAGTCAATTTGAAGGGTCTTTGAGACCGGCTTTGAGTCTCAACAGGGCTTGTCTTTCCTTGACAGGGCAATTGGTGGTGTTGGAGTTTATTCCATTGGCTTCAAGAGCATGAAGCTGTGAAAACTAGGGAAGGGACAGAAGTGGAAGAAGTAGAAAGAAAGCTTTCACAACGACCATCTTCACTCAACAAAATCTAACAACGATAACACCTGTGTAGGGACTTTTATGTGTAACCTAGAAACGAAATCTTTACGCTTATTGGTCTTTGGAGTATTTTCCATGCAAGGGACTAGACTAGTAAGGGCTGTACATTAGCATTAACATTACTTAACCATTTTAGTAATCTCCTCCATTAATTTCTAATGATATTCCTGGTCAAACCAGGCTAGCAGTTAGCACTTGGAAGGCAGAAATTCCAGTCTCTTTTTTTCTTTTTAACCAATGACACGAGTTCTGAACTTACCGGCTCTAACTCATTAGTCATTAGTCAGGGTGCAGCAAACAGTCTTGTCCATGCACATTGAGTAAGACCCGCAGAGCTTTCAATAGTATCATATGAACATGGATCACATCGTGTTCAAATAAAATTTTGTTTTATTCGGTTGATTTCTTTTCATTGAGAAAGTCAAGAAGTACACCATCGGTCACCTCTCTCGTGATAGATTTGTCATTATCTAATTATCTAATTACGTATAGGGCGCATGTTGTCAGAAATTAGTATAAGAACACTAAGAGTGTCATAACTTTCATACGGCGCTCACTTGAGTTTATAACTTTTTTTTCGCTCATTTGAGTGCTACATCGGAGTAAAATGGATCATTTGAGTGCCATTTCCAACAAATAATCCTACGTGGACTTCTTAATTAATTTTCCATCCGAATTTTTTAATATTATTTTATTTTATTTTATTGATTTTTTTTTAAAAATTTATTTATCTTTTTATCTTTCTTATTTTTCCTTTTTTTTTTCAAGGTTGGCAAGGGTTGCCGGTGACCCTCGCCGGAGGCCTCGCCCTCGACCAAACTGTGCGAGGGCCGCCTCACCATCAACCGGTATGGCCACAAAGGCCCTTGGCGAGGTCGATGGCCTCGCCAACTGAGAGCGAGAGCCTTTGCCGCCTCACCCGCGACTGGCGAGGCCATCCCGGTCGCGAGCGCGGGCAAGGCGGCCTTGCCCGAAGCCGCCCAGATCTGGTGACGGCCTTCGCAACCTTGGCGGCCTCACCCAGGGCCTTCACGACCAAGGGCAAGGCAGCCCTCGCCCAATCTGGGCGAGGCCTTCACAGCCGGCGAGGGTCGCCGATGACCCTTGCCGGCATTGAAAAAAAAATTTGCAAAATCAAAAAAATATTAAAAAATTATCCACATCAGCTCCGGGTAAGTCACGTAGGACAATCGGCATCCACGTCATATTTTCTAGCGAGACAAATCGCCGATGGCATTCAAGTGATCAATTTTTCAAATTTGTAGAACTCAAGTGAGCGAAAAAAATTATGATACTTAAGTAAGTACTATACGAAAGTTATGACACTCCTAATGTTCTTATCCCCAGAAATTTTTATCAAATAACTTGATCAGATTTAGAGCCATGGAGGTTCTCGCTTGTTCAAATGCTCACCTACTTTCCGGGACATTTCCTCGTATTATATTAGAAGTATATTCCGCAATCTTTGACTATTGGGGAATCTTGTACAAGGACTTGATACTACTTTGTACGAGAAAATATTGGGCATCACAAGTGGTGCCATGTCAGCAAAATAATAATTCATTCAGTGATGAACACGTGTCGCCGGGCCCACCTGTATCAGCCAAATTTTCAGCCCACCTCTTTTCTCTCGATCTCTCTCTTTCCCCTTCTCTCTCTCCTCCGCTTCACCCCTTTTCCCTTGTCTGACCTCGAGCCCTAGCCACCGCCATTGTCGGCCACGGCGAAGAGGACCCTCAGAGTCTCCGGCAACGGGCTCGCCGCCGATGGATACTTGTCCCTTCGTGTGCCTCACGGTCGGGAACCTCGCGCTGAAAATCCCCGTCGCCGCCGAGCCCGCCTGCTCCACCTCCACCCATCGTCCTCCCCCTGCTTCCGCAAAATCAAGCTCAAGAGCTTCCCCCCTCCAAACCGCCATGGTCGCTTGACCACGAGCTCGCGACCATGGTTACTCGAGGTCGAGCTCCGTGGCCATGGCGGCCGCGAGCCTCGGGCTCGCGCTCCGGTGCCGGGGATGGAGAAGACGTCGGTGACGCCGATTTGGACGAGCTGTTAAGAGGCACACCGTCGTCGTCCGCTTTTGGTTTCCATGGAGAAGATGAGGAATTGCAGAGGAAGCGGCAGAGAGAAAGTGAAGAGGGAGTCTCGTGAGGGTCAGAGGGGAGAGAGAAAGTGGGCCCCACACAGGAGAAAATATCCCTGACAGTAGGCTCGAGCGACACGTGTCCATCACTGAGTGGACTGTTATTTTGCTGACATGGCATCACTCGGGGTACCCAATATTTTCTCACTTTGTACGGCATCTTTTGCATTAATCGCCACGTGAAAGTTTCGCGGAAGCTGCCTTCGGTAATGCGTGAATAGAATAGTTTTGATCATTGAATATATGAAAATTAAGGCTTCGTGGTGAATAATCTAGAATATATATTTTTTAAAATGATCGTTTATGTCATTTTTAAAAATAAATTAATAAAAAATATTTTTGCTGTCTACGAAAATGTTTAAATATAAAAATGTAATCGATAATGCAAAAAACTTTCTTTAACTAATTATTTTAAGCAATACAAGCGATCATTTGTAAGAAAATATTTTTCATATCATTCGTTCTCTACAAAATAAACGCACCCAGATGCACTAATCACTTCATTCCCGTTTTCCATTCCTCTTTCACCGGCTTTGCTGCTGCATGATTTTGTGGAGACATAGAATCATCTTTTATCGGGAGGGTTAAATGGCCAGGATCAAGGTGTACCATCTTCTTCTAAAGTCAATTTATAACCTCGGTCAGCGGATGATCAGGTTAACAAAACTAGCTCTTGCAATCACAATACGCATGCATACCGACTTCCTCTCTAGTTCAACCATCGCTTCTCGATTCCAAAAGCTGTAATGCGAGACAATGTTGATAACATTTGAGCTACATGAAACTTAAAAGTCGTGTTACATGCTCCTATTAAAGAAAAACGGTTACCGTTAAAAGATGACCTTTTTTCTTAACTCTTGTAGATTATTTTTCTATGAGGTTCCTCACTATCAATAAAATGCACACGAGACTCAATATAATCGAACCAATTCATATGATCTGTCAAACTAACCTATTCGCATAGTTCTATACTACCTTCTAGTCCCGCAAGACAACAAAGCAAAAGCGACGGTTTCATCAGAATCCTCAACGTTAATCTCAAATACGTGCTCGGGGTCAGCGCCGTCGAGCACATTTGGGTGTTGGAGCGGATGTCCCGGACAGCAATCAGAATAAGGAGACATTCTGTTATCGCTAGCACATCTTCCCTTTAAAGCCAAAGATGGACAGTTTAGGCTGCATACGGTTTGCTAGAATATTTCATATCTGTAGTTTCTACCTGTAGGTCACTGCATGAGGTCGACAATTTTGTGGAGGATATGCTGGATTCGGTTGCAGCTGGAGTTCGAGTGCAAATGTGTAAAATCTGCAACTAGCCTGAAGACCTCATCCATACTGATAGATAATGGGCGAATATCTATATTGCAAGAGAACGATTTACTCTATGTTGTGTGTTGTAGGATAGGGGCAAAGGGCAGGGGTTTTACAGAAGCTAATACTATAAGTCGAAGCTTATAACGACCATATCCATTAATATAAGCATAACTTGACTCAAATGAAGTATCTTCCTCGTCACTTCCCAGGGAAAACATCAGGTCCTGTTTTCCAACTTCCTCCGCAAACGAGCTGTGTTCAGTTGGACGACCAAATAGAGCTTGTCCTTCATCTTATCAATGAATCTAAAATAAGCTTGTCTCCAGGACTTTTTTATCACCAGTGTGCCGCAAACAGACCAGAATCCCACCAGAAATCCTAGTGCGATGCTTACGTAGAACCATACTTCTCCATGATCATCTTCCTCATTTCCTTTGTCTTCGCCCTCGTGATCTTGTACGTCCTGGCCCGTCGGAGTCAAGCAACCTTGTGACAATGGAAGCCCGCAGAGGCCTGGATTTCCCTCAAAGCTGGATGGATTGAATGTTGGGAACTGGTTGCCTCTGGGAATTTCTCCGTCCAAATTGTTGTATGACAAGTTCAAACTGTTCAAAAATGTCATGGAAGACATGCCGGGAGGAATCTGGCCAGAAAGGCGGTTGAATGAGAGGTCGAGAGTTTCCAACTGTTTCAACCCTGATATGTTGCTCGGTATGCTTCCCGTCAGTTGGTTGTTCGACAAGATCAGTGCCTTCAAGGTGGAGAGATTTGATATCTCTGGAGGAATTTCCCCTGAGAGGTTATTTATCGAAAGGTCTATCATGTTCACCAGCGGAATCAATTCGTTATACTCCATCGACCTTCCCTTCATGTTTAACTCGATGCTTCCAGAGTAAAAACTACGGAATTCCGGGGGTAACTCATAGTAAGGCTCTAAAGATTTCATCCCTGCCATATTGCCGAGACATCTGGGAATTGATCCGAACAAGTCGTTATCGGCAAGGTCCAAGACATGCAGCTTCAGAGAGTTGCACAGTTGTTCAGGAATTCTTCCGCTGAAACTATTGGACCGGAGGATCAATTCCGATAAGGAATTGAGGCTTTCTTCAGTCCACTGCGGTATTATCCCGTGAAGTCTGTTTTTCCCAAGATCGAGTGTGTACAGGCGAGTGCAGTTTAACGAGCAAGAGGGTAACTCTCCAGAAATACTGTTGGTGCTCAGCTTTAGCCATTCAAGGGAAGGTAGTAACGAGCACATTTGGCAGGGAATGTGACCGGAGAAATTGTTCTTGGAAAGATCCAAGATCTTCAGTTTCGGCATAACGGTCCACCCAGCGTAAATATCTCCAGAGAGAGCATTGCTCGATAAATCAAGATAAACCAGATTCTTCAGCCTGCTCACTGAAGAAGGTAGGTCCCCGGTGAGTGAGTTGTTCGACACATCCAGGTACTTCAAGGCCGACATGTGGTGGTCAACATTTGCTGGGACAGGTCCTGAAAGCAAGTTGTTCCTCAAAGAGAGCTGATTCACATTCGACCAGAGTGGAAATGAACCCTCCAACCGGTTGGAAGCTAAGTTGACTATAGCTTGAGAGCCGAAATCCAAGAATCTGGGAAGCTTCCCCACTATTCGATTTTCGGAAAGATCTAATGTCCAAAGCTGTTGAGACAGTTCCCACAGCCAATCGGGCACTGTGCCCGAAATCGCAGCTCCTGAAAGGGTAATGCTTGACAGTTTCTTCTGATTCTTCAGCCATTTGGGAAGTTCCGGACCCAACTGGCAATTCTTAATCATGATGGAACTTAGATTGAAAGTGGGAACCCAGCCACGGGTGGATCTGAACTTCAGTGAACTAGCCCGATAAGATGATAGTTTGAGATTTTCCAACTCTTTTAGATTCCGGAGATGACTTTCCGTAACAAGACCTTCCCAAGAATTCGAATATAGGCCCAAAGTGGTCAGCTTCGACAGTTGTCCTATGCTCTCTGGTATGGTACCATTCATCTTGTTGAAGGACAAGTTCAGCTCAACCAATCGTGACAGATTTCCTAGAGAACTCGGGATTGGTCCCCAGAAGGAATTATCAGAGAGTCGAAGAACTCTTAAATATCTGTGCAATCCCAAAGAGTCGGGCAACGGACCGTTGAACTTGTTGGCACTCAAATCTAGCTCCTCTAAGCTGCTATTATTGCATCCAGACAAGCCCACTGCAAGCTCTCTTATGTTTCCTGTCAAGTTATTAAAGGACAAGTCTATCTTCTGCAGTTTGCACAGCACACCCTCTGCAACGGCGGGAATGGAGCCCTTGAGTTCAGAACCAGTGAGTGTGAGCTCAAGAAGAGTTGCGATGTTGAAAACCCACTGAGGCATTGTGGAGTTGAAGTTGTTAAAAGAGAGATCAAGAATCGAAAGCGATGTGAAGTTCACAAATGATAGAGATTCAGGGAACTCAGAAAGCTGACATCCCGCCAAGTGCAACTCCATTAGAGAAGGAAGCATGTTGACCTTCTCCGGCCAATGAGCAGATCCCTTCCGGAGATTGACACCTTCCAAGTTAAGGTAGTTCAAAGAAGAGAGACTAGATAGCCAATTTAAATCCGAAACTCGGAGCTCTTGACTGGAATAAGGGTCAACAGTGAGGTCAAGATAATGCAAGTTCGAGAGATTCCCTAACTGGGGAGGGACTAATCCACCAAATGATGCTTGGGAGAGATTAAGATAGGTCAACCTTTTGAGAGAGCCTATGAAACTGGGAATGGAATTGCCTTGGAAATTGTTGTGGCTCAGATCCAAGTAAGTCAAGTACTTCAAAGCAAGCAGGGAAGGACTTACTTGGCCGCTCAGACACATTGGCGTGTAATCTTCCAGTACAGATACATCATCATCATCATACATCATCATCTACCATGTCACAAAAGTCGGGGCTTCTGAGATCCAGCTTCACAACACGACCTGTGTCCTTGTCACAGCTCACACCAACCCATTGGCAGCAATCTTGGCCTGTCCAGGAAGAGAGCCAGCCGGAAGGGTCTTTGAGACCAGCTTTGAGTTTCAATAGGGCTCGTCTTTCCTTCACAGGGCAACCGGTGGTGTTGGCGCTTATTCCATTGGCTTCAAGAGGATGAAGCTGTGAAAGCAAGGGGAGAGAAAGAAGTGGAAGAAGTAGAAAGAAAGCTTTCACGGTCACCATCTTCACTCTAACAAAATCTAACAACGCTTAACGCATGTTTAGGGACATTTATGCGTAACCCCGAAATAAAATCTTTACGCGTATTGGTCTTGGCAGTATTTTCCACGAAAGAGACTAGACTAGTAAGGGTTGTAAATTACTTTACCATTTTAATAATCTCTTCCATCAATTTCGAATGATCTTCATAGTAAGACCAGGTTAGCAGTTAGCACTTGGAACGCAGAAATTCCAGTCACTTTCACTCGGTGCATCAAATAGTCGCTCATGGTCCATGCGGGATTGTAATACAAGCATAGCATTTAATAATATTATATGAACACGAATCGCATTGTTGTTCGAATTAAGCACTTTATCGCTCACCGAATTTTTTTAATTAATTAAGTAAAAAAGTACACAATTGGTCATCTCTCGTGACAGATTGTCGGACACGATGCTTGTTTTCTGAATGGGGACACTCTCCCTTTCGTTTCTGCAAGAAATTCTGATCAAATGATCTGGTCAAATACAAGGAGGTTCTCGTTGACCTGCTTTTGGCAAATTTCCACGTACTATGATGAAAAATGTTCCACAATCTTGGACAATTGAGGGATTCCGTACAAGGATTTGATACCACTTTTGTACTGCACCTTGTCTTATACGCCATTTCCCGGAAGCTGCCTTCAGTAGTGCGCGACATAGAATAAACAAATGGATCGGATTCAGGTAACGGGCTGACCCGGACCGTCTTTGAGTCCAGGCCGGGCTATCTATACGACAGTGATTCGGGCCGTGTCGAGATTCGGGCCGAGGCCCAACGTAGTCCGGATCTCTTTGGGCCTTCTCTTTCATAAGCATGGCCCATTTTCCACTTCGCCGGTGCACCTGCCCTAGCTGTGCTGCTCTGCTCCTCTCTCTCTCTGTCTCTCTCTATCTCTCAGTGGAGTTCGAAGTTCTGGTTCCAGTTCCAGAATGGCAAGCCAGTCTCATATTGACTTGACCGAGGCCGAAGCTCACGAAACAAACCTCTAAATCCATCACGCATCGTCATCTCTCGCTCCGCTACAAGTCTCCATCGAGCCTCGATCGCTCAATGGCTCGCTCTCATTGATCAATCTTGCAGGCAATCTGTGGATCGGCAGCTCCGTCAATTCAATCATGACCGGAGGTGGACGAAGCACTGCCCGGAGCAGGACCAAGTCCGGAGCTGATTCCGGCGACGGCGATCCTTCGCAGAGCGAGAGGCCTCACCCGAGGCGCCCCAGGGAGAGAAGGAAAAGCGACGGTTTCATCAGAATCCTCAACGTCAACCTCAAGTACGTGCTCGGCGTCAGCGCCGTCGCGTTTCTGCTTATATTTTTCATGGTCAACCACCTGGTTAAGCCGGCCCACGAGGCGAAGCTGCCGAGGGTCGTGACGCCGTTCCCAGCTCCGAAGATCATGGACCTTCCGCAGGTTACTACGATTTTGATCGATATGCTTTTGTGTATATAGTAGCCGGGCCTGCCGAGTGAACGTGTTGTGGATGCGCGCTTCTGATTCTAGTTTTTGAAACTCCGATGGTTTTGATTTTGGCAGTTTCAAGGGGAGCACAGAGAGAGCTTGTACTGGGGCACATACAGGCCTCATATTTATCTAGGAATTCGAGCGAGGTGATCCTTTATTATCTTAGCTACTGTTTGTATAAGGAGAGAGGATTGGATGAAGGCTATAGCCATGAATGCACTGTTCCTGGATTTTCTTTTTGCATAAGGCGGTCAAAAGCTCGAAAAATATTTCATGATTTTTTTTCAAGCATTATATGCTATCTTTCATATTTCATCTGAAAATTTCACAATGCCACTGGGAGTAGCGGTTTGTCATTTTTTTCTCGGTTGTTATGTATACCCTTGCATCTCTTTTGATTCCAACAATGAAAGTTTTATCAATAAATTTGTGTGGCTCCTCCCCTCATTTTGAGGTGTCTTGATTTGGACTACCACACTTTATGTGGATTTATAGTAAGTTCCTACAAGAAGCGTGTATGCGCGTACTTTGCGAATTTTCCCTGCTTTAAGGATGAAATAGTTGGTTAAGCTGTTTCTTTATACTATTCAGTTGAGATATTCCTGATTTTTATGCCAAAGATAGCCTAGTCATAATAAACTGTTCTTTTGGCAGAGCGCCACGTTCTCTGCTAGCTGGCTTAATGTGGATTGGTGTAAACGATGGAAGGTACTCCCTACGCCATGTCTGCCAAGATAGTGATGGACTGAGCTCTTACGGATGGACCAGCCATAATGGCCGTGATTTTGGGCATCAGGTCTTGGTCGATCATGGTATGGTATTGGCAACGAGTTTCTTGAAATCCAAGGAAGTTGGAAGTGGTTATGGGGGAGACTGGGCAGTGCGAATTGAGGTGCAAAGCCCAAAGTAACCATCTCAAAGTCCGCCTGAGATTTACATGCAATTTTATCATTCTATGCATACTTTATTAAATGCACATAATTTAATGCATATATTTTTTTGTTGATGTGTTTTACCGTGAAATTTTATCATGTGATGCCTACTTATAGTTCATCTATGAAACTTGCAATTCTGATACCCAATTGTACAATGCTGATGATTGTGAATGTATGAATATTCTTAGTGTAGCATCCTGGATGGATCAGTTTAATGCCTCTGGTGATTATATTCACTTGTCTAATCAAGGCCATTCTTCTAATGATTTTCCGTGTTACCTTATCATTCACATACCTCTGTATCAACATATGAAACATAATACATGTGTATACTGTATTGTAATCCATTGTATTGAATGGAGGAGAAGGTTTGAGAGGAGTGATTGAAAAGGCCTTAAGTTCCTCAGTAGAAATAGTGGTTACGGTGATTTGCAGATCCTGTCCTAGTCTTCTAAAGCTTCTGTTTGTTAATTTTGTTGCTTTAAATTTTCCTAATACGTTCATCACTTTAGTGGAGCATATGATTTAGCTATTTCTTAGAAGGCTGCATTATTGTGTGACTCCTGAATCTTGAAGAAAATTAGTCTAAGTCAATTACATTGATCTTTAGTTTTTCAATGGCAGCATGTTGTCTTGTCACGGATGAACAGTCTGATTGGCCCAAATGGAGAGAATTCTTCTTTGCTCTGCCATCTAATCTTTGTTGTTGACATTAATTTGTAAATTATGTCTATTCACAGATCTACTCCAGGTGAAGAAATTTGGAAAAGTTCGCATCTCTTTTTCTATTTGGCAGATGAAGATGGAAATACTCTGGATATGAGCACAGATGCCTTGAAAAATCGTGATCACACTCTCTTGGCATCAGGTACAAGGTCGGAGATTGAAGATTGGCAGCTGCATTTGAAATCAATGGTAATGTCCGAATTTGGTTCCGATGCTAACATATTTGCTGCTTTTACTCTTTATGGGAGGCTCTTTTTGTTGACAAGAATAGTGAATGATTTGTGCCAGTAAAATAATGCCTCATTTTGACACATATTCTTCTTTCTTCGTGCACTACAAGAGACTGTTAGTAAATTGGTAGACATCCACTCAGTAATCTTCTCTAAGAACTTCCATGACAGTTCCCAGGTTCAGTTGTGGTACTCACTGGCATCAAAATGACTACCTAGTCATTTTAGTTGGCAGCTTCATCTGTTTGCTTGCTTGTGTGTGCCCACAATTGCCCTCTCCTTTTGATATTTGCTTGTACAACCATGTTAAAATGATGTACATGGTGCAGTTCACTTGATGCCTTGATTGCAGTAATGGTGTAACACAGTAAATTCAGTAGACTGTTATCTGCAAGTTCCTTAGTGGAATATTATGTTCCATTGCCATTCACTCTAAAAGGATTTAGCATGCCTTTGCCACGTAGTCTCGCTTTTTTTTTTTTTCTGACAAAAAAATCCTTTCCCGTGCTTTTGCTCTAGTAAATAGCGCCTTCTTTCTGGATCATTTTTTTATACTTTCTGCATTTATTATATTTATCATTGATGTATATTGGTCATGCTTCCTATCTCGCTGACATATTAATTTGTAGCCAATTGTCCCTTTTGCAGGATGAAGTTGAAATGCATTATTTGGGTTTTAGGACACCTCATATGCATAATTTATCTGATCTTGTCCAAGAAAATCTTGGGGAACAAGTAGGTTATTGATTTCTTATTTGGATATTTTGGTAGGTTTTTAGTAACAGAAGAAAAATGTATGTTCTTTATTAAGTATTGTAACTTATGTATATATGTTCTATGGTTTTGTTGCTTATGTGATTATGTTCTATTAGGCAAGAAAATATGGAAGACTGCAATTGTCTGACTCAATCCATCATTCTTCAAATGTCTTAGTTTTCCAGGTATGTGATCATGGTAATAGTAAACATGATCTTGCTAAGTAATTACATTTTCTTACTAATGCAGGAGGATGCTTCTGCCATAATTATATTTTGATCTGGCTTCACATGGTGTATGTCCTTTTTTACCAAGATTTCTGCCAGGAATCCTGTTAAAATGGATATTGCTTTTGTATCTGGAGTTGGTTCTGAAAGGTCAAGGGTTGAAGAACGTGTCAGCAGTCTTACAGGTATATCCAATTTAGGCTGATCTGGTCACTAGTTTTCGTTGTTGGTTTTTTGTTATTAAAGTTCTTTAATCTCTGTTTTTCTTGTATATAAATATAAATATAATCTGTTATTGCGGTCCTATAACAAATCATTCTGGCAATTTGTCGTTTCTATTACAAATGAGTGTTCTGGGTATTTAATTTAAGGGCAAAAGTAATTCCTCCAAGCTAGGTAGCCAATATGCATTGGTAGATACCGAGGGAAAATGGGCTTTCGTGGGTAGTGGTTTTCTCAAATATAGAGGTTATCAGATTTTTTAAGTTTATGGATTTCGCTATTCTCTAAAAAGCAACCCCCATTTCCTCCTGGTACAAGTTTAGGTTGTTGTTGGTCAACTCAAGCCGATAAAAAATTATTTACTTCAATAAAGTAGGAGGAATTGGCATGACTTGCAACTAAACATTGTGGTTTGTCTCACTTGAGTGAAACACTGTTCGTGTGAAGGGTTTCTGTTCAAAGTTTTGTTACCCTTTCAATTTTGACTACTTAATATTTAGGTGAATCATTGACGAGCCGCTTGGATGAAAAGCAAAGAGAGTTCAACAACAAATTTGAGAAGACCTTTAACCTGGCTGACAAGGTACCAAACTGAAGATGTCATTCGTAATCCTAACCAGTTCACCATCTGATTCATTACGCTGCATTGGAAAGGACCCGCTGCTAGTTATCTACTTAACATGTGGGAAGTGTATCAAAATGAATGGTTTGGCATTTATAGTTTAATCTGTGGCTGTCTCGCAATCGCCAAGCTCTATCTTCCTTTGTGGCTTCTTGAAATGATAATGAAATTTTGCCTTTTCTAATTGTCAAGGCTTGAGATCTTGTTTTCAGCTTTAAAAGTATAAACAAGTTGGCATGCATTAGAAGTTGGTTTGCATTTTGGAAAAGAGCCATTTGATTGTTTAAGTTCCGCTAAAGTTTCATTTGATACGCCAGTTGGTTCTCTTAAAGTTGAACGGCATTTCCTTTTCAGCTAGATAAGGAATCCATGATAGTTGGAAAGGCTGCTATTGGCAACATGTTGGGAGGCATTGGCTACTTCTATGGCCAGTCCAAAATCTCTGTCCCTACAGCTGCTAATGTAAGTTAGAATGAGCTCTTGTAGTGGGATTGTGGTGTAATTATGTTGATGTAATTCTATTCACGTCTTGATCCATTCATTAGCTACTGTGTGAGTTTATAGATCTTTATTCATTCTGCACATTGTAAAGATCCTAGGCTGTACAGTTAAAAGCAAACCATCTCCACTTGGACAGTCTCCATGTGGACAGTCTGTAAACCCTAAAAAAAATGGAGGGAACTAAATCTTGTGTCAAAGGAGCCAGTGTTGAATTGGTGATTGACGATGGACCTGTAATGTGAGTTCTTAAATTTGAACATGAAAACATGTGCAAACTGGTGCTGGGCTTTCAACGAGGGACTGTGGTGGGAAATAAATGCACCTTGATGATGCCATTGTCTATGTTTGCGGTAGATTTTTCATCTTACTTATTGGATATGTACATCTTTTGTACATAAGTAGATATTGAGCTGTATTCTCTCTAATAACTAATTCAAAAGCTCTCTTGTTCCATTGATGTCAACTCCAAGTTTGACCATGGTTGAACTTGAAGCTTTGATGCCTGAACATCAAACCTCTGTGCTATGGCTATTGAGGGATGACATTGTAGATTTTGCATAATTATCCACACGATCATTTCATGATAACTGAGGAGTTTCGGTACCTCAATTTATGGAGAAGCTTTTGATCACATGCTCTCTTTATTTATCTGTTAACTAATCAACCATAGAATGGAATGGTCTGATGTTGGTTACATGTAGACTACTTATTGAAATGCATAGGAATCTTCTTTATCAGCCCTTACTTTTCCATTCTGTGTAAAAACCCTGTATATTCTGTGCTTCTTGTGAGGATATTTATGTGTGTTGATTACCATGAGGATATTTTGCAGAGTCATATATTAGTTATTTTGTTCTTGCAGCTTCAAAGAAATGATTATCTCTCCTATTGGCCAGCTGAGCTTTACTCTGCTGTCCCGAGCCGCCCATTCTTTCCTAGGGGCTTTTTGTGGGATGAAGGTTTCCATCAGCTGCTGATCTGGTCAGTTGCATTCATCCATGCAGTTAAAAATCTGCCTACTAGCACTGAAGTAGTAATCTGCCCGATTAGCTGATTGACTAACACAGTTTTTGGATGCAGGCGTTGGGACATTCGGATTTGTTTGGATATTCTTGGCCACTGGTTGGACTTAATGAACATTGATGGCTGGATTCCCCGTGAACAGATATTGGGAGCTGAAGCTCTTAGGTGAGAACTTCATCAAACTTGTGTGCTGTGCGGAGGGCTTTTGTGTTGTTTGTGTTGTTTGTGTTGAAATAATTGAATGCATATTGCCATATATCACAGCAAAGTCCCTGAGGAATTTGTTCCACAGCATCCAAGTAATGGGAATCCACCAACATTGTTTCTGGTTTTACATGGTAAGTTTTTTATCAGATGCATTTGCGTTCTAGATAGATGTCTACAGACAGATTGAATCATATCAGAGATCACCAGTGCTCCTTCATACCAGAAAATTTTTTGAAAGAAGTATCCGTCATTTTGTCAGCCGAGTCAGTATTTTTTACTATAATATTTTGTTATCCAGGCTCATGCAGACATGAGGAAGTCATTTTGTTGCGTTAAAATCATATCCTGTCACTGGCTCCTGTTATTTTAGGGCCACTTAGTGCAAATTCTTTGAAATGCAAATATGATGAGTGGGTAGGTGGGTTTTGTGCACCTCTTGCCCAGTGGGAAGTAATGAGGCAAGTCTTGTCCCCCCAAAATGAAGAAGTCGTTAGTGTACTGCAAGTTGTAAAAGGGGCGTCTCTGTGTGTTTGTGTCTGTGTCTGTGTGATCTCTGTGCGCTCCTTTTGAAAATACTTCTCTGGTATGTAGATTCTTAATTTGGTCTTATGAGTTCCGTCTTTTCCAGATTTAATTGATGGCATGAAAGCGAAAAAGTTCAATGCTGCTGAAAGCAACGAGATCTCTTCCTTCCTAGAATCTGCATCTGGTCGTCTTGATGCCTGGTTTCAATGGTTCAATACAACTCAGTCAGGTATTATGGATACCTGCTTGTGATCAAGATACATGGAATAGTGATGCCTATTATGTCAGTCAGGATGCAAGAGACTTTTTGCATTTCCAGGCATATGTAGCTTAAACCCTTTTCGCAAGCTTTTCCTGTTTAGAAAATTCTTTCTTTCTTCCATTCTTGTCATCTTCTATCCAGAAAGAAATTGACGGGACACTTTTTTTCTAAATGTTAGGCCCTCATGCTTGGGCATTTTTTAGGGAAAAGAGGATAAACAGTAGACTTTTGCTTTAATTAAAATTTGAATGTGCTGGTACCTAGTGCAATTGATTTAGGCTGTGTTCGTTTGCGGAAAAATATTTTTCCGGAAAACATTTTCCGCGTTTTCCGGTGTTCGGGGCGGAAAATGTTTTCCACGGAAAAATGTTTTCCGCCCCCCCCAAATCCTTCATTGTTTTAAGGAAAATGATTTCCTCTTTTCACAAAGAGGAAATCATTTTCCCTCAAAGTGAAGGCAAAATTGCCCATGGGAGGAAAAATGTTTTCCGTGGAAGAGGAAGTTGATCGCCGGTCACCGCCGTTGGCCGCCCGCCGCTGGTCGCCGGCCGCCGGTCGCCGGTCGCCGCCCGCCCGCCCGCCGCCCGCCCGCCCGCCGGCCGCCCGCCCGCCCGCCCGCCGCCGGTCGCCGGCCGCCCGCCCGCCGGCCGCCGTTCGCCGGCGGAGGCCGCCCGCCCGTCGACCGCCGCGGCCACCAGCCGCCGCCACCGCGGTCGCGGCCGCCCGCTGGCGCCGTTCGCCGGCGGCGGCCGCCGGTCGCCGGCCTCCCGCCCGTCGGCCGCCGCCGCCGCCGTCGCCGTTCGCCGGCCGCCGCGCCGCCGGTCGCCCTTCGCCGCCCGCCGCCGCCGCCGGTCGCCGGCGAAAAATATTTTCCGAAACTTTTTCATATTGGTCGCGAACACCGGAAAATTATATTCGAAAAAACATTTTCCAGGAAAATGACTTCCGGAAAAATATTTTCCAAAAGGAGAATATTTTCCGCAACAAGAGCCTTAGTGTTGACTTGGATTCCACATATGTAGGGAAGGAGAAGGGAAGCTATTATTGGCATGGGCGGGATAGCACGACCCTCCGTGAGCTCAATCCAAAGGTCCTCCCCTTCTATATTTTGTATTTGAATGCCTTAGAAAGTGGTTAGAGTCCACTGTTATATCTTGGTGTATTGCTGCCGGAGTTATAATTGATGTGCGGACTAGAATTCTTCTGAAAAAGATTATTCAAATAAATACACGTACCATGGTCATGCATGCCGTCCCACTTGTATTTTACCTTGCTTCTGCCTTTAAGAGAAACTGTTCACTGTCATGTAGAACTGTTAAGTACTTTCTTGAGATACAATAGCATTGTAATTTGACAATGCTTTTGCATCTGCAGGCACTGTTCTCAGGATTCGATGACTATCCACGAGCCTCACATCCTAGCGAAGATGAACGGCACTTAGATCTTAGGTGCTGGATACTTCTTGCTGCTGATTGCATGCATTCAATTGGAAATCTTTTGGGAAAGGAAGACAAAACTACAAAGGTGAAGAGCATACCTTTATTAGGAAATTCAAATGTTCGTGTACCTTTTCCTGATCATCTGAGTCAAACGATGCAGGATTACAGTGCAACAGCTAAGCTACTTGCAGATTTTGACTATCTTAATCAGGTCAGACATCATTACTGTAAAATCCGTAGTTAGTTTTGAACATTTAGTAATTTTTTGGATGTACATGTCCTTTTCAACTGGTGTTGCACAGTTAGCCGATGGTAGTATTATGAAATATTCTGTGGATTTCTTTTGAACTGGTGCTTGTGATTTTTTTGGAGGCAGCATTGTCATTCTTTTTTCTCTGGCCCAAGGTCATATATTCCATTCAATCTTAGTGCCTGACAGTTTGTACAGATTTATAAGTTGAGATGTGTGTCTTTCTTGTCTTCAAAGCTGAAACTGCTTCCTGCTAATGATGTTTATTACCACATTCTATCTTTGCCTCTTCTGTTACTACCGTAACATGATGACCTTTGTTTTCCAGTCCTTGACATAAAAGCAACAGTAAGATGGATTTTGTACTCGTGATCCAAGTGATGGCAGTAAGAATGACCTGCCAACCCAAGCAGAGTGTCCATTATGGCAGTACTGTTTGTTTCTAGATCATGGCTTTTTAGATGATAACTTTTTGGTGCCATCATCTGGGACGTATCTGCAGTGGTGCAAAAGGCATTGCCAGGTTGTCGATAGAGATTGTGGGCATGGGTCTGGCAATGTGGCTTTTGTGGTGGTTATGGTTTTTATGTTAATAATGGGATGCTTATGATGATCGGTTAAACTGAAGTAAATTGCAATTGTTTTTTCTTCCAAAACTTTTCCTCGTGTGGTAATATGTAGTGATTTATTGTTAGTTATGGTTTATTTATGTCTCTGCCTATATATGGATAGCACTGCAAAAATAAATAGTGGCTTGTTGAATGGAGCTAAGCAATCAAAGCCTAATTGCTACACCCCTGTTAATTTATTACCTGGATTAGATTATTGAGATCAGCGGTGCTGATTCCAACTATGGGGAATGCAACTTGGTTTAGATATGCTCCCTGGAATGTCAGAGCATACTCATCTGATACATGACAAATATTGAAGAGGTGCAATCTGTGGGCTGTTAGTAGATAGGGCAACCGGAGAGCAGTTGATTGACTGAGCTGGAAGGAGTGGGAGGAATGGATATATAAGAATGGATCACAAAGGTTGAAGGATATGTCATTTGTAATGCAGAAAGGCAGTTGAATAGACGACGCAAAGTGGCTTAGGCATTGATATGAGGAATTTATTCAACATTAAATAGGTGTGCAGAACTAAAGATTGGCCACTGGTATCCCATGGATAGATCCTTCGTATTAAGGTAGTTTGGTTTCAGTAAGATGTTGCAATGTTCTGAAGTCTCTGTTCTTTCTTTGCATTCGTCAATGAGCAATTACCTGCTAGAGGTTTCTCACTCTATTTTTTGTCCTCAGCTTGTTTTTTGGCCAGTAAGTCATTGTGCATATGTGCTTACTTGCATTTAAAACACCTTTGTGTTGTTAAGCCACTTTTGCACCACCCCTTCATATGTTGTTAAATTTTCCCAGATGCACTTTGATGCCGCAGATGGAGCTTACTATGACTTTGGGAATCATACGGAAAAGGTATGTTGTTTGTATGTCTCGATTTCATTCTGACCCAGGCAACTAGCAAGCACGAGTTCTTCTCTTTGTTGCATTTAGGGATTTATTCAATTTGGATAGTTGATTGGGACAATCGGCTTTGAAGAATTGGTACTCGATAGTGATGTCGCAGAAATCTGTGGTAACATAATACGGCAGAACATTCACGTTAAATTCCTGCCTTTTCGAGTGTACTGTCACTCCATCAATAGTGATTGTTGACCACATATCAAATCTTCCTTTTCCATGTCGTGGTTAGAAGACATTCGGGTACGTATGTACAGATTGATGGGCTGCATGGAAGTGAAAGTTCCTCACTTGTCCTGATCTACTCTCTAATTGATTCACTAACATAATCATCGCAAGAGATGTTTTATCATTTCATAAATAACTGGCTATAAGTAAAGAGTCATCATCATCCTAACTCATATGGTTGGTAGCTAATAAAAGCTACAATACTTCGCTAGTCTGAGAAATGAGGTACCATAGTTCCATTTGCTGATAATGAGAAATGAACCTACTTTTACTGGACAGAATATATTGGGATTTGCAGACAATATGTAGACAATTGCCCATTATCATTCGACAAATCTAGATCCCAGGTTCTTCTTCCTAAGACATTTTAAGGGAGAATTAGCTTACCTTGTGCCTCTCCAACAAACTTTGGGTGAAGGAATTGACTGTTACTAATTGGTAATCATATAAAAAAGGAAGTAGAATGATGTGGAGGGAACTGGACGACAGATTGTATAGCCATGTGAAAAAACAGCATGTTGAGACAGCTGTGGTCACGAACAGCAGAAATTGTGTGCTTTTCTCGTTAGAAGCCTCAGTAAGCCCTTCCCGCATGCCAATGTTCGTCTCTTCCATTCTTGTGATATGCGTCAAAACATCTAGACATCACTGAAAAGAGTAAGTGCCTTCATTGAAATCTACTCTCTGATATTGAATACGATTATCACCATTACAGGTACGTTTGAGGTGGAAAGAAGTATTGGTTGGAAGCAATCATGCAACTCGAGAGCTTATCCGAGAAGTATTGGAAAGACCAAAGCTGAGACTGGTTCCTCATGTTGGTTATGTCAGCCTTTTCCCATTCATAAGGAGGATGATCCCAACTGTAAGTTTCTTGGGAGTTCCCCCTTCAACGGTCATATTTCCCCTTTCCCCAAATTTCTCCCCTTTACAGTTCCAAATAAGCCGATGTATCTTTAATATGTCGCATTGCAATCCCTTTTGAAATTTTGGTGGTGATGCATTTCTCATGCCTGCTGGTTACTGTAGGACTCGTGGATTTTGGAAAAGCAGCTTGATCTTATCTCTAACAAGAGCGTCTTATGGACAGACTATGGACTTCGGTCTCTTGCCAGAACGAGGTTAGATTGTGCATGTCCTTCTGTAACTGTAAAGTTTCATGATCCATTCACATCTACTATTAGTTCTCTGTAAGGTATGCAGCCGCAAGTATCGGTAATGAATGGCTATCTTTGTTGCATGCAACAGTACCTTGTACATGAAGCGCAATACAGAGCATGACCCTCCATATTGGAGGGGTCCAATATGGATGAACATGAATTACTTAATTCTTTCTGCACTTCACCACTACTCAACTGGTACAACTCTTTCCCCTTCGAACATTCTCACTGTCTATCACCGAGAATAGTTTGCCCTAATATTTTCTTGAGTTTTGCAGAGGATGGACCATACAGAGACAGAGCTAAAGTCATTTACGACGAGTTGAGGGGCAACTTGATTAGGTGCGTATTTTCGCTTTATTGTTTTTTCTGACTTCGCTTGTCAGCGACATCTCTTAGGACTTGGGGAATGAACTTGTTTTCGCTTGTTGCAGAAACATAGTCCGCAACTACCACCAAACTGGGTTTCTATGGGAACACTATGATCAAACGAAGGGTAATGGAAAAGGTTGTCGCCCATTCACTGGTTGGACAGCGCTCGTACTGCTGATCATGTCGGAAACTTACAACCTAAGTTAAAGTACCGTTGCTACAGCCTTCACCACCACAAAATAACAACCCGGATGAGCTTCCCAATTCTTCGATGACGTTTTGAAGGTTAGAGGAAATTTACTGATGTGCTGATACACGGTTGCATGGCCAGTGATGATTATGGGAATGAGAGAGGAAACGCCGAAGAATGGTGTCAGATACCCGTCCTAAGGAGACGTTATGAGATTATATGTGGTCTTATTGGGAATATCATCCTGCAAATGATCAGATACCGCATAAGCAGCAGAGAATTTACAGTTAAATTAATGTTTTTGTAGGCTGAATGCTTGCTTATTCTGGTGATTTCTTACAAGAAATCCAAAGCTCATTGCAGTTGATTTAGCTATATGGCAAGGATGAGTGACGGGGATAATAAACCCTTGCAAATCTAGACCTGCTTCCGGGTAAAAAGAAAAACTGAAAAGTCCTGCCAATTCAGTGATTATACTAATAATTACAAAAAAGATGCAGCAAAACCTTCTGGATGATCTGAGAAAATTGCATATACTATGGCTGGCACAAAAATCCTCAGATTACCGGAACGTTTGGGTTTCAGAGTTTTAAAACCATCGAACCCCAAATCAAAACTCGCTAGGAAAAGTAGAACAATCTTGGCCGTTTCAGCTTTTCAGCTCGTGTCTTCTGCCATCTCGGTGTCCTCAGCCATTATGATATCCATGTCCCTGATATCTCTCTTCAATACGTTCCCAAGCCTCGCAATCGCCCCAGTCTGTTGTTGTAAGACCTGTCTCAAAAAGGCGTAGTAATGTTAATCTCGTGTTTAAATTTGAAAATGCAGGAGATAAAATGGGCAGACTCAAGAGGTTCCTTTGCAGTATATATTTTGGATTCTATATTCCTGTTATGATATGCCTAACTCTATAAGAATCGTAAAGGAACATATCAACAAACTTAATCGACTTGGCAACAAGGAGTAACCTCCTGCAAGTCAGCAAGGCTCTGGTCATGTATTTTGGTTGATCCTGGGAGATATATAGAACCAGTTGCACCGATGCCATTTGCTTGAACTCGAGATATTGTCAGCAAGTTCTGGACCCTCCTCGAAAGTTCTGCTCCGGATCCTCTCAGCTGCATTTGGTATCATACAAATATAAGTAACATCAACCAATTGAAGTCCCAAAAGAGATATAGGCGAAATCCCCGGGGGTCAAGGGCACGAAACATTTCGGCCAAAAGAAGAAGGCCACAAAACATGAACCTGTCTAGTGATTGCAGCCAGCTTCTCTGCCAACTCAGCTTCCCCTTTTACTAAAGGCAATTGACATCCTTTACTCTCCATTGCTTCCACTATTCTCATTACCTTAGGCACACAGAGACACAAATGAGAACCACACAAACTCAGAAGCAACCAAAGGAAGCAAAAGTTAACAATACCGATCCATGCTCCAACGTCTAAATAAAACACACAAAATTGAATGAAGGCAACTAAGAAAACCATAGATGTTTGTCTTCAACAATGCTCAGCAGAAAAATATCCTCCATCAGACTGAGAGTGGAGTAGTTTGAATTTGTGATGGAACAACTAAAATCATGTAATCATTTCCTGGATCATTCCTGCTAGACACTATGACAATTTGGTTAATCAGACGATATACCCTCAAAAGGCGCCTTTGAAGGCCTTGCTCTTTCTGTCTCATTCTCTGGATCCAGGGAAGCGTGTCAGCTTGAAAATGTCTCTGAAGCTGCAAAAGATACGCATGTGAGAGCAGATTCCAAAATATATGTTGCACAAAGATAGAAAGTTAGTAGAAGTATACCATCTTCACATTACTCTGCGTCATTTTCAGTCTCTCTGCATCTGAATGAATGACTTCATCTTGAAGCTGCATCAACAATATACCAGGCATTGTCACGTGTAACTTACAACATCGGTTGCAATTAGAATATGCATAACTGGAAAAGTAAAGCTCCTGTATATCTGCCTGAATTTCTAGGATAGGCAAACCGATCAGAAAATCGACACCAAAGCAACCACAAATCGCCCAAAATTTCTGCCCCAAGCCCAATGAATACTAAGAAACCTTCTTTGACATGTTCACTTTCATCAAAAAGTTCCCTTCCACTATGAAACACAAGTTTAACTTCCACAATTAACTCCATGAGAACTAATATATTACCCAACTCAGTCATCTGACATTCAGACACTCTGTTTGGTTGAACAAAATATTTGAGAAGCTCGAAGAAGCGATGCACAAAAATAAAATTCATATATGACCGAAAGGTTTAGGTCAAACAATCCTTTGAACAAACTCCCTATGATCTTCTGAATCAGATCCAATATGATTAATTGAATAAATTGATCTATGCCGTGCCACTCCCTTGGAGGACCAATCTACCTTTCTACACCAGGTACTTTAATGTGTAAAAACTGCGGCATCCTCCCAATCATCAATGACTATGATCTTGCTCATTCATTATTAATCTAAATGGCAGTACCTAAAGCATAGCTCCTCTTACTTATCCTCTAAAATTAAATCAAATCTCTTCCTGAATTAGTACGAGATTCAAGCCTCCAACAGTGCATTTTCATTGGCAACTACCTTGTCCACGGGAGATCATGCAACCTAGGCGCATCTCTCCTTGCGAGCATATAAATCTCAACACTGAAATGCATCGTAGTGTTAACCGAGTTAAGTACCTTGAGGCGGTTCGAAAGATCCTTGAAGCCCTGGACAAGCTGAGGCCACAGGCGCTCCCGGTCAGCACTCTCCATACCCTCCAATTTCCCCATAGCCTCCGCCCACATGATCTGGCATCGCAAACTATACTTCCGACTTAGCAATTAATGTGCTACGTGGTTTCATTTCACACGCTTTTCAACCGTTTAAAGAGAAAAAAAAAACGAAGAAGAAGCTCACATCCGAGACACCGGCAGGCTTCACTCTATATTGCGGATCGGTGACGCTGAACAACAAATGCTGCAAAGTTCAGAGGATTCTTAGTTTACAATGTACACAAACTCCACAGGATTAGACAACTCCTCTACCCAACTGCTGAGTACTCGCCCTAAAATGACTTCATTCATGAAAAAGTTTTGCCCAAACTTCAACAATTTAAACCACAAACGTCACTTCAACCACCTCTCAGACCTAGCTCAAACGAATTACTAGCTACAAAACAAAGGCAGCAGAGTCTCACAGTTTGAAACAACTGAAAACTAACCTTAAAGGCATACTTGGGGTTCCCAGGCTCTTCCTTGTACGCATCAACGATAGCCTAACATCCACCAAACATATCGAGAACAATCAACACAAAAAACCCGAGCAAAAGCTCGAAATGAGAGTTGAAAAACAAATGTGAATTCGTCTCAAGCCACAGAAGAACAAGAGATCACTTGAATGTCCCGATCGGCGAGCGAGAAAGGCAGAGGAGCCACGGGAGCCATCTGAGTCGTCAGCTGGCCACCGCCGAAGGGAGTCGCGGCCGGCTGCGGCGTCGCGAACGGGGACTGGAAGCCGAAGCCGGCGGACGCCGGTTGCTGGAACGACGGCGTCTGCTGCTGCTGCTGCTGCTGAGTTTGGGAAGAGAACGGGCTCGAGAAGATAGAGGTCCCGAAACCGGAGCCGAACGCCGGCGCGGAGGACGGAGTGGCGAATGCCGGCGTGGAGGACGGAGTGGCGAACGACGGCGTCGAGGACGGGGTGGCGAAGGAGGGGGAGGATCCGAACATCGCGACGAACGGAGTCGAGAAGCGCCGAGAAGAAGGCCGGAGAATGCGAGGGTTGTTCTGTGGGGTTTTCTCTCGGGGAGGCTTTGCTTAGGTCAGGAGCGCCATTGTAGATGTGGGAGTTCCTCTTTTTCGCAGCTCAAACTCTCGTCGTTGCCCTTCTTCCTTTTCTCATGTTCCGTCCTTTTGAGTGCAAAATAGCGCTCCTTGCCCCATTTATTTATCCCCTTTTTTTTTAAAATTTTATTATTTTCAAATAAAGATAATGACACAAATTATTCCTGAATTTTAGTTCAATATACACTATGGTCACTGAGATTTTATTTTGTTCAATTTTGTCCCTAAACTTTAGCTCAATATGCAATATGATCTTTGAACTTTTAATATGTTCAATGTAGTCTATATACTTTTGGTACATGTTCAACGTAATCTTTGAACTATATGAAAATTTTCAATGTTGTCCTTCTATTAATTTATGTTCAGGGACAATCATATAGTTTAGGGACTAAACTGAACATGTCTCAAAAGTCCATTAGCCACATTGAATGTTCATGGATCAAGTTGCATATTTGGCTACACTTTTGAGCATCATATTAAATAAATTAAAAGATCAAAGATCACATTATATATATTAGGTCAAAGTTCAATGAGTATTTATGTCATCTCTCCTTTCAAATACTTTGTTTTTACGCATTTTTCATATTTTTTTTTTGAAATCCTATTCTGGTTATTGAAATTCCAGATCAAGCGATCCATAGCGAAATTTACCTTAGTGCCATGTCAGGGCCGAATACACAAGGGATTGTCACTCAAGCAAGAGAAGAATTTGCTCGAAATGTTTGATGTGTACTTAGCTTGAGAATGATCGGCTTGCTTGAGCTCTAAGGGCGCGAATGACAATATTTCTCTTCTCCGGCCTTATTTCTGGCTAGAAATATAAAAATCTATTTCTCTTTCCCGAACATGTTTCTGAGCAAAAAGTACCGTTTGATAATAATGCAAATTTTTTATTCTCGGAATAGAAATTTTGTGTCGTTATCAAACGAATAGAAATTCATTTGATAACGACACAAAATTTCTATTCCCAGCCGGACCGGCGGCCGACGGCGGTGGCAACGGGTGGCAGGCATGAGTGGCGGCCGGCGGCGAGTGGGCGACGATCGGTGGCAAGGGTGAGCAATAAATAGAAGGGAAAAACCACCAAATCTGCAATTTCGTTTTAACAAAAACCCGAACTGCTTTGTGAACATTTAAGTTTTGTCCTTTTTTTTTTTTTTTTTTTTCCTCCGTGGGCGGATGACGAGGGGGCCGGCGTCGAGCAGGGCGGCCGATCCGATGAGGGGCGGCTGGGCGAGGTCGACCTGCTGAGTCGGGCGAGGCCGCCCTCGTCGCCCAGGGCGGGCGACCTCGGCGTCGGGCGAGGTCCGCGGGCGGCGAGGGCGTCCGGCGAGGTCGACCCTGCCGGCAGCGAGGGCGGTGCCGAGATCGGCGGCGGAGGCCCTCGCCGACTGGGCGAGGTAACCTGCGGCGGCTCTGGCGGGCGCGAGGGTCGTGCCGGCGGCAGGGCGTCGGCGACGCGGGGCGCGCGGAGGGCGCTTGGGGCGACCGCGGCAGGGCCGATGAGTGGCGGCCGACGGCGAGTGGGCGATGGTGGGTGGCAAGGGTGAGCAATAAATAGAAATGTTATTTCTTTTTCTATTTCAAAAATAGAAAAATAAAAAATTTTAACTTCTCATTTCTGTTCCAAATCTATTTCTAGGCCAAAATTTATCCCATAAATAAAAAAATAGAATTATTTTACTAAACGGATTTCTGTTTTAAATCTGTTCCCGAAAAAAAAAATAGAAAAACAGGAAAACAAAATGGTTATCATTCGCGCCCTAAACGCACCATATACTTCACACGAAGTCGAAGTCGAGTTCGATTCTAAAAGTCCAATCTGATCCGGTTTGAATTGAGTATCGAGCCCAGAATTTCTTTAGCAAGGAGAGAGATTTTAATGGTAAACTACATCAACTCGACTTGCTGCTCGACTAATTATTGAATCCTGGACTAGTTTTCAAGACTCACTGTCGCGGACCGGCGATTATAGGGAGTATCGGTCACTTTGAAAACGTCGCTCTCTCGGTTGATCTAACCTACTCGATATGTGTTTTAGCAATAAAATAAAAAAAACTGTTCGATGTGTGAAGCTGACTCTATGAAATGTAATATCCGTGTGTTGGTCGAGATGCACAGGGAGCAATACTCCGAGAGCATGCGACATATCCCTGTAACTGCGAGCTCCGTAGAGACAAGTATACAAGCAGTGCAGCCACCGAGTAATCTGGTCGATTGCAATATCACATGCATGTTGCTGTTGCCTGGCCTAGTTGCATTGTTATCTGTCAAATGTTATATGTCGCATGTGGGCGACTAACTCGAACGATAAAGGAGCTACATCAAGCTCGATCTCACCTAGCTTACTGCAGCACGACGGGGGTCGAAAAGGCCCTGCCTTGGAAATAAAGAAATCTGGCAACAATTGTCGTAGTTCCATTTTGTATCAGTTAAACAGAACAGCCGGTCAAGGATAGGTATGCAGGTGAAGAAGCCGAAGTTGGGCGCGGGAGTTGCCAGAATTGCCA
The DNA here is from genome assembly GCF_021117445.2 of Syzygium oleosum. Classification (NCBI taxonomy): domain Eukaryota; kingdom Viridiplantae; phylum Streptophyta; class Magnoliopsida; order Myrtales; family Myrtaceae; genus Syzygium; species Syzygium oleosum. The sequence goes on from NW_026607487.1 coordinate 18,564,278, forward strand.
CCCAATGAGCTCCTCCATTTCCTGGAGCGAGTCTCGCATTACCAACATGGTCTGCACCAGCGTTTCTGCAGAAGTTAGTAAATCGAAAGCGGAAATAATCTCGAGAAAAAGAACAATGAAAGAACTGATGGAACCATGATCGATGGAACTAATCGTACCATAAGGAAAGGTGACCAAGTGAATAGATAACCAGAGAGACCGGTGAAGAATTTGAAACGTCCTCCGAACTTCAGCATGTTGCAGGCACAATCGATGGAGCTAATGGGAGGAGGCCTCTGACCTGCCTGGGATTTGATGAATTGCGTGAAGGCATAAAAATTTCTATAAAAAGTCCAGCAGATTGGCGTAGCGAGCCCAGAAACCACAGTCGCCCCTAAAAGTCATGCCGGTTAAACAGCAAGATACATAAATCAAGCATCTCCTGAATTTATATGAAAGCAAAATCACATGCGAAGCCAGAAAATTTGACCATAAGTGCGAATAGATCAACTTGAAAAATTTGACTAGTGCTAACACTGTCATTCAGCAGAAAACTGAGGAGACTCTGAAGATGAAAATGACTGAACAAGAGATCCAAAATAGACTTACCTAAGCGTGCACATGATTCGTCAACATGAACAGAATCCTTAAGATAACAGAATGATTGATTATAAGACAGGAGGAAGGTCGTGCAATGTAATGTGCCCACCGTCACTCGAGATTGACCCTTCCACAGCGCTGAGATTCCCTTTTTTGCAACAATGCTAGAGACCGCATGACCAGCGCTTCTATAATTCACACGTTGTGCAGCCGGCAAAGCAGCATCAGCCACAATAAGCTTTTCTATCTCAAATCTCGGAACGAAGACGAATGATGCCGATGTTGCCGCAAGAATCCCACATGTTACTTCTTGATAGAAAGGCAAAGGCATGCCTCCATTGGCAGATATGGCTTTTCTTCTGAGAGTCCTGTTTAAACAATACGCAAAAATGCAAGGTGAGATCGGCGGTAGTAAGGTCATGTGAATAAGGATCTTTCTCTAATACAGAACGAGCATTCTTTATTACTCCAGATTCGCAGTAGCATTTTCCTAGATAAACAAGTCAGTAGAAAATCCACTTGAATGTGATAGTTACATGAACGAGAATTCCGTAAATGTACAGCTTTATGTCGATGCAGCATGTGATATGAAACATTATTAGTACTCGCTAAACCAATCTAGTATTCAGCAACAAATGAATTGTTTAAATTATCTTTCTGGAGATATCGTGTATTTCTCATTCTCTTGGTGGTACTAATGCAAGCAGTACACAACTAAAAGCCCAGAGACGATCAATCTCACTTCAGAAACCTACAGACGCTGTACATTTGTGAACCGAGACTCGAGTCACGGGAGGAAGAAAATGACTAGCAGTGCACATGAGAGTTAAGACTATCTTTCTCCGAGTGATCGTGTTTCAAGCAGTACCGACAGCATATGACAATCAGCAGTACTAAGAAATTCGTCTCTTGATTCATGACAGCGATTTGAAATTCAATGTTTGCCCCCTTGTTTAAATCAATGAATCAGTCAATTGATTCTGTTTTTTGCCGTTTATATTTCACTTCAGCTACAGGGAAACGGTCCATTTACTGAGGGAAAATACTCAACTTTCCTTAACAATAACAAGCAAAATCAAACTCTTTTTCTTTTAGAGAGAAACGTAAAGAGAAGAATATGCTTCCTGAAGTAACTCAATGGTATTCGAAGGGACAGTCTTCGCAAGCGTGTGCTTCCCAAAAATAGGTGTCATGGCACTTACTCATATGAACCAAACATCACAGCATAAGGTAGAGAAGCCAGGACCTTCCCGCCGGGTACCTGCACTCTTGGAATTCAAAATTTAGGCAGGGAATGGTGAATAAAAAAATAGGCAGATTTGATGTATACTATTATCTTTCTCACACAAACCAACGTTATTAATAGGCATCATATACGAAAACCTTACACTAGATTCCTCTGAGCATTAAAAGAAAGCATACTGCCTAGAAACAGAGAAAAGGAAAATGCACAAGGATAATCAATCAGTATCGGGTGGTAGCCGAGCAAGCGCTTATCGTCGGTTTCATGTTTAACTGCTTACTTTCGTCAGAAAATGCAATAGCAACAGGCATTATGATGTTTGTGCAGTATTAATAGAATGTAGACAAAGAAGAGAGTTTGGATGGCAAACAAGTTGAGGGACAAAGAGTATACATATAAAGGGAAAAGGAAAGCACATAGACCCGACATCTTCAAATTATGTAGATTCGCTCCCCTGCCTTAAAAGGAAAGAAAACAGCAAATTTGATTAAAACATGGCAGATCAAACTGTGATATCAGTACCGCCACACACCGTGAATGCAGGTGTGACAAGTTTGTTGGAAATGATAGAACCAAAAGCTAAGTTAAGAGCCGTTCGAGAGAGTACCATATACAAGACAACATTCTTTCCAAAAGCTCGAGTTTGTACTACATTCTGTGAAATGGTGGATGACTATAGTTCTATCCATTTCTCTTTGACCCGATCATGAAGTCCTGGCAAACAAACACCGACCATCGGACCTCCCTTTACTTTTTCATGACGACACCAGTGTGTTCATATGTATTCCAAAATATGTGTTCGTTGCTATCATCAGCTTTCCCAAGACTTTTATCTTCAACCAAGGCCTCGCCCTCTTTTCCTCCAAGAGCAGTAATTGACCACTAAATTTCCTGTGCGATCCTATTATCTAGACTCAGAACGACTCGTGATTTACCACTAAATTTCCTATGAGATCTTAGTATCTAGGCTCAACAAAATCCAAAGCCGCTCGGAATGACTCATGCCCTGACACTTTAATCTCTTGGCATTTGGTTAATGACTTTGTCCACTCATCCTAAATGTAATAAATCTTTCGAGTGTTTTAATATGCTCATTTTGATGGGCAACGCAGACGGGTCTGGCATCATTTCCGCAAGTTCATTCATACTGATATCCAGATGTTGCTTTCGCACCAGAACAGCAGCAACGTTTCAAGTTACACAGCATCTACCTCCAGTTTAGTGAACAACCAGAAGCTCAAAGCTCGATGTCTGTGTCATTTTTTGTCCGAGGGACAGATGAGAGAGCGTTTGCACAAAACATCAGTTTTGCAGAAAGCAGATGGCAAAATGCGGCTTCAAAAGCATGCATGTATTTCGCTTCACTAGCGAAATAGACAAGTGTTGCACCATTTTCAAGTGAAACAAGACAGGATCAAGATAGTATTGTTTCCAAAAGTAAAAACAAGGCAAGAACGAAAAACAAAAAAGAAATGGCCGACCTTGTCGAGGTTGATCTTTTGTGGATGGTGATAACAAGGCCTCTCGTAGAGGAGGACCTGGAGCACTCGAGCTGTTCCTCCGTTAGCAAATGGCTTGACCGCGTGCCACCACGAAGAGGTACCACTACGTCCATTGCTAACAGAGTGAGAGTGAGAGTCCTCCATTGCGGAAACCCTTTGGCCACTCTTCCTCTCTCTCTCTCTCTCTCTCTCTCTCTCACTACTGTCAAGTGTTGCCGTGTTACTCTCTCTCTCCGTGAAACGGGTCTTGCTTTAAATTTGATTCTGGTTCTTCTCCTGCTCTCTCTCTCTCTCTCTCTCTCTCTCTCTCTCTCTCTCTCGTGCCATCGCCATTGCTTCTCCTCCCTCCGAAAAGGGTGGTGAAAACTGCGACTTTCTCGACTACTGTTCACGTCGTACAAGTTTTGTGAATAGAGAGACCACGCGCAACTGTATCGTATCACGCATAACGTAGCGACAAAGAGATTTTCCTTCTACCAAATCCTTCCGTGAAATAAGACATTTTACTTTCGGCAGCAAATCACAGGTCCATTTGTAGTTAAATCGAATTCATATGAACTAAAAATAAACATATTTCTTTTAAATCTCTATTTTCCAAAAAGAAGAAATATTTTTCTTTTTCTTGATTTCTTGAGTGGAGATGGACAATAAGTGCATCCCCTCTAGGCTCTAGGGCTCTAATGAGTTAAGGCGAACTGTCAAAAACATTACCATTTCTTGATGGTGATGAAGTGCTAATGCGAACAGATAATATTTTGAATCATAAGTTGTTAAAGGGGTTCTTCCGAGAAATCTTGAAAACGTCAGCTTAGAAAAGTCACCGTGAAAATTACACGACTAATCCAACAGTAACTGCTATTTACAGGAGAGGATACGGATATTGGCATGCCCTTTTTATGCCTTGATTGTTACACTGTACAAGCATGAACCGGATGGATTGATCTTAGAAACTTGCCATTCCGAACCAGGCGTCGCATTCGGGTCATAGGACAAAGTGTGATAACCGGCGACTTCCTTAGCTGAGAACAGCAACAGCTTCCCGTTTAAAGTCCCGAGCCGAAACGCGGCTTCCGAGCTCCAACGAGGTGGGAGCGACACCGTGTTCCATGAGTTCCCTTCTGGGTCGAAAACAGACAGCTTCTTCTGGCTTTTCCACTCCATGCAGAAGAGCCTCGTCCCGAGCACGGTGTGGGCGGTTACCATGACGCACCCGTTCTTCAGCTCGCACCACGCGCGCTTCTCGGGGTCGTAGACGCAGACCGATCTCGCGCTTCCGATAGTGAAACTCGACCGCCCTCCCATCACGTAGAGCTTGCCTTCGAAGCCGCAGGCAAAGCATCCCCACCTCGGGAGCCTAAGGCTCTCCATTAGAGTCCACTTGCCCGTGTCGGGGTCGTACGCCTCAGCGCTACCGATGATGTTGCCTTCGGCACCGTATCCTCCGACGGCATAGACCATTCCATTAACTTCGGCGCAGGCGAAGTTGCAACGAGCCTCGTTCATATTCCTCAATTTGCTCCAACTGCATACACGAGTGAGACTCATTTCTGTTTTGCAAACCGAGCTAAATAGATCATTACAGGAGATTCTGCGTGGATCTGTTCAGTCGGAAAGTTTCTACCTCTCGTACTTTTACTACTTCTCCAATTAAGTCACGATACCTACAATTCTACTGTACATGCCATTTTCCGGCACACGATCCTGTCAAATCCAGCTTAATATGACCGTAGAGGACACCGGAGCATGACGTGAATTAAATTGCCTGCGTGACACTTTCCAAGAATATCGAATTGATGGGAGGATATTCAACTTATGGGAGCATAAACAAATTGACAAAAGGTGGATCCATTCAGTGTCTTTGACCCAAAAAAAAATCCATTCACTGTACACGACCCACGATGGTATCCATTTAGCAAATATTTTCATCCACGTCACGCTCCGGTGTCCTCCGGTGGCCATCTTAGCTCGATTAACCGGATTTTGTATCGTAAAGACTTTATAAGACGTTTCGTTTAAGTAGACATGATTAGAAAATTAGTGAAAGTATATGCACACAAAATAAATTTTTTTTATCTTTTCCGATTTGAATTGATTTAGGCATGCCTCAAAAAATAACAACTATGCAACCCTCGAGAGATTTTTTCAAGGGCAATGATTGAAATTTCAATGAGGGAGTCGACTGAGTGCTATAGCTATTTGGCTATTTCTCATGCAGAGAGCTAAACTTGTCTGAAACAGAGAACGCACTCTGCAGATATATGACAGCTTTATGAGGACTTGAAGCGAGAATCCATGATTGACAATCAAATTAGATGAACAGTTTACACTAGAGAATTTGATCATCAGAATCTAAAATGATCTCTTCTTATCTTTTGGAAGGCCTCGTGCAATGAACAACTTCATCAGAAATTTGGAGAAATTCATCAAGCGTAATAGTGTACCTGTTCAAACGAGAGTCATATTGGTAGACTTCCGCAGAGACAGTGCCGGATCCACCCGTCACTGAATAGCCGCCAACAATTAAAAGCTTTCCATCGACAACAGCCACCCCAAAACCGGACTTCAACGGACCGGGCATCGAGGGAAGGCGCCGCTGCTTGTTTCCGAAGCTATCGATGGCCTCCCAATGGCTTTCCTTCTTTCTGCCATCCGTGGTTAGGATAAAAATCCATTCTTCGAGGGCACCTCCTAATTTTCGCGCGAGTTGAAATTCCTTGCTTCCGAGAAATGACCTCCACTTTTTGCAAACCAAGCCCATAGATGGGAACTCGCGACGAGGAACGAGTGCAAGACACGTTTTCGCCACATCATCAGGCAAACCGGGTATTATCGGGCTGCCGAATTTACCGAGAATCTCAGAAGATGAGTTAGGACCTGTTCTTGAAACGGCCATCTTGCTTGGCTGGACCAAAGTGGAGGAACACATCGCTGAATCTAGTAAATCTCGTCCTTTTCGCGCACGAAGCCTATGATTTACTTAACAAAAATAGATGCCGATAACTCTAGCGCCTGCGAAACCCTGCCACTTTAGTTTTTCGAATACTTGTCTGAACTTCCAAAGGCAGTTTCTTAAGTTGGTGGAAAACACCTGGATGAGAAAATGAAATATGCAACGGACAGTCGCACATCATAAGGTCATGACAATGTACATCGTATTGTCGAACAACATAATTCGCAGACAGAACTTTGACCTTGTCTATGGAAGTCGTGATAAGCCAAACCTTATCTGAACTTGTCAAACCAACTCCAACCCATTCTTTATACTAACCAAACCAGGGGAACAAGTATTTTATTCTAACTAGGATACAAATACTTGGCATAAAATAACTAATTCAAGAGCCCTTTCCTAATCGTCCCTGACAAAGCACACTTAGATCTCATCCATTTAGCTCGACTCCTAGAACAGGACACAAACAGAAAGAGAGAGAGAGAGAGAGAACCCATGAAGCTGCATAGATGACAGATGCCAAAAACACTATCCACCAAAGACACTCAGAATCAAGGAAAAGATGTCCACAACAAGCATGGATATAGCAGCTTTTCTTCAGGAAGAGCAGAGAGAGATGGAGAAGTGTGAATGAAATGAAGAAGCCACCTGAAACTTGCCAGCTTGGTGTATATAAAATAGATAAAGAAAGGTGATGACGATGACAGTGGTTACACTTGGTGTTCCGAGAGCTTGAAATATTTGAAAGCAATGAGGATTTATATAGAGAAGGGAAAGAAAGGTCCGGAGAAGATAAAGGTGACAGTGAAGCACCACGTCAGGGAGAAGAAAGTCTCTGCTCCTTCTAAACTTCGTTGGAAAGAGATGGTGCTCCTTGCCCGAAGGAACGGGCTAGTGCTGTATTATTTATCTTTCTTCGGAGACGACTTCCTGAGAAAAAAAAAGTTTATATATGTATACTTTTCAGCAAAATTTTGGAAAAAGAAAGATCTTTTGGAGTAACCTAGTCTCGAGTGCTTATCAGCAAAATTTGCTTATCAACTTGGGAAGAAGTCCCAGAACGCGTCATGGAAATCATAAAAATCGGCGAGTTCAAGTTCGTTGCACCGTAATATTATCATTATCGTAATCAGCATCATACCCTTTGCCATCGTCATCGTCTCATATCAACGGGAAATCCATGTGTGCCGGCAACTTTAAGTTGGTGCATCGATTCGGATGTCATCGGCTTTTACCGATCCGACGTGAGAACAAATCGGTGCACGTCATGCGTGTATCACAATTCATGCAGACATTGGCTTTTAATTTCTTATTGCTTTTACAAGTCGACGTTCTATCTACGGTACTTTCATCAATAATCATAGTATGTATTAAGGGGATATTGAAGCTCTATGTTTGGTGCAGATGTTATTCATTCTCATCATGTCATCTGACCACTTGTTTCTCCAATCCCGTTCACCCTGCCCAATTCCGTTGACCACAAAGCAAAACTCCATGGTTCTTTAATTCTTTGAGGAGATGCACTTGATCAACGAAACGACCGAATCAAAAAACCTATTGCCAAGTCATTGGGCGGTGCCCTCTGCTATATTGTGGAAAATAAGCAATTAGTTAATTCAGTTGATGAGCACTCCGCTGCGATCCAAATAGAGTTCTAAAATGTATGGAACCGAGGTTCTTACCTCCATACATTTATCTATGTCAGATAATTCTTCATGAGATGATGATGATAAGAGCTATTGGCTGGACAAAAGGGAGAGAAGTAGAGCTTTCTTCAAGCCGACTTTTCAAGAAACGGCTCTGAAAGTTCTTCGAAAATAAACTAATCATTCAACCACAGAAGCCACAGCTTATATCTATGCCGAACTTGATTATATAAATAGCATTTCAGTCACCGCGACCGACCATAAGAATTTCTGATGGCGAATCTATAGGCAGTTGAACATCATAGAGAGATCATCACAAGAGGAAAATACAAGAAGACTGTTCCGCATACCACTTCCAGGATACATAAAGAATTTCAGGATGAATTTATGGTGCTTTTTGATAATTCCAGGATCGCAAAGTATTGGTGAAGCAATATAAGCATCACGCAGTGCCTCAGATGAACCTCAAAACCAATAATGATCGAATTAAGAGCCACACAGTAAGAAAATATGAGACAAAAGATCGATAGGAGATAAAAGGATGTCATCAGCTGGCCACTTCATACCTGTTTAGAGTCTCTTGATAACCGAATTCGGCAACTAAGCATATATTGAAGAACAAAACAAGCAATTATACCACCTAACAACCAGCATTTCTTAGGGCACGTCAACGACAAACCATAGCAAGACATGACATAATGCGTGATGACTTGCAGGCATCTCTAGAATTTAGAAAATATAACACTAGTATCTCCAATACAAGTAACCTCAAGGATCAAAAGAAAAACCCTTTACCTTAAACTGAAGGTAACATCAAAATGAAGGCCACTATTCCCAAAACAGCCATCCTTTGGTTATAGGCTATCGAATTACGATAAACACAGTCATCAGCTTCCACACACTGTATAAGTCCAAATCATGCAATGGCAGATAATAAATCCGATTTTTACCTTTTCCCAATTTCCAACTCCCGATTCAACTAACATGGCCACAATCATTGCTAAGATATTGTGTCCAAGTAGAAGCATCAAGATCCTTCACAACAGCACCATTACTATTGCCTAAAGATATGACAAAACTGGACTACATTTCCACTAAATGGCTGCTTCAAGCAAAGCTGAAGTTAGAATTAAGTTCTATAACTTCTCTGGACAACAACTAAGCCTTAAGCTACTAAGTTAAGTCGGCTACAAGGATCCTTTATGCCATTGCAATCCACCCTACACAGTATATGTCCCTCTTGACAACAAAAATAAAAATTACAACTGGTAAACTGAAGTTAAAAACCCAAAATATCAAGATGTCAGTCCACCCATCGCTATACTCTCCATAGACAGGGTAAAACTGGAATCAATCAAAGATCAAGCATACTAAAACCAATCTGATTATTTAGCATGCTTAGACAGACAATTCTGAACTCCATGGTCATGGCATGAATATTACATATTTACCGCATATAATCAACAGGAAAGCGACTCTTTCGAAACAACCATACGAAGCGAGCATCTTATGAGGCAGCGAAATTGGCAATAGCAGCAGCAGCAAGCGAAAAGAGAACATTGAGTCCAAAAATTTTCTATTCCAGATATTGTCTAAATTCTTGACAATCTCGGCCATCTATCCTCTGAAAATCCATTCATGCAAAGCTCAAAAGAACAATCACAGGGCTGTAGACTTTTGAGGAAACTACTAGAACAAGCCTACTTCTTAGAAGATTTCTTCTTTGAACTCGAGGAGGGCTGTTGGGGCTGCGGTTTGGGATGCTTCTCAGCTTCGGTCGGGTCCAACCACTTGAGCGGATGGCGATTGAAGAAGGGCCAGTTCGGGACGGTGACCAACGTGGTCAGAACGACGCCGCCTGCGTATATCAGGATCATCATCTGGAAAGACCCAATGGTGTAACCGGTCGCGAATGCCACCACAGCAGACGCCACGAGCATTATCTGCATCAGCTGCTCCGCGAGCTTCTGCCCTTGCCAATCCATCTCTAGCATCACGAGAATCGACGCAAATTAGAGCAATCAAGCGACTACCAGACCTAATCACACGGCCAATTACCACAACTCCGACCTAACCATCGCGATCGAGAGCATTTGATCTCGAAAGCTAGGTCCCGCGTTGAGTTCCAAACGATCGATTTCGCCGAAAGAAACAAGCGCCCGATCTATCGCATAATGTCAAATTCCGACACTTTCAAGGAAAAATGATGGCAACAAGAGGCGAATTTCTCGATCTCAATCGGATTCCGATGATCAAAAGGCGGCACCAAAATCAGGAACAAAATCAAACAGAGATTGAGGAACTGGGGAAAAAAAAAAAAACCCTAAAAACGTGGAGTTCCTGAAACAGAAGAAGCACGGAAGGGAGACGCTTACTGGTGCGACGTGAGAGCTGACCAGATCGAAACGGCGCTGAGGACGCTTCTTCTCTTGTCTGAAAATGGAGAGGGCTATAAAGGAAACGGAATCTGTTATAGCGCGATTCACAGAGGAAGTCAATATGTCTACTGAGCGGAAGAAAATGGGCCCAATTCCCTAAAAAAAACTTCAACGTTAGTTTTGTCTCAATTATATCACTTTTTCGTCTCATAAAACCCCAACTTTCACTGTTCTAACTCTACCCTTCATTAACTTTTCGCTCAATTTTTTAATAATATTTTTTTGTTTTTTCAAATTTTTTTATTTTTTCTTTTCTTTTCTTTTTCCTTTCCTTTTCTTTTTTTTTTGTTTCACCTTCAACCTTTGGCCGAGGCCGACCTCGCCAATAGCCGCGATGGGTTTGAACCTCGCCGTTCTTTGGCCAGCCAGGGCCTCGCCCGGTTGCCGCCGGGCCGAACCTCGCCGAGATCCGGGCGAGGCTTCTCACGCCACGCCCTGGCAAGGCTCGGCCTCGCAGAGCGTAAGAAGCGAGGCCAACCTGCGATCAATAGTCACGGGGCCGAGCCTCGCCGTTAATGGTTGGCGAGGCTCGCCCACCGGGCCATTAGTGAGGTCGGCCCGCCGCAACCCGGCGAGGTTGGCCTCGCCACGGCCGCGGCGAGCCTCGCCAACCACGGCGAGGACATCCCAGCGAGGGCTCGGCCGCCGTGGCCCAGCGAGTTCGGCCTTGCCCGGAAGCAGCTGGCGAGGTCGGGCGGTGCCGAACCTCCGCAGATTGAGCCGGGCGAGGCCGACCTCGCCCGGCTGCGGGGCCGAGCCTCGCCAATAATGGCAAAAGAAAAGGAAAGAAAAAATAAAAAAATTCGAAAAAATAAAAAATAATATTAAAAAATTGGACGAAAAGTTAATGAGGTAGATTTGGGACAAAAGTGAAAGTTTGGGGTTTTTTATGCGACAAAAAAAAGTTTGGGATATAATTGGGACAAAGGCTAAAGTTGAGGGTTTTTTAGGGAATTGGGCAGAAGAAAATGATAAAGCCAAAAAAAAAATTAAAATTAAATTAGATAGAGTATCTTGATCACTTATTAATCTTAAAAAAGACTCTCTGATTTACTAAACTATAATGCATGAAAAGAAAAAAAAAATGGAAGACATTAAAAATTGCAATATTTTTCTTATTCGAATTTTTTATTCGGGGCATGTTCAACAAAATCGAAAAAGGGGAAAAAAATGGTTAATTCATTATATTTATAATTAGTTACAATCCAAACTTAGGAAAAAAATTTATCAGTTTTCGCCAAGTAACATTTAACTTCACAAATGTGACTATGATGTAGAATCATTAATTTGGCACGTGACAGACATTGTTTGACCAATAACCAGCTGATTGCACCGGATACATATATAAAAAGAATAATCAAAGCTCAATATTCTAGATGCACTTTTTTAAATATGATTGTGTAAGGATTACTTGAACCAAAGGTGGCGTAAAATTTTTAAATGAATATTATCGTATACAATCAATGAAAGATAAAAAATGAGTTGTGACTTCATAGTAAATCAAAACAAGACTTAAAAATATAAGGGAAAATGACACAAACAGTCCCTGAACTTTGGCCCAATGTGCAATGTGGTCCTTGAACTTTTAATTTGTTCAATATAATCCCTAAACTTTAACCCAAAGTGCAATGTAATCCTTGAACTTTTGGTACATATTTAATTTAGTCCATAAACTATATGAAAATGATCAATGTAGTCCTTTCATTAATTCAAGTTCAGGGATTATATTGAATATTTTCATATAGTTCGAGGACTATATTGAACATGTATCAAAAGTCGAAGAACAACATTGAACAAATTAAAAGTTCATGGACCACATTGCACATTAGGCTAAAGTTTAGGGACTATATTAAACAAATTAAAAGTTCAGGGATCACATTGCACATTGAGTCAAAATTCAGAAACTATTTATATTATCATCCCAAAAAATAATGATAAATAAAACACAGTATATTAATTAAATTTACTTTTCTAAATGACACACCTGGACCCGAGTAAATCTTTAAAAAGACGCATTTTAGTTTTATGGCACGTTAAAATAAAGAACGAAAAAAATAATTAAGAAATGTTAGGGACCCCACATGGATGAAATTTGCCCTACAGCTACCTGTAAAGAAGACCGAATCAGAACACAACATTGTTTTGAATCGTGGTTTATGTCAAGGTAAAAGCTATGAATGGTCAATGAGATAACGTTTTCCATTGTCGTCATCAATCTAATGGGTATTCCGTGGATCCTACTCAGAGTGACTAATCAAAGAAGCATAAGGAGCATAGTTCCAGTTCGAATTATACTTAAAAATATTGAAAAAAAATTTCCATTACAACTTAGAATACGTTGCTTAAGTCGAGTGCTAAGAGAAAGACGGAGGTAATTAAAATTTAATACGCTATCCTCAATATTGCAAATAAAGTCGGGCATGACAGCTGACGGAAAAATCACATTGTTCCAAAAATCAAGAGTACATCCTATGGGGAAAACCGAAACAACTCTCTCCAAAAAGAAGGCATCAGAGAACGGGCGCCTCCGTTGGGTGCGTCCTGGTTCATTTGGTGTTAACTTCATGCAGAACTCCTCACAGCCTGTGACCTCTTGGACTTGCTAGTGGCCAATTGAGTCTCCGGCTGCAATAACAAATGACTCCACACATCAGCTAAACAGAAGATAGCTTGGGTAATTAAAAAGATCATCACAATATTCAACTACTTTGTATGGTACATGAAAGAGACCCACCTCCTTCTTCACGGGTTCTTCCTTCTCGGACAAAATCAACTCGATATGGCAGGGAGATGACATATAAGCTGTTTCGGAGAAGAAAGAAAGAAAGCACTTAATTTTCATTGCTCAAAGAAAAAGGATAAACAACTTTGAAGAACTGAGAAGCAGCAGTGAACTTACGATTGATTCTTCCGTGAGCACGGTAGGTACGACGCCTTTGCTTCTGAGCCTGGTTTACCTGAACGTGAGATATGAAGAGTGCGTCCACATCCAACCCCTTGACCTGATGACCAATTGCATGTATGTTAGTAATGAATAGCGGGAGGTACCACTATCACCAGAATGTTGCAATAGAGAGATTATAAGTACCTCAGCATTACTCTCAGCATTCTTCAACAAATCCAGTATAAATCGAGCTGACTTTACGGGCCAGCGTCCTTGTCCATTTGAATGCCTGTTCTTGGCCTGAGCAGTTCGACCGATACCACCACAGAACCGCCTGAAGGGTATGGCTTGCTTGTGTGCCAGAACATCTTCCAAGTACCTCTTGGCCTTAACCAAAGACAACTTCCTTATGGCAAATGCGGTTTCTCTGGTATTCTGCAATAGAGATGAGAACAATGATAAATACAGAGACCTTCTAAGTCATCACTTCACTAAGAAGCAGAAAGATTACAATAAGCTTGGCCGAAGAAGATTGAGTTACAGACAAGAGGCAAGAGAAATTTAAGGCTATGAGTACTAATTGTCCCATCATTTACTGAACCATCAGTCATTACATTATACAGAGGTTCACCCAATAATGATGAAATTGATTTTCCTGAAGTTTACGAGAGCTCCATCCACAAGAGGCAATGAGGCCCTGCTTTTTTCTTCAGGGTTCTTGGTAATTAGGGAAATGGAACGAATCGATACCATGAACCTATGTTGTTGCAACAACACTATTGTCATCTTGAGATAAACCATATTTCACCAGTTTCAGAATTTGTCCTGACAATTCACATTGAACACTTAGATCAGATAAATATAGATCTTCAGCTTAAATGAAATTGGGGGACCTTATGTACATGTCTTAAATCCAAACAGACAATGTGAAATAGCAGTTCAACGATGGAGGCATCAAGATACACAATATTTTCGAAAAAAATATCCAAGAAGCTCATGGACTGTAAATATAAAAACGGAACCCATCCAGATTCCCTAAACCAAAGTCACTTTGAAAGGTTCGTATCTGAAGAGTTCAAAGGGGTTATGATGTGACACCATTTTTTGAACCTTCAGCCACAATAGATAACAGAGGTTCACCCAATAACAGTGCATCGATTTCCCTGAAGTCTACGAGAGATCCATTCACACAGGCAACGGATCCCTGCTTTTTTCATCAGGTGGGTTGTCATCAAATCATAACGGCAGCTTAACAAAGTTCTTTTGATCAGATACACCTCGCGGCAGGTAATAGCATCAATTTTAGAAATCATTTTTACCAATGATAGCTCATATTTACACTCAAATTGACCAGCTAGATCCAAATATAGAGCAGTAACTGCACAATGTAACTCTTTCATGGTTCCCAGTCTTCGTGTCAATCTCACTCTAGAAACTAGAGAATAAGCATACAGTAAACAAGACAATCACCACGAATAAGGGCAAAGGAATAGTTTATATTTTTTTTTACTATTTACTGGAAATACTGATGTGACACCATTTTTTGAACCTTCAGCCACAATAGATAACAGAGGTTCACCCAATAACAGTGCATCGATTTCCCTGAAGTCTACGAGAGATCCATTCACACAGGCAACAGATCCCTGCTTTTTTCATCAGGTGGGTTCTCATCAAATCATAACATCAGCTTAACAAAGTTAATATGATCAGATACACAACGCGGCAGGTAATAGCATCAATCATAGAATTCATTTCTTGCAACGATAGTCATATCTACACTCAAATTGACCACCTAGATCCAAATATAGAGCAGTCACTGCACAATGCAACTCTTTCATGGTTCACAGCCTTCGTGTCAATCTCACTCAAGAAACTAGAGAATAAGCATACAGTAAACAAGACGATCACCACGAATACGGGCAAAGGAGTATGTATCTTTTGAACAGAACGTTCAAATTTTTTTAAACTATTTACTGGAAATACCGATGAAATAGCAATAACATGAGAACCTTCGTACCTTGAAATGGACGCGCAGGTCGGAGCCCCTCGCCTTGCAGGCTGAAAAATGAAACAAAACCAATGGATCTCGAACATCAATTCTAGGAACGAACAAAACATCCCACCAATACTTGCAACAAAACTAGATAACCAAACGAACCAAAACAGAGAATATAAGTACGGAGAAATGGCAAAATCGCACAAGTGAGGAATCGTCACGTACACTTGGTGGGATTGTCGGGCTCTCTCGAGTACTTCACCTGAAGAGATCAACGAGCAATCAAAACGCGGTGAGATCAATGCAGCTAAGGCACGAGAACACATAGACAGAGGGAGAGAGAAACCAGAGAAGGAGGAGATGGAGTACCATGGCGGCTTCTGTTGACGCTAGGGTTTGTACTCGCTTGGAATGGGCAAGAGGAAGGAGAAAGAGCGACGGCGCTCTTTATACAAAAACGACGGCGGCAAAATATGAAACCCTAATCACCAGGGACGACTAGAGAGGGGGTGAAGCGACCGGGGCCATTGATCTGGGCCTGTGATGGGCTCTTCGAGGCCCAATCATAGTACAGTTGATTTTTTATTTTTTTTGCTTTTGTGGGTGGCGGGGGTCGAAGAACTTCTCATTTCATTAACTAAAATCCAGGTCGTAAACATCTGTATATAAAGTATCCAACATGGGCTGCGTCCATCAAACAGTTGGCTTCTCGGGAGCAGTGTGGCTAGGAGTGATTGGTTCTTGGGCGGTCTGATTCCCACCCAAGAACTGGACCACTCCATCCTAGAACCAGACTGGACCGATCAGTCCTGTTCCTACGTTCGGCCTATATGCTCACAGTATTACTCAGGCCTTTTTTACGAATAGATCGTGATCAATTCAAACGTAGTACGAGGAGTCCACATTTATGCTCCAATTTCGATCCAAATAAATCTCAGTGATACCAACATGTATATAAACTACGAATAGATCCATAATCACTGCTCAACTCTCATTTAAATATTAGTCTCGAACATCATGTTTTAATCTACCGAAAGGGCAAGAAGGTCCGTACCTTCGATACGCAGTCTTTGGCCACGGACGAGGATCGGATCGAACAGGAGATCTTGACCTTCGAAGCTTTTTATTTGTAGTGGTCGATGCCGACGGAGAGGCTTCAAACGAGAGCTTTGAGCTTCTCGAACGCATGGCGAAACAGGGCTAAATAAAAAGACTCTTCAGGTGAGAGTCGCCCAAAGAGGGAGGCAAGAGTCGAGGGAGAGGGAGGCGATGGAGGGTGAGTCGAGCAAGAGAGTGAGTGACTGAGACTAGGGCTCATGTTGTGAAAGAGGGAGCGACGGAGCATGACCCGTACTTGCGAGAGAGTAGAAATGTGATGATTGGTTAGCCCGAAAGTTTTTGTTCAACACATGAGGGCTTTTAGTTTTTAAATATTTGTAATAAATTAAAAAAAATATATCGGTCCGGTCCTGATGCTTCGGGTGGACAGTTCTACACATGAAACTAGGAACTAGACTGAAATCACCAATTCCATTTTTTTTTAACCGGGAACCGAACCGATGCTCTAGGGAATTGCCCAGAATTAGCCTTTTCTAGCGGTTCCCTGTCCGAGCAGTTCCTTTTTACTCACTGCTAAGTGTGGCTACATAAATAATTGTGTTGAGTATGGCTTGAATTCTCTATAGGCTTGGGCTAAAGCTTGAAAGCAATAAATATTATTTTTCTCAAATTATTTAGTTAAGAAGTTAAGACGGAAAAAGTCTTAGGCTCCGTTCATTTTACGGAAAATGTTACGTTTCTGGAAAATGTTTTCCAATAAGTCATTTTCTTGGAAAATAACACAATTTTCCGATTTTAGGCTGAAATCTGAAAGAGTTTCGGAAAATATTTTCTGCTATTTGGTATGGAAAAAATTTACTTCCTTGCACTACTTTTAATATTTTTATTTTTTTAAAAAAATAGTTTTCTTTTTTTTTCCTTCTTCTTCTTCCTCAGCCGGTCGCCGGCCACGTCGGCGACTGGCCAGGTCAAGCCTCGCTGGCCGGCGAGCTCGAACCTCGCCGGCTTGTGGCGAGGCTCTAGCGAGGCCCGAGCTCGCCTGACCGGCCATGGGCGAGCTCATTCACGCCGGATCAGGCGAACTCGCCCAACCGGCCTTGGGCGAGCTCGGCCGCGCCAGATCAAGAGAGCTGGAGCCTTGCCACAAGCTGGCGAGGCTCGAGCTCACTGGATGGAGCCTCATCAGCCTGTGGCGAGGCTCAACATGGCTAGTCACTAGCCGCCGCCATGGCCAGCAACTGGCTAAGGAAGAAGAAGAAGAAGGAAAAAAAAGAAAAAAATGAATGGTGAAAGAAGGAGGGGGGAAAATGTTTTCCTCTTCTCAAAAAGAGAAAGTTGTTTTCCTCAAAAGTGAAGGTGTTTTGCCCATTGGGGGAAAGTGTTTTCCGTTGGAAGTTATTTTCCGTGAAACGGACACCGAAAAACATTTTCCCGAAAGTTATTTTCCGTAGAACGAACAAAGCCTTAGTTTATTTTTAGCCACCTTTTGCAATCCTCAATTCGATAGGGAATTTTGCTTTTCATCTTCCCGTAGTTTTTCCCGCGAGAGTTTTCCACATAAATTTGGGTGTTTTTTATTCTTCTCGATTTTAATTTCATTATTGTTTCTGCATCAGTCATAACAAAAGGAAAATTACCAAACAATCTGAAACCTATTATAATTATGACAATTCAATCTTTAACCTTTTTTTTTTTGCCAACTGTCATCTTCCCGTAGTTTTTCCCGCGAGAGTTTTCCACATAAATTTGGGTGTTTTTTATTCTTCTCGATTTTAATTTCATTATTGTTTTGCATCACTCATAACAAAAGGAAAATTACCAAACAATCGAAACCTATTATAATTACGACAATTCAATCTTTAACCTTTTTTTTTGCCAACGAGTCCAAACCTTGTTTGTAATAATTCAATTAATCCGATCAATTTTGATCGGAAATCACTGACATGTACACTAACTGTCCTATATGACGCAGCTGGCAATAACGTTAACATTTTTAAATAATATTTCAAATTTATTTATTTATTTTCTTTTTCTTTCTTTTTTTCCTTCCCTTCTTCCTCTAGCCTGTCGCCCAACCTCAGCGATTAATTCCAAATTCACAAGGAAATAAACACAACGAGGTAAGCTATACAGCTTGTAGTACATACGCAATGCCCTCTCCAGCAGAATTTACGAATTTAAAATATGCAGTAATCCAAGAACATTGCCGATCGACTGAGGTATCGGATGTTTAATCCGGTAAGAGTTCGAATCAACTTTAAGGAAAACAGATGTCCCAATAACGTATCTCATTCTGTATCGAAGAACACATACTTCCCATCTCCAATTGTTTCATAGGAAATTTCTATAAGCGGGGTATACCACTCGATTCAACCCGGCCGTGTTTGCATCAGATTCGCAACGTTCTAGCGTAGTCAGGATATCTTTCGACGCTCTCCATTGTGATCTGTACAGCTGGGGACCGATGTCTACTGTCATCATCAGTCTATTACTGTAAAATTTTGAAAATTCTCTCCAAGTGATAACACACGGCAACACTAATGTAAACTCCCTTTAATCACCAGCTAATTCAACATCAGAACTCCTGGAAAGGTGAAATATACTTGCATGAATGAGATTAGAATATGTAAGTGGACATGAAGTTCGAATACGCGATGACATCCACCCAGTCAGGAAAAAGACTCTTCAACTTCACAGCTGCATCTACCAAATGTTGGTCTACCACATTGACATCAACTCTTAAATCCTCGGAACTGCTAGCCTGCGATCACAGCAAAAAAGTAATGATGAACATGTCATGATGCGATAATCATATATATAGAAAGTAAAGTCTCATCCGCATGGATCACACTGTAGAGTGTAGCGTAAGGGAAAGTGACTGCAACTAACGCAGACAATTTTTGCGTTCCAGAAATGTTAGAGAAATCAAATTTATGTTGAAGGGACAAATGATAGAACAAGAAAATGAAAGGAATAAGTGAATAGGATCTAAATGCAAAGGACATTGCGTGGTAAGATTTCAATTCGCACAACAAATTTGATTTCTACCCAAACGCTCAAGTCAAATCCACGAACATTACCTCCAACCAGAAAGTCCAATTTTCATTACTGTAGCCGCTCAGTCTGCATATGTACGATGGAGGACCACCATCGACGGTTTCAGGAGCTGTAGCAATGCAACTAAATGTAAGGGAAAATAAAATTTGGCCCAATTGAAGGAATTGAAGTGTTCTTCACTTAACCTGGAAGAGCCTCGTCTGCAAATGACCAGCTAGACAGAGGACCAGTTATGTTGAGCACTGCAACCCACACCTCATTCAAAGAGCTGAAAGGGAGACCCCCCCACCCAAAAAAAACAAAAGGCTTTTAGCACCGCAGAGCTTATTTAGAGTTCAGGAAGTAAGAAGTTTCACTAAAGTACACAGATCTGATGCTCCAGCAAACAAAATATCAGCAAGCCGATAAAACCTGCCTTTCGTTCTCACTAAATAAAAGTACTGCCAATATACACTTGTCGTGATGACCTACAAGGCTACCGATTCATAAATACAGTTCCTGGTAGCTTGTATTTCAATCTGAAATCAGACATGATGAGCCATGGGGCTTAAGCATGTGTAAATGTCCATTCATCAATAGATCAACTATAATATGGTTTATTTTACTTACCCCAAGGAAAATTCCAAGTAGATTCTACGAAAACTATTGCCACTACTCTGTAATTTGTATGCAGATAGATGAGGAAAAACTTGATGGTGCTTGAGAATGCCTTCGCTTTGTGCAGGAAAGTTTAAGCTTCGCGAGAACAAAAGTGATACTGGGAAAATCCCCTGCAAGAGAGAGGAAGAAAATATCTTGAGGTATCTGCGAAATACAAAATTCAGATGAAACAGAAATTTGGCTCTAGTATGCATTACAATAACATTATGTAGACATTCAACGAGAACTATATCATTGCACCTCACTTTAGAGTTCACATGGATCAATCCTTTAGAACCTCATTTTAATGTTGTAACAGCCTAGACTAATTCATCCTCAACAATTACACAAGGTCAAAATGTTGACTAGGCAGTATGCATCATATGATCCACACGAAGCCACTCTACAATCATACATCAAACTTCTTCAATAGACTACTAGATGAAGCTGAATGGCTGCAATTTGATCCTCCGATGTCGATCAAAATACCGGAAAGGTCTGACTAACATTTCCCTTTATGATAACCAATTAGGATTTATGAGTAAAACAGTCAATTTGACAGCCGTTTGACTCCTCAGTTATCGTTACATACCATCCAGTTCTCTCTATCAGACAGTTTTGCAGCATCAAAAGAAAAATCTGGGCTGATGTGCATTTCTTTTGCCACTTCAGGCGCATATTTGAAAAGAAAAGGCAAAGGATTGGAATCCACTACGCCCACATCATAACTGGAGTTGAGAACTTGATTTCCACCTATCAAATGAAGATGTGAAGTGTTGTTAGATAATCATCCCATACTGCTTTCCATCTTAAGTAAGGTCCTACAATTCAACTAGACTATATGATATAATCAATAAGGTTGGAATTATTGATAAACTTCTGAAAGTAATTCTTCCGATTAAATTTTAGTTTAGTTGCTTTGCTACCAGCAGTGAGGAAGGTATGCTGGAAAACAACCCTCTTAGGAGCATCTCTGCTGTATGGGAAAAGCTGGGAAGACACTGCCATGGTAAGTATTGTAAGATGCACCAGGAACTGCAAGATAGAAGACTTGGCTAACCAACGACCACAGATAGGTATCAGAGGGCCCACACACCACCCAGTTGAAAGTCCAGTTACCGCTGCCACTATAATATCGGGCACGAAGAACCCTGCAAAAAAGTACTTAAAGGTATCAGTCCTCTTTCCTTAAGAGTTTTCCTTGCTCACTTAATGAACTTTGGCGAAGTTTCAACCATCATTTATGTTAGATAACCATTTTCACCAAAACTGTAAGATATCAAGTACACAGATAAAACAGTGACTGCATGATTTCATTTTCATGAACATTTGCAGGGGAACTTCTTGCATCAATAGCAAAGTTGCCACCACTTCTCTTTAAATGATTTGTGCACTAGGAGCATCATAAGAGTACAAAAATGTCCTCCAAAAAAGGCAAAAAGATGAATCTACAGGCAATTGACAACATGGTTTCTAGCAAGAGAACACAGCAATCACTTGAAGCACAAGGGTATGCCATTTTCAGCTAAACAAAATGGGAATTCGGTCTTATTTCAGCGTGACAAACCCATTCTGGCTTCGATGTAGGCACTGAAGAATGGGACTGGAACTGAAGCCAAACTTGCAGTTATGATGTAGTATATTGCTACCAAGAGAATCTCACTTCAATTTTATAGTATCTTCGATACTTTTATAAAAAGAAATCTCTTACAATTTGGCTAGAATTAAGCACACAGAACAGACAGTATAGACAACTGAGACGATAATCACAAGAGCATAGTTGCTGCACTTAAAAGAGGAAGAATAGTTGACAAAAGAGAGGTCAATATTAATCCAAACCGGATCTCTCTTTGGCATATCAGTTGCATGCACTTAAGATACAAGACAAGGTGGCACGTCATCAGTTGCTGCCAAGTATGATGCGCATTACTACATCCTAATCCTAGAATGCTAATTACTGAACACCTCACATTGCATATGTCAATCAAGGTCATCGGAAAAGATACAGGTCCAGAAAACTTGCCATAGGGAGGTGGAACAGCGCCCATCATACCCATCTTCTCAATTAAAAACTGGATAAGAAACCCACCAAAATAGACAGTGTACGTAAGGCACGGAATTAGAGGTATCACGAAAGCAACAGTCGACCTGAAAGAAGTGACTCCAATCAGATCGCACTTCCTTATTATGAAAAGCGAAATATCAGGAGGGAAGATCAAAAAGTAACTAGTTGCAAGAGAAGAACCATGAGAAATAGCTATTTTCAGAAGGGACAGCCAATCTATTCATGGCATTTAACAATTATGAACTTCTCTAGATGAAACAGTAGAATAACCATATATCTAACCGCCCATACTCATTTTTTGTTGAAAATACTGAGAAAATTATCGCTTAAGTTCCCTTTCACTCCTTCGGTCACCAGAAAGGTTCCGTATTATCACAGAAGTTGTACGAAGCTGTCGATTATCAACCATCAAAGCTGACACCATTTTTAAGAGACTACTCAGCAAATAGTGCCGATGGAGGTTTTCTTGAAAGTTTACTGAAAGCTCATCATGAGTTCCAAGCAAGAGTAGTTCTTTTCCATGAAGAAGCTAGGAGTCCCATGGATGATAACTCACAAGGGGCAAGCACCAAATATGCTTAGCTATAGCCTATAACCATTCAAAGTGCTGTCCATTAAATAGTTTATAGAAGCATGAAATAGTAGAACTTTTTTAAACACTACCATAGTGAATATCGACTGCTTGACCGAATTGCTAAGCTGAAGGATATCCAAGAAAGAAGCATTGCAGCAGACAACATAAAAGTTACGAATCCGCCACTCAGCCCAGCCAAAAGGTAGGCCTGCAGTTACCAAAGTTGCTTTAGCAAGTTTACCAGTAGAATAAGTGAACATATCTCAAATTTACATTTAGCTCATTGACATTTTTCAACAAAAGGAAGTCATATATTTTGAATTGTATGACTTACCAACGTTACCAAAGAATAGAAACCAAATGCTCCCCAAAATCTCGCTTCATCAAAGAACACCTGCATGAGTATTTCAGTCAAGTACTCAGTCATGTCACTCAAGAGTACAAAAAAAATTGCTTACATTATAATGACGACTATTCATATCACAGCATTCCAAAGTAAAACCAAGAAGGCAGACCTCAGTTGCATATGTTCAATTACTATTTACCTGTTCTGCATGTCCAGCTGCAGCAATCATTCTCAAGTTTTAAAAGAATTGCCCGCAGATTTAAAAAAAAAAAAAGAAACAGAGCATTGACAATACTTATTCAGAGTAGATTGTACCTCCTTTGATAATTTAAGATTTGAGATCTCTTGAGAGAGGGGAAAGTTGCTCCAAACAATCCTTGGAATCAAAAGACCAACGACAGAGCTGGGGATGAACATTATGAAAGCCAAATATGGAGTAGCAAACCTGCATTTGGTTACAGCACGTCATGCCTAGCCCGCAATTGCCTATGTTAACATGAACATATGCCATAGTGTCCCCTCACACTCCACACCCCACCCACTGTCTCTCTCCAGAAAGCAAAAAAGAAAAGCGGCAGGCCACACCTATCAAGTTTAACGGGTGCCATCTTCTGAGATGATATGTGAAATCAAATGATGAGAACTCACCAGTTCATTGCATAACTTGAGAAGAGCAATCTCAGTATAGAGAAGACAACGGGAAAAAGAACACCAAGTATTATACCAGCAGAATGGAGCATAGTCCCTAGAGAGAGCAGAAGGCATTAGTAAAACTCTGCAGGCCAGGTAACTGAGCAAATGGTCATGACAACGACAATGAAACCATATAACATGAAAAATGAGTTATAACAGAAATTGGGCAGCAATCGTTCTTTACCTTTCACAAAGTCACGGAGAATTGCAAACCAAGAACGAGAGCCAGAGTTTAATAAATGCAAAAGGAAAGGCATGGCGAAGAAGATGCCAACAGGAACACAATGAAGCACCACAGCCACCCTTCTAGGATAATATATCTGAAAAATCCAAAACACTAGTGATTTTATTCGTATAATCAACTATCAAGATGCTCATTGACATATCTAAAAAAAGTCGTACCAAAATCCACGATAGAT
This sequence comes from Syzygium oleosum, assembly GCF_021117445.2. Taxonomy (NCBI): domain Eukaryota; kingdom Viridiplantae; phylum Streptophyta; class Magnoliopsida; order Myrtales; family Myrtaceae; genus Syzygium; species Syzygium oleosum. Next base: position 18,588,365 of record NW_026607487.1, read on the forward strand.
AATCAAAGAATACGGCCCGCTCATCCGAGCCAGTAGATCCAATATGTTCTCTTTCATGAGCATTTCTCAACATAGAGGAAGTTGTGAAGGCCTTAACTAAGCTGAACAAATTGTCTCCACGTGCTTGGACACTTCCAGGTCTGTTTAAAAAAGTTTGGATTTATGAGGAAGGAAACAAAAAGGTCAAAATTATGTGATTTCTAAGACCATACATATCAGTACCAAAGTAGCAGATTTAAGGCATACAATAATCTGTCCACAGTGTCATATGAGGTATGGTAAAAATAACCACCAAGGAGAAAGATAATATCCAAGCCAGGAATGTTGCCATTATCTTGAGAAAATATTCGGTAATCAGTATCACCAGGAATTACAGGAAAAACATCCTGCACCCGAAGAGATGATTCACAAGTGAGACCGACTACTAAACCTCTGCAGCATATTAAAAAACCAAAAGCACTAAGAGAGAGAGAGAGAGAGGGGGGGGAGAAAAGTTTGGCCCAAAAGAGAGTACCACTCAATAATAAATTATTGTAATAGCAAAACCTCATTATCTTCTAACTTCTCATATATGAAACACGTATTTCTTATAAATTTCACAACCTGAAGATCTAACCCGACTTGTATGGATAAAATGCATGCATCTTGTTATAAATACTTGTAAATTATATGCATGTATGTAAACCAACTATAGGAGCAAGAAAATAAAGAACCTGAGCAGCACTATGTGCCATGGGATATATCGCTGATTCAGCATAAACAAGAGAAGGCCAAGAACCGGGTCCAGATTGGCAGACCAAATCTGTTGAGAGCATTGAAAAATAGAAAATCATCAGGGATGCAATATCACCAGAACAGCAGTTGAGCATGAGGAGAACTGCCATTTTATCACAACCTGCAATTACTGATTCTGAAATTGAAACAAAATTCCCCGGAACATTACCACTCTCTTTATCTCTATATAATTAACGTTTTGTAGATGAATATGAACAATCGTGCATGAGAATGAGGAGATAGATGTCACCCTGTTGGAAAAATGGGAATAAGACACTTGAAAAGAGACTAAATGGAAATGGAGTATCTCCTTTCATTATTTCTCTGAAAATGTATTGTATGTACATCTCAGTGATACTCTATAATAAAATAGTTAAAGGACCCCTGCACTTTTCAAATACCAGGTCCTCCAGTTCCAGACGCTTCCACATTTATAAAAGCTCCAATTGAATCACGCCATCTGTTTGTTGTCATGAAGCCATGTGAACCCTGGAAATGATAATCAAATAGCTTCATTAGCTGAATATGTTCAGAACATGCAAAGTTTAAGGCAATTCTATTTAACAACAGTTTGCTAATGGTCATTTTAGCAAGCAAAAACACCTCATTTTTGTTCGCAAGTACTTCAAATTTTAAAGCGAAATAGTGTTACTCAAAACTTTGATGTCAAAATAAGAACGTAAAAATAAATCAATTAGACTACCAGATTGAGAATTTATTACCAGAGATATATATAACTACCACTTACCAGCATGAAAAGTTCTTCTGCACCATTAAAAAGAAAAATGATGGGCCGAGGAGGCATCCAGTCAGCATCCACAATAAGTCTTGCTAGTTCCAGCATTGATGCTGCAATAAGAGTAAGAAACCTTATATGATGCAGAAAATGTTTATCCAAGTTAATAATCCAAAAATCCCAACTACGGTACTGATACTGCAAAGAGAAATGTAATCCTAATACGATGAGCAATAAAAATCAAGACTTTACACGGAAGGATTGGCTAAGTATATACTTTTACGCCGCCACCCTTTCTTTTTTGCTTGGATCAACATGATAAAGGAAAATATATCGAACTCAATGGGATTTCTACGTACCAACACATGAACCACAGTCACCAGCACCGGGAGAACCAAGTGGACTATCAAAATGCCCATTGACTAGAAGGGATGGATCAGTGTCTTGTGAATCTACAGATGATATCCTGCCATTAGATCAAAATTCAGCTTAAAGTCCATATCTCCTGATACACGAGCATGATCGGATATCGGAAGCTTGGCCCCTCATTGCACCATCAGTTATTGCATTATTAGCATTGGAAGAGGCCTCTCGGGGAAGACAAGGCATAAACCAGTTTGTCACCTCGACACAAGTACAAGATATCATTTCAGGGCTATTAAAGATGAAAATCATCTCCATCCATGGAGTTTCTAAACAGAAGCCAACCTCCGAAGCAAAACTAAAAAAGCAAACCACGATTTTTTATTTTTCACATGGCCCTTCAGATCTTTCACATAATTTATAAAGAAAGGGATGAAGGAGCCTTCATGGCAAGGAGCTCCATGCATCGACAAATTCGGTGATTTAATCTTGAAATTTGGAAGGGGGACGGGGAGAGGCCACAATCTTGCAGTCGTATTTCAGACATTGTAATGGGACAGTTACCTGGCAACAACATTTGTATGATTTCTGTACCCAAACGAAATGCTGTGGCCCAAAAACATCATGTTGAACGATCCGGCAACAGTTGACTCCTCAACCACGATTCTGTGTAAAAGTTTCTTAGAATACTTTGGCGGAAGTAGCGAGTTTCTAGAATTTAACAACTTCTGAGGTTATAAATAGCAAATCTAGTTCCACCCAAAAAAGGAGGACCAAAAAGAGGAACTCCAGAAAAGAAATTGCAAGTTCAATCGGATTTCAAGATATAGATGGAACAAATTACTTTAACTTAGGCCCAGCTCGCTTCTTAAGCGTCTCCAACTGTGATTTGATATATCGAGCAGCTTCTCGTAATCCAGGACTTCCTTCCTATCAGCACCAGATTGAAGCACTGCATTAAGCTAAACACAAACCGAAAATACAAGGATTACGCTATTCCACGGCAACTTCTGCTTTCTCTTAGTGCACATTTTTTGTCCGAATAACCAAATGCCAACTCCTCTGTCAGTCCTGCTCTATTTCACCTACCCGAAATCTAATCAACGCAGCAGAAAATTTCTAGTTCCAGATATTATCGTATGGAAACACATTCGGAGTCAACATCAAACAGCCGCGCCAAGAGAAGAGCACCGAAACACGACCAGCCGACTCACCTGACGACCGCCGATGTCCTGCGCCAGCACGCGGACGTGCTCGACCGCTCGAGCCTCGGAGAACCGATCGGGAGGCGCGTCGACCCCGAGCGGGTCCACGAACTTCATGTGGATCCGGTGGTACACGAGGATCGACATGAGGCCGTACATGATCGCCAGGGAGAAGAGCAGCTTGAAGCCCGGAGCGTCTCGGGAACTCCAAAACCTCAGCGCCATGTTTTTCTTCCTCCTCCTCCGGCCTCGCCTCCTCGGCTCGTCGGAGCAGGTCCTCCCTCCGCGGCGGGAGGCGCGATCGGCCGGCGTGGGATCGCGTGTCGGATTGACCGCGCGCGCTTGATTGGGAGTATCGATGGCGTCCTCGGGTGGTAACGAAAAGAGATGGAAGTTTGAAACAAAAGAGCAGAGACGGTGGGGTCGGCCGAGGTTTCTGGTAAGATATATATAGGCTGGGGATCTGTCGGGAAAGAGCGTGCGATCGGACTGCCATGTGTCGTCCGCCCGCCCGCGTTGACCCTGTATCATTTTTCTTTTTGTTCGAGTGAAATTATATTTAGAATAATCGAGGAGTGGTTAAGCATTTAATTTGAATACTAGCACACGATGCACGCACTTGTGAAACTCACCAATCATTTTATTCGAGTAAAGTAAATGGAAAAAATTTGTTGAAGTTAATAGTGACATGACAAAAAGATTGTTGTACCCGAAACTTTGGAAGAAGAAATAAAGGTTTTAGTATAGTTAAGGAAACAAAATTATGTCATCCGAAATCGTAGTATATGAATACAAAAATAGAACGCCATGAGATTGAGAGAAATAAGGGTAGGAATGTGGAATTTTTTATTAGCTTTTGCTGGCAAAATGCATTTCTTATTTTGATATTTTAATTGCACTGATGAACACGAGATAGCCTATGCTGATATGGAGGGAATTTGAGTAGCTTTGGAAATTTATGGAAGGGTTTCGTAACAAAATAGTTGGTAAAATGATTTAAGAGGTAATGGCCATTCTAGAAGTAGATTTTGTTGTGTTGTGGTCGTGCTGCAATAGAAACCTATATTTGCCCCCTTATATATAGCAGAAATTTACTAAGGTCAAGATCGAAATAGAAAAGTTCCTCTCCGTAAAACTGAGGACTCATTTATCTCTTGATAGTACCATAGATTACGAATATTATATAACAAATACAATTAAGAACAAATTTGAAAGTCACATCGACCATTCTGTAGAAATCTTGTCTTATTTGATATACGTGGACTGGACGATTTGCATATATCCGTATTTCAATCAAGCTGCCTGTAACATTATACATCACCATGCAAACATTTAATTTTTATTAATTGAAATATAATGGGGGAAAAGGGCCAATGGAAATGATTTAGCAATGATTGCTTGAGACAAAGTTCAAGGGACATGGGTTTCCATATCGTGTTGATTGATGTATATTGCTCATAGGTTTTGGGCTAATCGCCGCGCAAATTCTGGCCCACTATATGTCCCCCGAGTGGACCCTCTCAAAGTTTTATAAAACGATGTTGCTCCACTTTCAAATATTACTCAAAGAAAAGGAAAGAAAAACTTATAAAAACTTTGGAATTATAAGCTCAAGATCTTCAACCCGACATCTCCATATCCAATAAAGATTCGAGGATTTGATGAGAAAAATGCATGACTTTTTTTGGGGGAAAATTTCCAATGATGATCGGACCGTTTTTTTACAATAGGATTCAGAGTGAATTCTATTTCTCATAAGAGTTTAAAGTTGTCAATTTAGTTCAAATAAGGGCTCGAGCTCGCCGGCGGTTTAACCAAATCTTCGCCGACCAGCTTGCGCGGATGACTCACGTGCTTATTCTAATGGTTAGAGCTGAGGCAATTTTGTTTGAAATCTTTTGCTTTGACCCAATACAAAGAAGCTACAAATTAAAGCTAGTTTTTCGAGAGAGCTGCATGGTTTGAATTCGAAAAGGGCATCACAATCCACCATCTGCAGAATAATCCTTCTAGTAATGTATGTAGAATTGCAGTTCAATAAATAACTTGAAGGTAACAAAATTGCCATGTTGCAGCCGCCGGAATAAGCAAATGATTTGCATGTGCAAATTGATCGATGAAAATTTGGCCAATCGGTGTGGGCCCTTATTTGAGATTACGTTGGCCATTTTAGGTATTTATTTGAGATAAGATTTATTCTGTACCATCTTTTGAGAAAATAGCTCCATTCCATACATTTATTTAGAAATTTCCTTTTTAGATATAATGAAATTATAAACAGACTTCTCATCAATTGTTGCTCGTGCCACTAATCATGTAGGGAAACAACATATCTAATTATGTTGAAATACGGTTTTCCTCGTGGAGGACTGCATTCACGTGAAAAATAAACTTTTTTAATATGATAAGTCACTCATCATGATGAAAATTTTGCTTGGAATATTAACTTAGTATATCGATACTTTCCTGTTTTATACGTAAATTTGTTTACCACGTGAAAAAATCATGTTTTTGTTGATATATGTATATTAGAGGTGTCAAAATGTGTTGAAAGCTCATTTATTAACCCATATATGATGGGTTGGGTCATATATGGGTCAGCTAAATTTTGCTAAATAGATTAATATGAGTAGGAGTAATAAAGTCCAATAAAATGTAGGTTTTTAATAGTTCTAAAGCCCAACTTATCTACAGTCTCTTTTCACTTGTATTCAACTTTAGGTTGGGGGGTTTTGGGTGGGGCTACTTATTTTTTACTTTTATCTTCTACTCATGATCTTCTTTTTTTCAAAATGGAAAAATAGTAAAAAAATTATGATCTTTCAAGTTTTAGAAAATCGTGAAAATTAGTATATGACTCTATGTATCAATATTTATTAACTTATTGATTTTAAGAGATGTTGGCTACTTCTTTGTAAGACTAAAAAAATTTGCAATAAAGAAAAAGCCGCAAACAATCGAAAATCTTATTTGGAACCTTATAAAAATTACTAAAACTTTTATCTTTTACACACTACACACATAGCATAAAAGTTATTTATTTTTAAATATCTATGATTTTAATAATATGAGTCGAGTATGTGTTGGGTGCGGATCAGGTCGAGTATGGACTGAATTTGTATTTACATAAATGGGTCAAAACAAGTTAAATGTGCGACAAAAGAAAAACGTGTTAAATGGATCGATTTGGGTTGGATCATTTTCAACCCGAACTAACCCACCTATTTGACAGCACTAATGGATATGCAATTTAGAGATCAACCACAAGAAAGAATAGAGAAAACTTTGTCGACCTCGACCCACCGTGAATTGATTGGATTGCAATTTATAATTATGGACTTTGAATTTTACACGAATCTCGTCTCATACAATCTAACAAACATATGTGGTATGTCATGGACACGCATCGTGTCCATTTAGGCCTCTATTTGTTCAATGCAGAATTGACTCAAAAGATGGGATTAAAATTTCCTACATATTTCATGTTTGGAGAGAAGTAAAAGTGGAAATTTGGATTCTACACATAATAAGATTTCCACAAAAAAATGTGGAATTGGATTTCCTAACCATAGTTTGTTCGTTGTGAGATTCAACTTCCAAATTTTTAAAAGGAATTAGTGTATCATAAATCCTAAAATTTGACGCAAAAGTATAGTTGATCTTAAAATCTTCAGAAAATGCAATCAAATCTATATATGTGTGCGGATGGGCCATTAATGTTTTGAGTGATGTCGAAGGAATCAATGATAAATTAGAGTGTATGGAGGTGGATATAGAAGGATAAATGCAAATATAGGATATACTACGATCACCATCGAGGCATAAAGGACGCGCCGCCAACTAAAGATAAAGATCAAAGATAGATGAAGTTCACCATCAAAGCTTAAAAATAAATCACGTGCTAAGGATAAAGGATTTTGAGATAGGAGAAGCTCAACAGCGGGTCTAAAGGAAACTGCCAGTAGAGAATAAATGGCTTCTTAGCTCACCATCAAAGAAGAATCCAACTTCTAAGGATAAAGAAACCGGTGATAGATATTCGCTCACACATAGAAAAATTTCTTGTAACATTAATATTCAAGTTTTATCTGTCTTACAAATGATAATTCGCTTCTATATGTAGAGGCACTAGTACATAGGAAATGGACAAAGTATTAAAGACATGGTAAATACCTAACTAATAAAGACTTATGAACTAGAAAATGTATTTAACATACATAGAAACTTGAACTTTGATTCTTGAAATCTACGACACACTTAAGACTCATAAAACTCAAACTGATGATACTCGACTAGATGCAAAGTAATTAAACTTACATTCTAAATTCGTTCACCATCCTGGACAGCCCAATAGACACATTTGAAGATTAACGAACAACGATGCAAATCGATCATAACAGCCTTTGGTTGTTAGGTGGTCGATTAGTAACCTCGGAATCAACAACGGGCTTGTAAATTGGCATCTAGGTAACCGATTGACAACCACGAAATTTATAATCTGTCGACTGAATCGACAACTCTCTTACATAATACACATCTTCAACTTGAACCTATCAAGTCAAAGTATTACCAAAATTGGCCTTTTGCTTCCAAAAGTAAGGATTGAGTTGGATTGGGCGATGAGGTGTGAGTTGAGCATGCGAGTTGATCGATATAGCCCAATGTTCCCACATTAAATTTCTAAAATTTGTCAAATTGGTGCAATTAAGTCAATGTGTGAATTCATTCAAATTTGGTAAACAAAAATGCTGACGTGAATTTTTCTACTACTTTCTTAAGACACACGACTTTTTTTAATATACGAATGGAAACTGCTGACGTGATATTATTTTCACGATAATATTTATAACTTCTAGGGTACTAATCCCTTTTTATAACCACAAAACTATCAAAATCCAACTCCACCGTCACCGACCTCCACCAACCGCCACCATTTGTTGATCGTCGCCGTCAGTGGCCGGTAGTGTCGATGATTATTAATCTCTAGTGTCGATCATCGTCGAGAAGTACTCTCTAAGAAGGTAAATGTTTTTTGTTATCTAGACAATGGAAATGAATCTTATTCCGAGTTACTTGAAATGGAGAGGATCCCCTAATCACGAAACCAAACGAGTCCTCGAGCGTTTTCCCTTCGTTTTCCATCCAAATCCATTTGATATCTCGAGATAAATGGGAATCGAAGCAACCTTATTCTCATCTCCTCCGGGTATCTTATACTCCCAAGGCGTCATAAATTGGATGGGATCCGTACGATTGCGCCTTGTGGCGCCACGTGCATGCACATGAATCCTCACATGATACCACAATCAACTACCCAGCACGACGTCGAATCTATGTAAGCATCGAGAAATTTAATGTACTAAATTGACAAATTGTCTGAAGTTACTTCGGCTTTCATCTTAATAATTAGTTTAAGTACTCGCAACCCACTTTACTTAATGCACAACCAACCAACATACTCTCTCTCTCTCTCTCTCTGCAACCCAGTCACCAAAATTTGCGGAGCGACGCAAGGCCACCGAGAGAGCGAGCGTCGCCGACGAGCTGGCGGACGAGCGGATCTCGAGAAGATGTACGGCAAATCCATCGCCCTCTCCCTCGGCCTGGGCTTCCTCCTCCTCCTCATCACGTACTCCATCATCATCGGCTCCGTCGACATCCGATCCTACTTCTTCCCCCCGCTGCAATCCTCGCCCGGCGCCGGCGCCTGCGCGAACGATGCCGGCTCCTCGGCCCCCCTCCGGGTCTACATGTACGATCTCCCCCGGCGGTTCCACGTGGGCATGATAAACCGCCGTGGCGCGGACGAGTCGCCGGTGACGGCGGGGAACTTCCCCCCGTGGCCCCGCAACTCCGGGTTGAAGAAGCAGCACGGCGTGGAGTACTGGATGATGGCCTCGCTCCTCTACGACGGCGACGGCGGCGGCGGTGGCGGGAGGGAGGCGGTTAGAGTCTTGGATCCGGAATCGGCTGACGCTTTCTTCGTGCCGTTCTTCTCTTCGTTGAGCTTCAACACTCACGGCCATAACATGACGGATCCGGCGACAGAGATTGATCGCAAGCTGCAGGTAATTGAGTAGGTCTTATCTTTCCCGGAGACTCAAATCTACATTTCCCCGCTTCCTTGTTGTTCGCTGTGCATACCGTATCTAGTGGAGCGTGTTGAAATTTGACATTCAGGAATTTGAACGTTTGCATTCGGCTGGTTGTGTTGCTTACGCAGACGAAAAGCTCTGTTTGCCATCTGGCAAAAAGGCTCATGTTTTGATTCGTTAATCTTCTTTTCCCAAGAATTGATTTAAGAACCGACGATATGTTTTGGAGAGGGAGAGAGTGTCGGTCTGGTATGGCTCGCAGTCATCAATCCCGTGGAATGGCAGTGTTTTTTAGGCATTTTGTGTCAATGTTGCTTTCTTTGAACTTGTCAAGTGCTTATTTGGATATTTTATGGCGCTGTGTTGGCATCGAATATGGTGCTTATGATGTATATCTCCGCATCCTCTTGTCTTTGCCTGTTTATATATTTGTTTCTATTTTTAGCACTTGTCAACACCAAAAACTAATATTCGTGAAGTCGGGATATCCAATTGCTTTCACTTTCCACAAAAGAAAGAACTGACCCTTATTTTGAAATGCTTACTGTGAGATAATTTCTGCCGAAAGCATTTCAAGATGAGATATTAGCCTGTGAAAAGTTGGATGCTTTGAGAAAGCTTTTGAGGTGTATATGTATGGCAGGCGCTGATCCAATGAACTGGGGAATTTCTGTTTCTTTGCCCCCATTACATTATCTCCTTGCGTGTGACTTCTGGTCATCCACCCATAGGATAGTCAGATTCAGGATGAACTGTAAATATGGGGACCCTTCAGGTTCCAACGGGGAAATCTTTTGAATTCTCGCAAGATGTTGAGGTCCACATGAATTCTCCTTTTTCAAGTATTCACTTCTTATATTTAAACAACTCAATATGTTGCCAAGTTACTTTTTGGTATTAGAATGGAGTGTTTACTGGTGGTTTTATTTAGAGGCTGTAGTGATTTGGGTGTAAGTCAAACCTATTTATTTGACACTCTCTTTGGCATGGAGTGTGAATTCCAGTCTTTTGGTTTTCTTTACTTGTATTATGATTGTTTTCAAGACATCTTCATTGAGCCTTTACTACCATAGCGAGACAAATCAGTTACTTTCTGAAGCCTATGTTAAAGTACTTAATCGTCATTTTTGGGATCGTCCTCTTTCTAGTTTATTCATTTTTGTCACACTATATGTCCTCTATAAATGGGACTTAATGATCCCTTTAAAAGGTAATTTCTGATGGGCTTTTTCTTTGTGAACAACTGTATCCTTGTTACAGTTGAATATTGGTTCTTCTGATTTCAGATTGACCTTCTGGAGTTCTTGCGGCAATCCAAATATTGGCAGAGATCTGGAGGCAGAGACCATGTAATTCCTATGACACACCCAAATGCTTTCAGATTTCTTCGGGAACAGGTGAACGCATCTATTCTTATTGTTGCAGATTTTGGTCGCTTCTCTAAAACCATGTCAAATTTGAACAAAGACGTGGTGGCTCCATATGTACATGTTGTGGATTCTTTTTTAGATGATGACACTGTTGACCCGTATGGGTTGCGCCCCCTGCTTCTATTCTTCCGTGGGAGGACAATCAGGAAAGATGTAAGCCTGCCTGGCCCTGCAGTGTGATTTATCTTCGAATAGTGAAATCTGAATAGCATGAGTACCTGTTTATTTGACACCGTATTTTTCCATCACTATGCCTATTACCTTTCAGGAGGGGATTGTTCGTGCTAAATTGGCAAAAATATTAGCTGGTTATGACGACGTTCATTACGAGCGCAGTATTGCAACTGTTGAAAGCATCAAAATGGTAGGTAGAGTTGCCCTTTTCTCAATCGCTCTATTTATATTCATAGTAAGATGTCGTATAGCATATGGAGTGATTGGGACGTTCATATAGAGTTACGGCAAAAATTTTAACGTTCATATAGAGTTACGGCAAAAATTTTAACTGGTTATGATGACGGTCATATGGATCTCTTTATTTTTCGTGGTTCTTTAGAGCCGTTTTTAAGAATCTCATTTCCGAGGTCAAAGATTATGTGCATTTGCTAAATAAGTTTCAGGGAAAGAGACTAGTAACAATCTGGTTTGCATTGCATTGAGTGTGCAACTTTACCTTTATTTCTTTTTATAAAGTTCCAAGAGTATGCTCTTGCTTTTCTATGTTTAGTTGACTCCTTTTTTACCCGTGCAAGCTCAATACCTGTCCAGTGATTTGATTGTTGTAGAAGTGAAGCTTTTTATATAAATAAATCGTGTCCACCAATCCCCTAAAAATTTATGGTGATAGAAGTGCTTTTAAAAGGCTACAGATGAATTCCTTTAGCCTTTCGTTTGCTTGAAACTCCTGGTACTTTTGCTTATGGTTGCTCAGTGTTATATTCTGAAGTTGAGATTATCAGGACTAAAAGTCCTATTTGACAATCCCTCGAAATGGAAGACCTTCGGAGAACTTATAGGTAAATGCAAGTGTGCTACTTGTTTTGGTCATCCAGTGGTGCTGCTTGGCAACAGGGAATAAAGAAAATAAATGCAAAGTAGCACTTCACCTGGCAAGTTGTCTTTAAATTTGTCTAGAAGTATAAAAATCTGAAACGTCCTGTCAGAAGTATACCGTATTATACATCAAACATAAGAGCCTAGTATGAGATAAACTTACCTATTTAGTTGGTCACAGGTATCTCCTTGAGAATATAATGCCTAATTGTATTATTATGTAATGTTTTTTAAAGCATAGAAATTTAAGGTGATTCTTGTTGTCTGAATCTGTTTTGAGCATCATCTATGATCCAAAGGCGGAAGTATATGAATTATAAAAATGTGCTAGTTTACGTTTGGCTGTAGCTTTGAATTGCCCGGTCGTAGTTGATGCTTTGACTACATGAATTACAAGTACTCAGTCCAGTGGAAAGCTCTCTTTTTGTACAGTTGAGTTGCACTGACATCTGCTAGCAGCAATGATGCCAACAGTGGACAATGCTTATTCTTTAACTTTTCTCTCGTTTTTCTCCAGTCCACTCAAGGAATGCGTTCATCGAAGTTCTGTCTGCATCCAGCTGGAGATACTCCATCATCATGCCGGCTTTTTGATGCCATTGTCAGCCACTGTGTTCCTGTCATCGTTAGTGATCAGATTGAGCTCCCATATGAGGATGAAATTGACTATTCCCGGTTCTCGATTTTCTTCTCAGTCAAGGAGGCACTTACACCAGGTTACATGGTTGAACAACTGCGGCTGTTCCCAAAAGAGAGATGGATGGAAATGTGGAAGCAGATTAGAACAATTTCCCGTCACTATGAATTCCAGTACCCCCCAAAGAAGGAAGATGCTGTGGACATGCTATGGAGACAGGTAAAGCACAAGCTTCCTGGGGTCAAACTTGCTGTTCATAGAAACCGAAGGTTAAAAATTCCAGATTGGTGGGGGCGAAGGAGATGACAGGGAGGAGCTTGCTGTTAAGACACTGTACATCTACGTTCTCTATCATTATAGCAGTGCCCTTACAAGAATCGACAAGATGCAGAGACCTTGCCAAACACAATCAGCGGCATTTTTAACTGATCGTGATCTGTTAATTGGATCTCATTTTCTTTCCTTACTTCCCAATCTTGTAGTCTTCCACCAAGATTTTTGTAGCAACTTCTGCTTGTTGATGTCTAGCAAATATTGTGGAGGCTATATCCATGTACAGTGTCTGTCGGGATTGGCCTCTGTCTTTTTAGCTCTCTATGCTTCTTTAGCTGCAGAGGATGTGCAAGTTGACTGTTATTGGGATTTTGTATCATTCTGCAGAAGAAACGATTGTCCATTCTTTTGTTCATTACAAATACATGAAGTTGTTGCCCCTGTGTGATCAGCTGAAGGACTGGTATTGTACCCAAGATTTCCCAGATTGAACTGGAGTAAATCTTTAATCTCCAGAATCGGCCATGAGTCGTGTGGGTTATGTTTTTGAAACCAATGTTTCTCCGTCTTGGTACCGCAAATTTGCTAGGGCTCTGTACTTCGCGACCCAAGACCCTATTGACCGCGGCGATCGGAGATTGAGGCTTGACTGCCAAAAAATTTGCGTTTGATTTCTTGCTGCCCGACTCATCGTCAGCATGCGATCCTTGGGCAGCACATCCAACCTTCACACTCGGAGCAAATGCTTAAGGGAACAAAGAGAAGTATGCCATGTGCCCTGCCTTCTTTTATGATTAGGAACCTCCCTCCTGAATCAGTCAAATAATTGGAACCTGAGACCCATGAAGCTAACTCAAACCTCACGGGCACAAAGAAAACACAAGCCCAAATTCTAAAAGACCTTGTACGATATACTACATAAATATACTATCAATGTCCAAAATTTATGGGATGTAAAGCCCGAAATTTTCACTCGAGTCAAAGTGGAGGATGACCCATTAGGAGCGAACGTACTTTCTGATCGTACTCGAGTTTTTTTAACATTTTATCGTACTTTTCATTAAGCCCCTACTCTGCAAGAATAGAATAGCCCTGAGGGACGGTCAAAGCACACTGCTCACCGCTCAGTCCTTTTGTGTTTGGATGCAGCGTGGGGCGACACCCATGATTCTTGCTGGCTCGTTTGCCCCGCCTTTTTGAAGCGTAAAATACGATTCATCACCAGATCGGTCACCCTTTCCGCCAGTCCCCGCAATGAAAAAGCCACGTGGCGGTCAAATCGAATCTAGTGCTCGAAGTGGTCCGATGGATAAACAAAACGATGAACGACAGGACGGTGATGGGATTCTCCTACAAAGCTCTTGATTTGTTTTTTCGCCGGGAGATTTTTTTATAGCGAAAATCCCAGGAACCGATCCCCGCACCTCCGCCACGCTCTTGCTCGGCCGCGTGACGGCCACCTTCCGTTCATAGCGGCCGCCGGCCTAGGCCCACGGAAAGGGCTTTGCTTTCAGTCCCAATTTGCAATTCGACGAATTTTGCTCAGTTGCCCAGTTCGAGCAGCGAATCGAACGGTAAAAAAAGCGAATCGAAAACCGACGACGACAGTTCCGTTTGGGGCGGACGAGGTTCGGGATCCGACTGCCGTCCGAACGTGAAGTGAGATATTGAAATGCTTATTGAGAGGAATGGGTGCTCAATTCGAATTGGCTTGCAACTGTGATTCCTGATAAGTTCGTGTCCATCGCGTCGCATCATTTCATTGGACGGCGGAGATCCCACGACGATCCCGTCCCTTCGCCCCCGCACAAATTGCCGTCGCCATGCACGTCCAAGACACGTAATATTAAATTAGGACGAAAGCCAAGAAGGGGGGAGTGCTTGTAGTCGTAACGTCTCACCGTCCATGTCTGCGTCCGTCACTCTCAGTCTCGCTAATCTCGCTCGAAACGGGGCCAAGAAACGTCTCCCTCTCTCTCTCTCTCTCTCTGTGTCCGAGGAGCATCTTCGTCGTCTACACGGTAGATCATCTGGTCTCGACCGCGCCAAGAAGGAAGAGGAACGAAGTCCGGGCATCTATCTGGTCGTGAGCAGACCTCGTATCTCAAGAAGCTTGGAGGCGTTTGCTGGTGCTGGATCGATGAGCCTCGTCAAGACCCAGCAGAATTACTCCGCTGTTCGCACCCTTTCGGTCTCAGCTCCTTCCTCCTCCTCCTCCTCCTCCTCAATCTCCAGATGTTCTCAAGGCCTCGCTCCTTCAGGTTTCTCTCTCTCTCTCTCTCTCTCTCTCTCTCTCTCTCTCTCTCTCTCTCTCTCTCTCTCTATGCACACAATGCGAATGCGATGCTTCCTTTTGATTCCTCGACAGTTTTCGGCGGTTTTTTTATTCTGGCGATGCGGGCTCTCGCTTCTTTGCGCGCTGAGTTTTTCGTTTTTTCTTTGCTTTTTCAAATTCCGATGTTCGCTGCTCTGTTTTCTGGAAAGAATGGCTATGAAAATCGGCGACGTGTGTTTTTGTAAGCACGAGGCGCTGGCGTTGGGCCAAGTCATGGTTTTTATCACCGCCAATGCAGGTCGTGTCCGCTTCGGTGATCAATTGGTTTCAGTTCGAGTCTCGTTTTAGTTAATCAACCGACCCCCTCCATCATTTCCTGTTTCTGAATCTAAGCATCTGGGTATGTCAAGAGGATTGTTTTTGCTCTGCACCTGTTTCTTCCATATCCGATCAAAGTTTTAGTTACTTTACCGTGCTTGAAAGGTGGAAAGAAACACGTCTCATAGAGGATGGTAAGCATAATCAGCCCCCCTAATCTCGCGTGTTAGGTGAACGTACCCGGTTCCTTGTGGTCATAATCAGACATCTGCTAATTAGTGATTAGTGGTTGATTGATCCCACAAAAGCACAAACAGAGAGAAGGAGAGGTGCCGGATTTGGTGGAAATTTGGTCGCTGACTTGCTCTGTGGGAAAGAAAAGGACTTGGGTCATTAATTAAAAATTCAATGCTTGATCATACTCGCGACTGTGGACGAACAAGCCTGCCGGGAAACAAATTGCTTCTCTTAGGGTCCCATCTCATGCAAGCCGGGTCCTCCATTTGGGTTGGTTCTAGCACTGCTCGTCAAATATGGGCACCACAAGAGATTTTTTATTTCATATTCTTTTTGTCGATATTTATGGGTTGGAGTTATCTCTATCAAGGAATTCCTTTTGTGGGTCCTAGGAACTCTAATTTAATATCTTAGTTATTTCTTGGCAGATTCAATATCAGTTGGTTTCCTATGCAGTCTTAGTCTGTTCAAGTAGGTTCACATTGGAGAGACGATAGATGCGAGAAGGCAGTGATGAATCCAACGGGGGGCCTGGCGGGGGCCGATGGGTTCCCCTTGCCCAAAGGCTGCTTGGTACTAGATGTAATTTTAGTAGTTGTACACTATGGTCTCATGAAATTTTGTGTAGTATTGTTAATACTCCCTCGCAATAGCGTCCACCACTGGGGGGTGTCTTGAGAATCCTCATTGGAGACTTGTTACTTAAAAGAATGATGGGCTACTGAAGTGAATAGCCTGTGCAATCTGATCTCAATGGTCAAAATGGAAACATCATGAGTCCAATGCAGCTATATTGCTGCCCACATTCCTAATTCAGATTGTGCAATCCTCCCTTTTTGATGCATTTATATCTGTCTCGATCAAGATAGTACAAATAGGGGCAAACTGACAATCCAATAGCATCGAAATTGTGGCAAAGCTACAACATCACCGATGAAACCAATGTCTAAGGAAATTGAAAGAATACCTTTACAACTCTCAACATTGAGCATACATAGAGTAAGGAGCTTTATATTAGCTCCCATGCAATTGATTTTCTGCTGTGAGCAGCAGATTCCCCTTAATTTCCTTTTTCTCTTAGATTGATAGCCGATCTTTTAATGCATCATACATGAGCAAAGTCAGCAGGAACAATCAAAATATCTTTCAAGGTCTGTGGGCTGCCTCCAATTTCTGGTGGTAACTTCAGTGATAGAATTTCTTTGAGTTGTTGAGAGTGTCTGCTTACTAGTTATTTTTCTTGTCATAATGAGTGCAATTAGTAGTTTCACAATGCTTTCATTGCATATTGGGCAGCCTATATAGAGATTAGAATGCTTAGATTGATTAGCTTTTTTGTAGACAATGCAACTTGTGGAGCACCTACTTGGATTGGGAAAGGTCTCACATGTGTTTGCTTTAAGCGAAAGGGGACATATGAACGCATTTGTTTTCACTTGACACCCATACAGGCAAGTAGCTACTGCTAAAGAGTGACCAGCCTGAAGGCGGTTTTCTTCTGTTAACTCCAATACAGCTTTACACGTCTTTGCAATTTCCCCCCTCTCTGGCAGGTTACGGTAGTTGTAATTTCCTCTATTACTATGTCAATTGTCTCAAAACTACTATATTGAGGTGACTCTATGGATCACTGGTCCTAAATGCTGTTAAAAAGGAGGCTTTCATTATTGAGAGCAGTTTTTACATTTAATCTATCCCTGGGGTCTATTTTCTGCAACAGCTTTCTCAAGAGAAATTCTCGTTCTTTGATCTATGTTTGACCAGCTTTATTCTCAAAATCTAATGTTTGGGGAGAATATCATCCTTTCTTTATTTTTTTAACCTATTTTCCGGAAGTTTTGAAAATAACGCTGCTTGTCACCCAACATAAAAAGAAAAAAGAAAGTAGTCATTTTTCTCCATGTATTAATTAGATCAGTAGACCTCCTTCCTCACCTTCATGAAAATAAGGAATCTGCTTCTGTACTTATTGCATTGGCCCTTAATATTTCCTTAAAATTGCTGTGGATCTTCATAATTGTTCTTGTCCTTGGGAGTCCTCCCTCATTCAAACTCGTGTATGTATTACATGCTGTTTTAAAGGAATTTGATGTAGAACATTTAGACTTATTATCTCTTGTTGACTTGTAGGAGGAAAGGCTTAAAAGGTTGAAGTGTCGTATGAAAGTATTCTTTGATGCTTCTAGGCCAGATCACCAGGTACATAATGTTGACAAATATGCAATCTAAAGTTGCTGTTTAATGAAAAAGTACTAGTTTGATATATGCCTAGTTCATCCAAGAAAATAGCTCTCCTCAGATGAACACAAAGACATGAAATATGATTCAAAAGACCACATTTGATTCCTTTTCTTTTTAAGTTATTCATTTAGTTACTTTCACAAGAAATAGGAGGCTTTGAAAGCTCTTTGGTCTGCTACATATCCCGATGAGGAACTACAAGGCTTAATATCTGATCAATGGAAAAAAATGGGGTGGCAAGGGAAGGATCCATCCACTGACTTCAGGTTTCCAGTCCATACTGCTCCATATCTTGTGATTTGATGTTCTTCAACATTCTCTTTATCTTGTTTCCTTCTAATCAATGCCATTATTCTGAATAACAGGGGGGCTGGATTCATTTCTTTAGAGAACCTGCTCTTCTTTGCGAAGACATTTTCAGTGAGATTTACTGCCTGTCTTCTTTCCGAAGACATATTCAATCTGCACTTGGATATCTTATCTACCTGTAATGGCCGCATTTTTTTTTCTCAGTGACGGAGACTAGTCTGAAATAATTATACCCTGGTTATGATGAATTAGTTTTCTTGAGGACTGAACTTTCCGTCACTTGGACGTTACACTTTACCTGCTGATTCTATATTACATTAAATGAAGCTTTACTAACCTACATTTTGTATGTTGCAGATATCTTTCCAGCATCTGCTGGAAAAACAAGGAGGAAAGCGAGCAGCATGGGAGTACCCATTTGCTGTTGCTGGTGTGAATATTACATTCATGATCATGCAAATGCTTGACCTCGATGCATGTAAGGGTAAAACCAGTGATTCTGTAGATTTCTTCAATCAATGTTACGCAAGTTTTTGAAGTGTGATTAACCATCAGTTCCTTGAAGTGAGTAATGCACTGTTGAAAGATTTTTGGGACCAAATTCCAAGCTGACCTTTACAAGGTTGTCTTACATGTAAACGTTTTGGTATCTGGGTTCACTGATAAGACCTGGACTGTTCATTTATTTGCAGCAAAACCCAGGACATTTGTTAGAGGAGTGTTTCTGCAGATGTTGTCAGGTAACAGAACAATAATTCATCTTTTTTCCAAAATATGCGGGGTTATGATCCTATGGTTGGAATGGTCAACAAATTCGATTGCATTGCTGAAACTATGTGGTTGTGGAGTTAGTATCTTCTACTGAGGAGTTTAATGTGGGTACCTTTGCTTAGTCAACAATGCACAGCTTAGACATATACATAATGTCCTTGGTCATCTGGCTTTATATGGTTGTCTTAGGGAGTGTCTTTCACTTGAGGTTATGGGGGCCTTTTTATCTCTAGCAGACTGGCAGTTGGTACTTGAGCCGAACTGACATTTAGTTCCTTTTTAATCTGTTTACAGAGAATCAGTGGGCGTTTGATTTGCTATATTGTGTGGCTTTTATGATTATGGACAAACAATGGCTGGAAAGAAACGCGACATACATGGAGTTCAATGTGAGCAACTATTTTCTTCTTTCTTGGAATTGAAAAATAGTTTCATTGAGCGATACTGACGAAAATGAGCATTATCATGAGACATAATGGAAGCTGATTTCAATCTGTCTTGGAAACTGGTCCATCTTTTTAGAAGGGAATGTAATTGGTTTTACAAAACAAACAGGATGTTTTGAAGTCTACTCGAGCCCAGCTAGAGAGAGAACTTCTCATGGACGAAGTCCTGCGAATCGAAGACATGCCTTCATATAACCTTCTTTGCTAGCCAATCTCAAGGACAGGCTGTAGTTCAGGACGAGTTGAATTCCGCGAGCTCAGTATTTTCACTCAAGAAAGACTTCTTATTGTGTGATTTTACTATGGAAACATCTCTTTTATAATTTTGAATTACTCGTGGAAGAAAGGTGAAGCATCTGGTTTTGCTGCTTTTTGTTTTTTTGGCAACAGTTCTGCTTCTGTTTCACTTGACGGAAAATGTATATCTCGCATCAGAGGAATGAAGATAAATTCTCTACCGTGCTGATTTGCATTACCACAAAATGTTCTGTGCAATGGTCGCCTGATCATTGCGGAATTGTCATGTTCAATTCCATTTAATTCAACCTGTAAATATAATCTTTTCTCTGGTTTATATTTTTGCTGTTGCGATGTCAACCATCATTTTCATTTTATGTCCTCATTCTCTCCTGTAAAGATCGCTATGCACAATTTCGCCAAAACGATTTGAACGACGATGCTCTCTGGCTAAATTACTTTCATGTTACGTGAGCTGGGTGTGACTGTCTTAGGAGGAAAGAGACCGAAAATGGTACTTCGCAGGGACAATGATTAACCAGGAGTAGATGTACTTTTGATACCCACTTCGCAATACCAATACAAGATCAGCTTGAACGTAATGCTTCTAATGTTTGACCAGCAAAGTCTCTGTCAACAGAAGACAAGCTCCCTTAGCTTATCATGCACTGCTAGGAACAACGACCTTTTTGGCTCTCTGAAGTCAAAGCTCAAACGGTTTACAAAGCAACCATTCTTTAAATTCATCTATAAAAAGTCAACACCCCCTCTCCTTTCCCAACGACAATACCACTCAAGAATGTCTCTTCATATGTTGCTATCAATGAACTTCCCCGTGGCCATCTCAAGCTCAACTGCATCAGGTAAAGCATCTTCAACACCCAATCTTCAACATCTGAAACTGGAGTAACTACGCTCTTCTAACGTATCATCCTACAAAGATCTACTTCATAACTCGGACGTCGAATCTCCCCCGACCGGCATCACTGCCTCCAAGGCCACCACTCCGGTCCTCCCGACGGAGTCCAATAACATACCCAGCTGGTCCTTTGACGGCATCGTTTTTTACGTGACATCTGGCCTCAACGTCTCTTTGCCCGATAATGGCCATGGAATTTTGCTTGGTCAAGGCAGCAAGATCAATCAGACCTTCAGAGGCGATGGAGACACCATGGACTGTGTTGTTACCTTCACTCTTGCTCCCTGGAATAAAGTGTGTTCGAAAAATTTTACAGCAGTCAATGTGTCTGCATCGGTGTCTAATAGGTCGAAGGTGTTCGAGTTTGAAGGCGCTGCGGAATGCAAATGTGGGAGAGCCATACCTTCTACTTGGGGATCCTGTTCGGTGCTGGAGAGGCCGGTATCGAGATAAAGAGTGTTCTTGTGGAGAGAACTAATTCGAGCATGTTTTGTGGAGCAGTCGAGTCGTGGACAACTTCTTCATTAAGAAAATCGGTGTGCCGATATCATTTGGTGGTAAGGACTGAGGAGTTGTATTTAGTTTTGCCTTGCTGTAAGATTATAGAGTGAACATCAAGTGATCCCGACCTTGTGGTTTGCAAAAGCTTAAGAGAACAGCAGAGATATATGACTGATGAGTGAATGATTTTAATGCTAAGGTCATACTATAATGATGGAGAGTCTAACCAACTGCTGCTGAATCATGTTTTGAATCAGAAAGAACAAGAAGGATGTAGATCTCTTTTTCAGAGAACGATCGTGATTAATGCCACCCTATGTTGCATTAGGAGAAAAAAGAAGCTAATCAACTAATATTGCATACAAAACATGCTGGCGAACAACGGATTCGAAGTCGGTCCCGCATTCCTCCGCAACTCGACCCATCTGTTCCAAGAAGAACCAGATCAAGAACAGTCAGAATCCCTCCTCCAGCAATGGCTCGTGATAGGAACTGTCAAGTACGTAGACTCCAGACGCTACACTGTGCCCGAAGGCAAAGCTACCGTCGAGATCGTCTCCGCCGTTCCCTTCGGCATCACGGCCACGCTAGCCCCCACCAAGGGATTGAGCTATAACTTGGACAATCATATAATTACCGGTAGTGACTCAAATATAAATTGGTAATTAGATGTTTCTGTAACTTTAATAAGTAAAGGTTGCTAAGGAATTGGAACATATGGTAATCTCAAACAATTAAATAACATTAGTAAAAAGACTCGAATAAGAGCTAGGAACTTCCTATAAGAATTATTAAATTTAACACGTTGGTAACCTCCGCGAGTAAATATTAGTAAATTATCATGTCCATTTGTAATTTTAAAATGATCAAATACATATTGGTGAATCACTCCGATAAGAGTTAGTAGAGCTAAAATCTTTGTTGGTAACTTAACCCATGAAATGTTGGTATGTCGCTGAAATTAAAGTTCGTAATTTTTTTTAGAGTCGGTAACTTTAACAAACAAATGTTGGTAAATTACTAAAAGAATTGATAATTCCAAAACAATCAAATAAAATGTTGTTAAGTAGACTCCAATAATAGTTGGCAATTTTCTATAAAAGTTAGTAAGTATAAATTATTTCGATAAATTATTGAAGTAGTCGGTAATTATAATCCAATAATTGTCGATACTTTCCTAAAAGTGTTGGTAGCTTACTAACATGTTCGAATACCGATTTTTATTTGATTGTTTCAAAAGGTATCAACTATCCCAATGATATTTATTTGCAAAGCCCGTCAATGGGTCCCGAAACTTTTATACGAAATTGCTAGTACTTTTGAGAATTATTGACTATTCTAATGATGTGCCAACATTTGTTTGTCGAGTTTAAATCACCAACTCCCTTATGAAATTATCCATTTCTATTTGGTCAGCTAACAACAATTATTTGATTGCTTCACAACTCCTAGCAGTTTCAACAATTGATGTGCATAACTTACCAATTGAAAATATCACTTGTTTGAGTCCACTTACCAACGTTTATTTGATCGTTTTAAAAGTACCGCATGTTCGAATAATTTAACCGCATCTATTTGCGAGCTTATGAACTGTTAAGTTACCAAATCTCGTGAAAAATTATGAACTATTTTTCAAAACAGCCAACTATTCCAATAATTCATTCACATTTATTTGTGGAGTTTAAGTTACTAACTTTTATATGAAATTAATAACTTCATTTGTGTTAGTTACGAACATTTATTAAATTATTTTGTTATTACCAACTCTTTCAGTAATTTACGAATATAACATGCTACTAACTCTTATACAAAATCACCGTCTTTTATTTGGTAAGTTTAATGTGTTGGCAACACCAATAGAGTAAAATCAATTTAATACGACAATACGCGGCAAAATCGCCAACATTCAAGCTAGAAATCATAATTTGAAATTATAAATTTTCTGAAATAACAATAAATTAAATTCGGAATTAATTAATTACTAATATCCAAAAATAATTTAATTTTCCAAAATGTCAAAATATTTCCTCGAATCGAAATCATTCAAATCATTTCCTAAATACGCCAACTTATACGGCGAAAACCAACATTGGCATCACAATTTGACGCTAGAAATTTTCCGAAAATAATAACATTTAATTTTCGGAAATTAATTATTTAATAATAAAATAATAATATTTAATTCGGAATTAATTTATTAACTAATAAAATAATATTTAAATTCCGAAAATAATAACATTTCATATAATAATCAATAACAATAAACTAATCAATAACTTATACCCTAAACACAATTAATTAACCACTAACCCACAATTAACACAAACTAAACATAAATTAAACTACCCTAAGCAAATTTAACGTCCTAAACACGGGATTAGGGGTTAACTTACTCGGCTAACGCCGGCAACGACGCGAGGACGACGGCAGCGACGAGGGCGGTCCACGGTGATTTCCGGCTCGGCCCGGCGAGTGACGGACGGGCGACGAACGAGCGCGGCTGCTGTGGGGGCTGCTCCGGCGTGGCTTGGCTGTTCCCGACGACTGGGACAGCAGCGGCGACGGTCGGAGGTGGACGGCGACGCACGGCGAAGCTCAGCTGGACGGCGGTGGCGGGCGACGGAGGTGAGCGGAGCTTGACCGCGGCGGCTGGACAAGGCGGACACGGCTCGGTCGGGGTGACGAACGGCGTGACGACGGTCGGGGGTGGACGGCGGAGTCGGTCCCGGCAGCGAACGGAGCTGGGTAGGGCGAGCTCGGTCCGGCGAACGTCCGGGACGGCGGTGGTTCACGGCGGGGAGGAGCGGCGCTCGGCGGTGGAGGACGAAAAGCGGGCGGACCGGCGAGGACACGACCCGAGCGTGGCTCGGCGGTCCGACGATGAGCGGTTTTGGGGTGACAGCGGCAGCGCGGCTCGACTAGGGCGGAGCCATGGTGGCGCGACGAGCGGTCGGTTCTGGCGAGGAGCGATCGGCGCGAACAGAAGCAAGAACAAGAAGCCAGAAGCGGACGCGAAAGGGATGAAGAAGAAGCAACGGCGAGGAGGAGGAAAAGAGAAGAAAAAGAAAAGAAAAAGAAAAGGAAAAAGAGAGGAAATGATGGGTTGGTAGGGAGTGTCAGGCGCATGGGGGTGGGGGGGGGGGGGAAGCCGGCGGGAAAAGAGGGGAGGAGAGAGAGAGAGAGAATGGTCAAATCGTACTCAAGTGCGATCCGACGGTCACGGTTTAAATCCGAAAAACGATCCGACGATCCCCGAAAAATCTTAATTAATATTTTTAGGATTTGGCCAAAATGGTGTTAAAAAACACTCTGCGAGGGTGGTCCAAATTCGCACCCGATCAAAAATTCATTTTTCACGTATCCTGGTTAATATCGAGATTGGCCACACTAATATCGACACCGTCCAATTAAATTCGTTCCGATTCGAGAAATTCGACGCCAAAGTTTGCTCTAAATAACTAGGTCGATCGAACGCGATTCTAAATAAATCTCAATTTTAAAAACAATAACCGGGAGATCGCTTCCGGGCGAGATTTTACTATAAAGACACCGACGAATTACACGTTTTATAAATCCCAAAACGCGTGAAATTCGAATGTCACGACTATATATGGGGAAAAGTGTCGGAATAGTTATAAACATATAATATCGATAACAATTTAATCATAAATCTTTTAACATTGACAATTTAGTCCTAAACTTTTTAACCCAAAGCCATTCAGTCATTTCGGCTAATTTCGGCCAGATATCGCTGACATGGACATCGGTTGGCCTACGTTCCACGACCGACGCTGACATGGACAAATTTTAATAATATTTTAATTTTTTTTCGAATTATTTATTTATTTATTTTCTTTTTCCTTTTTTCTTTCTCTTTCTTTTTTCTTTTTTCCCTTCCCTTCCTTCTTCCTCCGGTCAATCACCGGACCTTGACCTCGCCAGCCCTTGACAAGGCTCTAGCCCTCACTAGAGGCCACGAGGTCCACCAGCCCATCACAAGGCCGACCAGGTCAACCTCGTCGGCCCATGCCTCTAGCTGGTTGCCGTGGTCTGGTGACCGAAATCATCCTCATATAAATCCTCTTTTCTGACTACTTCAAAAATACTTCTTTTTCCTTTAAATAACCAATGATATTATAATTCTACTAAATAAACAAGATAAGTTAGCTGATGGGCAAAATAAAACAGAAATGGAGATTACCTTGTTAATTGACTTTAAAATCAAGTTTGGGCTATGATATGCACGGAAGAAAAAGGGGAGATAACGGGTTGTTGGTACTTAGATACTTTTTTGTGTTTGCATAATGTCAATGTTGAAAAGCACAAATCATATGTTGATTAGTCCCTATCTACCCGGGGAATCCAATCTTGCATTATGGAAGTGTTTAGGTGGAAAAAAGAGAACGGGGATCTCATTGACCCTTCCTTTTATCCATAATGAAGTTCTATCTTCCTTTTCTCCTCATCATCTCTCTCTCTCTCTCGATAGTATTCAATATGTTGATGAGGTGCGACGCACTATCGAAGATGACACCTAACATCGATGCCAAACGGTATAGGTCTCGGTATGAGTTCACAACAGAATCGTACCTAAGGCAATGAACATAATGTAGTAGATGCCCAATGATATAGGTATTGCCATGACTTCACAACAAATCATACCTAAGGAGATGGACATAATGTAGTAAAGAATGTCCCAACGGGAACCGTTGCGTTTGGTGGCTCCTAACCCGGGAACTCAGATACATATGAACCCTACTACATACCAACTCAAGAATCTACAAACCCACAGAGTGAGAAATCATGATTTTTTCGGGAAAAGTACCAAAAAAAAGTTCTAAACCTATTACATTAGTACCAATTCAGTTCATCCAGTCAATTTAGATCAAAAATCATTAATATAGATGTTGATTGTCCTACGTGGCACGATCGGCACTGACGTGAACATTTTCTTTTCTTTTATTATTCTTTCCTTTTTTTCTTTCGTTTTTCTCTTTCATTTTGGCGGTCGAGGGCGCAAGACCAAAAATCACTAACGTGGATGCTAATCGTCCTATGTGGCACGACCAGTGCTGACATAAACATTTCTTTTCTTTTATTATTTTTTCCTTTTTTCTTTCTCTTTTTTTCTTTCATTTTGGTGGGAAGGGCCTTTGCGGCTTCGCCCATAGCTAGCAGGGCTGCGACGGCCTTGCCCATGGCTGGCGAGGCCACGATGGCGCTGGACGAGGCCATCGCGGCCTTTGCTAGATTTGGGCCGACCGGCGTCAACGTCAGCGACTTCTGGCCTAAATTGGTCAGGTGGACTACATTGGTACCAATGTGAAAAGGTTTATGATTAAATCGATCCAATTGAAAAGTTTAGAACTAAATTGGTACCAATGCAATAAGTTTAGGATTTCTTTGATACTTTTTCCTGATTTTTCAAATCCATGATTGATAATTTTTAACAAGCAATGGTAGTTTTCCAAATGCGTTATGATCCCGTGTTAATAAACTCCGTATTTCGTTATTTAATTATCCGCGTTTCAAATTTCTTCCTTTAATTTTATCAGGTTGCATGGAGTATAATGAAAGACAATTCAATACCAAAAAAAAACATGAAAGACAACTAAACTGGGAATGAGATCAGCTACACTTATAAATTAATCAAGGATGAATTGACATATTAACTTTAAAAAAATGTGGATAAATGTAACGTGCCTTTTTGGGAATTTATTATAGAAAACGAGAGACGCGTCTCAAGTATGAGAAAGTGATGTTTGCGCTTTGGACATCCTGCATACAGATGACCAGTCTCTTTATACAGCTCACCCTTCTATTACATTGACGTGGTTACTGGGAGATTAGACTTTCGAGCGTCGGTTGCTTATTTCGGCCTCATTCTAGCATCCATCTCTAGAGCGGACCTTAACTTGGACGCTTCAAGTTCCCCGCTGTCCTGGCATTATCTGCTCACCTTCGGAAAAAGAATGTTGCTCAGCTAAATTCTTAACAGAGCATTCTAATCCCGATTTAGAAAAAGACGATCGCTCGATTTGTGATTGTGTTCTTAAGTTAGATTCGAACAGGAACATTGATAGCTAATAGCTTATCTAGCAAACCAGTAACACCAAAGGGATAAAATTAGTCTGCCCTAATTCTAAATGACCATAGACATTAATACATCTACAAGAACCATTAAAGCGCGTGCTTGATGCTGAGCTAATTTCCAGGTTTTGAGATTGCTTGGCGATGGAGTTGAATTCCCTATTCATAGCCAACTGACCGTCTTAGAATATGATATGATGCTCTATCTTATAACCCATGAATGAGAAGTTCCAACTTATAAATATGAATCAGACAGGGACGGGCGTCCTACCATTTGCAAAGTCGACATTACAGGAGAGGCAAGAATAAAGCCAAGAACCCCGGAAGAAAAGAGAACAGTAGCAGAACCAGTTGATTCTTGAACCCAAAGCCTCAACATCACCAACTTCTGTCAACCTTGTCTTTCAAGCAAAACTCACACCCAATAGATCCTAGCAATCATTCTGTCATTTGAGTACTTCACATGTGGATCACCTACACAAAGTTCCCTCCACATTCTTTTGAGTTCCACCATTCTCATTACTCACTACCTTCTAGTTGGCCAAGGTAAGTAAACTCAAAGTTGGGAGTTTCTATCCATATCCAAAGGACCACGTCGAATGGGTTCAATTCAAACACCCATTGGAACACGGAGCTCCGCATTGCTCGAAACTTCATGTGGATATCTACTCCAAGAACTTCAGGTCTGAGATTATTTACATAAATTCTAGATGATGAGTTTAAATTCTTTACCACTTCTGTTATAATCAAGTCTGTGGACAATTGAGCAGATAATATGGGATGAAGTCGGAGAAGATCAGTTCACAAGAGAGAAGGTTCTGCTAGACTTGGAGCAGGAATGCCTCGAGGTTTACAGAAGAAAAGTCGACAGTGCAAATATTTCAAGGACTCGCTTGCATCAGCAATTAGCAGAAGCTGAATCAGAAGTCACCCATCTCCTTTTGTCCCTCGGGGAACGTTCTCTACCTGGACGGGTACTTTAACTAAAAAACTTCAACCGTAGCAATAGAACACTAAAGTGCTGCAGATTTTATCTTAAGATGAACCACTACTAATCATTCACGAAATGTCATATCTACAGCCAAATTCTTTGTTCTCTATAACAATGAAATTTCAGGAGCGGACATTGAAAGCCATGCTGGTTATTAGAAATGAGGACAAACGTTATCAATACATTCAGAAATGAATCGCAAAAAGAAATTTGCTGAACCTAAAAATAATCGCAGCAAGATGGTAGTATTTACTCAGTTAAGAATTCTCCACCATATTGTGCTGACATATACTAGGCAAGATTTCTAATTGGAGAAGAGGTAACTTTCACGTGCTTTACTTGCTACAATGCTGTTTCTTTTTCCCCCCCTTTTCTAAACAGCCAGAAAAGATGGCGGGCACACTAAAGGAGCAGCTAGATTCAGTTACCCCAGCTTTAAGAGATATGCAGTTGAGGAAAGAAGAGCGTCTGAAACAGTTCAGAGCTGTGCAAGGTCAGATCCAGAAAATTTCTGCAGAAATAGCAGGTAAATCTGAGTTTGAAGACTCATCATCAAATGTAATCATCAATGAGAGTGACCTCTCACTGAAGAAACTCGAAGAGTATCAGAATGAACTTCAGAGGCTTCATACTGAGAAGGTACCAGACACAATACACGATTAATCGATCTCTAGGCAATATCGGAGCTAAAATCTATTTTTCCTCACAGAATGACAGGCTACAGAGAGTGGACAAATATATAGACACTATCCACAAACTCTCTGCAACTCTGGGAATGGATTCCTCTATGATCATCACAAAGGTTCATCCAACCTTGAATGAATTGTGTGGGATATCAAAGAACATAAGTGACACCATCTTAGAAAAACTTGACAGTACTGTGAAGTCTCTGGAGGAAGAAAAGCAAAAGCGGTTTGAGAAGGTGTAGATCGTTTGTGTTATCATGCTAGAATTTATTTCAAGTGAAATTTTCTGCTTGACTGCCCCTATATGGCAGAAATATATAGTTGCAGTGAAAACACCATTGAGATAAATTTAACTTTTTCTCGCAGCTTAACCATCTTGCTAAAGCATTAACAAACTTGTGGAATCTTATGGACACACCTTATGAAGATCGTCAACTGTCTTCCCATGTTACTTATATGATATCAGTCACACCAGCGGAAGTGTCAGGTCCTGGAAGCCTCACCCT
Organism: Syzygium oleosum; assembly: GCF_021117445.2. Lineage (NCBI taxonomy): Eukaryota > Viridiplantae > Streptophyta > Magnoliopsida > Myrtales > Myrtaceae > Syzygium > Syzygium oleosum. The sequence continues at coordinate 18,617,458 of NW_026607487.1, forward strand.
AAACATAATCCAACAGGTTGGAATGCAATGTTAATCACTCGAGAACCCACGATCTGTAAATGTACCGACAGTTGATACTATTTGTAGGCTGAAGCTGAAGTGAAGAGGCTGGATCAGTTGAAAGCTAGCAAGATGAGAGAATTATTTCTCAAAAAGCAGAATGAGCTGGAAGGAATATGCAGTAGATCACATATGGAGATTCCTTCGAGATCAGAGATAGATAGTATACTGAACCTTATAAACTCTGGTAAGAGCAAGTTTATGATGATCTGATCACACCATATTTGTTCATACTGTTTGAATACACAACTAGACGACAAACTGACTTTGGATGCCAAAAAGGAAAAATTGATCATGCCGATCTCCTGATGAGCATGGACGAACAGATAGCGAGAGCAGAAGAAGAAGCTTCAAGTAGAAATATTATAATGGAGAAGGTGGAGAAATGGATTTCAGCTAGGGATGAAGAGCGCTGGTTGGAAGAATACAATAGGGTCGGTTTCAGACAGAGAGTTAAATTTAAGTATTAAGCCAAACTATTGTTACCTAATCTTTTTTGGATACCGTTTTTTCATCTTTCAGGATGAGAATCGATATTCAGTCAGTAGAGGAGCTTACAAGAACCTAAAGCGCGCTGAACGTGCCCGAGTTTCAGTTAATAAGATTCCAGGTAATAACGTAGTTTGATAGTTCTACCTAAAAGTAAGCCCTTAAAGATAGAATAATGATTAAACACGTAGAAACTCCTCTTAAGTTTCTTTGACATGGTAAATAACTAACATCAGCAATGGTGTCAGGTTGAGATAGTGTAATTAAAACAAGCATTGAGCAAACACAAATAATTCAGAGTGGTGATACTTGCACTATACTTTCAGCTCATGAATACTGAAATAACGATCTATAAGTCAGGAGCGACACACACATATAAGTAATAAAAGAAAAGATCACACAAGAATAGAGTAGCCAGATATGTATAATGAGCCTCTCAAAATCATTGTAAAGGGTTGTGTGTAAAAATAGTCTACTTCGGTTATTTACCCAGTGATTTCATGCAGCTCTGCTGGACATGCTGATTGCTACAACTCAAAGTTGGGAAGAAGAAAGGAAGAAAATTTTCTTGTATGATGAGGTAACATATTCTTCTGGTCATCTGTGATGTTATTGAATATAGAAATTTTCCATTCTCTCAAAGAATAATCACATTCACTGGCTCAAGCAATTTTGCAATATAATTGCACAAGATAGGATTGCTTAAAAGCCATTATGGTGCAGTTGGCTTTTGACCAGAACCAACAGTAAAAGAGATTCTCACGTAAGTCAGACAGTGGCAAGCTTCATAATCTAAAAGGATAAGAATTATATGCATTGTTAGAGCACAGTTATGAAACCATTCAGTAGTCTATCAAGTTGATAGTAATCAGCAAAAAGAGTCTTCACAGAAATGAAAACTCCTGATTGTCTAGGTACCCCTTCTGGCAATGTTGGAAGAGTATAACGCATTAAGGCAGGAAAAGGAAGCTGAGAAGCAAAAGCAAAAGGTTCGTATCAATTTACTCTGCCATTACGCACTAGTTTATCTACAAATTCTTAGTTATTACGTTTTCAAGTCATGGATAGTTAAAGTTTTAATAACTTTCAGAAAGGCTCCTTAGATCCACTAATGAGATGCTACATATCTGTCACGATTCTTTATTCAACAGTAGCCTACAAACTATTACTGACTCCATATACGTTCAGTTTCTCTTGCTGGAAAAGAAAAAGGTACAGCGTCTACAGACCCAGGTGACAGTTGAGCAAGAGAATTCAATTGGATCCAGGCCAGGCACCAGCAGTAGGCGCATGTCAAACAGAAGCTTGAATGGGAGTTTTGGCCATTTTAGCCCAGTGAACAGAAGGCTCTCACCAAGTATCCAACAATCAGAACCAAACAGTATCAGTCCATCGACCCAAGGAATATCCTTCATAAAAGAAGGGAAAAAAAGACCGGGTCAAAAGATGTTATCACGGCCTCACCTTTCTTCGCATTTTAGAGATGAAACAGCTTCGGTAGTATCTACTTGTTCAGGTCCTTTATCCCCTTGAATCCTCACAGTCGTGGATTCTCAGGTTGAGTCGAGATAAAACAAGTTTAGAACGGGTCGAATTTCCTTGTATGAATGACTTTAGTAGGAAGTGCAAAAGATAAATTCAGTTTTTGTGTTTGTTTGAGCAATTTTTTTTTTTTGTCCACAGTGTCTGTTTGAGATATTTGTGAATTTAATTGAATGCACTCCTCCCTCTCTTTTTTCCCATTTTAACATGCACAAAAATTACACCAATTAATTCTACAAGAACGACAGACACAAGGTTCAAGGTGCACTTGATTCCAGTCCACCTTCACCTCCAAAAGGGCCTAAGAAACTAAAAGGCATAAACAATATACATCACTGAGGGACCAGTGGCTAAAAGAATTGCACGCAGCAACTTTGATCCCGTGATGCCTATTGCAACAAACACCCAACAAAGAGGCAATGGAATATAGCTTCAGAAATGAGGAGTGCCCATGTTTAACCGTTTCGAACCAATTCAAGACGATTAGGGGGGTTAGACTTGATGAAACTCCAAAAGTCACAGCAACAATCTGAAAACAGACTCAGGCATGCACGTCTGTGATTTGTACGAGTTCTCCACTACCTGTCTTCACATGCGGGACAGGAAAAGCAACTCTTTTAACCTTAACAATGAATCGATCTCGATGATAAGTGCCATTCCATCTTTTGAAGTCCCACATCCCAGATCAACAGATTCAGCAAAAAGGAAAACAGTCAGCTCACCTCAAAAACGTGAATGGGGTTATCGACAAATGAGGGAACCGTCGGCATGGCCAAAAGTCACCCCTAAAAAGACCCAAAGATTCAGGGCCATGGTCACTTCACATAATTAACCGGACCAGAATATCCAATAAATATACACACCAACTAGGAAAAATTAACTTTCCTGTAGGAGGAGCAAGAACAATCAACAAAATCTATGTCCCCCAATTCAGCCATGGCAACATCCAGAATCATCAAATCGACACAGTGCTTTTAAGAACAAATTAGCCTGATCAAGAAACTTCACTCACAGGCTTGCCAAAGAAATCATCAATCCTCCGCGTGCCGGCCGGAACCGGCTTCCCAGCTACGGGCCGAGACCGGAGCTTATCGGCAGGCTCGCCGTTGGCAGACTGAGCCGGTGCGGGGAGCGAGTCGAGCAAGAAATCGCTGGTCGGCCGGTGCCGCTTGACGGCGATCCTAATCTGGTCCAGCTTCACGGTCTTCCGCTTCTTCTCGGTGGCGACCTGCGCGGATCTCTCGGCGAGGGACTCCAGGAAGAGCTGCGCGGAGCAGGTGACCAGGAGCAGCGCTTCCGAGTTCACCTTGTTGATGTCTCTGTCGAGCTTCATGATCTTCTTGACGCCGCCGGTGGGGAGATCGGGCCGGATCGTCGAGGTCGCGTCTTCTTCGGCCATTGTCGAGCTCGAAATGTGGAGAGAGAGAGAGAAAGAGAGAGGGGGGTTAAAAGTGGCGGGAAATGCTCAATTGGATTTCGGTTTCCCTCGTTCCCGGTTTCACGTTGACATTGACTGGGCCGGGCCGGGTTGATAGAGTTCCCGGCCCAATTAAGCATAATCGGCGCCCAGATTCCATAACGTGGGGTTTTAGGTAAGATGAATGATATCATATTCATCCTGAACTTGGCTCTCGCAGACATGACAGCATAACATCAGCACCTTAACAAGCACGCTCACAATTCGTGCCCAGATTCGAAGAGAGAGAGTCCACAGGTACGAAAGCATAGCTGCACCGCAACACCTGACAGTGCAACACACTAAGTGCATGGGCAAAACCGGATATAGAGCCTCAATGAACCCTTCTGCTGATGATGTGCCTAATCAATTTCCACGTCCTAATCCAAGTGCAGCAACAAATTGCTGCTTGAATCTGCGTAGTACATTGTTGTGCCTCCAACTCTCCACCTTAGAAGGGTTTGCTCGGCGAGTCGGACTTGGCTCAATGCTAAAACAGAGAACTATTGCGTGCGGTGACAATGTGCATGCACATTTACATCATCGAGTAGTACATTACCAAGTGCTAAAATCAGAGAGAGGGTAAGGCGAGAAAAGATCTGAACATGGCAACCGCTCAGGCTTCCCTAAATCGGGAATAGAAGCTGCCCAAAGACACAAAAGCAAACTGCGGGACTGACTGATGAATCAGCCAGAAGTCGATTCAAGAAAAGATCTAATGTACTGCAACAGCTTGGCCTTGACTGAATACGGAATAGTAGGGGTGTCAACGGTTCGGTTCGGTTTGGGTTTTTAGGAAAACCGAACCGAACCGAGCCGTTTGGAGGTGTGCTTTGATCCGAACCGAAAGGCACACGAACCGGATATGATCCGAACCAAAAATGCAGTTCGGATTGGTTCGGATCAGTTCGGTTTTCGGTTTTCCTCTTTTTGCCTTTTTGCGCTTCTTCCTTCGCACCTTCCACTCCTTGACCCAGACCGGCGACATGGCCACGCCGAGCTCGCCGTCGTCCCTCGCTGAAGCCGCGAGCTTCCCCGAGTACAAGGACAAAGACGATTCTTCACCAGACGATTCTGGAGGCCTTCGAGATCTCGGCCATGCTGGACGACCTCAAGCTCCGCCGCGGCGTGGAGCTCGAGGCCCGAGATCAGGAGGGCTCGAGCTTCGTCGCGGTATCGTTCTCATTCAATGACGATCCACCAAAATGAGATCGAAGGAAAGGGGAAGGATGAGACATTGGCCTTTGAGCCAGACGATTGAATCTGGGAGAGATGGAAATGGAGTTTTGCAAAGATAGAGGAGGAGAGAGAATAGAGCAGAAAAGGAAAGTGAGAGAAAGAAAAGAGAGTGAAAGCAGAGCAATAATGAACAGTCAGAGTCAGCAGAGAGAGAAAGTACTCAAAGAGAAGAAAAAACAAAATTAAACCGAAATTCGATTCGATCCGAACCGAACCGAACCGAACCGAATTGAACCGAATCATCAACTAACCAAAATTTTTTTACTTATATGCTGCAACAACTAGGCCTTGATTGAATATGGAATAGAAGCTGCATAAAGACACAAGAATGCATTATCTTTAAACTTGCACGACTGACGAATTCGAAGATGTACTCAAGTTTCGATGCTCTTAAAGTGCAACATAATAATATGTGCTCAGCGACGAGAAATAAGATGCACAGAAGCAACATAATAACCACTTCCGAAATGATTTTCACCTCTCCCTTTAACTTTGAGTTGAAATTATCAGATTGTTTAATGCGGTTATAGTAAATAATGTCAGAATCGAGGGACGTTCCAACTTCAATTGAAAGAAGAAAGAACCCGCGAGGAGAGAGAAACAATCGAGAAGCTTCCTCCAATGCGACGATAACAAAGTGATCCCAAAACGGTTACGCGGTAAATTCGTAATTAGACAACGAACCCAACGAATTTCGATCACTCCCATTTGAATGTTTTACCGTCTGTGAAGCATGCACGGCTCATGCAGTCCCCGTTTTTACTTTTGCTCGATTAACCACGGTCAACCTGAGCTGACCGCGGTTAAGCATCACTCCTATGGTATATAAGCCCCTGTCCAAACGTCTTCCTCTCCCGCCACTCACTCTTTTCTGCTTCAAAATCTTTTCAAAACCACCGTCTCTCCCGTCGTTCTCTCTCCATCGCTCCATTCCTCCATTTCTCTCTCGAAGCTCAGGAGCTATGGTGAAGTCAAATCTCCGAATCTGATAAACGGATTTAGCTCGCGCTGTCGCTTGTTTCTTCACTCGCCACGAGCTTGATCCTCGCATTTTCCCTGATCGATCGTTTCGTACAGGTTGTCGTGCAGAAGCTGAAAGAGGCGGAGATCACCGAGCAGGACTCGCTTCTGCTGGTAACTAGCTATATCTCCGACTCGAACTTCGATCAGGCTTTTTTGTGCAGCATTTCTGATGGTCGCGATGGAGAGATGCTCTGGTTTTTGACGAGCTCCGCTTCGGTTTCAACTGTGCACGACAACTGATGGTCGCGACCGAGTGATCCTCTTTGCTTTCTCTAGTTCCTAGCTTTAGATCTTCATTTTGACTCCGGATCATGTGGCTGTGAAGATGAACTATCTGATGTCGCCGCTGTTTAGTTAAATGTCATAGAGATCGCAGTCTGAGTGCGCCTTAGAAAATCATCAACCGCCGATCAGGCTATTCTTAGTGACGAGCTGGCGGAATCGTTTTTGGTTAAACTACAGGAAAGAATCCAAAATGACGGTCTTCTCACTTTCCTTAAGATTGTATGGTCAATGCATCGTTCACTCCGTCTCTGTTTTTTTTATTTTTCTCTGTCAGTTCTGAATCCAGATGACGATATTCTCACTATTTAGTAATTATTTTACGCTTAAATTGTTATTTTCTCTGAATTGGTTTTCTCCGTTTCAACGATCGCTTTTGTGATTGTTATGTCTTCATATATCTTTGCTTCGGGAGGAGAAAAAGATATTACAGAGGAGGATAAGTTAGTGTAAATCTAGCACGTGCTCATCCTATATAATGACTGTTGCCATCTTTGGTCATGAAATAGACAAGGAACCTGCTCCGCATTGCTATCTTCAATATCAGCTACATCAGAGGCCTGTTTCCCGAGAAGTATTTCAGTGATAAGTCTGTTCCTGCCTTAGGTGAGTTTGTTTTGGTCTGATCTTATCCTGGTTAGGAGTACCTACCGGCGTGTCTTTTGAATAGTCAATTTGGTTTACAGAGATGAAGATTAAGAAGCTAATGCCGATGGATGCCGAGTCCCGCAGGATGATCGATTGGATGGAAAAGGGTATGCTGACATAGTTCCTTCCTCGATTAGTTTAAGAGGTTCCGACCAGAAGTTTTGACCTCCGTTCGTTTTCTTTTGTAACTCTTATCATGTGATACGATGATTATGCCCCAGGTGTATACGATGCACTGCAGAAGAAGTATCTGAAGACACTTCTCTTTTGCGTCTGTGAATCAGTTGAAGGGCCCATGATAGAGCAATATGCATGTAAATCTTCCAAATGATCCATTGTTTGTTTCCGAGATATTAAGTTTGGTCGATCTCATTTACTCTACTTTGATGCCTTGGCTGATACACTTTAAAGTGCAGAACCAGAGTGCACTATTTTATGTGGAAACTAGTCATACCGTGCATCGAGTTGTAAGGACAAATTCAGAGTTTTTGTTTGAGAACCTGGGGTGTTTTTTTTGCAGTTTCATTCAGTTATTCCAGTTCAGATAGCCAAGAGGTCTCGATGAATATCAGTCGCATGGGGAACAAAAAGGAAAGTACTTTCAAGTGTAATTCGGGGGCAGAGATTACTCCTAATCAGATGAGGTAACTTGTTTCAGAAGTCATATAACATTTGTGAAACTCCATGGCATTTAACAAAATAGAACGGTTAATTTGTGATGGAACTCTTTAATTTTTAGGAGCTCTGCTTGTAAGATGGTCCGTACTCTTGTTCAGTTGATGAGAACTTTGGACAGGATGCCTGAAGAGGTAAACCATGACTCTGGAGGCTAAGAATTCATTGTCTTTTTTCGCTTGTCTCTTCTTAGAACTACAAATGACATGGATGGAAAATGTTATATTTCAGCGTACCATATTGATGAAGCTCCTCTACTATGATGATGTAACGGTATGCCTCTTTTGCTGCTTCCAAGTTTTGAGTTCCTCTTCTAGTAGCCAAAGAATGCTTAATGCTTCTATCTTGCTCAAAACTTATCTTTGAGTTCAATACTATTAAAAGATGGAACACAAATAAAGTGTCTGTTAGAGGCTGTGCGCTCACACTAATACTACAGTGTTAATGAGCAGCTTTTGCACTTTTCAGTTTAAAGTCTTTGCATGTAAATGTATGTATAGATGCACTTGAAACTTCATTCTGGTGTTTCGAGGGTGTGATTAGTCAGACAAATATTGGAAATAAGAAAATTATGATAGCATGATATCATTTTGCAGCCTGCAGATTACGAGCCTCCATTCTTTAGATGCTGCAGTGAAGTAGAAGCCCATAATCAATGGATAAAGAATCCTCTGAAAATGGAGGTTGGTCATGTGAATAGCAAGCATCTCATACTGGCTCTTAAGGTAAGAGATCAAGACTACCAGAACCTGAATGCTCATTATTATTCTCATTGTATGCTTGATGGACAGTCTGGCAACTATGATGTTTCAGGTAAAGAGTGTGCTTGACCCTTGTGGGGATGAAAATGATGACAGTCAAGATGATGAAGTGAGCTTGGGAGGTGATTCTATGCAAAGAGATGATTATTCTGAATCTGACAGTGAGGTGAAGAGGCCACACTTTACCGAAACCTCTGTTTCCCTGCATTGAAAGCTTTTAAAGTATTTTAGCGCTGTAGAATGCTCATATTTATTTTATGTTTTTTCAGGTTAACCGTTCAGCCGATGGCCAGTACATTCTTGCGCCGATTGGTACTTGCACAAACTTCCCCTTCATGTTGTTAAAAGCCCTTTATAGACTACCCTTCTATGTTTCGACCATCTGTCTCTTTGAAAGTGACAAATAGTTGGACTTTGCAGAGAAACAGCAAGTTGATGATAACGGCTTTGTCGATGAAGGTACCATCTATACAAAGCAAATAACGCTTAACTTCCCTGATGCATGAGAGTGCTTTTTGTTTTTCAGTAAACCAGACTATTATTTATAGAGTCAATTGAAAACAAAATGGTGGAAGTTTTGACTGCATAGCGGGATCTAACGTTTTTCAGCTATAGGAAATTATGGACATTTAAAAGACTACAGATAGTTAATTAATGTTGCATAAAAACTGTGCAGATGACACTCAGGATCCTGTGGAAGATGAACAGCAATTGGCCCGGGTCAAGGACTGGATTAATTCTCATCACCTGGGCACTCTCAGACTAACAGATATCCTTTCAAGTTTCCCAGACATCTCATTGGTAAGGACTTTTGCTATTCTTGATGTTTTTCTACAGCTGCAGAAGAGATTCATCAACGAGAGTCCTAATTTTTCAGGTTACATCTATGCCTGGATAACAATTGTGTATATTATTGATAATGCAGGTCCTAATCGAAGGTAATGGAGGCTTTCATCCCCATAAAAGTTTAAGAGAGAGGTCCATAAGAGTTTTCTGAATTATGGATTCACCCATCTTGATTATTTTCAGAGATTATGGACAAACTTGATAAGGAAGGTGTTATATCAAAAACTGCAAAGGACACCTACATTGTAAACAAGCATAAGGTTGAAAGATGAATGTCTTAGTTCGCTAAATTTCCCTTCAATTACCTTTGCTTCTTTTTCCCATAGTCAACTATATCTATCGTAGGTCATCAACTTCTTTTAAATATTTCATCCTTTTTGCTTCTTTCATTTTTGGCTAATATTCTTTTCTCTGTCGTTAAACTCTTCAGACATCTGACTTTGATTTTCCTGAGGTGAAGCTGGAAGGGGATGGTCAGGTAATTCTAGCAGGTGACAGAGCTCCCTTGGTTGATGAGCACATGTACATGAAGGTTCTTGTACTTATCCTTCGCTGTATTTCTTTGAGCAAAGCTGTTGAAAAATGTGAGCGCTGTTTTGTGCTCTATTTGGCATGCATACCTTTTCATCTTTCTGATTCGGTTCGTCTTCTGTTCTTCCATACGAGTCTGCTTGATCTCGTTCCTTTTATGGTTCATTCGAAGGGTGACTTGATAGATGAATCTCCAACCAAAAGATGGATTTGGTTTCATGCACCGGGGAAATTACATTAGACAGAACAAGATCATGACATTATTGCTCATATTCTAAAACATCCTTCCGGTGTGTAAATACGTAAAATGATTGTGGTGATCATACTAGTTACCCTTACCCGAGTATCTGCATTTTCATCTCGTTTTCCTCAAGGCAACTAGATAATGAATTTCCTTTCACTCAAATGATTAACAGAAAATGAGCTTCCATGGGTTGCATCATGACAAAATTCGTGGATCCTGAACTATTTCCATTCCTTCAAAATGTATACCCATCCTTCAAAACTTATGCCTAACTAGGTTTTCAAAAGAGAAAATTTGATGCTATAACTTCACTTCAGTCATGTCTGCACATTGTTGATTGTCAAATGCCCTATGATTTTTCTTTTTCTAGGCTTCTTGTTGCAGAAGCATTTGAGAGATCACTGAGCAGATGAGTTCTGTGTCAACTTGAATGTCATAATTACAGGCTTTGTGTCACGCTCTCCCAATGAAGTATGTAACGGTTACGAAGCTTCAGGATAAGCTCAATGGAGAAGCTAACCAGGCTACCATCCGGAAACTCATTGATAGGATGGTCCGTGAGGGCATGGTTGAAGCCAAAGGCAGTCGCAGGCTAGGTATTCTGCATTATGCTAATTTTTTGTGCTCTGTCTTATTTTTCTTGGTGAAGTTCTTGATCTAATCAACCCACGATCCTCCAATGACATAGGCAAGCGTGTTTTCCATTCTGATATGACTGAGAAGAAGCTAAATGAAGCCAAGAAAGCCTTGGAGAATGACGCAATGGCAAGATTACATTTTCTAGTTTTGCTGTGCCCGACTTCCAGCTTTCACATGCTTGCATGACGTTGTTCAGTACTTCTCAAGCTCTTTCGAATTCGACAGGATGTGGATACTCATGAGCTGTCCAGTAGCCTCCACCTTCAAGAACTCATGACTAAGGGTAATACAATATCCTCACGGAAGAGTAATTTGGCCTTCAATGATACTCTATTCTCTCTCTTTCCTTTTTGTCGCTTCACAAAGCAAGGTCTTGATTCATCAGGGAACGGCCACCCGGACATGTCCACCTGTGGCATCCTACACTCCATTGGATCAGATCTCACGCGCATGAAGGTCAGATCCGACTTGAATTTGAATGGTTCCATTCATAGTGAGCAGACTGTTTCTGGGATGAAGGGGAAGGAGAACACTCCCACAAGCAGGACCAAGGTGACTGGCGCTCAATCTTCTCATTTCTGTTTCTTTCTCACGTTTAACTATTACATGTTTCTACACATGACAGTAAGGTTAATAACGATGATAATGCTAACGCATATGATTCTCTCTCTCTCAGTGCCAGTCGGTGGCCTCTCGGGAGAGCTTTATTCCAGGAAATCAAAACAGCAGAACAAATGGACCTACAACAAATGCTGACGACATGGAGACTGTTGCGTACAATGGATCCGCTCAGGATAAGCAATCAAGAAAAACGAGCACAGTACGAATTCTTGACCCGTTTATATTCAAATGACGCAGTTCTCTTGCTGCTTCTAAAGCGTAAACATGGTCAACGCATCGTATTTTCCAACTTATGAACGCAATTCATTTTTGCCTTCTGCAGGTTAAGGACCCGATCCGTCAGTCCTCAAAGCGCCAGAAGTCACAAGCCCTCTGAGGACCTTCGTCAGAAGTCACAAGCCCTCTGAAGACCTTCGTCACTGTGATGCTGTTGTCTGGGAACTCTCCACTCGAGTCAATACCTCATTATAAGATTTCGAATATTTCTGGACTCTAGACATTTTTATTGTCCAACAAAACAACAAAAATAAAACCTGCATTTGGCCCATCGGCATAAAATGAAGAAGGTGAAATCTTTGTTAATGGAATTGACAATATTATTCTTCTATGGCAAATTGGCATGTGCAAGAAGGCGAAGTCTTTGATAGCTATGACAATAATTAAATCTTCTACGGCAAACTTGCATGTGCAAGATATATTTTGAGCATGAAGCGGTTCCAAAGACCTGCCTAGGCCTAGCATGTTTACTCCTTTACTGCTTTAGTAATCCTAAAAACTGATGCTTTAAATAATGGCCTCAACATATTGCGAGATCAATACTTCTTGATTGAAAAACGGTTAAAATACATTCTTGATATAAAAACGGTTAAAATACAGAAAGACTGCAAAAGATCCAGGAGATTATTGAAGATCTGGTAGGTATTAAGGACTTCAATTACCCTCGTATAATTAATGCAAAGCTAACAAAATTTCAACAGTAAGGAAAACGCAAACTCTCAGCAAGGATTCACATCACCAAGAACATTATCAACCAGACCAAACCGGGAGAACCCTCTGAAGTGCTTCACTGATAATGCTCACCAGAAGAGAGGCTATTTCTATTTCTAAGCTTCATCAGAGTGCATGCCGACTGGTGATACAGTGCCAACAGCTATCAAAATGTATACATGAAAGCACACCCACATGTGCATAGTCATTCAGCAAGTCTATGCATGTCTTTTCAACTACATGACAACCAGAGGTCCAGAATATATAGACAGATAACATTCACACTGATGTATGTTTTGGTACACCACAAACCTAACGTTTGGATGGCCAACCAGACATAGCAAAGACACGGCACTGGCCAAGGTCAGAAGCAGGTAGTGCCTATATGGATTCACATAGATGCATAAACACACCCAAAGCCTTAGGGGAGAAAAGGATAAGAGAGAAAAGCGCTGTTAAAGAGGTACTTCATACTGGCCAAAAACAAGGGGTAGTTCAAGACGAGCATGAATCAATGTATCAGATGCTAGTGCACAATTATGAAAGCCGAGGTACTTGATTGAAAAAAAGGCAACAAACATTAAGTTCGAATCCTTAAAAAGAGATAACAGTGAGATAATAACAGCTTATGTAAGCCAAAATGTACCAACATCGAAAGAAGAGCCAGAGGTATGGTCCATGAGGTCCAATCTTGAAGACACTTATTTGAAACCATCCAAAACCTCTGATAAGTACAATTGTCTACATGTATATCACATAACCCCAAACAAGTAAAGCGCGAGCATGCTTCATACTCTTCTCAATAGGGAGAGTCTAAACCATTCAGTTGACAACTTCTCAGTCACCTGCACCAGAAAAACTATGTCAGCAACATTCAATGGAAAAAAGAATGTCAAAAGGTGCAACTATCACCACTCAACACTTTTTTTCTGGCCTCTATACTAAACCTCCTATAGGAGTTCAGGGGAATAGAGCTAAATGAAAGAAGTACGGCTTCAAAACTGCAAACTTTGCTTGAGAAAGACTCGCGAGACCATTCATAAGCTCATAGAATATGTGTGGAATCTGGTCAAAGTGGAACCCAACAATCAAGAAGGAACATAAACAATACTTTATCGCCATAAATGCAGATCGACAATATAAAAAGAACTTGGGGGCAACAATAAGCTTTAGGTAGAGCTTCGCTCTAGCTACCATTGAATTGCAGAAGGCACAATTCATCATATATCTCACGAGAAAACAAACCTCGTAATGTTTATCTGGAATAAAAACTACTGTTCTTCTATCATTAGTTACTTTATTTCATTTTTCTAAGTGGTTAAAGCAAAACTTTTAGATTAAGAGAGAGAGGGCGGACAATATTCCAAATGTTTTCGGGGGACGAAACAAAGAAACTTTACACTGAACCTCATGTAGGTATTAAAAATTGCACCAAGAACCTAGCAAGCGCGGGCCGGGGGTCAGCATTGCTTCTAAAATAGAGTCACGAATAACATAATATGTCGGAACTTCAATAGACATATAAAGTTTCATTTCATGTTTAGAGCCAATTTCCCGTGGCCGGATCTCTAGACAAAACGCCATCTCAAAACTACAGTGCACATGAAAATTTCCCATCCAGCGAGGGCTGGCTATCATAACAACAGCCAGTGCAGACTTAAAAAACACCCTCCAAATAGCACAAAGCGACGAGCTGTATTTAACTGGAGCACACTCCAGGACCTTCAAAAAGCGACGAAACTGCACCATCAATTTTATCGTACTCTGAAAAGCAAACCTGCGATTCACTTGGGTGGCTCATAGTTCTGCTGGAGGAGATCGTCATACGGATCCCTACGCCCCGGCACCTGGCTGATCTGGGCATCCCAACCGAGCTGCACATTGTGCCGCTCGAACGTCCAAAACCCGTAAGGGCGAAGCGGGTAGCTCCACATCTCCTTGGTCTTGTTGCACCTGTCTTTCACTGCATACACGTGCTCCCTGAACTTCTTGTCTCTCTCCTTCGGGTCCTCCATCAACCTCAGAACCAAGTTCTCCGCGAACTCCATAATGAACTTCATTCTCTCTTCTCTGATCACAGCAATTTAAAAACCGACAAATCAATTAACCCATCTCCAACTGCAACTCAGTTCAATCAGAGCAGTAGCAACTGGATTGACTCGTTGAACGCAAGAGCGAGCGACCAATCGACACCACAATCGAACGACCATCGACGACGACTAAGATCGGGGCAACATGCTGAGCCCAATTCGCAATTACATTTCCGAAACGAGATTCGGGTTTGCGCGCTCTTTCCTATTCGTTCATCTCGAAATGTAATCTAAATCGGTCCAAGTAGTTCCAATCGTAACAAAATCAAAGAACCCTAGAGACGCGAAATCAGAATCGAAATCGATCGAACGAAGGAGTTCACAGACATTTGATAGCAGAACTCGCTGGAAGAGAAGAACTCACCAGCTCGAGGATCGGAACTCAGTCAGACGACGCCCACCGCTGCGGTAATTTTCCGCCCTTCCCAGCAAAGTTGAAGGCTTGTTCATCTTTTTGAAGAGAACACCAAGATGGTGAGTTTTCTAATTGGGCCTGAGCCCAAATAAGAAGGAAAGGCACTGCTCGGCCTTTCTACTTGGGCCTGAGCCCAATTAAGTTTATGTACGGCCTGAGCCCAACAGTTCACTGGTCGAGCAGCAGAGAACTCGCTTTATTCACGTAGGGTGCGCATTGATCTCGTGCGTGCTTAGCTATTTCTGAACAGAAATGATTTTTTTTATTCCATGCCTTCGGAAACATTTGAGTATTTGAAGGCGTTTGATAAACTCATCCCAAAATTTCTATTCCTAGAGTAGAAAAGAGCAAATGCGTTTGGTAACTACACAAAATTTACGTTCCCAAATAATATTTTAATAATATTTTGAATTGTTTAATTTTTTTTTTTTTTTTTTTTTTTTTTTTTTACGATGGTCTTGGGCGAGGGCTCACGGCTCGAGGCGCCCTTCGGCGGCGAGGGCCGTGACGCCTCGCGGGGTGTCGCGCGGCCAACCAGGGAAGAACAACACAAAAATAAGAAAATAAAAAGAACAAAAAAAAAATCTCAAATTCAGAAACTTTTTTACTTCTTGTTTTTCAAAACCGGACAAATTTTTGAAAAATGTGGGAAAAAAAATTTTCATTTTAGAATAAATTTTTATTTCAAAGTAACGAAAATGGTCTTGTTAACTATACTTGTTAACCATACTTACGCAAAAATATATGAACTCTCAATCCGCCGATTATACATAACCCGAGAGAGATGATATATTGGAAATATCGAACTTTCTTTATTTGGACAAGAGGCGTTCTTTTAAGGTTTGTGATTGACTAAGTTCATATTGGAAGTAACTTCCGAAACTTAATGAAAACACGACCGACAGAAATCCGAACATGGACATTGATTTTCATGCGGACTAGATATAATTTTAGTCCATCAACACGGTCAAGTCTCACGTCTAAGACTACACTCAAGCGGAGATCGAGAAGAACTTTCTCCGGACACATCCGCGCCCCCGGGGCATTTAATATAAAAAGACGAACGAAACCGAAGATATTTCCTTGCTTTTGGTGGGGGGCAACGAACAACTTCCAATAAATGCAAGCAACCACTATGGTTTGCCTTCTTTAAATTGACGAACGTTCGTACCAAAACCGAAGCCAATCTCGTATTCTTATTCGCGCAAGGAGTAGGCCATTTTTTCAAACCTGCTGGCCCCTTCCCCAAACACCGCACCGTTTCCCATCTCCATTTCCACCAAACCAAACACGATCAGCAAACCTTCTCTTGCCTTTCGAAATCGAGATTCCCAACAACAAATTTCGCCCCTTCTAATTTCTCGATTGCGTCTTACCATGTTTTTTAATTAGGCTAAGATTTGATTGGATTCCAACTTGGGTGGACACGGACAGGTTCCCATATTCCCCAAATCCTACATGGCTTCTCCCATTTTGCGTTCAAAAGACAAACACAAGTGTTTGACGCGAGAATATGAGCAGTCCTTTGCGATCCTTGTACGTGTAGATTAGACCTAAGAACACCCGAACAAGAAAATCTTCAGCCCTTACGGTCGTGGTTTCATGTGTTTTGTTCTTTCGCGGTGGTCTCAGAAAACGAGGAGTGCGTAGCTCGTGGTGGGCGGTGGATACGTCGTGTCCCATCAAACCCTCCCGAGCAGAAGAATAATGTGGACGACGGTGCGGGATTCCTCCCTCGATCGATTGGGTGCCAAGTCGCAATAACGTGCCCTGGGTCGGTCTCTCGTTTCGTCTCGGGACGTCCAACGCTTTTGAAAAAAAAAACAACACGAAAATATGAATCGGAATCAATTCGAAAGGTGCCTTGCGCGGTTGTACAAAAACGGGGTTTTGGTTTCTTTGGTGGGTACCGAAAGGAAACCTCCTTGGTTGTACCAGCCCTCCTCTGCACCATGTTGTCCTGCAAAAAAAAAATTTGTGTACTCCCTCCTCCTTTTGGACTGTGCTGAAACAATTTGATTGCGCTCTTCGAGTTTTGACTCGAAAGTAAAACTCGGGAAGGACGTGCGATGCAATTTGACTGAAAAGTCCGAGCGATTGATGAAAAAGGAAAAGAAGAAGAAAATTTCGGAGCCATTAAGGAGTCGGGGTAATTTAGCCCCTGTATGATCTTAGGAATCAAAGGGTGGCCGCAAATCCAGCCAATGATAGGAGGAGGATCCATCTTGGACCCTCGATCCGTAATCGACCCTTAAAGCCTATGCGTGATCCAATCAACATCACGTAAATTTTACGAAAGATTCTTAAAATTTTAGGGGGCAGAAAATGATGTTCCAGTCTTTCGACCTAGCTTTTTCGATCGCCTGGTTGAGATAAAAGCTCGTGGCGACAAGCTCGGCTCGACATGGACCGATTCACCTCTAATCACTTCCCCTTAGAGGGTTCCCTACTCGTGGATTTGCGGTTTACGGGGGGGACTGAAAGCGCAAGCTCGCAGCAAAAACAAAAGAACAAAATGTGCCCACAACGGTTAAAAGGAAAAGAAGGGAGAGAAAGGAAAAGGGGAAAAGTAAACACAAGCGATAAGAGAGCAAGAGGTGCAATGCCACTGGCCACCCATATGAGATGCCCTTTTTCCACTCATATCTTCTTGTGTTTCGACCCTTTGCCTAAAAGACACTTTCCTCCCACTTGCAAACATATGCCAAATTTTCTCCCCACTATATCTTTACCCTCTACTCATCCACAACCATGACACATATAGCTCCCGTCATCTAAGACAAAAACAACATAATTCCACTATTGAAATCTTCTAGAATCACATCGTCATCAATCTAACTTGCCGAAACAAATTTAGGCCAAAATGAATCGATTTCCTTTCCTTTGTCTCGATTGGCAAAACTAGCAAGAAATGAAGGACCACGCAAGAAAACGGCCAAATCCTGTAACCCCTGCCATCTCTCTGACGGGTCAAACCCAAAACAGTGAAAAACCCCACCTTTCGAATTTCACCGGAGCCGCCCCTCCCTCGTGCTGCTGCACCCCCACACGCCTCACCCCCACACCCCTAAAAAAAGCGCCCAAAAAGGAAGAGAAAGCCCATGATAAAGCACAAAGAAAACTCGAGGGAAACACGATGCCATTATTGTAGTCCGCCTAGGATTCTCTCGTCCCTCTGCCAACCCCCCCCTTCCCCCACTTTTTCAAATGCACACACATAGCCATCGGCCTCAGCCCTCTGCAGAGAACAGTAGTAGGATACTTGCCCCCATCCTTTTTACTTTCTCACCTTTTGCGCGAAAAGAAAAGCCTCCCTTCCAGCCGGCCCTTCTCATCTCCTCACCAAGAAGAAGACGCATTCTCAATTTCTCAGCAATCAATGAGGGACGACCGTGGTGGGTTTTGGCCCCCTCTCATGTCGTTCGCGTCCCCCCCCCCCCTCCCCCATCTCGCTACCCTCTCAACCTACTCTGCTCCCACCACACTACAAACGTACAAAACTGCCCAATCGACAGATTCAGGCGCAAGAAAATCTTTAAAAAAAAAAAATAAAGAACGGGGACAAATGGGCTGGCGGAGAGGCAGTTTTGAGAGGGTCATCACGGTGCCAGATGCAGAACACGCTTCAGACCCACCACTACTACCCCACGACTCATTTTTCTTTGCCTTCTACTCCAGCATTTTCTCGCACGTCTGACTATTAAAACATAACCCAAAGTATAAACAATTCATCCGATATTGATTTCTGATTTTGGCCCAGAAATTTGTCCATAATATAAAAGGAGAAAAAAGGCAAAAACATAAAGGCCAAAAATGAAAAGACAGCCGGTTGATGTCACCGAAGTATGTGCTATACAAGAAGAGACTGAAAAGTTGCTCGTCCCTCGCGACCGCCGTAACAAAAATTCACGCCACTTCCCCTTTTTCTTTCTGCTTTTCCTTTTCCACCAAAATTGCCCTCATTTTCTCGTTTTTCCGTTACCCAAAAGAAGGGGAAAAAAAAAACGAAAAGGCTAAAACCTAACCCCCCCGTAATCCCGAAAAAGGGAGAATTTCAGAGGGGGGTTAAAAAACGAAGAGGGAAAAAAAGTAAAGAGAGCAGCGCAACCGCCGTCAACTCACGGCCATGACATCATCGTCAGCCGCACCAACTCCGTCATTCTCGCCGTCGCCGTCGCCGTCGCCGTCGTTGATCCAGCGCTCCTGCGGGGCGCACTCGGACTTGTGGCGCAGCTTCCAGTCCAGCGCCTGGCACGCGCGGGAGCAGTAGTTCACCACCCCGCACACCGAGCACCTCCGGAACTCGTGCCTCCTCGTCTCCGCCCTCCCGCACCCGGCGTGCGAGCAGAGCCTCAGGCCGCCGTCGTCCCCGGCGGAGCCGGTGCCGGAGCCGGCGCAGCCACGGGCCGCGAACCACTCCGACAGGAACCTGTTCGCCGGGTGCACCTCCGGGGCCGGCACGTTGCACCCGAAGTCGCTGAGCAACGGGCAGGCCGCCGCCGCGGCCGCCGCGCGGCGCGCGTCGGCGTCGTGGTGGGGGTGGTTCCACGCGAGCAAGGAGCGGGTGGGGAAGGCCGCCGAGGAGAGCACGGCGGCCAGCTCGCGCGCATTCGCCTGGACGAGGAACCGGCGCCCCTCGGCGACGTTCTGGCGGACGCCGTAGCCGTCCTGGAGGCAGTGGCCGAGCTCGCGGAGCGCGTCGACGTGGCCCAAGAAGGCGGCGCGCGCGCAGAGGGCGACGCCGGCTCGGAGGTCCTTGTCGTTCTTGGAGCCGCCGCTGCCGTTGAACTGGATTACGGCGAGAGAGTAGAGCGCCGGCGCGTGGCAGTTAATCGCGGCTTTCGCCATGAGAGAAGCTCCGCTCCCTCGGTTCCGTAAACAGTAGAACCGAATCTGTTCGAAAAGGAGAAACAAGAAAAGCTCAGATTACCACTTTCTCGAAATGCCCATTTCCCGAATTCTCTTTTTTTCTTGAATTAAATCATCTGTATCTTCTCCTCTTATTTTGGGTTTTGAGATTTGCTTACCATGCCGAGAATGTAATAGGCCTCCATATTGCCGGAATCGGCGCACAGCTTCAAGAAGCGGTGAGCCGAGTCGCACCAGTTCGTAGCCCCGACGGCGAGGCACTTCGACGAAGCTTTGGACAAGACAAGCGAATGGACGGCCAATGAATTAAACCTCCTGCACCTGTTTCCGATCAAGAAGAAAAAAAAAACGACGTTATTCTTCTCTTCCCCGTGCAAATCAAACGACGTTTTCAAGAAGGACAAGAAAAAAAAAACGGAGGCGTTAAAACGGGAGAAATGAGATTGGGCTCTTTACGTTAGCGAGGCGCTGATGAGATCCGAAGGGGACGAAGCGGACGCGCTGAGCTTGGAGAGGATGCAAATCAAGAGGTCGTCGGGCAACGCGTCGAAGGCATCGCAGGCCCCGCCGGAAGACAGTCTCTGCCTCCTCCGGCAGCACCCCGCCTGGTCTCCGGCGACGTCCCGCGGCCTCTTCACCGCCGCCGCCGCCGCGTCCTCCGAACATGCATCCGGTGGAGAATACCAAGCTCCTCTTCTCGTTCTCATGCCTCTCTCTCTCTCTCTCTCTCTCTCTCTGCGTGCGATTCTGTTTCTTGAGTTTGCGTTATCTTCTCTTGGGGAGTGAGAAGACGAGAGGACTTTTTATATATTAGGAGGAGGCGAAGTTGTAGTACCAACACCTAGAAAACCAAACGCGTTGCCAATTTTGCCCTTTCTTCAAAAAAATTTTTAATTCTTTAATTAAATCGGGGTGTTCGTGAATTTACGATACTGCCACTGGTCAACACAAAACAATGATTTCCCTCGACATTACGGAGCTGCCCCTGCCCCTCCCCCTCCGTTTTGCTGCTTGCTCTGGTCAAACGGGATTTGACCCAGATCCGCCGTTCCGTTTGCTTGCTCGTCGTTGCTAGCTAACCCCTTCGTCCGTGTCGTTTGACGAAAAAAAAGATTGTGAATTAATTAATAGCCCGGTTTTTTTCCTTCTAATGAACGAATTAGGTGACCCCCATTTCATTAAACGAATTTTAAAAACCGAATTTTGTTAAGCTCGTCAGACAAGTTTGAGATCTCGTTAGTTTTTCCACGCTTGAAATTTGGGTAGTCAGACGAGATAATAACCTCCGAGGAAAAACGTGGCCAGCCGAGACGCGTATGGATTTTCAACTCGGAGGTCAGAGCTCGCGCGTAAATCCCGTCGATTGCATGTAGATCGGTCCGAATTGGTCGGGGCATGGGCGACTACCAAATGCCCGGACCGGATCTATTCGTGGGATATATGACTGGATATCTTTATACGTGTCCTTGGATTATAGAAAGGCGATCGAGATAATGATCTTATTACCCGATAATAACATCATTAGGTGCAAATGAGTTGAAACAAGACACATCGTAGAAGAAGGGGGGGATGTCTAGCTTTTTGTAGACATAATGAAATTTGTATTTTCAGGAGAAAACCCATAAATTGTACGTATATGTAGATTGTCATCTTCTCGGACGTGTAAGCATCTCGCCTTCACACCATTCAAACACCTCGATGATATTCCCCTTTTTTCGAGCATTTTTTCTTTTTCTCTGACTATTGCTGTCCTCCTCGTGTCAATGAATTACTCGAAAGTTGCAAACGAGTTGAATGAATCTACGGTTGAACTTGATCGTATACGGAGCGCTTGTCCCGTACGTACGAATTACTTCGTGAATTAGGGTTTTTACGTAAAGAGATCCACTGCTAACGTGAGAAACAATTTGCACTCTCGTGGTCAGATTGTTGACATGCGGATCGATTCGATTACACGAGCTACCTCTCAGTTTTACGCATCACCCCATCCAACCATCCGTCCATAAAAGGGCTTACTAGGAAAATTGGGAATTATAAGTCCAATAGTATACAAATACGTGTAACACGACATTCTGGTATTTATGAGTTAGGTGGGAGATATGAATCTTTATCGCTTAGATCGACGGATGATTGAGAACCGACGTGATGAGGGCTCAACATAGATTAGGAGCGGATAATTAAGTTGGTGGGCGGTAAAATTTACGAGATATTAAGACTAAAACGAGGTAATGTTGTATAAATATAGTCAAAATGCATATGTTCAACAAGCTAATGGAGAACGGACACATCAAATCGTTTGGATCTATTTATGATGGAGAAAAACAACGGCTCTTCTTCGTTCAACAATAAATCCGAAAAATTAATGAGTAATAGTATGGATGACGCTTGATATAAATTCAAAGTTATTAGGCAGCGCCCCCGAAAGAAATCGGTCTCCATAAGAGAAGCCTCGATTGTCATTGTTGCAATTGTCTGTTTTTAAGCGAGTATCGTTATATATCAATCTCGCGACAGTAATGTCGTAGATTTTATTTCGAATTAACGGTAGAGATTCAATTCCCAACCCAGTATGTTTCCTAGTTGTTTCCTCTGAATAATCCATTATCGGACACGAAGAAATATAGACTGCAGAGAGATTTGGACTCCTCCATTTGAATTTCTTCGCTCTTCTAAAATTGGTCATGTCTCGATGAACCTCTCTTTCGTGACATGTGCATGTCGGATTGACAGTTTCCGACCCATTTGTTGCTACCAATTTTTGACAAGACGTTCGAACGATACGTGCATGATAAGCTGGTCAACCCGTAATACATGCGAATACGTGGCTCGCGGGATGAACCCCGACACTCTTTGACATTTTTATCATGTAGGTTAACATCTTACCCGTGTTAGCATAATATATTTAAATATATCTTGACACGCTTCTATATTTTCGGATTAGATTTCGCATGTTGGATGCGTTAAACATGCCATGGAACTTAGTTAATAACGTTTGGCATTGAAATTTTTACATAGGTGACGTGATTAATAGGCGTGTCGTATTCGAGCTAGATCGAAATTTCGCATGAAAAGATTACGATGCGAAGGACGCAAATTATCAGCCCCGCGCGTGTTAAAGGAGATAAAGAATAGAGTAGGAAATTGTCGAGAAAATTCCACCTACTTCATTGAATTAGATAGGTTTTTATGAAAGGGCGTCCCCGGATATTTGTTAAACATATTTAATCGGAAAATTATAGCTTTCGAGCACCAGCTGTTTAACTCCTGTTATGCACGACCAATGCGCCGGAAATCGAATTATTCTAAAACATGTACATTTGACCGGTGCCTCGCAGGCGTTCATGAACAATCTGGATGTGATTTCAACGTATCTATTACGCGCAACACGATGGTAGTTATAATTATAAAAAAAAAAAGGTGGGCATCGAGAGAGAGGGGGAAAAAATGTGGGGCGCGAGGGTGGCGCTTAGGGGTGATCGGTTCCCGGTCCGGTCCGGTTCCAAGATGGAACCGGGAACCGGTTCTCAATTTTGGGAACCGCGAACCGGACCGGTTGGTTCTAGGACCGCGAACCGGACTGGACCGCCGGTCCGGTCCAATGGAACCAGTCACTTAGAGTTTAGTTTTTTTTTTTTTTGTTAAACACTTAAGGTTTGGTTTACATTTTACTAATTTTTGTTAATGAATTTGTCAATGAAGTTCACTTAGGGTTTAATTCACATTTTACTAATTTTTATCAATGAATTTATGATAATGAAGTTCACTTAAAGTTTAGTTCACATCTTATTAATTTTTTTAAAGAAAAAATAACAAAAATATATATTAAATAGTCGGTCCGGTTCCCCCTTGGAACCGGGAACCGGGAACCGGGAACCGGATCGCCCGGAAACCGGTTCCGCTTTTAGGAACCGGGAACCGGACCGATAATCCCGATAATCGGATCAAATCCATCGGTCCAGTCCGGTCCCAATTTGGGCGGTCCAAGTTGCTCGCCCGTAGTGGCGCTAAAGCCAAATTCCCCCGCGAGAGAGAGAGGGGGATAAGTCCGGGAGGGGAGGATGACGTGGACATCGAGATCCGATGTCGACCACACATGTCATATCCGCCGGGGCCCCACTTCTCCTCCCCTCCCCCCCTGCCCGCTCGCCAGCCAGGCCAAGCCATGGGCTGCTTACCGCTCGTTAGGGCCCATCTCGGGGACTGTGCCTTACATGCCGACACGTTTCCCCCCTCCCGTCCTCAATCATCCGATCCCTTTTCGGATTTCTTTCGATATTTTCACTTCCTATTTATATATTTTGCGAATTTTAATTTGCACCTAACTTTTCTTTTTTTTAACGTAACTCCCCGCATCCGCCGTTGGCTCTTTTTTGTTTCCCCTTTTTTTAATTTTGAAGGCAAAAAGCTACTAAAATTCCTAACTCGTGCTCGCTGTGACACGTTCACCGTAAACTTTTTTTCACGACACAAAAAATCTCAAACTCGTACCCGTGTGATACGTCTATGTCCGTAAAAGTCCTGTCGATCAAAACCGTTAAAAATCTGTCTATGTAGACGCCGGAGAAGCAAACAGTGTTGACACGGCATATACGTGGGTGGCTTAAGTGAAATCAAAACGACATTGTTTTGGCTGAAAAATCATATAACGAAATCTCGACGGAGGATAAATGTACAACATAGGTACAAGTTTTGGATTTTTTATATTACAAGAAAAAGTTTACGGCGAATGTGTCACGCTGGGCATAGTTCAGATTTTTGATGTCACAAAATTGTTCAGGGTAAATGTGTTAAGGACATAATTTAGGGTTTTTGGTGATTTTTTCCCTAATTTTCATAAATTCTTTGTTTTTAATGGGATCCTTTTAGTTAATTTGGTTTTTTTCTCATTTACTAGAATTTTGCCTTTTGTCTTTTCTTAAAGTACCATGTATATTTTTAATTAATTTTCTAATTTAAATGCTTCGAGGGTATTTTTTTTTTACTCGTGTCACGAGATTAGAAGAAGGTCATGAATGAGGCGTGCATGAATCATCTGGGGGCAAAATGATTCTTCTTGGAGGAGTTAGTACACAACTTGTCCATCTTGATGCAATCATGGCAACAACTATCTTCACTTGAACAATTCTTTAATGGCTTATTGTCTTTTATTTTATTGGTTCGTGTTTGCAAGTTAATGTTCCATCGGACAAACTTCACATGCCTCGTACAATAACATTATAGTTAATAATTTCCAGAAAACAAAAGAAAAGAAATTCTTAATAAACGGGATCCTATCCATTTGTTTCTATCGTGCGGCTTGAAATTGAAGCAAGAACAATGCGGATTTACGATAATTCAACCTCTTTTGTTGGCTAAATCAATCAAAATGATTCGAATACAGAAAAAAAGAGCTGAAAGAAATGATTCGATCCCTCTTATTTTCATTTCTGGAACCGAGAAGCCCGTGACTCCCGAGCTTGGCCGGTACTTGGTAGGCAAGCATTGCGACGGCGCGATTGAATTCTCTTTTGATCCGTAGAAAGTCAGGAGCTAACTAATCAAACACCTATTCTCTCGTGAGGTTGACCAAGTTGGGTGGCGAACTTAGACTTGTATGTTCCACAAATTAGGCAGTTGTGTCCCATAATTAAGACAAGAGGAGGAAAACTGAAACCCTAGATAGCTTTCGAGATACAAGTCAAAAACGTACTACTGCCGATGCTATATCTTCCTTCAAATTCCTTTTCGTGGACCTTTTCTGCTTTTGAAAACGTCTAGAAAGAATGTTTTCTCCTCGGTGAATATTTTGTTTTTCCATTTTCTAATTTAATTCCCCCCATCAACGTGCAGATAAATGTCATAATCACAAAAGAAAAGGAAAGAAAAAAATTTCGCTTGCGAATATCTTCTCGTCGACGTGATCCGTTTCGGACTCGATTCGTGGATTCCGAATAAAGTTTCCCACCATCCCATCATGTTGCCATGGAAGAGCAGAAGATATCCTCTACCGTTGTGGTACCTCTCTGGACTTATAATGATTTAGAAGTGTCCTAGTGGCCGGTTTAGATGTTCCAAGAACATAATCCGCACAAGTTCCTAGCTATGATTCAACGAGAACATCTAATTCTTGCTGCATGGATTCGAAATGAAGTATATTACTTTACGGCTATAGCGTATCGAATTAATGAGAAGAGAGGGCTAACGGGTCATTTTTCAACGAAGTGATCGTGCGTCACAGATGGTTCGGAATCTGCATAGATCTGGTCACTTTACATTTCGCCGTGAAAATGTAAGTTATTTTACCGAATCACGTGGTAATTCAACCTAAGATATGTGTTCTCATTGACAGTTTTTTCTATATAATTTTTGAATTTTTGAATTATTTTTTAAAGTTTCATTACCTTTTTTCTTTTCTTTTTTTCTTTCATTTTTTTTTAACCATTTCTTCCTTTGGCTTGTGGCCTATACTCAGCCATGGCCAGTGACTAGCCGCAAGGGCAACCCTTGCCCGGGCCGCGAGGGTGGAGCCCTCGCCAGATCCTTTGGCCCTAGCTTGTGGGCTGTCGTTGGCCATGGCAAGAGTACTGGCCACATGCCAAAGAGAAAAAATGAAAAACAAAATAAAAAAAGGGAAAAATTAATAAGAAATTTAAAAAACTATTAAAAATTATGAAAAAAATCGTCCACGTTAGTGCCGGCCTTACCGCGTAGAAGGATTGGTATTCACGTCAGCAATTTCCAGCTTAATTTGATTGAAAGGATTCAATTGGTATCAATGTAAAAAAAAATTCATGATTGAATTGGTCAAATTGAAATGTTTATGACCGAATTGATACCAATGCAATAGATTTATGATTTTTTTTATACTTTTCCCCTCAAAAATTCCGTTAGCTCGCTTTATTCTCTATAACCAGATTCGGATCACAAGGATCTCATAAGGGATTCAAGACCCACTTTGCTTCGGCCGTGTGAAGGCCTGAAAGACCCTTAAGCTTTGAACAGAAACGGTCATAATGGTAGGTAGCGAGTTGCCGAGTAGGATCCAATCAACCATCTTCATCTCGATCCTGTGGACACAGCAATATAGAACCGCACACCAAAGCAAAGCGCACATCGGACTAATGATCGAATCAAGCGACTCGGCGCATGGAATTATTTCATTACAGCACGGGAGTGACCTATAAGTTCTGTCGGATTGGCTGCTCATCTCTGGGTTAGGTTGCCCTACTTTTAATAGGCAATAAACTAATCATAACCCCCTCGCGTCAAAGATATTTTCCAAGACATGTAACTGATGGAGCATCAACTTTAGTACATATAAAAGGGAAAAAAAAATTCGAGAATTAGGCTATCAACTTCAGCTTCGAATGGAGATGTTTGTGCGAACGTGGTGATGAGCCAATCGCACTGTTGGTGAAGGGAACTGTTGGCGCGAGTGGTCTACCCATGATCGAGTCACATGCAGTGTTGGACTCAACAACCGACTTGGTGGCGAGGAGGAGATGGGTACGTCTGCATTTTCGTGCCCACGTTCTTGCAATTATAGAGGAGGAGGAGGAGAAGGAGAAGAGATTCTCGTTCATAGTCGCGTTGAAAGAGATGCGTAAACGGCCGCAGGCTGATAAGGACTTTAGCCACAGCGCACGTCCCATTTACACCGCACACACCACGTGGTGTGGTTCTACATAGAGGGGATGTTGTGATTACTAAGATGGATGTGTTCCTAAAAAGTGCCATGGCGAGGATCACGATCAGCCACACTAGCCGTGCACATGCAATGCCGACGCTGTCGTTTCGTCCGGGCCGTTGATCAAGTACATCGTCTATGAAAATTATATCGTAACGGTCATGGTCAATGACTCGTTTGCAATCCAACTTCTTTAAATACACACATGCCGTTAAACCTGATTAATCTGAAACCATCCATCAACATTGTATTTCCGTTTCACTTGCCGTGTTTCCGAAATGAAGTTTTTTAATCTTGCACGATATTGTGATCGGCCCCTTGACCTGAAATGTTTGGGTGACAGTTTTTAATCTACTTTGAGAATAACGGTCTCTTTTAGATCACAAAAAATAAATAACAAATAATTTGTGGAGTCTACTCATTTTAAAATTTGTGGTTCACATCGTATTGTTACTCTGGCAGTGACACTGTTAATGCTAGAAAAACCCTATTCTCGGCTGTTGATAAGGAACAAAGGCGTTACGTCCGTCTTTGTCACACGCCGAGGGGTTTCCCCCCGTAGGCAGCAGCTAATCCCCTACTCGCATGGTGTGTTCATGCAAATCCAATAATCCAAGTCCCTATACACGACGTCCGCAAGAAGAGACCCAGTGGGACATTTCATTCACCCCCAAAACACCGAACTAGAAAAAAACACTAAACTTTGCCTGTTCCGCCACTTTCCGAGGAAACAAAGACAAAAGTGGAGTAATTTCCTGCTTTTCCGGAATTAGGTGGGGGTGGTGTCGCGTTTACCTCACCACTCGCGCTGTCTTCCATTCGAGTACGACTCGAACGAAGTAAATATGACCAGCAGCAATGCGTCGCGCACGTACGAAGTCGTGGAGTTCGCGATCGGCCTTTGACGCACGAATTTGTTGCCATGCGCTTGTTTCGTTTCGTATTGAGCCGAGAGGGTTAGCGCACCACGCACGCCACGCGGCTCCGTACGACGGCTCTTGGCATTTTGTGGCGGTCGATTCTCTTTGGAAAATTTCGTCTCGTCCGCGCCGATTGCCGGGGAATTCCCGGTTTTCAAATGCTCGTGGAGAGTTCGAGAGAGCCAAATTCGGCCTCGTGCTAGGGTTTTAGATGGACTGCCATGGCAAGTGAAGGAATAATGGGTGTCAGAATTTTTTGAAGTGGCGAGACATTCGTAACAATTCTTTATTTTACCGATCGAAGGCATGTCATATATACTTATAGTAATTACCAATGATAATTACATGACCGTATACGAAATAATTTTTTTTGAATACATGACAACTTATAATTACGTGACCGTATACTAAATTCACAATTTTCAGTGTTGTTAGTAATAATGAAAATCCCTGGGGAATTTGGACTAAACATTTCCATTGCTTTCTAAGTACCTACAACTTCGCGTGTCGGACTAAAGGGACACGTTTTTTCTTCCGTCTCTGATTAGAGGAAATTTCTTTTGACCGCGAACGAAGAAAAGCAATAATGTAGGCCTTGCATGAACATGTGCGAGATTTTCATTGGAAATAGACGACGAGGAATGCCGTCAAAGGACATTCGGAAAATCAAGACTTAGGAGAAGCTTCGTTAGCTCGGTTTCTAGACATCCCAAAAACCCTCTTCAAGAGTTAAAATTATGTTATACGCATATCTTTAAAGAATACTTTAATTCGAACTCGAAAACTTTAGGAAAAGGTTAAAGGCAAAAGTCGCACCGACGCTTACATACATGTTCTAGAAAGTATAAGAAAAGCAGGGTTCGGCCGTGTGGTATGTACAACCACTATCTCTTTATCATATTTCGATGTTTCGAAAGCATAAAAGAACTATGATTTTGTAATTTCAAAGAGGAGAAAAGACAAAATCGCATCAAACATAGAAAAAATGTGTCAATAGCGAATACGTGTAGAGTAGGTAACAAGCGGTGGCAACTGGCAACACTAACTAGAGAGACAGATACATTTATGGGACCGGTCTTCATCCTTAATTCATCTTTCTGTACGTACGGACGCAAGAAGAGACTGGAGAGACAGATACCTTAACATGTGAACTACGTGTGCACGTTGCGACCGACCTGACGAGAGAATTTAACGCAGAGGATGTTGCTTGACGCAGCATGCGCCATATTTGTTTGGATCATCAGCCCTCGTAACCAGTGTAAAGTGAAGCGATAGAGTGTCGAAGCGAACATGCACGAGTTTGAGTAAGAAGCAAGCCAACAAGGCTTCTTTCTTGGCTTCGCCTTTTGCGTGCTCGGGGATCATTTTCTGGGCACTATACGTATTTGATAAAACCAATCATCTCTCAACTGGCTGAACAAGTTCCGGTGCTTCCTAGAGATGTGTTGTTACTTGAACCGGCCCGTCGCTTGTGTTGCAAGAGTGATGCAGATCTCAAGGAAGGGAAAGGTTAAGCTAAGACATGACATGAAATTGGACTCTTAGATAGGTCCGATCCCCACCAAATCTAGCTTTGGAATAAGACAACCTTATTCTCGTAGCTTCAACAAGTGTTAACTAACCCTATAAGGAACACACGCGTAGCTGAAGATAGCAGGGGGAACTCCGCACGAAATAAACTTGATGGAACATGCAGATTCGAAACTTGATTTTGATACCAATTTGAGAATTTTAGTGCGCGGTTATCATCTTTCAAAAGTTTAATATGATACAATAAACAGTCTCATGATTTATCTGTACGGACTCCGTACGTAATTCATGCATAAGTTTGACATTCGTTCATTTGCGATGGGCCGCGCATATCATCTTGTTTCGTCCGGAAGAGTTTTGCCCTAAGTCATAGCTCAACCTCTCCCCAACAAACATCGCCGACGAAGGCCTAACGTATGCGAAACCGGCCAATTGCATGGATGTCATGTTTGACGTGGCGCATGGTGGGCGAATAGCTCCAACTGAAGATCACGGGAATACATTAAAAGAAAGCTTCTTGCTACATATGGACCACAGATTTCGCCTACAACACGACGTGCCATCTTCTCTAACAACTCTTGTCTCGTTCTTCATGCTTTTCTGTTCCCCTTCATTTCATTTACTCACCATGATGTAGCAGTTCTGTGCTGACAGTAGATAAGAAGATCCTGCTTTGAACTGGAAGTGCTATCCATGCTGATTGTGGTACCAACGTAGTGACACGTATTAAGATCCCTCGTTTTGCTAATCAAGTAACCTAGCTATTGTCCTCATAGAAATCGACTCCCAATGTCCGGATAGAATGAGAGCAAGGATTGAAAATAATTAACTCAAATAGCGGCCGAATCGTAATTTGTGACCGTCGGTGTGCTGATTAAAAAGTCTTGAAACTGAGGGTCAAATTGTAACTTGTCAAGGAATTTTGATTAAGTGCATGTACGTAAATGGCAGCTAAGACTAGAGTTTGGCGTGGAAACCCGTCGATTCTCAATCCTTAGTCGTCTCCTCGAAGCATATAAGCAATTGGGATTTGTGAGACTTAAGCTTGCTACAAACTACAAAATTAAATGCCGTAGGAGAGGGAAGTAAGGATTGTCGCTTGTTGCTTAACGTACTAAACACACGTTCAACTCTGTGTCTCCACTTTAACTTATTTATAATTCTCCTCGGGCGTCGTGCAAAATCTTAGTGAGAGAGGAAAGGCGTGCCCGAGGTGGGGTGGCCCAGCCCTTTGCGTGATTGCCAAGACACGCTGTGTTCTTCTCTGTTCTAAGAGTAAGAGACGAGCTCTCTCTCTTTCTTTTCTTTTTATGGTGTGATCATTTGGAACGATAAAACAGTGGACTGCGAGATATGACGTGCGGGGCTTTCTGTCGTGCTCGCGAGAAAAGGAACACGTTTTAAACTCCCCCACCCAAAACGTGGGCCGAAGTCAGCCTTCGGTCAAAAGTTTGAGGCAGATTAGGGTTTTGGGTGCTCCTTTTTCAAACCCCGAGTTCCACCATAATCTTCTGGTGATAGTCTCGCTCTGCTGGTTTGATATTTCAACTTTGACTTCTTTCCTCGCTCCTTTACATTCGGAGAAAAGTTTCAAATACAGTATCCGAGTATCCGTATGTATATCTACTTTTCCTTGTTTTTTTTTATGTAACCCACGTCGATCATCGTTAATACAGGTATTTGGTCGACTTATAACAATAATTTCATGATAACCAAGTGAGTTTTACTTTCACGTGATAGCGACCCTTTTCATTGGTCCCGATTCCCAACCATTACCCTGCTGCTTTGCTCCTGGAGGAATTTTTGTTTTGAACACTAGACTCTATCAATGAAATGAATATAGTAGTTGAAAGTTTATCCTCGCTTGGACTTTTGACATGTCGATGTCCTCGCTCCGCCTGCGGTTTCTATTTATTTGAATTTTTTTCGCGTGTGAACTGTGAAGCAAATGTCAGGCGAAGACCAAAAATAAAACGCAAGACAAAAGGGGTCCCATCAATTATTTTTCGTTGAAGTTTTTCTCCTGCCTCGTGTCGTTTAACGAAGTAGCGTGACTTCCGGGATAGAGAGCTGAGAGACGTCAAACTCTCGCACCAAATCGTATTTATCCAACATTGGAACTTAAAGAAAGATCCAGTTGTCATTCACAAAATAATTAAACTAAGATTAAAATGGGTCCATTCACTTAGTCATAACGTGAGAAGCTAGCCAACTGAGGGATTGGGTTTAGGGTTGCTTCTTGCCTGGCGGTCTAGGGACAGCCTTTACGTGCATGGTAAGTGAAGTTTAACAAACGTCTTTTGCGAGTTCATCGAAGGTAATGCTCTTCGAGTTTATCTACAAGCACTTTCGATCTCTTGACACAGCCCCCAAGTTTAGACCATGTTGAGCCATTTCATACCGTAGAGAGAAAAACGCGGCTTTATCTCGCTAGTGAAGTCCAAATTTAGGAAGCACTTTCTTGCGTCTTGCCATCGGTCTCACCTCTCACGTAACACGGCACGTGTTGGAAGTGTCACATATTGCTTTGTTTGTCCCGGTTAGTGATTTCACATCAAACTTCTAGACTAATGGTACGCATCTGGATGAAATTTCTAGACTAAGTTAGCTCCTTCCAAGACATTCAACGAGTAAACAATCACGCGCGAGATCCTTGTCTTGTAATCAAGTCTTTCTATCATATGAATCGATCATTATCATTACCCGAGAGTTTTGGATTTATCCGCATGTTCTTTGACCTTTCAACAGATGATTGCTTTACTTTGAAATGTCAAGTTAGAGCTGCAAAAGTTCTTGAGTGGAAAGATATAAGTGAGTTAGCATAAATCCTGTTAGGGTCCCACGTTGCTCCGGAATGAAATGAATTCGACAATGTCAGTGCGTGGACGAAGTACATATGGCAAAATGAATTTGGATCATCAGACCCGATTTTATCTCTCTAACTCTACAGAAGATCCAAATCCTCATAAACTAACCAATCTGGCAAAACTCATTTGAGATTATCCGAAACAGAGATAGGAACGACCAAGGGATGTTTAATTATGATGATTAATTATTGTCTAGCTAGATGAGTTCTGAGAATTGTCCAAACTCTAAAGTATGACATGATTCAATGAGAGAAGACTTTTCCAGAAAGATAATTAGCCTCAAAAGTTGACGGCTCTTTTTTCGAGCTAGGATCGTGACATCTCCCTATATCAAGATTGCTCCTAAAGTGAGAAATTGTTGGATTAGTCCTAAACCTACTGTATGAATGTCAATTCAGTCTTAATTTTTTCAATTTTATCAATTGAGTCTTAAATCTTTGCACGAAATTCCATTGTAATCCTTTTGACCAATTTCAGCGGAAATTCACCGACATGGCGGCGTGCCACGTAGAATGGACGACGATAGCTAAACTGTCACGTTAGCGATTTTTGGCGAGAATTGATCGGAATGTCTACATTGGAATTTTGCGCAAAAATTTATGATTCAATTGGCAAGATTGAAGATTGTTTACGACTAATTGGATGATATTCCCCTCAAACGTTATAAAAACACACACGTCACATACAAACAAAAGCGTAGAACATCAACGTTTAAGACACATGTAAAGACACATGGGCTACGTGTACGTATATGTGGAGCTAGTTGAAGCATGCATGTATCAACGCACTGATCGTATTCTCGGGCAACAAGCCTTGAGTGAATCAACAACCATTTTCCTTACAAGTACGTCATGCAATTGAGAGCTCCGTTTCATCTAACTTTCACGCATGCCTTGGTCAACATTACTTCGTCCCTGGGTTTTTGTTAGCGCTGACCAACAAAATTTCTCATATGTCCTAAGCCCCATCATTATCCCGCCTTTAACTTTTTTTTGGAAAGAGCTGTCGATGATCTCTTGCAAAGTTTCATTTCCAACTACAAGAGAGGGGTTCGATGTGGATAACGATGATTCGTAATGATGTGTGAAGGTGAGAAGGACGGGATTGAAAGATGCAACCGAGCATGCAATGATGACGAGGGCTCGCTTCAAAAACGACTGACATGCTGATACATCTACAACTTGGAGCAGTTGAAAGAGTCAAAATTTAGGTGGTGGGTAGTAGTAAGCAATGGACATCCACCGCCATCATCATCATCATCACATGGTTTGCAGAAAACTATGTTTTAACGTCAAGGCGGCGTCCGATCGTTTTGCTTTTTACACAGGAGGGTTCAAGTTCGAGGGCAAGTGGGCTGCAGATTTCTGGAGCATTACCCATGTGTTGTGTTGATAATTATAACTTACAAGTTAAGTTAGTTCAATGGCTCACGCTTTCTATGTTTAAGTAAAAGGAGGCCGAAGTAATTATCTTGCTTGAAACTTTACGAGACATGAGCATCGGAAAGAACCTAAAATGCAATTTGCAAGGTGACATCCACTCATGGATGATTGATGAGTGAGAGGACGAAAGACGCTTGTGTGGTGTATGTAAAGAATTACATAATTCGGTCGATGTGACATACGTACGGAAGAGAGAAAAAGAAGTACATCCATAGTAAATAATTACACTTGCATTTGCTACCAAAATCGAAGATACAATAAGTTGTCAATACCTCTCGTTTTAACTGTTCGAATAGAGCAAAATAGTGATTCACATGTTCACGCAAAGGTTTCACAAAGTTTCAATAATGCGGCCTCTATAACTGGTCAAAATCAACCCTTCAAGTCGTTATTTGGGGGAAAGTAACTTATGTCATGGTAACACCACTTGTCTTGCTGATGTAACACCAGTCTGCCAATTACACTTCCTCATGTAGCTAACTTGATAACCACTAACTTTTTAAATTTTTGAAATTTGAAGAGATGTGATTGATCCGGTGATATCACGTCAATGGAACATGTGATATCACCATCATCGATTAAATACGCTCGTGCATATTTCTATGGTATATAAGGAGAAATTACTGACATTTACTATTGGGCAAGTTTAAAAATCCAGGTTAAGTATCTGGTGCCATCCTTGTGAATGTTCACTTCTCAAGGCCTTGTCAATGGACATTTAGGTTATTGCAAGTTCACAACACTGATTTGGCCCAGGTAGGTCTTGGGCCTAATTGTCTCTCTTCTTGTTCTCTATAATACTGCAATCGTCAGGATAAGATCATCGTGATGTCCTAGAAGAGATGAATTGCTGACCGACAGTCTCCGTCCTCAAAAGTCCAAGAACAAAGTCCCTTTTCCTGCTTCCATGTTCAGGACTGCTGAACACTGGTATCACTCGGTCACATAATGGAGATTCTATCAAACCACTAAGAAGTCTAAGATTCACTCCGACACATTCATGCGAACGAAACCCCTTTAGGCTGACACACGAGGGCCAAAAAGCACGTGAAATCGTTCCGGTGAGCACTGCGCGGTGATTAGTGACGACAGACGCGATCATTGTGCTGGTTATGTTTGCGAGTAAAAGCTTGCGATCTAGTTAATCGACAGACACATGGATAAATAATGCGGAATTGTGCATGGTGCTTTTCAGATTCAATGCGCTTGTTTGTTACTTTAACCCGACAAAGCAGGCCGAGCACTAGGCAATGATGCCGATTCTTGGTCTTCACTTGTTGACTAAGCAAAGAGAGGAATGAGACTAGAGGAAGTTGAAAATGAGGGAAGCTTTTTGAAAAAGGGGTTATAAATGTGCAGTAGCATCATTGCGATTCACAATCATTCCTCACATTCGTAGCTCCTCTGATGCTAGTCTTACGTTAGGTTTTTGACAGTCTTTCAATTGCTGGTAGTACGTATAAATACAGCATCTAATACTATCGGCTCCACAGTGCAAATTCAGTTTTGACACTAATTCCAATGCCCGATACTCGATGGATGTCACTTGGACCACTTTGAGTTCCTTGCATGAAATGATGCCTAATGCATTCTTTAGGGACCCAACAGGCTCAAATTATCCATTTATGTGGAGCTCAGGTAGAAAAGGGAGATTGCTGGCATATCTCTCTCTTCATTACATGATAAGAAAAGGGCATTTAAATCATCATACATGGAGAAAGTCGTTACTATTATCTTCTAATGAATTTGCCTTAGGAAAGTGTTGTCGCCAGACTCCCGCTGACAACTATATCGATCATTGCGGTTTAGAAAAAGAAACTATATTGATCATTATATTGAGCATACAGTGTTAACCAGCATTTTGCAATCAGCTTGAAAAGCTCGTGTTGGAGCTTTAGGTGGGCATGGTGCTGTGAGGATCGAGAGGGAACACTTGGGCTTTAGATTCAAGATAAAGTCCGACAGCAATGCAAACTTGCCAAACTCAATCTCCTATGGATCGGTGCTTTCGCAAAAGTAAAAGAGTGAGAAATGATTAACTCTCCTACTACACACCTGGTAAGGATCTATCATATATGTCTTGGATTGCTTGTTAGGTCGATCGAGAGAGAGATGGTGGTGGTGGGTCTCATCTTTATCCACTCGAAAGCAATGGCTTCTCTCGGTGATGATTTCCTGGACCCTTGCATGAAGATAAGGACGACGACGTGGAATTATTGTCGTTCGGCTGGACCAAGCTCTCAGTGAATTCAATGACTGTCAAAGAGGCCAAGGCGAAAGGGATCGTCCTTTTTTTGAATGAGATTCAGTTCTATTGTAGTCGGTGCCACCTACATGCTTTTCATAAATGAAAACGTGTCGATAGGTTTTGGTTTAATGATTAAGAAGCGGTCGTGTAGCGCTTGAATTAGTTACACGACATGCGCTCGGTAACCCAAATGTCACTCCGCGGCTTGGACTCCTCATCTCTCTACGCTTTTTACGAGCCAGAGGTCATCGGAAGATCTATCGAAGCGTCGGTAGTTCTCTTTTTCTCCTGATTTTTGGCTGAAACTCCCGGTTTGAGTCTCAACGAAGACATTGCTGTTTGTGCGAGGGAACCGTATGACTAACTCTACCAAGGGCAATTACGTGAGCATCGCCGTCCTCGGAGTCCGATGGCCCAACAAGAAGTTGTCCGAGTCCCCAACCCAGTTCAAAAAGGGCCCAACCATTTCTCTGGGCTAATTTCATGACTATGGCCCTGGGATGAAGTGAAGAAGCAGCCCAATGTCCAATGTCTCGGTCGCTCGCTCAAAGCGTCCTACCAATCTCATTGAGTGACGACAGTCCCCTCGTCCTGCCACTATCTAGAAATTACTCCATCAGTCCTATGCATTCACTAGGATTTGAGAAACCACTGCTCTAAACTCTTGTTCAGAAAGTTATCGCTTCGTCTTTGTTACCGACTTTTGACTCTGGCTGCGCGTATGGTCATAACAGGGATGAGCATTGAAGATAGGAATACACGCGTCATAAAGATCATCTAATGCTTGATGCGTCGTTTGGCATGGATATCAATGGAAACTAGGGCAAACCATTTCAACTAATTCAATCTTTATTTTCGCTTTCCTTTATTTTCTCTCGACGTTTTGTATCCAGCCGAGCTCCCTGACGCACACTTGTTTGATATCTAGCGTGACCTTTCAATTTATCCCATCAAAATCGCGATGCCACATTTCCTTCCTAGCTGAAATTAATTAAACCACCGGGAATATAGCTGTCTTCACAACATTCTACAAGAAATTTTCGTGTACTTCTAGTTCTAGCCAAGCTACAAGCAAGTGCATCGTAATTCTTTCTTAAGAAATGATTAAATGATTGCCCTTAATTCACTGTGAGATCAACAGTATATTTCGGGCCACAAAAAAATAAATAGCAAACAATTATAAATTGTTGTGGGGTTCATTCTTTCAAGAATTTGCGACTCACAATAAACTGTTAATTTCATAATGGCCCAAAATTATTATGCTAACAAAACTCTGTTTTTTTTTATTTTATTCTTCTTTTGCTCCTTATATTATTTCACTGCAAACTCATCAACTAAAAGCCAATATATCCGACGTGGGTCAGGGGACATCCTCATTGGCCACGCGATCCGCCAACGTGAGCCACTCACTCCAGATATCCACCGGAGGAATCACTCGACGGTCTCCACGTGGCAGGCGGAGGGACTCATTACAGATCCTGCGGGCCCACGTGGCAATGGAACAGCCAATCGGAGGCCGCCCCTCCTATCCTTTAAGATAAGCCCATGCATACATTAACTTGGTTTCTATGTCCTCGGATTTTCACACACGACGCCTCAATTCCCTCCTCCACCTCTCACGAATCAATCACGAGAATGGCTTCGGTGTGCGCTTCCTCAGCCATTGCTGCTGTGGCCATCTCCTCTCCGAGGCAAGCTCTTCTTCACTCGGCCTGGAATCTCATAAGATCATGTTATAATATATGTTCATCATGATGTGTATATCTGTATAATCACAAGGCAATGAACATCGTAGAAGGCCAGGTGGGATTGGCTTAGATCTCAAAGATAGAGCGATTTGCTTGGTGCACCTAGTCTTAGGAATGCTGAAAATCTCTATTTTTATCTTTGGAGTCCCTAATAATGATCGTTGCGCATAATTCAGTGGCCAAAAGAATGGATCTTCTTCATTCCTGACCGGCAAGAAGTTGAGCGTGAGAAAGTACACCGCACCGGCTGCGGCTGCAGGAAGATTGGCCACCGTTTGCGCAGCAGCTGATCCCGATAGACCTATCTGGTTCCCAGGAAGCACTCCTCCTCCGTGGCTCGACGGCAGGTTCGCTCCTCGATTGTGCTTAATTTATGGCCATGTTCTATTGTCTCTTCTCTGTTGTGTTTACAACCTGCTTTTTAACAAGAAGTCTGATTTGCTGCTTTGAATCACTCTCTGGGCAGCCTCCCGGGAGACTTCGGCTTCGATCCTCTTGGTCTCGGTAAGTCATAGGAGAGTGTCAATCTAAAGGCATGCATTCATGTTTGGATCTAATTGACTATCTTATAATGAAACCAAAATTTTCCATTGACAGTGCATGTAGTAGAGATCCTTAAGAAAAATTAGGCAGCTTAAGCAATTATTGGAACTTTAGTAGGATCAAGTGCTTCCATAATTGGGTTTTGAACACTACTAGGTTGTCCATAAACTTAATTACTCAGTAACCTTTATACTAACCTCATGAAAATTTCCCGATTTTAACAAAGAGAATCATGTCTAAACGGATCTGATGATGACAGCGTCTGATCCTGAGAGCTTGAGATGGAACCAACAAGCGGAGCTGGTCCACTGCAGATGGGCAATGCTAGGAGCCGCCGGCATTTTCATTCCCGAGTTGCTCACGAAGCTTGGCATCCTCAACACTCCTTCTTGGTACACCGCCGGGGAGCTAGAGTACTTCACCGACACCACCACCCTCTTCATCATTGAGCTCATTTTCATCGGCTGGGCTGAGGGCAGGAGATGGGCCGACATCATCAAGCCCGGGTGCGTCAACACCGATCCCATCTTCCCCGACAACAAGCTCACTGGCACCGATGTCGGGTACCCCGGTGGGCTCTGGTTTGACCCGCTCGGGTGGGGGTCCGGGTCGCCCGAGAAGGTCAGGGAGTTGAGGACCAAGGAGATCAAGAATGGGAGGCTGGCCATGTTGGCTGTTATGGGCGCTTGGTTCCAACACATCTACACCGGCACCGGCCCGATTGATAACCTCTTCGCTCACCTCGCTGATCCGGGTCATGCTACAGTTTTTGCTGTAAGCTCAGCTACACCCACATCTATACTTAGACTGCTCGTTTTATAAGACCTTTGCTAGAAAAAAAAGACGGTACATGTTTTGACAATTCTTGTGGTGGGTTATTGCAGGCTTTCACACCCAAGTGAGGAAGAATTCGAGAGAGAACGAATCGAGGATGAATTGGAAATCCTTTTGCAAAGGAATGAGGGTGAGAGAGGTGTGATTATGTGAAGGAAGATTGTGTAATTGGGAAAGAGAACTTGTATTGGCTCTCCTTCTCTAGTCTATAGAATGGTTGTGCAATGTACAAATACCTCTTTGATGAAGTTAGGCCTTGACATTGATGATTAAATGGTAGCGAAAACTCTCTATGCATGGTGGTACACTTTTCTCTATAGTAAAATGAAGAAGCTCGCATTTGAACGAGCATTTCATAAACCATACAAAAAAGCAAATTGGGTTAACATGTTCCACTGGGACAAGTCACCCATGTTTATGTGACAAAAATTAATTTGTTATACAACCCGTTTCATCAAATTTATCAATCACTAGTTTATGGGTGAAATTATGATCGACCTAGCAAGCCACATCTATAACATGCTAAATGCCGTGTCAAATAAATGTAGATCAAAAAAGACTTCTGAAGTGATTCCCAACACACCTTCAGATTAATAAGTTACCACAAGATTGAAATGTTTTAACCCGTTAGAAGAAAATCTACATATTAGAGCACCTCAGCTATTAATGTGTATCTAAACTTCCTTGAGCTCCATTTTTCATATGAGCACTGATAGGGAATCCGAAAAGTTGGCCGAAGACTTGATCCGACAACGCTCATGGCAAGGGCCATCGTCACATGTGAGTAAGCGCGGTCTTTTTTCGGAAGATGAAATTGGGGAGTTTTAATCATATTTAAAGGGCTAGGTCCGCCTCTTGAGCTCAGCACATCTTATAAAAAACAGAAGAAGAAAAGTCAAAAAAGGAAATATTAAGAGGAGGTGAACGTTCTTAATATAGTGAAGAGAGAAAAAGGAGCGTTCGCACAAAAAAAAGAGAGGCATTGGGCGACACTTCAGAGGAGAAGAGGCAATCCAAATTCGAGGTGAAACTTCGTTGGAATTGGCTGAAATTTTAGTATGTCGTTCGTGAGATCATGATTTACAAGTTGATCGGTCTTGTTCGTTGAAATCCTTCTCCAAATTCTCTCTCAATTTCTTGTGTAGTGGTTAGAATTTTATTGCTCCTTTTGTTAATTCACCTTTGTGGTGATGATATATTGTTGTATTGGTGATGTGTTGAACCTCTAATTGTGTGTGACTAGAGATGAACTATTCTGTGTCCTGCTAATCTTGGTGATTAGCGTAAGTTTTTTGACAGGTTTTTCTGCTTCGTTTTTAATTTTCAAGACTATATAAACTGGTTTGGGATTCATGTTATTGCAAAATTGTAACCGGTTGCTGCTGAAGTCGATTTGACATTAGTCATTTGAGTTATGTGAAGATATCGATCCCGGACAAATTAAAGTTCTCAGTGAATTATTGTCTGTCTCTTCCCGACATTGGGTTACCCAAGAAGCTCTTCGTTCCCACTTCCCCGGTTCAGAACTCTCTCTCTCTTAAGCTCAGTACAGCCTGGATGGCCTAAAACTATCATATATTTGTTCACAAGCAATGTGAATGGCTTTCTTCAAAGAAAAGGCACTTCCACTCCGCGTGGCTCCCATTTTGATAGTGTGTACATTTCCTATTTGATAAATCAAAACATAGATTCACTGGTCCGCCGCCGTTGCCGCCACAACTTTGAACCCATCATCCTCCCGCATTTTCCAACCGTAACGTCCATCCATACCTCTCGCTCAGAGCAACCATTCATTCCACGGCTGCTGCTAGAGGCCCCAAACCGGCACTGCCTCACACTCGCACGATGGGTTATTACAAGAATCCTGTGACACCTAAAAAATAGGGAGTAACTGTCAATGCCACTCCTCCACTACTTTAGTGCGTACAACCACCCCTCTACTTCTGTGGGAACGTGTGAAGGAGAGAGAGACAAGGAGGGAACAGTTAAGAGTTAATGTACTTTGGGTTATTCCTCTGTTTTTTTCTCTACGTTCTGGGTGAAATAGAACTTGGGGGTCTGGGTTATCTCTTGTAAGGGAATCTTGGGTGTGCAGTATCTCTGTGATCGTGAGAGTTGTATTGAGAAAAGATTCACGGTTGAGAGTGCGACCCACTGTTTGGTGTTTGTCGGGTTGAGGGGTGTGCATTGTAATTTCTCCTGTTATACAAGTGAGTTCCGTGTGCTTGCCCCATGGATGTAGACAGACTTATCTGTCGAACCACGTAAATTTGTGATCTCCTCTTTATTTTGCTGCACTTGTTTTGCTTATCACTTCGTGCAACGTACGTACCGGTTACGTGAGGTGAATTAGCGCAACAATTGGTATCAGAGCCGACGGTTCGAGAAGCCTGTGCTGCACGTGATCGACGTCAACGTACGTGTTTCAGCTTTGTGCGATGGCTGCATCAACTTCTACAAAGTTCGAGGTGCCAAAATTCAACGGATCCAACTATCCATTGTGGAAGCTGAAAATGCAAGCGGTGCTGGTGAAAGATGGTTGTGCAGTTGCTCTTGCCAGTAAAGACGAAAAGCCGACAGAGATGAAAGATGAGGATTTTGCACAGAAAGATCAAATGGCAATGGCGGATCTACTTCTGGCGTTAGATGATTCTGTCCTCTTCAATGTCTCTGAAGAAACCACCGCCAAAGGCTTATGGGAGAAATTGAAGAATCTCTACGAAGGGAAAACAATGTCAAACAAAATTTTTCTTCGTCGGCAATTATACAGTTTAAAGATGAAGGAAGGCTCCTCTTTCCAAGAGCACCTGAACAGGTTCAACACCCTATTGAGCAAATTGATTTCCATCGGCGTCAAAATCGAGGACGACGAGAAGGTAACACTTCTTCTATGTTCTATGCCTAATACATGGGATTCCTTGATCATGAGTCTCAGTACTGGAGTGGATCTTGACATGGATTCAACTATAGCTACGTTGCTGACGGAAGAGTCTCGTAGAAAAACTCTCGAGAGCACTTCTGGTAATGCTATGATGGCCAGAGGAAGATCCATGGACAAAGGTTTCAGTGGGAGAAAGAAGTCAAGGTCCATGTCAAAGAGGCGAACTTTGGGTCCTTGTTGGAAATGTGGACAAAAGGGTCACATGCGTAAAGATTGTAAATCCAAGGAGAATCAACAAAATCGCAAATCTGATTCCCAAAATGCATCAACATCAACAAATTCCCAAGGAAACATCGTTGAAAATGCAGACTTACCTGAAGATGGCGAGGTGATGACTGCAGTTCCAATAAAGAGCGTGCAACATCAATGGATTTTGGATTCGGGCGCTTCTTTCCATATGACACCACATAGAGACTGGTTCCATACGTATTAGTTATGTGATGGAGGTACGGTATACATGGGTAATGATAACTCATGTCAAATCATGGGGATTGGAGATGTTCGTGTTACCATGCTTGATGGCATCACGCGTACAATATCTGGTGTACGGCATGTACCAGATATGCGGAAAAGTCTACTGTCGCTGGGAAAGTTTGATGAAAATGGCTATAAAATTATTCTGGAAAAGGGACGAGCTAAGATCGTCAAAGGAGCACTTATCGTGGCGAAAGGAGAATTAATAGGCGGTTTATACAGGCTAATTGGAGAGACCATAGTCAGTGAAGCCATAGTTGCAAATGCTGTGACAGAGTCGACAACTATCTGGCACAGGCGTTTGGGACACATGAGCATGCAAGGACTGAAGGTACTTCTTGATCACGGTCTTCTTCCTGGTTTAAAGACTATTAATTTAGAATTTTGTGAAGATTGCCAGTTTGGAAAGTTTCATAGAACTCCCTTTCGTCGTTCCACAGTAAGAAGTCAGAATATTTTAGACTTGATACATTTTGACATTTGGGAGTCTCCTGATGAGTCTTTGGGTGGTGCCAAGTACTTTATTTCATTTATCGATGATTTTTCCAGAAAAGTTTGGGTTTACATCCTTAAAAGGAAAAGTGATGCTTTTGCTTCTTTCAAGAAATTTAAAGCTTTGGTAGAAAATCAGAAAGGAACAAAAATAAGGTGTTTCAGAACCGATAATGGAGGAGAATATATGCTGCAAGAGTTCTTAGATTTTGCAACGAGCATGGCATTCAAAGACATTTCACGGTCCCCAGAACTCCACAACAAAATGGAGTGGCCGAGCGTATGAATCGTACGCTAATGGATCGTACTCAAAGTATGTTGTGTCTTGGTAGTATGAAGCGAGTTTTTGAATGAAGCTGTATGTACGGCATGTTACATAGTGAATCGTTCCCCAACAACTGCTCTTAATGGAC
This sequence comes from Syzygium oleosum, assembly GCF_021117445.2. NCBI lineage: Eukaryota > Viridiplantae > Streptophyta > Magnoliopsida > Myrtales > Myrtaceae > Syzygium > Syzygium oleosum. The sequence continues at coordinate 18,660,993 of NW_026607487.1, forward strand.
AGATTCCAGAAGAGGTATGGTCTGGAAAAACTGTTGACTATTCTTTCCTCCGTACTTTTGGTTGTGATACTTATATGTGGGTTCCTAAAGAGCAAAGGACAAAGCTTGAAGCGAGGTCCAGAAAGTGTATTTTTCTTGGCTATGCAGAAGGTGTAAAGGGGTACAGATTGTGGGATCCTACTACCCACAAAGTCGTTATCAGCCGAGATGTCGTCTTCAATGAAGATTCGTTGCAAAAAGACAAAGAAACGCCAAATGCTGACTTGTCACAAATATTTGAACTTGAATCATCAAAAGAAGTTCAAAATCAATTTGAAGAACATTTGACTGATACTGATGAAGCTAGTGGAGATGAAGCTGATAGAGAGCATACAGACAGAACTGGTAGTGAAACTCAGGGTGACCAAGGACCTCATAGGAGGACTACTAGACCTCCAGTTTGGCTAAATGATTATGTGACAACTTTCGCTTGCATAACTGAAGAGGGAGAGCCTTGTACATATCAAGAAGCTTGTGAGTCCAGTAATGCTCCTCAATGGAGGGCATCTATGGAGGAGGAAATGGAGGCTTTACACAAAAACAAAACCTGGGATCTTGTCAAGTTACCTGAAGGACGAAAGGCTATCGGTTCCAAGTGGGTCTACAAGTTGAAAAGAGACAATAACGGAAATATTGAACGATATAAATCTCGTTTAGTGGTGAAAGGTTATGCTCAGAAATCAGGTATCGATTTTAATGAAATTTTTTCTCCAGTTGTTCGTCTAACTACTATTCGTACTGTGTTGAGTGTGGCAGCTGTGCTTGACTTAGAGCTTGAGCAGTTGGATGTAAAAACAGCCTTTTTGCATGGAAATCTTGATGAAGAAATTTTTATGACTCAACCTGAAGGCTTTATTGAAGAGAACAAGAAGAGTTTGGTTTGTCGACTGAACAAATCGCTTTATGGCTTGAAGCAGGCGCCAAGATGCTGGTACAAGCGATTTGATTCTTTCATTATGAGTTTGGGGTTCAAAAGATGTGAAGCAGACCATTGTGCCTATGTTCGCAATCATGGTAATGGTGGCTTTATAATCTTGTTGTTGTATGTTGACGACATGATAGTTGTGGGTACTTCGAAAGAAGGTATTGCATACCTCAAAGCTCGTTTGGCTAGGGAATTCGATATGAAAGATCTGGGAGCCGTAAACCGAATTCTTGGGATGACCGCACTCAGAGATTGTGAAAATAGGAAGATCTGGATAACTCAAAAGAGCTATGTGGAAAAGGTTCTGCGGCGCTTCAATATGCAGAACGCCAAACCAGTTAATACCCCACTTCTTATTAGTTGTAAACTGTCTTCTGAACAGAGTCCTAGCACAGAAGCAGAGAAGACAGAGATGGCTCGAGTACCGTATGCGTCGGCAGTAGGGAGTCTTATGTTTGCCATGGTCTGCACCAGACCAGACATTGCGCAAGCAGTGGGAGCAGTCAGCAAGTACATGGCAAACCCGGGTCGAGATCATTGGACTGTGGTGAAATGGATCCTTCGGTACTTGAAGGGTACCTCTGATATGGCTATTCATTATAGTAGCCAAAATTTACAGTTGGTTGGATTTGTGGATGCAGATTTTGCAGGAGATCGTGATAGACGAAGATCTACCACTGGGTACTGTTTCTCTTTAGCTAGTGGAGCAATTAGTTGGATGTCTAAGTTACAATCTGTGGTGGCATTATCTACTACAGAGGCTGAATACATCGCAGCAACAGATGCTTGTAAAGAAGGCATTTGGTTGAAGAGATTGCTTGATGAGCTAAGAATCAAACAGAAAGTCATCACTATTCATTGTGATAGTCAGAGTGCATTACATTTGGCCGTTAATCCAATGTTTCACTCTCGTACGAAACACATTGATGTCAGGTACCATTTTATTCGTGATGTAGTGGAAGATGGAGTTATCTCTTTGCAGAAAATTCACACCAACGACAACGTATCAGATGTGCTGACGAAGCCTATTGCGAGAGAGAAGTTTTTATGGTGCAGAACTTCTCTTGGGCTTGTAGTTATCACTTGATTGGTGATGGTTGGGCAAATCGGAGCTGTGAAGCCTATTCGAGAATAGTCTTCAAGTGGGAGAATGTGACACCTAAAAAATAGGGAGTAACTGTCGATGCCACTCTTCCACTACTTTAGTGCGTACAACCACCCCTCTACTTCTGTGGGAACGTGTGAAGGACAGAGAGACAAGGAGGGAACAGTTAAGAGTTAATGTGCTTTGGGTTATTCCTCTGTTTTTTTCTCTACGTTCTGGGTGAAATAGAACTTGGGGGTCTGGATTATCTCTTGTAAGGGAATCTTGGGTGTGCAGTATCTCTGTGATTGTGAGAGTTGTACTGAGAAAAGATTTACGGTTGAGAGTGCGACCCACTGTTTGGTGTTTGTCGGGTTGAGGGGTGTGCATTGTAATTTCTCCTGTTATACAAGTGAGTTCCATGTGCTTGCACCGTGGATGTAGACAGACTTATCTGTCAAACCACGTAAATTTGTGATCTCCTCTTTATTTTGCTGCACTTGTTTTGCTTATCACTTCGTGCAACGTACGTACCGGTTACGTGAGGTGAATTAGCGCAACAAATCCGACTTATGGGCATCTCCTATGCCCACGATTCCCTCAATTAGACTCACGGCACATGATATAGAGCCACATTTACTTAACAGGTGCGCGCGATTAGATACATGTTAGGACAGTGCATGTTAGAGCTCTTGCCCGAGAAGCAGAACTGCCAGGAGCAAGACCTTATCCAGCGCAATGCAGCATCCACTGAGCCTTAACCAGGGGACTGGGAAAAGTTGGACAAATTGGACAGAACATCTTGTTTTGTCGCTGGTTCTGGAAATACTACATCAGGCCGCACCATTAACGTTTTGTTCTTTCCTTTCTTCCCTAATGAATCCCACAAGCACCGTCAGTTTGAATCACAGGAAGAGCTTCCGCGCACGTAGTTTTGCCTTTCATTCTTTAAGCACTGATGCATTCATTCAAAGGTAGAGAGCTACACAATATTGACAACATTTATCCGAAACTATGAGGAAAACAGTGGTCACTGTATGTTAGGAGCCTCTGTTTAAGAAAATCCTAGCTAGTTACTAAGATTATACCATCATCATCATCATACAAGAATCTGAATTTGCAGTATTCGCATCTGATTACATCCTAATAGCATACCCCACCTCCTTCATCCAAGTATCTTCCCAATTTATATTACATAACTTAATCCCCTAAAGGAAAGCGAGAGAGAAAAAAACGAATGTATCAGAGACGAGGGTTGCTCTGAGAACTACTATATAATGACCGGAAACATAAAAGTTACACAGAAGCCGCCCCCGCCCCCGGCCCACTTAAGACGGAGGAGCAGGAGGAGGACGCCTCACCGAGAGCTGGACCGGCAAGGGCCGGCCCGTGCCCGTCCCTCCGCAGCTGCTGCACGCCATCCGGCCGGACCCGGCGCAGGTCCGGCACCCGACGTCGCCGTCCGACCACCGGGAGCACATGCACGCGACCCGGCCCGTGCCGTTGCAGCTCGGGCACCGCGGGAACTGGCCGGCCATGGGCTTCTGGTCCATGACCGACTTGACGAGGACCGCCCCGGCCAGCACGCTCAGGCCCGTCGCCAGCTGAGTCAGCACGATCGGACCCATTTCGCCGGCGGAATTCTCCGGACGGCGGCGTTGGTGGTGGCTGGTGAGAATCGGAAGAGGAAGCACAGAGATTTTCTTTTGCCTTCTCCGGGTGGCTGCTCGGATAATAAAATAAAATTTCGGGGTCTAATTTTTTTAATATATAGGGGGGAGAAAATATAAAAGCGGTTTTTTTTTTTGGTCATATGAATTAAAAGTGGTTGCGAGATCGCACACGTATCCGTGTTTTCGCTTTGCGAAGCGCTGGACCTCTCGAGATTCTCCTCTAGATTTACAGCCGCCCGCGTTGTATTTTCGTGCGGCCCGCATGGCCAAGTGAGCTTCTTGGGCAACGGGTGGTCAAAGCGAGCGGCTCTCGTCGACGGCCAGGATCGCGTCGCGAGGAGCGCCGGCGGACGGTCCACATGGAGGTGGTGGGGGGGGGGGGGGGAGGTTTCGCTGCAATATCCTTTTCGCCTGAATGAATTTATGTTTTGTCGGGGAGGGAGCTGATGATGTCTTGATCCTGCCCATGACTTCCACGCCTTTTATTTTGGCCGGGGAAAGAGGAAAAATCAAAGCTGTGTTTTTTTTACGTCTTTTTTTTTTTTTTTATTATGAGTTTCGGTGCGGATAAGGTCACAGGATTTAGGGAGGAGGATAAAAGGATTTGGAAAGCCCGGACATGTCGGGCCTAAATCACCCGGCCACGGATGACTCGAATTTTGTAGATATTTTGCAAGGTTTTTCCCCCGCCCATAATTTCTAGGGAAAAGTTTAAGAAAAAAAAAAAAACGCACGCCCGAAACTATACTTTACTGCGACACATTTATCCTGAATTTTTGTCGCTGATACAAATAATCTCGAATTTGTACGTGCGTGACACATTTACCCTCCATCAAGGTTTCATTAATTAGTACTGTTAAAAATCTGTTTACATAAACGACGGAAGGCAAATAATACTGATATTGCGTCCACGTGATTTAAGTGAAATAAAAACGACGTCATTTTGGCTGGATAATTATTTTTTTGTATGATAAAAAAGACGTGTTGAATTTATCACCGCAGCAAATAGTTGTGCATTTTTTTGTGTACACATTTAAAATATCATGTTAAATTTATATCGTTAATAAGACGTCATTAGTATCAAAAGATTGATGAGAGGCACAACTTCAAATCGCAAAACGTCTCACTTTAAGTCCCGCTTGAACTCCATGGGACTCAGCTATTAATTAGTAGTTTGATTCTTTGGAGACATTATTTGTCAATCTCTTACTTTACTGAGTTATAGTACGCTGTAAATCTTTCTGAATTGCACGACCTCTCATTCCGAGCAATCATAAAAGTCACGATGAACACTCGGTGGATCTCCGGTCTTTCTCCGGTCAATCGTATGGATTGATCGAGTCAAAGATTGTAGGAACTAGTTGCGTCAAAATTCAGGATATCTCGAAGAAAATTAATTACTTTAAGGAGGAGATATAAGAATGCAATAGAAGCCAAAGCACAATAGACTGCACATGAAGTAGAAGACAACCTCAAAATGATCCTATTCCGACACGTCTCGGTGCCGTGGACGTATTGCAAAGGTGAAGGCCGTAAGAGTGCTGTTCCGTTACGGAAGTTGAGGAACTAATTATATCTATAAAATTATTTTTAAGGAAATTAGGAGCACCAATGTGGAGATGGCCGAGTTGGTCTAAGGCGCCAGATTAAGGTTCTGGTCCGAAAGGGCGTGGGTTCAAATCCCACTCTCCACATTATCTTCTTCTTCCTTTTTTGTGTGTGTTTTCTCTTTCCTTACAATATTAGGTCTCATTAGACAAAACCACAGCATGCATTAGTGTGCTCTTTAAAATTTTCAATTTTATCGGTTGCATCGAATAAAACATATATATAGTATGTTCAATGGTGCACTATATAACTTATTTAGCTTGATTCGTTTTGACATATCGGGATAAGTACACTGAAAATCCTAAAATTTGTCACGAACGCGCAATTGAGTTCTAAAACTTTTAAAAAGTATAATCAAGTTCCACAACTTGTTACAAAAATGCAATTGAGTCTTGAAACTATAAAAAAGTGCAATTAAATCTTATAACTTGTCAAGTCAACTTGTTAACATTTTTTGTTTATTAAGTTTGATGGAGTTAATGGAAGGACTTGATTGCACAAACTTGACAAGTTTCATGACTTGATATAGGATTCAATTGCATTTAAGTGACAAGTTTTACGATTTCCAATACATTTATCTCTTGATTTATCCTAACCAAATTGACATTTTAAATGACCCTTGGTTTATGTCGGTTCAGCAAATTCAACTTGTAAAAAATTGAATGCGCGTCTCACGTTGCCATCCTTAACGTAAGCTAGTCACCACTCATCATCTACCTTCCTTGAAGATTAAATTGTAATGAATGAATGATGTATGTAAGATCGCACGTGTCCCTTGAGAATTATCTTTCTCAAGTGACTGTAAAAATAAAGATTTTATTAGAAACGTTCTAAAGTAACTTTTTAAATTTAATATTTTGAAAATAGAAAATGAATATGTTTTTAAGTAACATGCTTATTAACAGGACCAAACTCTGGGAACAAAATTAGGTTTGAGTTTTAATTTGTATCGATGAATTTTTGTTACTTAATAAGAACTACAGAGAGGGTTAAAAAAAAAGCAAAGCAATTAGTTAAAGGTATACTTGTCGAAATGGGTCATAAACGTATTTCTTAACCAATATTTAATGACCTGAGTTGATACATGAGTTAGTTATATTCGGTAAAAGGGTCATAAATGTATTTAGAATGGTAAAACCCAAAATATTATCAGTGCTAAATGGATTCACAATTTATTTAGACTTAACCCAATCCACCTCTGTGATTCTTTTTCGTGCTTGCTCACTTTTCGCTCTCACCTTAGTTGGGCATGAGTTTTTTAAAACTGAGTTAAATATGGAGGTGTATTAACAATATGAGTCGGACCGGTACGAGTGATTATGGTTATATTGCATGGAAATGGACCAAACCGGGTGAAATCATTCAATTTGGGTTGGCCCATTTTCGACTTGAGACCCGACCCACTATGTTGACGGGTCTAGCAAAAGGGTATAATCGTCCGCGTAAATTTCGCAGCTGGCGCCCGAGCTCCGGGGTTCGAGGCGTCCCTGACCGGAAAGCCGAAGCAGAGAAAAATCTCCTCCTCCTTCCCGAAACGTTTTCAGGCCAAGAGTTCTGCACTCACGCACGCACGCACGCACGCACGGACGCTCGCCCGAAAACCCAGAAGCCAGGAAGAATCGAAGAAGAAGCCCGAGACAGAATCGCACGAGATGATGGCGTGCAGGACCGCCCTCCGCTGCGCGCTCCTGACGGAGCCGTGGAAGCCTTCGCTCGCGACGCCCGCCTCCTTCTCCCTCTCCCTCTCCCTGGCGAGCGCCGCCTCGTCGCCCCCTCCGCCACCGCGCAGGCTGGGCTGCGGCCACAGGCCTCCCTGGGCTCCGGATTCCCACGCCGCGAGGCGAGGCCGTGAGCTGAATTGCTCCACCGGTAACGGTTCCTGGTCCCCGCCCGAGAACTCGGAGGAGTACGATCAAGAAGAGCAAGGTCCGCCTCAGGAAGCCGTTCTCAAGGCCATCTCAGGTCCGTCTCTCGTCCGTTAGGGTTGTTGGGGATGGTGAGATTGCAGATTGCGTAGGAAGTTGCGGTTTAGCTTCTGGCTCCGGTTTTCGTGGGAAAGCTCGGTCTTTGATGTAATCTGTAGGAATTATTTATCTCATCGGCTTCTAGAATTTTCTGTCGTTGTAGAAGGATTGGGAATTTGGGAGTGGCACTGGCATCGATCATCAGTGTTTTCTGCTCAGCAGTCAACATTTGCATTCTCATTGTCGGGTTTCCTGATTAGAAAGACGTAGTCATGTGTAACTATGCTATATGCTAAATGGAGAACAAGAATTGGATGAGGGGCGGCATACTTGTTTAATATGCTATCATGAAAATTCAGAGGTCTACACTTTTCTGCGTGATCGTAGAATTTTCTAATAGTTGCAGCATTTACTTTCAGAGGTTTCAAAGGCGGAAGGGAGAGTAGGGCAAACAACAAATGTGGTTATTGGCGGTACAGTAAGTGATGATTCGACCAACGAATGGCTTGCTTTGGATAAGAAGGTAATGACCCTCATTTCCACCAATTTAACTGTTGAATGTAGATAGCTATGGTCTTTTTTGGCATCTTTAGTTTTCCAGAGCAGTCCATACTGCTGTGTCGGAATTAATCTATCCCAGTGAATTATAGATAATCGCATGTGAATATTGAACTATTAAATTTTTTGGCAGATTATGAACCGGTTTGAAGTATTTTTCTGATCACACACATAGGACATTAGAGGCAATTGAGTGAGGATGGTACTCTTTGTATCCGTAGCTTCTATAGAGCAAAGATTTATTCTTGACAACAACTGGGACACTGCTTGTATGGTGGAAACTGCAAATACCTAACCATAAGAAGAAGTATGATGCTATAAGAGCATGTATTCAGATATGAAGCTAATAGCAGCATCCTGCTTAACAGGTTAACACTTACCCGACAGTTAGAGGGTTTACTGCCATTGGAACTGGTGGTGATGATTTTGTGCAAGCTATGATTGTTGCTGTTGAGTCTGTCATCCAACAACCAATTCCCAAGGTACTCCTTATTTCCAAGATTTGGAATTTGCAATGAGATAACGACGTTGATGAGATAAAGTTGACACAAGCATCGGATTTTGGCAGTTCGGCTGTGAATAAGTATTTTAGTTTTCTGTACAGTTCAGTTATAGTTTCATGTAGTTTGAACTGGGGAAGTTTTTAATATCTTTATGGGATTTAGATGCATGATGCAATTTTTTGGGAGCATCTTCTTTCTGACCATTCAGATCAAGTTTTAGTTAAATTATAAGGGGATATTGGTCCTATAACTTATGCCAATTGTGCAATCAAGTCATTTAACTTTTGATCTAATCAATCCTGTCCTTTGAATTGTATGATTTGTGCAATCAAGTCTTTTCACTACAGAATACTTAATCGTGCTGACGTGGCTGCTGACATGGCGCGTTTAAACTTTTAAAGAAAGAGAAAATGGATCGAGAATTTTGAACATCAAAATAAAATTTAGGAATTTGAGGAAAAAAATCCGAGAGAGAAAGAGATTGAGGGAGGGAAGGAGGTGGCCGGTGCAGCCACCACCAGCGAAAGTCCACACCACCACCCCTGCTCAACCCCAGCAACCCCTTTCAGAGGTCACACAACCCAAGCTAGGGTATCACGTGGCCAAATCTCACGAGACCCTCACTTGAAGAACAAATTGTCTTTCAAGTTTTTGAGATTCTTGGCTGCAATGAGATTATGAGAGTCACCTGTACTTCGTAGCTTCAGAGGCCATTGAGCATATAGGAATGTAGTGAAAAATGAATACGCCGGAGAGATTTACTAATTTGAGACTCAAATATAGATTTTGGATAATATCCATGCCCCCCTCTCTCCGCTATAGCGTGTCCAAGGCGAGATTTAGCCGCGCGAAACCCTCACTTGAGTTGCGTGACCTTGTTGAGGGCTTGCCAGGGCTGAGCTGGGTTGGTGGTGCCGTCCGTCGCCAGTGTTGGCTGTCACCTCTTTCTCTTTCACAGTTTTTTTATCTCATTTTTTTTTCTGGATTTTATTTTGATTATTAACTTCTTCACCATTTTCTTTTTTTTATGTATTTGTGGTTGCCTTGTTAGCTGCCGCGTTATCATGATTAAGTATGTTAATCATTGACAAGGTTCAATTGCACAGATCATACAGATGAAAGGACTCAATTGAACAAAAAAGTTGAAGGACTTGATTGCACAATTGGCACAAGTTGTAGGACAAAAAGTGGAATTATCCCTAATAATAAAAACTGACATGGCAAAATCTTGGTAGGTGTATTGGAATAGTTTTATAAAACAAAAATAATCATGTCTACTAATGATGATGAGCGAGCTTGATGTGATTTAGCACAAGTGTTAACTCTCTTGCAATGAAGACGTTCGTCTTGTGTATGTTATTCCTCCCTCAGTTGTGTCTCTGCGAAGTAAATTAATAACTCGGTACTTGTTTGGATGTGAATATGGGTTCAACCTTTATTTATTTCTGGGGATAATCTAGCTTAAGGAAGAGAGTGACAGGATTGTGTTGCTTGGGAGTCGCATTCACAATACATTTTACTGGTCAAGTGTTTTTGGAGATATTTCAGCAATCAGTCTCAAGATAAGGTAGATTGTGAATGTCATATTAAACTTACTTGACATATAAAAGATAATTGGAATGGAAATGCACTGGTCAGATGAACTTATGATGCAGTAATCTGGTGTAGTGCAGATATGCACAAGCTATTCTGTTGCGATGATTGTGGGTTATAAAGGAAATTCAGTCTTGCAAAATGCTGTAGGGCCTGCTGCCATTATACTGACGAAGTAGGGTCCTTAAGAGCAATCTACAATTACTAAACATATCCTTCTATTCTTGCTAAGTATTCAGTGAACATATCTTAAAGAAGCATGTGTTTTTTGCCATCTTCTTGATTTATTAAAGAGCAACCTACAATTAAATAGGCTCAAAGATGAAACTAGAACTACGCTTGAAGGTCATCGGCCCATCTTTGGAGGCCAAAGTCTTTTGGCTTATAACAAACTTAATTGTCAATACAGCTGATGTTTGAGGGGCCCGGAACCCTGGGCCCCCTTCATTCGTCTCTGGTTCCATCTGTTGTTTTGGACTCCATGAGGTCAAATAGTATTTTGTTTACTTAAGTCTATATAAAGTCACGATGGCAGATCAAGCATGCTGTTGCTGTTTGTTATCAACCCCAGAATTTTGTGATTTTAATATTGCCCTTTTTAATCCAGGCCTTGGGTCTGTTGGGACGGCATTATCGATGTAACTTTGAACTCTGTTTGGTCATTGATTGATCGTTCATTTTCAAGCATTATGTAATTTATCTTCCCAAGAAATGATAACTCAATATGATAAACTAAATCTTCTCTAATTGTGCTCTGCAACAGGGCCGTGTGAGGCAAAAGTCTTCATCAAGGGGCAAATATGTGTCTGTAAATATAGGACCTATTCATGTTGTTTCAAGCGAGCAGGTCTCTCTCTCTCTCTCTCTCTCTCTCTCTCTCTCTCTCTCTCTCTCTGTGTTTGGGGGAAACTTTTTCTAAGTGAAATTAGATTAGGCATGGATGTTTGAGTAGGATCCCATACAAGGTGCGCAGCCTCAATTATGCAAAACAGGCAGCATTATACCGCTATCATACTGCGGCCGTTACTAAAGTTTAGTGTGTTAAGAACAGTGAATCCATATTGCAATTTTATGGATTGAAAAAAGAGGTCCATTAGTTAAGTGGGTGAGTCATGCGTATGTAACAAGCATTCTATTCAGGTCAAATAGCACAGTGTCTTCGAGAGGATGTGATCGCCAATTCACCATTGGTAATTGAAACCTCAGCAAATTTGAGGGCTTTTACAAACTTAGATGAAGCTTAACGGCTATCTTTAGAGCACAGTTGGTCACAACTTTGCCTAGGCATATATGATTGCCTTGCCTTAGACTAGAAGAGACCTTATGTTTGTTTGGTGTTCGGAGAATGCTGGGTTTAGTCTAGTGTAATATAGCGATTGAATGCCAGTGACACAATGATTGAACATGAAGTTTTGATGGCTTCGCAGGTTCAAGCAGTATATAATGCAATGAGAAGAGATGAGCGGATGAAGTACTTTTTGTAGTCTCCAAGTGTATAGTGCTTTTATGCTTTCAGGCTGAGTGTAGATTTTTAATCCTTGATTTTCGTACCAAGTCTATTTAATTGGTCCATTTTTGCTCTATCATCTTGTGATGATATTTCAGATTGATTCAGACTAGGCCAATTGCATGTAACCTCAGTTTATTTGGAAGGACTATTTCGTCCCTTACATGACTGCATACTATTGGAGAGACTGTCGTCAGCGTCTGCCATGTTTTTTATCGGCTTCTTTGTTGCTGTTATCGCAGAATCCCTGTTGGGTATAACCATATCGGTTTGGAGTTACTGATGATGTGAATTTGAGTGAATTTGAGTTTACTAATTTCAGCATGAATGGTAACTGATGACGTGAATTTGAGTTTACTAATTTCGGCTTGAATGGTCGACACTAGAAGCATCTAAAGAAAGAGTGTGGTTTGTGAGAGAATTTCCAAAACTTACACACGCAACTATTCTGACGACATCATCAACTTGATAAATTATTGCCCTGCATAAAAATGGGGCAGGTTTTAGTTTCTCTGCGCCGTGATGTTGGAATGCGAAGTAGCACTTTTGCAGGAAGTAGGGTTGAACAGTTCATAATTGAGTTCATATTTAGCTATCAGAATTCGTTTTCCTTGATACCTCCTGATCTCCAACTTATGCTGACATTGTTAGCATGTGGCCGTGTCTTTGGCTGGCGTGGTGAAATCAAGTTGTTGAGGAAATCGAGGTTGGTGATAATTTCTAACCCTGATTACCCATTTCCTCCTCCTCAATAGAAGGAAGGTTTGGTCGCTTTGCATGCCGTCGCAGTTTGGTAGCATTAGTCACCGTTGGTTAACCTTCTACAGACCCGAAGGCACGAGATTACTACTTACTTCACCAAAAAGAGAGTGCGTGAATATGCTTCTTCTGTTTTCTTGATCGAACTAGAGAAAATTTATTGTCAATCTTCATGAGAAATCAAATTAAATATGGTAATGAAGTTGTGCTGGGGTTTAGTAGTTGGAGAAAATGCTGCACAGATGCCTTGGCAATAAAGGTCCAAGCATTAAGAAACCATATCCGTCGTTGTTGATCGTCGGCACCTTTGACCGAATTTTGTAAAAGACCAGTCCTGATGTACCATCAGTGACGCAGACCAACCACTTTCCACTGCGGGCTGATTGGGACGGCCGGGCCAATGTCCAGAATTGCCTCCACCAGCACACCACCCTTTTAGGCTTCAGTCTCAATGTATCTCCAATCACGCCGCGAGATTGAATTTTGTAATCCCAATATGCAGTGGCTGCTCGCCGGGCTCTCAATCTTCACTGTCAAGGAAGTCAAAGATGAGGTTCCTAATTACTTCAGGTGGATGTTGGGTGCTGGGTGAGAGTTGCTGTACATATTGGTACCGAAAGGTGAATGATCCCTAGTGCAAAACTTACGTGAAACTGCGTACGTGAGGCTAACTTTAAAGTGGTTTTACTACTTATCGAGCCCCTGATATCTTGGTTGTTCGGTTGCTCTGTTTCGTCAATAGTCCGAGACTGTTCCTGCTTTGACCTCAAATTTTACATCCTAGTAGTAGTAATTTGGACTCTAGTTGTGGTTTTGTCAGTCAACCGTCCGGTCGTGTGGAATCTTGAGCAAGAAAAGTTAACTTCTCGTCGAGTTTTACTGTTTAACCAATCGTTCCTCACTGTCAAATACCACCGGGCCATGGAACAGAGTTAAAGTAGCTGTTGGCTTGGCCACAAGCAATAAAGATCACATCTTTGTACGGGAACCTGGTGTTGCCTGCATTAGGATATGATTTTCGGAGAGTGGTAATTGAGGCATGAATTTTAACAATAAGCTCCTCCAATTAATATAATATACGGTCCAATGGGTCGCGGATCGTCCCTTCAAGATTGGCCCTTCTCGAGTCCAAAAAGATTCCAATTTTACTTTTCTTGCAGAATGGGTGCCTCGCGAATGGGCCCTCCAAACATTTCTCGACGTCCTAAATTGTTCAAGCAGTCGCCGTCGTTCTTTAAGAGGACCACATGCATTCTTTAATCATATGCAATTAGATGTTAAATAGTCGCAATTTGTACATTTCGTAGCCGCTGACTTTGGACCAACAGAACTCCCTTGATTGAGACCTTCATGACGACTATATCTCTAGAAGCGAGCAGAAGTAAAAACAGCAGAAGTAAGAAAGTAGAAACGTTCCCGAAGCAAGCAAAGCTTTGGTCACAGATTTGACTGCCAGCGGATTTGACATTGTGAATTCGCTCAGGGACTCGACAACCGTGGATCCCAGAACGATTACACACAGTCATTATCTCAGTCGTTTGTGAACTTTAAATCTCCGAGCTATGTGGGGAAAGAAACATGGAGAGAAGAAGGGATTGAATGTTAGAATTGACGTACAATCAGATTGGCTCAGTACTCTGTTCAATCTTCCTTGATGTGGGACATAACTTTCGTCACCGTCGGCGCTATTCTCCTTGTCACTTCTCTTGTTTATGCTTTTATAAGTGCATCACCAATCGCAATAATCACTTTCCATTACCACCTTCCACTTCGACTTCCAGATTCATACCATTTAGACTTGGCATCTTTCCTTTCGCACGCCACTCTCTCTCCTTTTCTTTTCTTTTCCCCTTGACAAAGCTAGGAGAATCATGGGAAGAAACAGTGAAGAAAGCGTTGTTCTTAATGGAGATTTGAAGGTAACCCATCTCTCTCTCTCGCACTCTCTCTCACTCTCTCCCATCATCAAAACTCCTGTCTGTCATCTTTTTGGTAGATTTCTTGATTGTTTCATGAACATACTCGAAAAGGGGTTTGATAAAACTTTCTTGTGCTCTTAATCAGGTCATTGTAGATGGTGATGGTGAGCTCGAGGCATCGCCAACAAGGCCGTCGAGTCAAAGCAGCAGTAGCAGACCGACTAGCATGGTCATCAAGGCAAGCTTTTCTTAATCCATTCCTTCGCCATCTTGACCGAAACCAATCTCTGTCTCCTAATTTCTTGTTTTCCATTTTCATGGCGATCAACAGAAAGTAAACAGTGTGATTCCAGCTCACCTGGTCGCGGAAGCCATATCCACGCTGCGCGGGCTCGACCTGAGATGGTCAGGCCCCATCACCCCGAGCGAAATGCAATACGTCGAACAGTACATCCTCACCAAATATCCCCAGTACTCGAACGGCCTCGTCGAGCCTCACGCCCTCGACGTGGACAGTCTCTCCGCCGCCGACGACCCCGACGCCGTCGCGGCCTCCGACGACAAGCGCAAGTCGCCGAGAAGGGATTCCTCCTCTGCTTCGCCCTCCTTCAGTCGCAGCTTCTCCGATCTCGACCGGACCCAGCTCGAGCCGTCCAGGCTCCTCGACATCCTCACGAAGAAATCGTCGCCGCAGGCGAACTTCATCTCCATCCCCGAGATCCAAGCACGGAACCGAGCGCTCAGGCACTGCGGGCTGACGGAGGAAGATTACCTCGTCCTGTTCGCGCCGAGCTACAGGGACGCGATGGTGATGATCGGGGAGAGCTATCCCTTCGCCCGGGGGAGCTACTACCTGACCATCGTCGGCGAGGAGGACGACCCGATCAGGGACTTCGCGGCGGCGAAGGAGGCGAAGGCGGTGCCGGCGCCGGCGACGTGGCTGGACCTCCGGATCAGGGGGTCGCAGCTGAGCCAGTACTTCAGGAAGAAGTGCAAGCACGTGCCGAAGGGGCTGTTCGCGTACCCGGCGGCGGTGGACGGGACGAGGTACTCGATGCACTGGATATCGGAGGCCCACCGGAACTCGTGGCACGTGCTGCTGGACGCGGCGGCGATGGTGTTCGCCGACGACCACCACCTGGCGCTGGCGCTCCACCGGCCGGACTTCGTGGTGTGCACGCTCGAGAGCGTGCACGTGCAGCCGTCGAGGATCACGTGCCTGCTGGTGAGGAAGAGGTCGTTCGAGACTTCGCTGTGAATTAATTTGACTGCTGGTGAAAGTAAACGAGGGACAAACATATTGTCTTTTTTTTTTCCCCAAAAACAAATTATATAAATATCCGAAGAACTTGATTTTTATATTTTGTATTTGATGTATTAATGAAGTAAAGATCCGGAGCTTCATAATTTTCGCCGCATCTCTCAAATATCTATTCGGACCATAAACAATTTTGTGGACAATACTCAACATAGTTACCACGAAAATTACAATTTTTAAAATCAATACTGTAATTAAGCAAAGCTTCTTTCGTACGCCCAATTTCCAATTTCTAATCAACAAGAAACTTTCATCCAAAATTTAATGATCGATATTCTTAGTCTAGGGGAAAGTCCATCTTGTTGTGATAAAATAAACAAGAACAAATAAGTTTTAGCTAACATAATAAAAATACCAATTGCCGTTGCACTACTACCTACTCTAATTATTTCAAATAGCTAAGAAACAAATATGTAAGGAATAGAGATGTTCCAACCCCTGAGTTATAAATTACAAAGAAACTAATAGATTTAGATAAGAAGCAACGTAAAATAACCCAAATTCGATACCAAAATATTCAATTTGATAACTTGACGAAAAATCCTATAAGTTGACTCGACAAATTCTACGTGACCATCTCAAAAAAAAAAACACACACGAAAAAGAAAAAGTTCAGAGTCTGTCAGACAGCTGCGTGACCATCTCAGGCAATTTGCATCGCCTGGGAACGATCCTCTACAGCACGGGCAGGTCCAGGGAACCCACCAGAGCTGTTAATCACGCTCTGATCACACAGCCACAGTTCATCCACCAGACTTTGGTTCCTGTCTCCTTAGGTATCAAGGACACAGAGGTACGAGCCTATAGAACAGATCCTGTTCAAGTAAGGTCGTGCTCAGTCTTCGCTTCCTCGCTCCTTAAGAACCGTTCCACTTGTCAGTTCTAGCTCGATGTGGGATATCTTTTCTTCCGCCAAATCAGTGCACACGCCTACATAGTCGAACCAGCCCATGGGCCTAGTTTGTCTTCGCTCGCGCTTCTTGACACGGGCCTCGCACAAGATTTTACTGGTATTGCTCCGGCAAGTGGACGGACGACGCACAGATTTAACTTAATCCTTCCTACATATCTCTTTGATGCGACCGTCGGTCTCAACGCTCATGTCCTAAGATCTCTTCTGCGAATGCACTTCTCATCGTTCAGAAGTCAGTCATGTTGGGAAAAAATGTACAACGTTAATTGGAATGAACAATTTACTTAAAGTAATTGTTTGATGCCGACATTAGCCCGGACCTGAGAAGTCAGTATCGTCTGTTACGTTTTGTAGGTTAAATTAAATTCTTAATGAAGCATATTACAAAGTGTTATTAGTAACAAAAACACATTCTAGATACTTCGCCTATATTAGCTTAGAAGTGGTGCTGCTTCTTACAAAAGTTAGAATTGTTCTCTAGAGAGCTCATGAAATAGGTACAAACATAATACCATAATAGTGCCGAGTAAATTAGAACTTCTCGCTGAAACAAGAGGTTGATATATGTGCGGTATATTCGATTATATTATTAGAGTGGCAAGTTTAAAGCATAGCTACTTGAAACTTTTATAGAATTTTGAGGTACTTGCACTAAATAAAGGTTTAACTCGAAAGAGACCTTTATGTATGTATATTAGTCTTGTGGAAATTTTGGCCGTATATTTTTAATGTTTTATTTCAATTTTGTTTTACAAACAAAGTGGGAGATTGTTACCTTACCAAAAAAAAAAAAACACAGAGTGGGGGATTGTTGATAGTTTGATCGTAAAACAAACAACGAGATGCCCTGTCCCACATCGAAAGGATGTGAGTGCGCATGTAGACGAGATTTGACACTAATCAACGATTATTATTTTTATTTATTAAATTTCCAATTTATTATTATAATATAACTCTTTTGTCCTGTTGAAACAGTATGACTGTTCGCAATAGAGTGACGGTTATTTTTTAATAATTTAATTTCGAATTTTGATTTTCTGCCTAACTTTAATTAGGCTCTCTTACAATCTTTGGAAGGTTGTGTCTTTTCGGACATAACTTCCTCATATTTGAAAGGTTGTGTTTATTCAATACATATAACTTCTTCAACATTTTTGTTCATTATAAAAACAACCATTTTCCATTTCTTCCAAAAAATATACAGACACATTTTCTGATTGTTTCCCTTGAGAGACCCTAGAGAAATACTATAATTGCTATTTGGTATTCTCATTGAAACTTTATTGTATCACGGGGGATTTTGGTCGATAACCATTAGCAACGTTATGGGGTAAATAATTCTTTAAAGAAAGTGATATAATGCCTCAAAGTTTTACTTCATTGTTTTTCCCGATTCATGTTGATATTTTCCCAACAAGTCATTCATGCGACAATAGAGCATTGGGTCGTGGATGGTTTGTCCCCGTGTTCGAAAGTTCTGCCAAGATTGTTTCGAACTGCTAGTGGGTAAATAAGTTGGATGTCTCGAAAAATCGTCTACTTATAAATTGAGTTAAGGCCATGTTGCAAATTGCCCTTCTGCCGAGTGAGATTTCACGTTCGAGCCTCAGAAAACGCGAGAAGTTTCCGGGGTCTTTATGAAGATCAGGACACGATTTCCATCAGCGGGGATGGTCTGCTATCGGGACCAAGAAAGCAACGACGACGAACGAGGTATGAAGGGGTCGTACTGCCGTTGGCGCTCAGAGGTACCGTCGCTATTATGTCCTTCTCCCCAGCTGCGCCTGTGACTTTGGTGGGCGCTGGGTAGTAAATTCGGTGTACGAGTCGGGATTCCCAAAGTAAAGCTTTCATTGCACTGGGGTCCAGCCATCCAAGCTGTCATTGCTCTGCGACACATGGTTTTTGGTCATCACGGGTGGTGTGGTCCAGCCATCCAAGCTCAACTCTTCGCAAATTCGCTAGGGGGACTCTGGTAGCAAATCTCGAGTTAAAAGGTAGGTGAGAGAATGATGGTCGCTGCACGCTTAATTTTTCTCATTAGTAGGGATGATCGATTTCTTGATGATCAGGTTTTACCTAGGAATCGGGAACCGAACCAAAAATGCCGGTTCCCGGCTCTTGGAATCGAAAAATGGTACACTTCCCGGGCGAGCCAATAGAATTGGTCGCAACAGACGAAATCAAGCTTGAAGACGATCAATTAAGCCTCACTCAAGCTCCACCAAACTCAACACAATCAACGAGCTAAAACCCAACCAATCATACACACGAAACTCTCCCGCAAGAGAGCCAAAAAAAAGTGAAAGAAGAAGCATATCTCACGAAGGGTCAACGTTCGGCAACAAAAAGAGGGACCGACTTACTTTTCAGATTTTTACATGCATTTCATTTAGGCAATTTAACGAACACAGACATGATTAGATCGAAATCAAGATCTAGGCGCAACATCGAAAATGGAATATGAAGAACGGCAAGAAAAAAAAAATAGAGCGTTGGATATTTACCTTGATGAGATGCGATTGCAATCACGATTGGCCAAAAATAGAGCAGGGAAGAGATGCCAAACTCGAGACGGCGAAATGGAGGTGTCGAGCGAGAGGAATGTGAGCGACTTAGGCGAGACGGGGGCGTCTAAGAGTCAAGTGAGCGTAGGTGTTAAGCAAGAGGGAAGCGAGCAATGCAGGCGAGAGGGTGGCGTCCATCGTCTAAGAGTTGAGTGATCATGAATTAGGGCGAGAGAGTGATTGAGAGTTCGTGAATTAGGGCGAACGACTCGGGTTTATGGCTGGAGGGTTTATGAAGGATTATGGCCTTTTAGTTTTTACAGATTTGTAAGAAATAAAAAAAAATCGGTTTAATCCGGTTGAGCGGTTCCACCTATCAAATCAAGAATCGAACCGAAAATCAGTGATTCCAATTTTTTGGAAGTGAGAATTGGGCTGGTGCCCCTGGGACCGCCTCGATCCAGGTAGTTCCTTTTGCTCACCCCCACTCGATACTATAACTCGACAAAAGAAATTATTTATTGGGCTTTTTATCCCTTGGGCATTAAGCTACGACTCGCTCATATAGAAACAGAAAGGTTTTCCGCTGGCAGGAGGGATGGGATCTCGTTATCTTTATTTTAGTTTTGTCTGCTCTGAAGGGGGGAAACGCATCAATTTAAAAGACTAAATTGTTATCACATGACAAAGTAACGGTAGAAAACCAGGACCAACGCTGAAAAAGATACGAAATTCGGAAGACTAAAACATGGAATTTGGCGAAATCGAATGGGAAGATGTTCCAATAATCCATCGTGCAAACACCCGTCGCAAAGCGAAATTTCAATCCTCGGAACACGGATTACAGGGTTCGCAAGAAAATCAGGACACATTAGAGGCGTCACATATTCGCCCATTCGATTACTCAAACATGTCTTAAGGACATTAGGCAACGAAGTTCTTTTCGATTTTGGAGAACAGTTGTCCGATGCGCATGTGTTATGTCAGAGACAGCGAGCGAGCGAGCGAGCAGCGACGTTGGCGAGAAGTACGAGGAGGCTCCAGACCTGTGTGCAGATGGGCAAGACTAGACTACGGCTCGACGCTCATTTAAAAGCGTCGCTGCTCTTCCATTACTCCTCCCGGCGACCTGCGCGCCTGCACAGGCACGACCGACCACATCGAACGACCAAACCCCATTGGCACTAAATAGCGCCCCAACTGCCCATCTTAAAGGCTTCACTTAATACCCTCCCGACTCCACAATTAGACTCCGCCCGAGTGCCCTTGTCTTTATCATTTTGGTCAAACTGTAATGTCCGATCCGAATTATCAACTATCTGCGGCCGATGAACAAAAGATTGGCAACCATCTAATCCTGATCTAATTCGCAGCCAGCTCGTTCAAACTGCGCTGAGTTTGATTATGCAGTCGCCGTTAAGTTTGAAACTCTCGGGAATGGTCGGGACAAGCAGGCGAAAATGGCTTCGGCGCTCTCTCTTGATATGGCGGGAACGTTCCGGGTGCATATTGAACAAGAACGGTTTTACAACCTTGTGGGCTTACGAGGGTTAGGTGAAAGAGTCAAGTCGAGTTATTTATGGCGTGTATAGCATGTGTTTTTTCCGGCGTTGGTCAAATGTCGCACTCATTATATGCGAAGTTACCTTAGATAGATGTCGCACATGCTATCGAATCCGAAAACAGTCGGTTCGAGTTGCCCGGCATAGCCTCGAGATAAAACCGCATCTAGCAAAAGCTTTTGCCTAAGCGGAACTCCACGAGATTACATGCAGATTGCGGACCAAGGAACCACTTCCTCTGCACGTGAAAATGTTGCTACAAAACAGACGAGACGACAATATACATGAAGGCGTCGTGCCTTGTCATCTCTCTACTCTCATCCGCAGCCGTCGGATCATCGCGTGGGCCCCACACACCGATCGGGCGGCCCCAGTTCGATTCCCCAGCTTCAACAAACTCTCATTAATGCCCCCCCACATCATCCCCTTCCCTACCGCACTGTGACGAAGCATTCTTTATCGCTCGCGTCGCATGCACACGCTCTTTCTCGCTCTCTCGCGCTCGCCATCTTCGATCCCCCCGCCCCCCCCCAGTTTCTTCCTGCGCAGCGCCATGAGACCCGGCTTCTTCCTGCTGCTCGGCGTCGCGCTCGCGTGCTCGGCCTCGCTCACGCCGGGGGCGGCGGCGGCGGCTGCGGAGGCGTCGCCGGTGGCGCAGCACTGCGTGGGGGACTTCGACAAGG
Source organism: Syzygium oleosum (assembly GCF_021117445.2). NCBI lineage: Eukaryota > Viridiplantae > Streptophyta > Magnoliopsida > Myrtales > Myrtaceae > Syzygium > Syzygium oleosum. Next base: position 18,682,108 of record NW_026607487.1, read on the forward strand.
TGACGTCGTGCCTGGACTTCGTGCAGGGGAAGGGGGCGGCGCCGTCGAAGCAGTGCTGCGCGTCGGTGGGGGAGATAAGGGAGAGCGACCCGGCGTGCCTCTGCTTCTTCATCGAGCAGATCCACAACGGGAGCAGCCCGATGATCAAGAGCATGAACATCCAGGAGTCCCTCCTCCTCCAGCTCCCCTCCGCCTGCGACCTCAAGAACTCCAGCATCAGCGACTGCCCCAGTAAACCCAATCTCTCTCTCTCTCTCTCTCTCTCTCTCTCTCTCTCTCTCGTGACTGGTTTTGCGTGATTACCATTTGCCCTCGAAGGCTCGAAGTTCAATGAGCATGCGGCGGTCGGACGTAACAGATACTGAAATTTCATTAAAATCCTAGGAAAGAGAAGAGTCTGTCGTTTCACTTGAAATATCTTAAATCATATATTTTTGAGATACTTTTGCCTTGTCTCTTGGCATCTTTTTTACTTCCTTAAAAAAATGAAAGAAAGAGAATTATTGCTCGAGAGGTTGAAGCTTATTGCGGAAAATGATGACACAGGCATAAGGTGCCTAGTTAAAGATCGATAACATTTTCTCGAGTTAGGTTAGCTCGAGGGGGCGACGCCAGAGATGTCGCGACTCTGTATACCGAAATTTGTTTATCGAATGATTTGGTGATTTCGCGTTGCTTATTTAGTTTGGTGAAATTCATGCGCAGAATGATTGTACGTGAATATGCGTACTTGGTATTTGTATTAGTGAAATAGATTGTAGTCGAGTCGTGCCGAGAAAATGTCAAAGTGCGGAAGCCACGGGATTTTAAAATGTAATCACTAAGTTTGTCCAAGCGCTGTCGTTTTATGAAGAAACATTCGATGTGTTTTGATGAATAGGCGAGTTTGGAAGATGTGTCCCGACGACGATTATGATCAAATACGTGCTATTAACTCTGGAATTCCATGTTCACATCTGCAGAGCTTCTGGGCATACCTCCATCGTCTCCGGACTACGCGATATTCACCAACGCCTCTTCGTCGACGGCCGCCCCGGTGACCGCGGGAACAGGAATGCCGTCGTTGCCCCAAAAAGCCAATGACACCTCGAGCGGAGTCGTGCACAGGTGCATGAGCGCCATGGCGATTCTCGCGACCGTCCTTTTCGCCTTGTTTGCCCGTTGGTTCGAGGTTTGAGCGGTCGGCGATGTGGTGAAGGTTCATCGATCGCGGCCTAGTTACAATTTGTAGTGAAGTTTGGGATTCCTCGTCCTCGCTCTTCTGTAGAGTTGGGACAATCTCTTCTCGTTAATTTGTACTTGGTTTAAACATGCTTTTCCTTTCTGAGTTTGGTGTTATTGACCTTGTTCTGTTTTGGTAAAGGCAATTCCTGTCCTATTCCTATATGCTAATGTGGACTTCAGTTGGGTAAAATTAGCCACGAAAATGATTTGTGAACCAAAATAATTTGTTAAATTCGGGTCGTGAAATTATTTTGGGTGGTTTACATTCTATTCCCCGAAAAAAAAAAAGGGTACAATTCATCTTGAAATATTTTTAGAGGAAATTACAAAACATGATCCATATATTATCGCCATTTTTTTAGGTTTGATTCTCATAATTTGTGCAGCGACAGATTTGATTTGATCCCCAAACTAATATTCGTTCGGATTTCAAGACAAATTTTCATGTTCTGATCGAAAAATATGACCAAGGACCGGAGACGATGTGGACTAAACAAATCAATAATTGAGGAAACATACAAAAATGGTATATGTACTATTTGTCCTCGTTCAACTTCAATCCCCATGCTTTGTTTTTTTGACATTATTGGTCGCCAAGGTATTCTTTAATCCTGATATTGGATGGATTTAGTAATTTTCGGTCCATATGCAAATAAAGATCGTGTCAAAAGTTTAAAATAATTTACACACATTACAAAAACTAAAGAGATAACGGCACAACTGTATAATATGGCTCTTGAACTTTTTAATTTGTTCAATGCGGCATTTGAACTTTACCCTAATGTGCAATTGTATTCTTGAACTGTTAATTTATTCAATGTGATCCTTAAACTTTTAGTACGTATCCAAATTAGTCCGTGGACCATATGAAAATATCCAGTATTATCCTTCTATTAATTTAAGTTCATTGAAAATATTTAGTTCATAGACTAGTTAAGGACGATATTGCGTATCGAGCTAAAATTCATGGATCACGTCGAACAAATTAATAGTTCGGGAACCAAAACGAACATTGGTCAAAGTCGAAGAACCGTCTATAAATAATTACCCTTTTTTTTAAGCACCCAAATATGGGAAAAAGAACTTTGCCGTTATTATCAATTTTTTTTTCCTTTTTCGGTACAAGAATTATATCAATTATTAACTCGAGCAATTCTGGCCAATAAAAAGAAAAAAAAAAAAGAAAGAATTTACTGGAGCAAAAATTGCATCATCCTCACAACGCGGGGGGGGGTTGTCTTTGCGCGCTCTCCAAGTCTCCGCTAGCTAGGGCAACAACCAAACCAAAAGAGCCAAAAGAGCTACAGCACCAGCAGCAGCTCCCTCCCTCTCTCTCTCTCGCATCGGAAATCGGAATCTCGAGCAGAACATCTCCGGCCATCGCCATGTCTCAGGTGAGCTTCTCCTTCTGATCCCTGTCCCTTTCGAAGGTCCTAATCGAGCCTCGTCGTGCGATCCATTCGAACGGTCGAATCTCCCGCTCCCCGCCGCGTCGATTTCGAGAGAGTAGGTTTTCGACTGATCCTGTGGCGAAAAATTGGACGTTGCGCAGGTGGACAACCGCAATTCTTCAGCCGTCAAGCGCGCCAGAACGGACGGTACCCGAGTTCTCGCCCCTCGTGAACGTTGTTTTTCTTTTGTCGCGTTGGTTTGTTACTGCTGCTGCTGCTGTTGCCTTTTGCTGTGCAGGGGGAACATGTCGGTGTAATCGAATTCCTAATTGGTGCTGTCTCGTTCTTTGTTTCGTCGTCTGTGTTGGTACTGTGCGGGGCCTTGTGGCAAGAGGGCGGAAAATTTTGTGTTCCATGTTAGAATTAGCGCTGGTGAATTAGCGGCGGGTGTTTCTGAGGATAATTGTTGTTCCTCAGATTTTACTGATCGAAGCTCCGGCTTGTCTCGATCACGTTCTCTCTAGTTTTAGTCTTGTAATCTAGTGTTGGGTGCACAAAAGGGGCTGCTGTTTAGTGTTAGTGTTGTCTTCTTGAAGTTGGTTCTTTCTGATTCATGTCAACCTAATTTGGCTTTGCTCGATGTTCTGTAATGGATTTCTTCGAGCTAGCTGGAAGTTGTTGGCATTCGTACGTGAAAATAAGCATTTTCTGTTTGTAGGTAGCCGCAGGGAAGATGATTGGACTTGCCCTAGTTGTGGAAATGTTAACTTTTCGTTCAGAACAACGTGCAACATGCGAAATTGCACTCAACCAAGGCCAGCGGAGCATAATTCGGTGAGAAACTTTATATTCCGCCCGAGTGTTTGCTAAGTAAATTTTAAGGCCTCTTCTTTTCAGTCGGTACTCATTTAGGTCTGCAACTGTAGTGTTTGGCATTTATTCTGCCGCTATCTGAATATCACTTTGTTCTGTTGCGCCATATATATTAGTGCCGATCGTCGTCAATAGACATATGATAGGTTGAAATAGCTTGACGATATTGATTATTTTAGTCACTTGTATGCTTATGTCTGGTGACAGTTTGACTAGTATTTGCAAATGAAGTTACTGATCTAGTACTTTGCATGAGTTGCGATACTAATGTCCTGTCAGTTTGCCTCGTTGTAGCTCTCCTGAGATTGTTATCAGACAGTTGAAAACAAGAGATGTGTTCGTTTTCCCTCTTTTGTTTGATTCTGCACGTCCTTTGGTTTGATCATGAGTATGCCATTTCTAATTGTAATGTCTGTTTATTCCATGCAGAAATTTGCCATGAAGCCCATGCAAGCACCCCAGGGTTTTTCCTCCGCATCACCATACATGGGTCCTGGGTCTCCTTCCTCTATGTTTATGGGTGTGCCACCCTATGGTTCTTCTATTTTCCATGCGCCCTCCATTTCTCCATATGAGGTACCTTTTCCTGGGGGCTCTGCTTATCCTTACAATTATGGCAGCCGTCTTTCTCCTGGCAGCCCTTACAGATCACTACACCTATCTGGACCAGCACCATATTCAAGTGGACCCATGATGGGAAATGGTATGTTCTGTTTCAGTGCGGTCATCATAATGGTCAAGGTTCCTACTTAAAAATGCCTACTTGAATCATGAGTATGCCATTTATGTTTTTGTGATTCTGCAATTTTTCATCTTACATTTTACACAACATTTCTCAATTGATTGTTCTGGCTCCTTTAAGATATATTCCTTTATTATTTGTTGGATATATTGAGTATGGAGAGTTTGGAATCATACAGGAGTCCATGTAAAGACACAACTTGAACCATAAATGATTCTTGTCTATTGCAGTTTGTCGTATGCGCCTTTGATGTCTGTTTTTTTTTTTTTTTTTTGTCGGTACCTTCTATGTCTGGTTGGATGCATGATAATGTTTACATTGTTATTCCCCCACTCTTATATTCGGCAGTTTTTGCTTTCCTTAGGAATGTATGGTATGCCCCCTATGATGGAGCGATACGGATTACGTTTGCCCATGGCACCTAGTGGTATGGTATGTATGAAATTTCGCCTGATACTGGATGACAAGTTATCTCGTAGTTTATTCGTATTCTACCACGGGTGTTAAACTGTTTTATTCACGCAATAGAACTCTATATTTGTGTCTCCACACAGGGACCAAGGCCAGGCTTGTATCCAGATGATAAAACTCAAAGAAAAGGTGGAAGTTTGTTTTTTGAAACTTTTCATCAGATCAAATACAAAAGGGTTTCTGGCATTCGCATCTCACAAAATATAAACGTGGTTTTAATCATTGTAGATGCAACACGAGATGATGATTGGACTTGCCCGAAATGTGGAAATGTCAACTTTTCCTTTAGAATAGTTTGCAACATGAGGAAGTGCAATACTCCAAAGCCTGGATCCCAGGTCTGTGCTACATTTTCTATCAACAAGGTGTAAATACCTGATCGTAAATTTCTGTCATGTCAAGTTTACTATTGCCTGTCTCATTAAAATTATCTCTTGATTCCATTTGGATAAAATTCAATATGGTGTACTCCTCTTGATTTGTTTATGTAGTGCTAATTTCTTTCCTACCCATATTGCAGGTTTCAAAGTCTGATAAAAGTTCGAGTAAGTCATTTTATTAGCAAATGCACGTACTTTTTACAATTTTTTGGTAACTAATGAATGCATAACATGCTCCAGAACAAAAAATGCCAGACGGAAGCTGGAAGTGTGAGCAATGTGGAAACATAAATTATCCGTTCAGAACAAAATGTAATAGACAAAACTGTGGGGCTGACAAGCCTGCTGAACCTGAAAAGTCCCCTTCCCAGGACAAGGATGAAAATGAACAGGTTTGTTATGTACACTTGATATGTGTGTATTTGTTGTTTGAAATCATTGTTATCTTTGTAAGCCACCTTTTTAGTACATACTTAAAGAATGCAGAATATTATTCCTTTTGTTTCCTACTCCCAATTCCATATTGTATTGGTGAATTCTTCGAAGGGCTAATTGCCAACCTTGGCCTTGTGCCGCTGCTTCAGCCCTCTTTTAACTTTTTATATCGAATGGAACAATTCTTTTATGCCCTTATTGATAAGCAGTTATCTACTTTTCCAGTGAGTACTAGGACATACATGAGGGTTGAGAAGGTCCAGAGTTGTCGTCCAGCATTGCCCAGTATGGTTGTCTCAAAGTCAGTCTTGTTGTCCTCGTGTTGCAGTTGTTTTCAAGTTACTCAACCTTCCCATGAAGTGTGCAGGTCATTGTAATGGTATGGTTTGTCTTTGTGGATCTGTTTGATGAATAAGGTGCCAGCCATTTAGCATTGGACGTATTATCGAGGTTGGTTCCAGTTGTCGTAGGTCATTATGCTCCTGCAACTAAGTTCTCATTTCCAGTTGGTGCAATAATACCAATGTACACTTGGTCTTTGTCGCTGGTTAAGATAGGGGTAGGGTGTTACTTCTTTTCCTTGGTTCAGTTATTATTTATGTGGTGAAGTATTTTCATTGTCGAAAGTCTGGAATTTATGAGTTTCGAATTGTAGTGAAGTCATTTGTCTCTAGCTATTATGACATTGAAGTCACCTTTACGGCAGTGCAGTGTGCTGATATTGATAATTTCTGTTAGGAAGTGGTTTGTGCTGCATCCAATGCATCAATGCTAGGCTATCATGACCTTTTCAAGGTTTAGTCGTGAAATAATAGACTTGATCGGGGCCAACTGCTAGTGGTATAATTCCTGTTTCAATGTGCGAAACATATCTTGCTTTTGTGAGGATAGTTACATGTGCTGCAAGGGGAGTCTTGGAGTTTGAGGCTATCCTCTGGGTATAGTGGTTCCGTCACTTTTGCGTTGCTTCAGTTTCAACTTGTTTTCTTTCTCCTATGGTAAATATGCAGAGTGGTCCCGAACACTATTCTTGCTACAGAGGTCAATTCTACTTTACCGAAAACAACAGAAGGGTGTCATCCATAGTGAAATCTACTATAACAGAAGCGTAGGGTTTACTTTGCTATGGATCTATGACTTTCTGCAATTTTCTCATTATGGTTTTGAGCTGTACTTTTTCGTTGGTTGCTTCCAAATCAAGTCGTTGACGTGCATGCATGCGTGAACTGACCATTACACGTCTTATGAGCAATTTTAGATTTTTCTGCTTAAGCTATTAGCTCTCTCTACCATGGCTTTTTAGCTTGATGGATTGCAATCACTCATCAGTAATTGAGGCCATTGGTTGTATCTAATGAAACGGATTAGGATATTGCTTTGTTTAGGTCAAAACCTCCATTTTATTTTATAGGAGAAGGCTAAGCGTCTTCTAATCTGTCTTTTAGCTTGACTTTTAGAGTTAGAAAATTTGAACTTATGATCGGGCATTTGAAATCTCTTTCGAGCATATAAATAAGTAACATTTAAAGTTGCCTTAATTTCTTTTCGTAAAATTTTGTCGGGAACTCTAGTACCTGGTTCGGGGGTTGCCAAGCGAGTGTATCGTTGCTGCACCTTGAATGTCGTTTCTACTCTTTTCGCGGACAGCCCAGTTTAAGTCGTTGGTGAGGACTTGCTATGCTCGATTAAGCAGCATCAGGGCGGGGCTCTTAGACTGGTGAGCTAAGCACGTGTTGGTTATGTATATGAACTAGAATCTCAAGTTACGGTTATGACGCCACTGTACCATTGCAGCATCTGGTCATGAACATCAGAGGATTAAGTAATATGGGAGGATCTACTCGTGATTTAAGTTCTAATGGGGTCATGTCAAGTGGAAATCGGAACGTGGCGTAAATGGTTGCCCCAGGCGTAATTGCTGGCTGAGGGATTCCTCCTAATAATTGAGAAATGATTTCCTTGAAAGAAATGATAAAGTTGGGTTAATCAGAATGAAATTGACGGTGAAGTTTCTTGTATACGTAACGGGTTTTCTTCGAGCGAGTGGTACAAAAGTGGAGCATAGCTCGGCCGAGGAAAAACGTGACTGGATCTTTCTTTTCACTGATTCCGTCGGTGTTCTGAATCCAACACCGACACCGGAGACTTGGGTTGACCAAGGAGTCGATGATACGACGTGCCGAGGTTCCTCGTTGGATAAGAAGAGGCACTTCGAAAAACCTCGTTGCTTTGCAAGCTCACGTCAGAAGAGAAACTTGGTTTTTCGACTAAGTTTTCCGAATTTAGGAAGAATGAAACCGCACGAGGGCACGTGACAAGCATGTGCTAAGTAATCATTCAATGATGACTCTTCCGCAAAGCTCGCTCGTCACACCCACAAGAAAAGGCTAAGAAAATGACGTGGAAGAAGCCAGCCATTAGAAATGCTTGAAGACACAAGATTTGCTAGCCAGTTGACTGTGATGTCTCTCTTGGAAAGCATGTAGCCCAGAGAGATATGCCTATATGGCCTATAGGTCTGCAGGTGCGTGTCGTGCATCACGCATAATGCTTTCATTCCACCATCCATGCCCCACCGTATTCGACAAGTACAAAATTGAGACTTTACACCATGCGCAAGCATAAACACGACAAGTTTCAATTCGCACAGTCTTTTCCAAGTAAAAAGTGCGTAAGCTAGTTCCAACATTTGCAAACAACTGAGAGTACGAGACATGTTAACTTAGCGATGTTTTTCCCTTTTTTACGCAAAGTTTCATGGAATTGGTGCATTTAGGTCGCTTGATGGCCGCAGGAGCTTCCAAAGTATATATTCACCCCATCGCCAAGTCAAAATGGAGCTGACTGACTCTGTGCTGGCACAAGAAAGATGACAACATGCTACAATTACCTGCAAATATAACGAAGTTAAGCATGCACACGACCGCATTTGCATATGCAATGAGAGAAGTTCACTAAGTTGTGGGCTCACCTGAAAATGCAGTTTCAAATGCCCACATGTAGTTAGTTCAGTTGGACAGAATCGAAGCTAAATTCATGCCGTGCCTCCGAGAATAGGCACTCTTGCACACCGTTGCCGCCAAAGTTGATGATGCTGCTCTCATTGTGAGGATTCAAGATGTTTGTTTGGGATTGCTTTGGCCGCTGTTCAGCATGCCAGTATCCGGATGAAGCCAGCCTAGAGCTTTGGCCAAAAGCATACATCGCTGGCTGATCCGCGCTCACGCAATTGTTATTTGTATGAAAAGAATGCTCATGTGATGTGGGTTTTTGTCTGATTGGACCATGAGAATCGGTTGACAGAAGAGAGAGAGCACGTTGAATATTTTGCGATGCGTCCAAATTGGGAGATGCCAGAGATTCCCCTAAACCTGTCCAAAGTAGCAAGTCCAGTCATAGCTATGGGGAAGGAAACACAACTGCTCGAATAATTTTAGTATGACCGTCAGATTCAAAATCATGTTGAAGTAGCACTCTATGACTTTGCTGTCTTGACCAGTTGACATTTCACAATACTTTGAAATCATGCATGCATTAATCTGCACAGTCCCATATCAAACAGTGCGAATGTGAAGCTCCTCAATCATCTAGGTGGTTTCATGGGAAAAAAACAAATTTAGAAAAGCTTTCCGAAAGTTTACAGAACTCTAATCTGAAGATACTGACAAAAAAGCTTTGAGTAGAAGCAAGTTGCCAGAGCAAGCATCCAAGTTCTGTCCAATCAGAATCATAAATATGGTCTCTGCTGAGAAAGTGTAAGGTCTAAGTGCATCTGCAGAGCACATCCAAATGACACGAGGAATAGTGATCTTTTTCCATCGATAGACCACATTAATGTCAATTAAGGAACATGGGTTTGTAAATCAATCGATAGTGTAATCAGCTAGAACATGTCTAATTTACAAGATAAAAGCTACCAGCATAGTTGTAAAGCATTAAAAGATAGCAAATCATACCTCCGCCAATAGTTTTGACTGGCATGCCTTTTGATGATAGAAGTTCGTTACAACCTTTACCCAATCCAGTGGGCTTGAGGGTGTTTTGTATCCCATTGCTTGAGATGGTGATACAGTCACCAACACCCCCGACTATTGGAAGCTTCGGACCTTTCTCTATGAGCTTAGTAGCCTGTGTATCTGCCCATTTCAAACCATCAGCAGACCTGGTGTGGACAGCTGGAGCTCTGCTCAAGACTGGATTCAACTGCTGCAGCCCACCTGGATAAATATGTACGGATAGCACGTCATATTTATGCAAGGAACAAAACCAATGTCACCTCGTGCATGGCATGTGGCATTGATGACAAAGGTGCTTGGATGCGTTTGACTATAACCCAATATATCTAGCACTTGCCATCTTATCGATGCAAGCTCAATCAAACAGAGATCATACGGACAAGATAAGATGAAAAGGAGACACTGGGTCCTTGTGCACAGCATATCACTCTTAAGGATAGAAAAATAGACTATAGATTAAATCTTCAACAATCAATCGAAATCAGTACCAAAATCAACTGATATTGCAATGCAGGTTCAGTTCGATATCGCCATCAAAATGCGTTGTATCTAAAAGTTCATAAACTTCTATCCTACTAGATTGGAAGTTGCACTTTAAACTACTGATCCGAAGTCCCACGTCTGGGGCCAATCAATGACAAAAGGACTTTAGGAGAGCAGACATTCACTTAGGCCCTCCAAACTCAATTTCAAGCAGGATAGAACTTATCCATTACAGGGATGCAGGAACTGTCCAAAATGAGTAGTATTTATTATCATATAAAGGATAAGGGGAACATCGTAACAATATTGTCAGGTTAGGTTACGCTGCACTCGGTAAGCTCATCAAAGTTAATACCTCAATCATATACTCCAAACCAATAGAAACACCAGAGGGTTTCCATGTGAATCTGGCATCTACTTAAGAAAATAAAAAGTAGTAGAAGGGCGATGGTTCAGAAATTTTCCTAAAAAATAAAGGCCGTCAAGCAGAGGGGGAAAAACATTTGAAACAAAGTCACAGATCATACGACAGTCAAAAGCTTCAATATGAATGCAGGTTCTATTTTATGTAGAGACATAAATAAGAGCAATACAAGTGACGGCTCAGAAAGCTTTCCTGAAAAAGACACGCCCTTTAAACATGAAAATATTTGAATGCGGTCACTGGTCATACAACAGAGTCCAAAACAATGAACTCAACCATTTGGACAATAAGGTTATCTGAAGGATAATCAGATTCCAATTATAGTAGATGGGTCGAAATGACGATGCAACAGAAACACCAAAAGCATACATTACAGTACCATAAAATAGCGCAGACAGTCTAGCTGGATTCAACTGGGGCACATCTGGCTGGGGCTTGCGACGTCTTGCATTGTGATCAGATAGGCGCTTGCGACAGCTACGCTTCTTTTCATCAAAGTCAGATAGCCCATGAAACCTTGATGTTAGAAATTAAGTTGTAAGTTAAAGCTCAAACCATTCGAAACTGAATTGCTACTTTCTTCTTGTTATTGATAGAGTGCACGAAGGACCAAATACAAGTGATCGGCTACAGAGGCATAAGGAAACAGAAGTCAGGCAATTTTTATGTCTTTTGACTCACTATCCGAAGACCATAGGAAGCATTACCTGCTGCATTGCTGACAAAACCGACGCTCTACACCATTGACAATGACCTTAGGGCATTTAGAGTGACTCTCACAAACTCTATGCTTGCGGTGGTAATCTTTAGCTGAGGAGAGGTCAAGGTTACAGCCTTCAACCTGGCAGCGTGGGGCAGATGTACCCTGACAGTTGGACTTGTTTCTCTTTGCTGGAGTATCAGGTGACTTCATGACCAAAGGAAGGTCTGGGGTCTTCCCATGGTCCTTGTCAATAGTATGTTCAAAATAGATTCTTTTACCGAGCTTTAGACTGAGCAATGGCTCACCAGAGCAGACTGAAGACTCGAGCGCCGGTGGTGACATTCCGGTAAATTCATTCATTGCCAAATCTTTCTTGCCACTTTGCAGAGAAAAACCGTCACGTGCCTCCACAGAGAATTTCGAGACTTTCACTTCTTCTGTGGATGAAGAGTTGACAGAAGCTGATTTCGAGCTCTTAGACACTGAAGTGTAACCCGGATCGATGCTGGTACAACTGCTGCTGCCGCCGCCGCCACCACCATTCTCATACAGAAATAAGGATCCGGGGTCGATCAGTTCCTCTGCCTCAATTCCCCAATCAGTCGCTCGCAGTGGCTTAGAGGTTTCGGTTGCTTTTGAACTGAACATCACAAGATTCTCCCATTCCCACTGCAGAGGAGGTTTTGCATTCCACTCCATCAGCGAGATTGGACTCATCAACTACTTTCGGCGTAACCTCCCTCCTGTCGATGGACGGAATAGCAACGGGCACCAGATCTGCATCCATTAGCCCATACGCGATTAGCTGTCTCTTTCGCGAAGCAAATAACAGGAAACCAAGCAAATATTTATTCATGTGTTTGCAGGAAAATAGCGCATCAAAGGTACCAAAAGAATGGTCAGACAACACAGGAAGCGACGGACGGAAGGAGATGTTTACAAACATCAGAGTATATATTTATTGAGTTCCCCGTGACCCTTATCGAACTCGCGAGATGCTTATATTCTTCAGCCCAATCGGGGAACTGCGGGTCGCAGCTAACGACGCGCCTAACAAAGAATCAAAGTCTCGGTTACGGAGAAACGTCGACGACGACCATCACAGAGATCTAACGGGGGGAAAAACACGAACGGGTCATCCCCAGAATCTCTGAATCAATCGGAAAAAAAAAAAACGACAAGAAAAGATGGTCAACCCCCATAACCGCAACGACAACGAGCAAATCCCATCGCTCCTAGGGAAAAAAAAAAAAAAAAACAGCAAACCCGATTCGATTCCTCGGCGACAACCAAAAAAGCACAACTCCCCTCCTCTATCTTAACCTACTGTTACTCCTCCGGCCGGCATCACACGGAAAACACCGCACAAAAATTATCAACTCGACAGACCAACGAAACCGAACCGTGAACAGATCCTCCTTTCTACTGGTCCATGCTCCCAAAACAATCACTACAGCAGCAACGACTCCACCCGCGGGACTTTTTGATCATACAATCAATACAAAAAAAACAGAAGAAGACGAGCGCACAGCGGTCCTTTCACTCTGCGCTTCTTCCTCTTCTTCTTCTTCTACTACTATTTTTCTGCAGATTCCAACAGAAATCTTTCAACCGGAGCCAACGCCGCCGTTTTCTCGCAGCTCAGGAATTTCTCGCGGCCCCCCAAAAAAAAAAAGAGATAAAGAAAAGAAAGGGAGAGGAGGAGCAGCAGGGGAATGATAAGATGGAAAACGAAAAAGCTAAAAAAAAGGCGGACTGCAACTTTTTCCCCTCCCCACTGAATACCAAATCCCGAACTCGCTCGCTCGCTCGCGCCGCACGCTCGCTGTGTTTCCGTCCATCAAACTGGGACGCTCCCCCCCAGATTTAGCAACCTCCCTCACCATTACTCTCCCTCTCTCGCTCTCCATGGATTTATTTCTCCTAAACCCCCCCCCCCCCCCCACCCCCCCCCCAAAGAAGAAAGAATATGGCGGCTAGAGTGGGAACCGCTCGCTCGCTCGCTCGCCGGTCCGCTTTACTACCCGGTTTCCTTCCGTGTGTCCTCAAATCCCGAGGAGAAACAGATCGGGGAAAGGAGCTTGCTTTCTCCCGGGTGGGAAAAGAAGAAGAAGAAGAAGGGATCTTACCGGAGGAGGAGGGGGAAGGGAAGGGGGGGAGGGGAGGAAGCCTTCGGGGTCACGCGGCGGAGTGCTTGGCCAAATGGAGAAAACTGAACCAGATATAGAAAGAGAGAGAGAGAGAGAGAGAGGCAGAAAGGACTGAGAGAAGAGAAGGGAGAGAGAGAGAGGAGGGTCTGAGTATGTGTGTGGGGGTGTGTCTCAGCTTTTAGGACTGGGGGAAAGCACAGAGAGAGAGAGAGAGAGAATGAAAAAAAAAAAATCATGGGCACTCCCCACCCGCACTGTTCTCGCACACACACCACCGCACACGCACCAACCCCTCCCCCCCTTCCTTCAATAACCACAAGAAAACAAAAACCCGAAAAGGAAACCCCACGACACAAAAACCAAAAAACAGAAACCGAAAAAAGAGACGGCAGACGACGGAGGAGGCGGCGGAGGGAGGGAGGGAGGAGGCAGGTGGTGGGTGGGTGGTGGTGGTGGTGTTTTTTACTACTCCCCCACTTGCCCTCTCGCTCTCTCTCGCGCAAAGCTCACTGGATACAGCCTTGCAGTTTTTGGACGCTTTGGGTTTTCTCTCCTTTTTTTTACCCCCCTCCCTCCCACCACCACTGTTCACCCCCCTCCCTCCTTTCTCTCGCTTCTCCTCTCCTCTTTTTTTTTTATTCTTTCTCCGCGACGACTCAGACCGAGTCGACTCGGGTCCAGGGTCCGTTCCTTCTTTCTTTTCTTTCCCTCGTTTTGTTTTCTTTTGCCTTCTTTTTTCTTTGTTTTGCTCGCTCGCCGATGACTTGGGGTCAAAGTCGAAATGCAGCAAGCCAACGCTTGTAAGATTTCCGACCGTGGGGGGTTATTTCACGACCTTTCAAAGCACCTTCTCGTCGCATTTATGTCGAGTCGAGTCGAGTCGAGACGAGACGGCACTTTCGTCGATGGGGAGAGCAAAACTGCGAATGAATGGAGAGCGTCTCGTGAGCTCTACCCGAATTCTCTAAACCGCGATTTAAATCATTGCATTACAATAATTTTTGGACCCGGAATCATGAACTCCAAAGCACAAGGGCACATGGGTTTTTTCTCTTCTTCTTTTTCTTTTGGCGGAAAAACAAAAACGGAACAAAGCAAAATCGCGTTAAAAATAGCAATTTTGGGACTCCACCGGGCAGCGAGATGTTTGCTCTTCTTCTTCTTTTTTGGACACAAAAAAGGAGATGCCTTCAGGCTTTGAGTCATCTCAGGAGCAACTTGGACTTCTTTGGTAGGGGGGGATTAAATTAAAGGGGCGAAAGAAAAAGAAGAAGAAGGAAGAAGGAGGAGGGGTTAGTGGTGGGGGATGCGATCGAGACATGATGAACACAATTCAGTAATCACCCTACTTTAGGGCGAAAGGTGGGGCTCCCTCGCTTTATTAAAGAATGTCAATTCGGCATGAATTATTATTATTAATTTTATATTATATGCGTATATAGGCGGGGGAGGAGGGGGGGGGGGGGGGCGGAAATCGACCCTCAAACTGCTTAATATTAAAATGGCATGTCCCATGTGGAACGAGGTTGGCACTAAGCTGAGATTAACATTAAGATAAAGACGGCCACCACCTTTGATGCGTGATCGCGTGTCGAATCGGGCGGGTCCACGTGGGCGTGCTAGGCCTTAGATCTTTTGTTTTTACTCGCCCTTTTGCTTTGTACTTGTTAATAAGCAAAAGCTCCCCACCCCCCACCCCCCCACCCCTTACTAAAAGTCGGAAGGAAGGTAAGCAAAATGATGCCGTATGATTCGGCCCGGACGGCTCCGAGAGAGGAACTTGCTTTGATATGCCTTAAATTGGATAAAAGTAAAAGGGCGAGAGATTCTCGGACAAGGGGCTCCTGCCTCCTTTAGAGTTTTAATCATTTGTTATGACATATGGTACCGTATGTAAAAATTGACGGACGGGGGCGGGGGGGAGGGCGCGAGTCGCTTTCAGAGTAGGATTGCTGCCCTCGTCTTGATCTTCATCTGCATGTGCTGCATCATCTTGTCCCTCAGGAGCCTCCTCAGGATCTTCCCCGAGGGAGATTTGGGGATGCTGTCCACGAACTGCACCGCCCTCACTCGCTTGTAGCCCGCGACGTTGGAGGCGACGTAGGCGATTATGTCGTCCTCGCTTTCCTCGGCGCCGGGGTTCAGCACGACGCACGCCGCCGGGATCTCTCCCGCCTCTTCGTCGGGAAGCCTGGAGGACACATTTGTGCGTGAGGGAAAACGGTCGGGCCTTTCCACGACTAAATTAATCGTTTTTTTTCGGGAGTTAGACATGAATGGGGAACCGATGCGACAGGTTGTACTTACGGAACTACCGCTGCATCGTCGACGGAGGAATGAGTAAGGAGAATTGCCTCTAGCTCAGCCGGAGCGACCTGTAAACATATGGCATTCTTATAAACACTTTATCTAACTTAGAAAATACTAATGGAAGTTGTGATCTTTCCTACTGGCATATCACTGCTTGAACTTAATGTCCCCGAGACAGAAACACAATCAGCAGAGTGAACACATTCATATGCATAGACATTCATTTACGAAGGTCAATATATAGCATCAGCCAAGTTGAACCGTAGTCTTACTTGGAAACCCTTATACTTGATCAGCTCCTTGATGCGATCGACGATGAAAACATCTCCGTCGTCGTCGATGTACCCTATATCACCCGTGTGGAGCCACCCATCCTTGTCTATGGTCCTCGATGTCTCTTCCTCGTTCTTGTAGTAACCTGAGAACAACATGCTCAGATGCCTGGCATAAATGGGAACCTAATGTGTTGGTATGTTCTGAGAAATTAATCGAATTGTACCTCGCATCACGCATTGGCTTCTGACGCATAATTCCCCAGGCGTGTTCTTAGGCAAAGATCGGCCGTCCTCTGGATCGATGAACTTGATTTCCAAATTTGGGAGGACAAACCCCACTGAATTTTTCTTCGCGATGCCGTGATCTTTTCTCGGGTCCCCATGGGTGAGCGTTATGCAGCTGTGCTCGGTTAGCCCGTATGCCTGGAAGCGAAATAAAAATAAAGTAACTTACGCGCAGTATGATCGAGAAGGAAAGCAGATTAACACATACGCACGTACATACATACATACATACATACACATTTCAAAATGACATTGCTTGCCTGTAAAACAGACCTTAGAATCTCATTGCGGACCTTAATTCTATTTCATCTTAAAGAGAATAGCCACACAAACTGATCGAGTCCTCGACTTATATAGCCAGTAATCAGTACTCACCTCTTGAACCTGGACTCCTGGGAACTTATTCTCGAAAGCAGAGAGAATCTCCGGCGCTAGTGGGGCCGCTGCAGTCATTATGGCGCTGAGCTTGAGCTTGCTGAGGTCGAACTCATCTACTATTGTGTCCTTTACCAGAGACAATATAATCGGAGGCACAATCGGCGCGAAATTGACCTCATGTGTGATGAGAGCATTGAGAAAGCTCCGGAGATCAAACCGATTCATGACCACGACCTTCCCCTTATTCTTGAGGCTGGCACAGCAGATTCCGGTAATACCATATATGTGAAAGAACGGAATCAGGCCGAGTATTGTGACGTGACCCACCATTTCGGGCGGAACGCTGAAGAGCGTGGAGCACAGGTTAGCCACCAAGTTCCTGTGAGTTAGCATCACGCCTTTTGAGATCCCCGTGGTACCCGAAGAGAAAGGGAGGGCACACAGATCGTTGTGGTCGACATCTTCTTCAACTGTACTGATGCTTGCACGGTCTCCTGCTTTGAGCAAATCATCCCAGTTTGTGGCCGTATCTATTTGCTCTCCGCCCAGCACGATGACCGGAAGGCCAAAGCTTTTCACCTGTTGGGTCAGAGTGAATGGAGACTAGACGAAGTACAAATTCTGCTATCTATGAAGGATGTGTACAAAAACACTAACACGAATTGTTCTGTTTAGACTCGAAGTCCACAGATAATCGGTCTTTGCCACGAGGTGGATATAAAACTCAAGGAGTTCATGTCAACCCGGCAAGGACAATGGTGCATTTGCTGTAAAACGGGGGAAGATACAGGATAGTGCAACACAGTGTACAGATGTTAGCGTTCTGTCGGAGAAGTCTACCTTTTCATAATTTGGTCCATCTGTCACAATTAGCTTGGCGTCGGCAGCCTCCACCTGCTTCTTGATTTCCGAAGCATGCATCGTCGGGTTGGCACCCGAGAACACAGCACCGGCTGCCATTATGCCGAGAGCAACGATTCCATAATCAGCGACATTCGGCAGCACCACAATGACCACCCTCCCCTTCCTCAGACCGAGCGACCTTAATGCTCTAGCGAACCTCCTGGTGTCCCTAACCACCTCGGCGTAAGTGTACGATCTCCCCGACACGGAGTCCACAAACGCCACCTTGTCAGCATACAGTTCGGCACCACGGAGAACGAAATCCGGAAGGGTGGAGTTCGGGATAGGGACTGCAGGGTACTGGCTCCTGAAGATGTGCTCTTCGCCGTGCGCCGCGTCCTTGATGTAAGTGCCCATGGTGGATGTGCCCATTGGGAAGGGAGTAGCGAGCTGAGTTTCTTATAGGGAAGGAGAAACGCAAGATAGGCATGAGTTTGGCATGATGCATTTGTTGGTACAAAGTTGTTCGTTCACGGGGGAGTAATGGGTTTCAACCAAGCAGCTTCTACACTCACCTGAACGACATCCTAAATTCAGAACTGACTCGGACAACTTTCCAGATTCCGCTGAATCATGCTTGCAGTTGTGGGAAAAGTTTCAAGAGTTGCAAGTGCGTGTATTCCGTGGAAAAACGAGGAGGACAGAGGCTAAAAAGAACATTTGTTTGTTCTTCCCAACCTCACCTCGAATGTGAATGAAGGGACATTGAGTCGGCAACATCAAAAGACACCAAAAAGAACAAAATAAAGTGGTAATGGAGAAGAAGGGCATGTTATTTTGTGTGTCTTTCTATTTAGGAAGGATTGAGGTGGCCGGGAAAGCAGCACTCCGCATGAGTTTCACTCGCGCAAGCGCATAATTTCAGCACAGTCGCTACTGCTCCTCGTCGAACCAATCTTTGTCCTAGTTTTGCTAGCTCCTACTAGTTTCTAAAGCTCTTGGCATCTTGCTAGTGCGCCTCATCCCCAGAATATGATGGTTATCCATATTATCATCAAATCTATTCTCATGTCACGACAATGCAACTTTTAGAAATTGACCATTTGAGTTGATGATGCCTTTTCAAGCTTCTAAAGAATATCAAACCTTAGAGGTGAGTACAATTTGTTCCCAAAGACAGCTACTCAAGCTTCCCGACAGATTTCGTTCGCTTTCAACGACAACGATCCAGGCAATTTGACGGTGAAGAAAAGATTCGTGCGAAGTTCCTCCCAAGAACACATCTTCTAAAAGGAGGAGAGAATACATTCAAAACAAACTTCCGTCCACACTTATCTTTTGGCTAAAAAAACAAAAGAACTCTCCACAGCTATCCAAATTACTCCTAAACTCATCCAGTCTACTCTGAGTGAAAGGTCTCTACACGTATGTTATTGCTATCTATCTTCGGTTTTCACTTATGCTTCACAATAATTCAGGTTTTGCCTAGATTATCATGTCCTCAATCATTTCAATCTTCAACTTCCAACATTCCGAGTAGTAAGTCAAAACCGTCCATGAGAACCTTCGTTCCAAGAGAGCTATGGCTGATTGGCATCAAAGATCTAGCATAGTAAGAGCTGAGACAGAGCTGAGACTGAGAGAACCAACGAAACAACTGGATGTATATTATTCAGCTTATGGGTTTTCCAAAGCAACTGGGTCAAGTACATGCAAAATCAGTTCCCTACAAACTAAGAGAGAACACATATGACATGACCCGACACAACACGAAGTTATCCATCTGCCTTCCTTAAAGGTTGCTTGTCTTATGCCATGCCCCCAGTTGTTGCTGTCCGGATAATTTGGAAAAGAGCCGTTCCGCAACAAAAGAATCAACACAAGTAGCGTGTAAAGAAAGAAACCATGCATAATCAAGACCTAATAAATAATCATGAACTGCAACCAGTGCGTGCAAAAAGATTGACTTTGTTCAGACGGAGCGAGCAATAACTAAGAAACACAGATGATTCACCAAACGGTCACTAATAGTGGGCAAGGGAAGAACAGCGGTACATTCCATTTTCCTCAAACATCATCAGCTCAGCCTGTGAAAACTAGTTGACCGGACAGAAGAGGTGTTGCCACCTGAACGACAATCGAGAGCATTCATGCCAAAGTAGAACGTCAGTAATATGCCTAAAACCGCATCGCTTGTCACGAGTCAAACTTCGAGAAGAGAAAATCTAAACCTTGATGTACATTGCAGTAAAGGGATGAAAACGAACACCTCCAACCTAGATGTACATTGCATGAAAGGATCAGACCAACCACCACCACCCCCCCCCCCCCCCCCTTTCTCTCTCTCCCTCTCTCTCTCAAATTAATGAACAGAAGCAAAAACATGCAGATGATCATGCCTATGCACACACATTGCTGTTAACTCTATTTCTGGTCAGATTTACAAAGCATATAAGGATCAAATTGCTTTCACGAACAGAACATCGAATGTGAACTTACATGAGCCAATGACCACAAATATGAAGAACCCGAGCAAGATAGGTCCCACAGGGTAGTCCTGTCCCTTCTTGACGGTCGTCTCAGGAACAGCTCCTCTCTTCGTGATGTTCTTCTCAAACCTATCCACCTTCCGATCCGCGAAACGCCTCGATGTCGTCTGCACAACCATATCAATGCCACGCAATTCAAATTCATCGCCGCAAAAGAACGGCGACCTCATGAGCCACCCACCCCCCATTTTCATGGATCTACCAGGAGCTACGGACCAAAATCTTCCCAACCAATAAAAGAACCCGCCTTGGCCACATGCGCATCATTTATCGTTAAGGTCACCGCCCGCCCTCTTGCTCATCGAATTTAACAAAATCAAAGCCCAGACTCAATCGATTTCCTCATCGCCCGACATGCACTGCCGATTACTAACCCAACGGAGCGGAGATACAGCCGGCATTCAGCCACAAAATGCCTCAAACCTATCTAATCGACTCAGAAGGCATTCAATCTAAAGAAGGCATCGATCGATCGCACCCTCAAGCTACGAGACCAAAACCGTACGACTACGTAAAGCAACTGATGTCGCAATTGCGCATCTCCCAAAACGAAAAAGAAAAAAAAGACCCTCAGAAATTGCATGAATTAGCAGATCAAAACCAGTATGATCAGAGAAACCCACTGAAACAGAGAGAGAACGAACAGATGTTGATCTACCATGATTGCAGAAGCTGGAGAGCAGCTAGAGGAATTGAAGGTGAAGGTGAAGGTGAAGATCTTCCTGGCGAGATCGACCTCTCTCTCTCTCTTGCCTGCTTCGTTTTCCTATTGGTTTTTTGTTGAGGGATCGGACTCGTTTCCGCGCATTAAATAGCTGCGAGCGAGACCTCTAGAGATCCGCCGTCCGCTCCCTCGTTTGGCGCCTTCAAGCGTTACGAATGGGATTAGGCGAAGGACGGTTAATTGGGGGACACGTGGAGCGCGGTGAGTGGGTGGCACGGGGGCGTAAATGGCAATTATCGGTGAGCTGAGATGGAGTGGGCGTTATTTTCCATTTTTTAATCTTCCTAAATGGCAAGTTCCGTAAATACCAAATTCGAACTGCCCTGATTTATGAGCAAAATATTCGGTGATTTTAAGGAGTGTCGTGACATTTGCTGACGTGACGTGTATTTTTTTTTTTCTCTTATCCGGTTAAAGCTTGATACATGAACACTGATCTGGAATTAAAAAAAAATGGGTTAATACCACAAAAACCCTAAGCTTGCTGTGACCAGTGGCACATTTACCTCAAACTATTTGCATCATAAAATCCCTTCACAGAAGCCAGGACACTTGTGAGGAGATTTACTGCACTTTTTTGACATCAAAACCCCAAACAAGTACATCTTGTTTTTACCTGAATCTTACACAAAACTTTTAATTTGAGGATATATGTGAAAATTTTCATCGAATTAAAATTTTAATATTATTTTTTTATTTTTTCGAATTTTTATTTATTTTTTTTTTTTTCCTTTTATTTTTTTTCTTTATCTTCAACCTCGGGGCCCGCGACGCCGGATGGGAGCGGCGAATATTTTAATCAAAATATTATTAATAGGACCGTCCGCTGATCCGGCGAGGCGACCCGCCGAAAAATATATTTAAGGGCGCCTATTTTAATAAAACGAGGTCGCCTTGCCGAGTCGAGCGAGGCTGGCCTCACGCCGATTTTAATAAAATATTTTAATGCGCGATTAATACCGCGAGGTTGAAGTGAAGAAAAAAAGAAAAAAAAAAAAATAATTAAAAAAAAATTAAAAAAATAATATTAAAAATTAGTTAGTAAAATTGATTACATTGCAGGATCGATGCGATGTCAAGGTAAAATGTCAAAAAGAAAATATATTTTTTAAAAAAATAGTTGAGAATGTGTCATTGTTAAAATATATATTTTTAAAATATTTAATAAAAATATTAAATAAAATAACAAGAATGTGGATTTTCTCTCTCCCCATATGAGAATCAAGCTTGGCTGTCATCACCGCCCAAGCCGCGCGCACCAGATTTGGCTCTTGGCATTGCTAGATTTGATCCCTTCGCCACCCAAGAAGCCAAGGAAGCCGTGCGGCGGCGGAGGAAGCACGGCGGTAGGCTAAGGAATGTGGCCATGGCTCTAGATTTGGTGACAGGCGAAGTATGGCGCGAGCGACGATGAAAGGGGTGACTCTGTTTGCGAGCCATAGCAACGAAGGAGGGGTCATTTGGCCATGGACCTCCTGATCTTCCGACGCACGCGCTTGATCGTGAGCAACTACGAAGGGGTTGGTTCTGTTTGCGAGCTGTAGCAACAAGGGAGGGGTGGCTCAGCCATGGACCTCTCGATCTACCGACGGACAAGCCTAACCGTGAGCAACAACGAAGGGGTGGGTGGAGAATGATCGTAGATGGAGATTCGTGTTGCTCGGCCATGGACGGCCAACGACTATTAGCAGTCGTAACTAAGATGGTGGCTTGACCATGGACCCATGGTTCCATATCTCACCTCGTCAATCATGGACGAGGGGCAACGAGAGAGGGGTGGCTTGGCTATGGACCTCCCGATCTACCAATGAACGAGCTTGACCGCGAGCGACGATGAAGGGGGTGACTCTGTTTGCGAGCCGGCGACAAGAGAGGAGTGACTTGGCCATGTATCTCCCGATCTACCGACTGATGAGCCTAACCATGAGCAACGAAAGGGGTGAGTGGAGAATGACCAAAGATGGAGATTCGCAATGGCTTGAGTAGTCGCGACTAAGATGGTGACTCAGCCATGGACCCATGGCTCCAAATCTCACCACGTCGACTCGCTCACTGGCTAGATCTGGTTCGCTCCGTCTTCCCATGATCGACATGACTCTGGCCAGATCTAAACCGTAGCAACGAAGGGAGGAGAAGGAGGAAAAGAGAGAAAAATTATATTTGTATTATTTTTTTAAAATTCCCGATCACTGTCCATGTGTTAAGCTCTAACTGGATATGGGAAAAAAATGCACACTACATCAACAAATGATGTAGTGCTTTGAAATTACCGAATATTTTCTCCTTAATTTATTGCTTAATTTGACCTTTAGCGAAAGAGAGAGAGAGAGGACGTCATTCATAGTTCACAACAGTCCAAAATGGTATCTTTTTCCTGTACGACAACACCATATTATTTTTGTTCGTCTTTTTGGCTTCACTAAAATCACGTCGGATCCAATTGTCCGTTGTTGTCCACATCGAAGTCTTAGCGCGCGTATTTACAACTGCAAATAGTATTTGATTCGTTTTTTTACCGAATCGGTTTAACGTAAATACGTTTGTTTAATTTTTGATTAGGCACAATTTTATCAAAAATTGTTCTGAATCGCTGGAAAAGCAGAATCGAATAAAAAAGTAGCTTCGATTAGAACAATTTTGAGAATCAATTTTTTTCATCTTCCTTTTCTTGGTTTTAATTTAGCTTCGATGTCGGCCGAGGACCGCTCTCCGGATCGACGAGAATAAAATATTTTAATAAAAATATTATTAATAAAAATATTTTCCGACTATGGCTGACGAGGCCATGGCCATAAAAAAGAAAAATATATATTTTTAATAAAAATATTTTAATAAAAATATTATTAATAAAAAATATTATTTTACCCGCCATGGCCTGGGTGACCAGGCCATGGCAAAAAGAAAAATATATATATTTTTAATAAAAAATTATTAATAAAAAAAATTATTAATAAAAAAAATATTTTACTAGGCATGACAATGATTGGCCATGGCAAAAAAATAAAATGTATATTTTTAATAAAAAATTATTAATAAAAAATTATTTTACGGCCATGCAGTCGATCAGCCATGGCAAAAAAAAGAAAAATATATTTTTAATAAAAATATTTTAATAAAAATATTTTACAGTATATGTTGGCGACGAGGCCATGGAAAAAAAATAAAAATATATATTTTTAATCAAAAAATTTTAATAAAAAAATTATTAATAAAAAAATTATTTTACCGACTATGGCCCAAAAATAAAAATGTATATTTTAATAAAAAATTATTAATAAAATATTTTAAGATTCTGACGGCCATGGCCTAAAAAATAAAATGTATATTTTTAATAACAATATTGATGTAGTTTTGAAACTGTCGCCAAAAAAAAAAATATTTTCTAATTAATTTATTGCTAAAAAAAATTTGACCTTCATAGCGAAAGAAAGAGAGAGAGGAAGTCATTCATAGTTCAAAACAGTTAATAAAAAGTATCTTTTCCTGTACGACAACACCATATTATTTTTCTTCGTCTTTTTGGCTTCACTAAAATCACGTCGGATCCAATTGTCCGTTGTTGTCCACATCAGAAGTCTTAATAGCCTTTTTAGACGGAATTGTGTCAGAAGGTAAATTTGCCGCAGTTATATAAATTTTAAATTTTTTTGGAGACGAGAAATTTTTTTTAGGAAATCCATATCACAATCGGTATAATTTAGGATTTTTGGCAATATTTTCGCTTTTAAATTCACGTATAATTGGTCTGCTAGATCACGACAATGTAACGTGACTAAATATTTCGATACATGGTCAAAATCGAATCGAAGTGTACCTGGTCGCTCAATATACATGGGCATTTTCTTACAAGTCACTTGATAGTTGGTTTTAGCGCATTAACACCGGTCTGATTTTGTTCTTGGAATAAAGGGTGTTTTCCCTTGAAATGGATGGGACGCTTGAAGTTGAAAACGCTAAGACGTGAATAGCCATCAAAAAGGAACCGATCGTATATGTAACCATGTATGTAGGAGGATACCTGTTCGGGCTTTGACAAAGGTCGATGGGCCGTCCAGTTTGGGCTCCAAGTCATGCCTGAAGCCAGCGAACGCCATCAACAGTCAGCCCAAACAACCCAAAACTCAAAAAAAAAAACGAAGAAGACAATATACATATGTGTGTGTGTGTGTGTTTTCATGGGTGCTTATTACATTTTAGCACAAGACTAAAATCAAGAACCCTCTCCATGAAATAACTTTCATTTCAGTATGATCAATCCCGGAAGCAATTTTTTTTTGGTCGAATAAATAAAAAATCCCGGAAGCAATTTGCACGTACACGTTCGTAGAGAGACTTTTCGAAACTATCAAAACCAACATGCATACGAGATTTCACAATATGCCTTTCAAACCCTCGAAGAGGAATAACCCGATCGCGAATCAGTTCGAGGGCAGCTGTTTCTAATACAGATGTCTCCTTTACATTCCGTGACAGGAAGTCTCAAAGCAGTGTGAATGCAGGTATCCTAATCTCCTTCCTCTTTTTTCCAATTGCGTGCACGTGAGTTGGAGAGAGCTCCATCTCCTTTGTTTCACCATCATTCCAAGTGGCATGCTTCGGGGCCCTACGCGGTTGTTCATTGCTGATGATACACCCCAAGTTTCCTCGTGGAAAAAGAGAGAAGGCAAAAAGGTTGAGATGGAGGGGGACTTCATGTAAACAGCTGGAGCGAAGTCAGTGAAAGCGCAGCTGCTGATCATGTCCATGTCCATGTCCAATGCCCAAAGAAACCCTGTGGCCCTTTCAATTATTTGCGAGCGCCCGCGCCCTCGTCCCCACAAATCATGCAAGAACCGAGCGAAATTATTTCGGACAGCAACAGCGGTGGAGGAACGCAGCAACCTTAAAGTAAGCGAGACTCTGTGCGGAAGGGGAATAGCCGCAATTTTAGCTGCGCTCTTTCGGGGGCCGTCCGTGGCCTTTTGAGCGGAGATGAACTGGTTCGCCCCAATGATGAGGTCGTGCTAAAAGATGTAACTCGTTGCTTTCGCATTGGCTTGTCACGGCAGGAAAAGGAAAAACGCGACGTGGTTTCCGGACATCGACGTTCCACGCTCCACTAGATAAGTGTGCGGTTCGGTTCGGTTCGGCCCGATTTGAATGTCGAGTCAAAGCCTACCGAATGATTTATTAGGATGGAGAAACCGAAAGCGATTTTCTTAATTTGGTTCAGTAGATCATTCTTCTTTCTTTCTTTTTTTTTTTTTCCATTTCTCGGGTCATTTCATGAATTCAAAATCACTATAATAGCTTAGGAATGGTACCGGTTTCATGAAGAAACCAAAGCCTATATATAAACTTATAACTAAAAACATACGGCTTCGCACGAAATGATAAATCTAAGGCACTTCGAGGTAAGCTAAAACTATGCGCTACTTCCTTCCTTATAATAAAGGTTAAAAACGATATGCGAACCGACTTGATTTAGATTTCGAAAAAGTCGAGACCAAAGCGAACAGTGCGAAAGAAATGTTTGGTTTGGTTTGGTTTGGTTTGTAAACCATTCTTTTGGAAAAAGTCCTGTCGAGCGGTTTATATAGCCCCTTTTGCCAATTCAAAAGTTCGTGGAGATATATTATATGCCTGTGAACTTTATTCCCAACTCTGTATTTTAATGGTGCGTGTACATGGATATCATTTTCCCACTTCTTTCGATCGAAGCAACAATGATTGACGCAAACCCGATTTGCTGGCCTCCAGATTGCGACCATCCGCGTGGACCCTTTTCCCCTTTACTTGTATCTTGATCTTTGTTGGGCGGGGGTGCTCTTTCATGAGAAGCTTGGTGCGTGTGGGTTTTGATGTCGTGGATACGTGTGGACTTGGGATACGCACCAGCCAGAATTAATCGGGAATAAAAAATGGCACAAACGAGTCTCTCGGGCACGACTCGATCGATTGCTGTTAGACGTGGCGGACGGAACCAACCACGGCGTAAGAAACGCGACGTGACACGAGGGTTTTCTGAGGATTCCGAGCCCCGTCGAACGCGCCCCGACCCGATCCGATCCGTCGGGACGACATCGTGACAACGCCGTAGCCCGAAACAAGCGATCCGAAACGCTGTCCAGCTGTCGAGGACGGGAGCCGAGTGCGCACGAAAAGTTAATGCCCCCACGACGACATGATTCTTGATGATGGCATCATGACTACTTCAGCAGCCAAAAAGAAAAATGAAAGAAGCGGGGGGGGGGGGGGGGTCATGGACCACCCAAGGAGGAGGGAAAATTCTCGAACTCAAAAAGCGCCATGGAATCTAAAGTAGGCAACCAATGCTGGGTTCACGCCTTCACGGGATTGTTCGGACGGGCACTAAATGAACTCGTGTGCCGCTTCGTGCTCTCGGTAAAAGGCCATGATGCAATTGCACGTACGTCCGTCGTCACATCTATTCCCCAATTTTGTGTCTTGCTCCTTGAAGCATGAGCGTCGAGAGAAGGAAGCAGATCGTTACCGTCATAGATAGCATTAATAGTTGCGCCTCACTGCGATGAGTTGACTTGTCACGAGGTGATTCTTTTGTCGCATTGCCTTAACCGTACAGATTGATTGATTTTGATTCGTTTGATATCTCTAATTTCGTCACCTTTAAACTCCCGGTTTCCATTGAGGAATCGTTTTGGATTCGGGTAGTAGCTCGTGATTTTCTCGTGCCATCTCTAGTCTCTTGGATTAGTCTTGCTTAGACAAGAGATTAGTCTTGCTTAGACTCGGATCCATTGGACTTGATCCGTTGTGGACATCCGTGTTGCGCCTCCCATATGTGAGGCCGAGGTGGTTTCGACAAAACGAATGGTGTGATGGACTCAATCCACCGGACCCTAGTTCCATGTAAGAAACTTTCCTGATCTTTCGTGGATGGGGCCTACTTTCGACTGAATTGTGATCATGGATTTAGTCAATATGGGTTATGTCAGGTACGAGTTAGATTGGGTATGTGTCATTAGATTTGTATTGTATGGAAATTGATAAAAAATGGTCAAATGAGTTAATTTGGGTCGGATCATTTTTTTTTTGACCCGACGCTAGCCTTACATATGACGGGTTTGCACCAAGTATTCCCGCATTCCACGAGATACATATTATTAATACCAATGTCGGACTTTCATTCCCTTCATTCGCCAAGCTAAGGCAAACGCAAACCAAGTCGTCCCGCCCTAGAGCTTTTTAGGGCTTCATGCTTTGAACTTCAAGTCTCACTTCAAAGTAAGATCATAGAGATGCCCCTTCGCAATCTAATAAAAAAACTTGTCAGGTTGTTAGATTATTTCGTAAATTAATCGTTTTTGCGTGTGTGTATGTATTTATATCGAGTTATTTCGTCGCTCCCATCTACGACGCGTGAAAATCGCTGTCGTACATATGACGGGAGTATCGGTCCGCTACTGAAATTAACAAAGTATTCCAATTATTTTAATAGGGACCCTTTACTCTATCTGTAAAACGCTATCAAATTCACATTCAAATTTCTTCGGACCAGATGCTCCGACGTTCGTAACCATCTGACGGCTCCCCGGGCGCCACGTGGGTGCCTCCGGCAGCAGCAGCCGGCATCGAGGACGTGGCTCGCGAGAACAAAACCGTGATTAAACAAAGCGCGGGGATATTTTTGAAATCATAAACGATAATTAGTGGAGATAAATATAATTAAAAGAGAAAGGCCAGGGGGGGAATGATGAGATGCTGCCGCGAAGCGCTTTAAAGCTTTATTCTCTTCTTTGCCCATCCGCGCTTCGTCAGCCTTCCCTGCCTTCCCTCCCCTTTTTCCTGTTGGCCGTGATTAAGGGGGGTGTTAATTATCTCCGATGCTTGCTTAAATTGTGTTTTTCATTATAAAAAGGAACAAAGAATTTCGAGTCCACGTCAGATTTGGAATTTTATTTTATATTATTTTTTTGACTTTTTGGTTGAAGATTAGGTGGAGCAAGACTAGCAATTTATCTTGCCACTTTTGATTAACACAGTCGAGGCATGACAAAAGAAATGGTTAATGCCATGGAAAACGCCAAATCGGTACGCTCGTGATAAATTTATCCTAAACTAATTTTTTGACCATCAGAAACTCCAAACTGGTACAGTTGTGATGAATTTGCCCTCTTTTAGTTTCTGTTAGATTTTACCGATGATTTGCTGAGTTAGATGATACGTGGCGGTTGACGGGTATACCGATTTAGGGCTATACCCTTCATTTATCACAGATGTACCTGTTATGGATTTTTTTTTGTGGTATTAATATAATTTAACGGAAACTAACGGAAGGTAAATTTGTCACAAGTGTATCGATTTTAGGGTTTCTGTTGATCAAAACATTAGTTTAGGGTAAGTTTGTCAAATGTGTACCGGTTTGGAATTTTTTTATGGTAAAAAAATTAGTTTTGGGTAAATTTGTCGCAAATGTACCGATTTGGGATTTTTCGTGATATTAACCCTAAAAGAAAAATGCAAGTGATTTCATGCTTAGGGTAAATTGTTCTATTTTAACTATAAATGCTTCTATTAAAACACACAAAGGAAATTTGGATTATTTGTCCATATTTCATCAGCCGGAAAAAAAAAAGATATGTTTTTGCCAACCTGAGATGAAGGTCGACCATTGTGTTGAGATGCACGGTGAGGCGTGTTAGAAAAACCACCCATCGGAGATGTAGTGTGGTCAGGAGTACCTGAAAAGTCCTAGCGGGCCCATAACTTGTCGGCTTGTGTTTTTGCGTGGACGTAGGCTCGATCGGATATGTCGAATCCTCAGAAATTACAGGAGACAAAAGGACAGAGGTAATTCGAAACCCTACGGATATCGATGATCATGGGAGACAAAAGAAAGTTACTGTCGCCGAAGACGAATTCCCAGAGGAATTCAAGTGGTATTGTTGGTATTTGTTTAATCTTGTGCTCCCTCCTGGCCATCTCCACAGTTGAAGGCATCGGGCTCCCGTAGCGTCGACCCAGCATCAGGGGTGAGCGGTTCCCGATCCGGTCCTGTTCAATTCAAGAATCGGGAACCGGACCGGCTAGTCTTGGGACTGTGGACCGCCAGTCCGGTTCCAATGGGACCAATCACTTATTGGCAAAGGCAAGAGGAAATTAGGGAAATTAGATTAGGCTTTCTATTTTTTTAAAAAATTTTAAAAAGTAAATAAATATATATATAAAAAATTAAAAAAATATATATTTATCGGTCCGGTCCCGGTTTGGGCGGTTCTTCTTGCTCACCCCTACCCAGCACGCCGGAGACGCAAGATTAGTCGGTTTTTTCGCGGCAAATTCTAAAGCTTTTCGGACTTCCTTTATTTCACCGGAATGCTAAGGGACCCCGTGAGCATTAGTGTAGTCCGGTACGGCGCCACGGCATTGTCGTTGTCATTACAGCGCACATTGTTCACTACACCCGCATGAGACAAAACCGGAGGACCTATCGGGATTCATACCGCACAGCCGCACGGCCTCCTTACATTAGTTCCTCGTAAGTGGTCGCCAAAGGAATTGAATTCAATGGGCATTGTCGTGTCAATTAATAGATTCCTTTATTATAGTAAGACGTGAACGATGTCCTTTCTTTTTATAAAAAAAAAATTAAAAAAATTTAAAGTTGGGGGTGGGGAGGGGTGGAAAGTGGGTTTCCTTCACTCGAAACCTTATTATAAATTTGGGATCGTACGGGTCAAGGAAAATGCCGCTATCTGGGCAAGAGCATTGGCTCGAGCCACCTAATTGCAACCACTTTAATGGCGCACCCCCCCCACGAGCCCCACTTAATCATTGATTAATGGGGGGGAGCTCGTTCTCGAATTGCGTCGTTGCAAAGTTGGACATTTTTGTCACGCGTTGACTTCGCGGGCTACTGGCCAATGGAAAGCACGAGGACAGATCTCGGCAGCTCGATTAAAATTCGAGTTTTTCCCCCTGCCCTTTTAAAATCGAGGCTCGGTATCACAAAAAAAATCTTAAATCGGTATAATGAATTTATCAGGAATTAATTTTTTGATTACTAAAAAATCTCAATTTGGTACGTTTACGATAAATTTACCCTCCTTTAATTTTCATTAAATTGGATTAATATCGCGAAAAAATCAAACTGGTATGCATGTGACAAACAGAGGGTAAAACCCCAAATTGATACACCCGTCAACTACCACTTGTCATTCAACTTAGCAATTTGACGGTAAAATTTAACGGAAACTAACGTAGATTAAATTTGCCACAAGTGTACCAATTTTGGGGTTTTTTATGGTCAAAAATTTTGTTTGGGATAAGTTTATTACAGGTGTACCAGTCTGGGGTTTTTCGTGGTACTAACCCTAAAATCAATTCGTTTTTCGTTCTTTATCGTTTTTTACTTTCTATTTTTCTAGCCCGCGTGCGTTGATGAATAAGTTTCGCCCTATTGAATTTGATTTTTCGCACGCCGCGACAAGCGACAATAGTTAATTAACTCTTTTGCTTCATTATGTAGCGGCGATGGGCTTTAGATTTACACCCTCTCTTCGATTTTTAGCTTAAGCTCACGTCGAGCACTTAACTTACACTGTATTGGGTACGACTTTCTAATGATAACCGCGGTTATGAAAACAAGTGTGAACCGATTTTACCAAGCATTATTTACAGCTAGTTAAAATTTACGTACAAGCGATATCCATTACTATAAAATACACTTGGAACATCATAATGTGGTCCGCGGTTGATTGTTGACTTTGAAAATCGGATTGCTTATTTGCTTTTGCTTAGGTATTCTCTATTCATTTATTAAACAGCATGATGACGGTAGTTGTAAACATTTTAAAGTAAGTTGTGGCTGACTTTAAAACGCAGGTATGGCCGAAACTGCCGTTTGATATCTCGATATTTTGAAAAAAAAAAAAAAATTCCCTTTTAATTTTTTGTTTGTGGGAAATGCCAGTCTTCAGCAAATTTTTTTTTTTGTTGTTGCTCGAACAGGTATGCCAAATTTCAACTTATATAACGTAAACTATAGCAGAAAATAAAGAAGAAAGTCTTGTTGATGTTATTCACGCCGGAGGAGGTTCGCTTATACCGGATATGTCATCAATTAATTGAGGAGACATAGTCAAGTCCCTTATTCAGTGTCTCCTAAATCTACAAGAGACGTTTTTTTTTTTTCTTTTTCCTATCGATTGTCGTCCATATTCAACATTTGTGACTATAAAAATTAAGCACACCCTGTGTTTGGCGCAAATGATAACTGTTCTATAATTCCTTAAATGAGTTTCTGAGTAAAAATATACGTTTGATAATAAAACAAAATTTCTGTTCACAAAAATTCGTTCGATAACGATACAAAATTTTTCCCTCTCGAGTGGCCGGCGGATGGATAGCAGGCGGGTGGCGGCTAGTGTTGGGCGGGTGATGGGTGGCGCCAGGAGGTGGTCGGCGTTGGGCGAGTGGCGACGAACGACGGCTGATGGCGAAGGACGACAAATGGCTGTAGGAGGCAGACGACGGAGGATGAGGGGTAGCAATGGGAGGTGCCTGACAATGGGAGGCGGGAGGTGGGGGGCGGGCAGCCGGGAGGGTGAACGATTATAAGAGTTTTTATTTCTTATTTCTATTCTAAAAATAAAAAATTCTGTTCCAAACCTATTTTTAAAGTCAAAATTTGTTCCAGAAATAGAGAAATGAAATTGCTTTACCAAACGGATTTATTTTCCAAACTTGTTCTCGGAACAAAAAAACCAAAAAACAAAAAAATAAAATAATTATCATGCGTGCCCTTTGTGTTTTTTTATTCAACCTAGAAACTTCGAGTTTGGGGCTTAATTTGAATTCGCAATAAGTCGGACTTAACCAACAATAACGGGGCCGAGATCGAGCTTACAAAATATTTCGTAAACTCAAAGGTGGCTCGATTCGAATAACTAAACTAAGGTTTCGTCTGTTTCGCGGAAAATACATGGTTTGGAAAACGTTTTCCAAAAAACGATCGATTGTATCGCTTGCGAAAATAAATGAATGCAAAACACTTTCACTATATACAAAAAATGTCCAGACATGATTTGTGTCAATAATGATCACATTTTTTCATTGACTACTTATTTCAAACTAGACAAGCGATTATTTTTTTTTTGAAAATGTTTTTCTAAATCATTCGTTTTCCGTGGAAACAAATAGAGCCTAAATTAAGCCCGGAGTTTGGATTAGATGATACGACACGAATAATCGATTAGGGTTATTACTACAAAAAAGCCCAAAACTAATGTACCCGTATCAAATTTAGCAAAAACTAATGTTTTGACTACAAAAATCAGTACATTTATGACAAATTTACTCTCGGTTAAATTGGATTAATATCACGAAAAATAAAAAACTGATAAATCTGTATTGGTAAAATCCTAAACTGGTACACCTGTTAACTGTTACGTATCATCCAACTCAGCAATTCGATTGAAAGGTTTTTATTTTTTGGCTTTTTTTGGGTCGAATGAGTTGGTAGTGTTGATAAAAATAAACAAAAGTTGGGTGTGGCTTTTGGCGACGGGGGAGAGGTTCGTGGGTGGAGACAAGATCCCAGAGCGACACGTAAGCAAGGCTGAAAAGGGTCGTCCCTGATTGGGCGGAGGGGCGGCGAACCGGTGCGCTGACGTCGGACGCAGCTGGTCGCAACGTGACAAAAGTAGGGGAGGTTCGCACTTGAGTCACCGACCGATTGGCCTCATCGCTTCAACTCCTCCTTCACCCAAAAAAAGAAAAGAAAAGAAAAAAAAGAAGAAGAAAAGAATATTCCCTACTTTCAACTTCTGCCGCTATTCCTCCCGCGTATTTACGCCTCCTTGCCACTGCTCTCTTTTGGGGGTATCATCGTCGATTGGCTCCTGATTTTGGGTAAAATTCGTGGTTTTTTTTTGGGGCACGATGAACATGTCGCGAGCGTTTCGATTCGATCTAATAGGTTGACGATGCGTCGATTAGATTGAGATTGAAATGCCTTCAATTCGACGGCGATTGGGCCGGTTGCGTGATGATTTTGCCGTGTTTAGAGACGAGGGAATCGGGCGAATCTTCTTTTCATTTTCCTTGGAATGAAATGAGTTTTATTTCCTCTCGTCGGTCGCGATAATACAATGAAGAGATTGTCACTTAGAGCGGGGACTTAGCCTTAACGACAATCCGCTCTCGCCGACACCTTAAATTGAAGAAATCGTTTGATTTGAGCATAAAATGTGTTAAAAATGCATTTGAGATAGCTAAGTGGGTCGACATAGTTTTTTGTCGCGTGTTTCCCCGTTCGCGGCACGAACCCCTTTACGCCGGAACCCATATCCGTTTAGCCACAATCTATACGAACGAGTCGTTTCAAGAACTGTCGGTCTTACCTGACCAAAGAAATCTCGGCAGTCTGCGATGCGCCCAGTTACCTCGGGCGATGCATAATCGCAGCTTCTTTAGAGAACGAATCGTTCCTCAGTTAACATGCTCAACAGAACCCATCTAATCCTTCTTCCTAAATATCCATCCAAAGGGTCTAGGACTCGAGAAGAGAGAGAGAGAGAGAGGGAGGGCTTAGCGAGTTGAGGTAGGGCATGCCCCCAAACCCCAAGAGAAGCGCCATCAAATTAACACCTCTCATCACCACCCAAAATTTAACCCTATCTTTAATCATCGCAAGGGCGATCGACGGACACCATCATGTAAAAAAAACCCAACACAAAAATCGCAAGAATTAGATCGATCCGACAGTTATTAATCCCCCCCACCCTTTTGGCAATCCCTGTTCGAGAACAGTGCTTTAGATTCCCACAACAGCTAAGAAACACAATAACACCGCGAGAGGTTCCTATCGTGGCCACGCCCCCACCCCCCCCTCCTCCCCTTTTCTATTTATCCCATTTGGTTTAAATTAAACCAACTCGATTTATTTTGTCTATTCAACTTTAATAATAATAATAATAATAATTTATTTTTTTATCTCGAGCTACCCTTTGTCCTCGAATTGCAATTTGGGCGAAGTAGCGGGGGCTGGGGGGGGGGGGGGGCATCCGATGCCCAATTTGGCCGAGTCGGCACGGGACGGTCCCCGAAGTTTCTGGGGCCCATGCAGGGGTACTTTGGTCCACTGAGAAGTACAGCCGCTCCACACAAACTCTCCATCGAACAAATTTGCGAGTGGGACGGGGACGGGGACGGGGACGAGGAGCTAGCGTGTAGAACCTGTGCGGTACGCCTCTTGCGGATAGTGGGTGGGGGGGGGGGGGATGTGAACACAACCCCAAAAAGATTTCTTTATTTCTAATTTTAAAAACGAATAATCGATTCGCCAAATTAATCGATTACTTTAATGAAAAAATAGTAATGCTCGAGCGAGTAATGTGATTATCGCGCTTCTAACAGTACCGGACCATGTTGACATGATGTCGAGAGTTATGACCATGGACGGGCGTCGGGCACTAAACTTGTTTTGGACGGTGAAATTTTTACGGCTTATCCTTGCTCACTCCCTGTCCTTCTGTCCAATAGGCGAAATTTCCGCTAATAAAATATATATAATGATATATATATATATATATATATTTGATTTTACTGGAATTTTTTAAAACGTAATAATTTCGTTCTTGGGATGGAGAGAGTACAGGAAGCCGGGAAGGGATAATGGCCTGTGCACAACACCAGCGAACATCATATTCTTCTATTGTTGCTTTCGCAAATTCTTCTCTCCTTCCTTTCTTTCTTTCTAGCTTTCTTTGCTCCTGCTGCTCCTCCGCCTCGGCGTCGTCCCTCCGTGCTCTCCCTCCTCCTCGGCTTCCCGACATCTCCCATAATTCTTTCTAGCGCCATATTGTTTTCGAGTCCTTGACTGTTTGGTTGTTGTTCTGTTCAGTAAAGTTTTCACTTCAAGAGGGTCAGTACATATCCACATGGTGGATTTGTTCCCGCTTCGTATGATTTCGGGTTATTAAAACTGCTGCCCCCTGACTAGATTTCCGGGAAAGATTCCCCGTGGGGGTTGTGTGTTTCGGTTTCCGGTTAAAATAGGTAGATTAGTTATTCTTGTTACCAATTAGCAACAGCCCACCTCTCTCTCGTTCTGGGGTTTTAGTGGGCGGTTTAACGGGGGGGGTGTGAAATCACACTCTGCTGGACTTGGAAATCAAGAATTCAGGGTCCTTCTGATCCATTTGTCTTTCTGGGTTGGTGAGTTCGGGGTCTTTCTTTTGGGTTTGGTGCTTCATCTGGCATTTCTTGAGTTGTGGGTGTGTGTTCTTGGCTAGAGGTAAGAGCGCCCTCCCCCTCCCCCACCTTCCTTCCTTGTTCCTTTTTTTTTTTTTTTTAACAAATCTGGTCACTCTTCTGATTTGGCCCTTTTAAGTACTTGTTGCTGAGCTGGGTTGAGTCCCTGTTGTGGATGAGTTTGCTCCATGTACTCGGTTTCGGTCTGAAGGTGGGGCATCTACTATGGGTGCTATGTTACTGGGTCGTGTCCTTGATTTCCAAGAATTGGTTGGTTTTTGGTGGTGAAATGACCAAGGCTGGTTTTCTTGGCGATGGAGGCAAAATGTCACTGAATTGGTTGGAGAAGGTATTGGGGAATGCTTACAAGATCCACCACAGCCCTAACAACCAGCAAGCTGGGTCTAAGAGATTCAGGAAGACTTGGTGGAGGAAGTTTTTGTTCATATGGGTCATCGGTTGGATCATCTTTTCGCTCTGGATCTTCTGGTACTTGAGCTCGCAGGCCGCAGAGAAGAGGAGAGAGACCCTCGGTAGCATGTGCGATGAAAGAGCTAGAATGTTGCAGGACCAGTTTAATGTCAGCATGAACCATGTCCAAGCCATGTCCATTCTGATCTCCACTTTCCACCATGGCAAGGACCCTTCCGCTATTGATCAGGTAAATCTTGTTTTCTGAGTGCTTCAATCTAATAAAGTTAATTTGTTTTATCCCATTTTGTTTTCTACTTGCCTAAGTCAGATAGCTTCCCTGATCGCAGGACCATCTGATATTAAATACTGTTCGCCTTTAAGAGGGCTAATTTCATATAGATGCTTGGTTTGCACCGATATTTGTGAATTTAGCTGACTTGATAGGATGCCATATTCGGGACATTTCACTTTTCTGAATTCTACTTGGAAAGCTAATGTGGGCAAATGCTTTATCATCATGTTACTGAAATTCTAAAAATTAATTTCTGTCTCAATGAATCTGATCTTGACGTACTAGCCGATTTTAGTTTTCTTAATTAGTGATCAGCAGCAAAAGCTAATCGTTTGTGACTGACAGAGGACCTTCGCAAGGTACACGGAAAGAACTGCCTTTGAGAGGCCTCTCACAAGTTTTGTCGCCTATGCCGTTAGAGTGCTCCATTCTGACAGGGAAGAGTTTGAGAAGGCACAAGGTTGGAAAATTAAGAGGATGGATACCCTTGAAGAAACCCCAGTTCCCAAGGATGACTATGATCTTGAAGGACAGGAACCGTCCCCAGTTCAGGAAGAATACGCGCCAGTCATCTTTGCACAAGATACCATTTCACATGTTGTTTCTCTTGATATGCTTTCTGGAAAGGTGAATTTCCTTTCAATTGTATGTGGGCAGATTCTAGCCTTAGTGGCAACCTATACTAAAACCTACTTATACCGCGTGCCTCGTACATTTTTCTTCTTATGCATTGTCATAATTGGCATGTCGTTTTGAGTTGTTGTGATCTTTATTCTAGCATTTTACAATTTCTCCCCCCACCTTTTGTTTGATAACATTTTGCTCGTGGGCTTTAATATTTTCTCATAATTTCCATCAACTAGGAAGACCGTGAAAATGTTTTACGTGCAAGATCTTCTGGAAAAGGGGTCTTGACGGCTCCATTTAGGTTAATTAAAACAAGCAGCCTTGGAGTTATATTGACCTTTGCCGTATACAATAAGGATCTGCCACCAAATGCCACTCCTGAGGAGAGAATTGAGGCAACTGACGGGTAATGTTCTCCTTCTTGGTTGGTTCTCTTGCTATGAAGGCACGCATAAATAGGAGTGATGACGGGGCTTATCAGGCAGATATTGTGGCTTCCTAACATTTGCAGTGCTCTAAAGCAGGTACCTTGGCGGGGTCTTCCATATTGAATCACTAGTAGAGAAGTTGCTTCAACAACTTGCGAGCAAGCAGACAATTGTTGTGAATGTATATGACACCACCAATTGGTCACATCCAATCAGCATGTATGGTTCAGATGTATCGGAAGATTTTCTAGCGCATGTCAGTACTCTCAATTTTGGAGATCCGTTCAGGAAGCATGAGATGCGCTGCAGGTAATTGTTTTCGTTCCTTGCAGATACTTATGGTGTTCATCTAACTCGTGCATTGCTCTTTTTGACTATATGGTCAAGAAGCCCCTTGGCCAAGGTGTTAGATGAGGTATATAGTGCTTTAGGTCCTCTCATGGCCGGCCTAGCCCCTTTTTCTGATGTGTGGTCCATGCATCACTTGGACTGTTGGATATTGGCTTAGTTGGCTAGAGGCCCTTACTATCCGTTCAGGAAAGATGTCATGCACTGGAAATAAGTGAAAGTTCTGTGATTCACTGAGATGGAAGTTTCGGTGTTTATCATAGGATCTGTGATAGCCACAATTGTTGTGATGTTCTTGTGAGATTTTGTGGGAGTACTGTCAACTTTTTTAAAAGCTTAAGCTAAGCGTGGACATATTTAACTGGGGAGGCAAATAGGGGTCTAGGAAAGATTTGAACTCAGGACCTTCTGCTGTGATTCCATGTGAGATTTTGTGGGATCACCGCCAACTGTTCTAAAAGCTCAAGCTGTTAGATGAAGGCGTGGTTTAATATTTAAATATTCTATCAGTTCTAAATTCTGCAAGAGGGTACCTATATTATTTGTGGGAATGATCGATCCCTGTGATTTATAGAAACTTGCACAACTGACTTTTTAATGCAAACAGATTCAAACAAAAAGCACCATGGCCATGGCTTGCAATAACTACGTCAATTGGCATTCTTGTGATTGCGTTGCTTGTTGGGCATATTTTCCACGCAACAGTGAATCGAATTGCGAAAGTTGAAGATGACTACCATAAGATGATGGAACTTAAAAAGCGAGCGGAGGCAGCTGATGTGGCAAAGTCGCAGGTAATTCACGTTTTTGTCGATTATGTTTTGATTTAAAACATACTGAGCGATGCAGTAACAGATTTTGTTTTACCCTTTATAGTTTCTTGCTACTGTTTCGCATGAGATCAGAACCCCGATGAATGGAGTTCTAGGTGAGTGCGTGGACAAACTGTTTCTTTAAATTTTGCTTGGCATATGTAGGAATATATGTAATAAGTGAAGACCTTCACGTCCCATCATAACATGACAATGCTTGTATCGCAGGAATGTTGCATATGTTGATGGACACAGATCTAGATGAAACTCAACAAGATTATGTTAGAACTGCACAGGACAGTGGAAAAGCTTTGGTTTCACTTATAAATGAGGTCTTGGACCAAGCGAAGATCGAATCTGGTAAGATTGAGATTGAGGCTGTGCAGTTTGATCTAAGGGCCATATTGGATGATGTCTTGTCCCTCTTCTCCGGGAAATCTCAAGAAAAAGGAGTGGAGGTATTGACTGCCTTCGTTACATGGTACTGCTTATTCACCTGAGTCATTATCTGATAATTTCCACCCCTTCAAATCTGCAGCTAGCAGCTTACATTTCTGAACATGTTCCGGAGATGTTGATTGGTGATCCGGGGAGATTTCGGCAGATCATCACAAATCTTATGGGCAACTCAATTAAAGTAAGCCAATTGTTTAAGTGTGGTTCGCACATTTTCTGAGAACTTCGTTTATAAATCTGAGTTGCCAATATCATTCATGAGTAAAGTATCAAATTTGCCTGTGACCGACGCTAATGTAGAAATTAGAATGGTCACTGCTCTTGAAATCATCAACAAATGGAGGAAGAATTTTCAGAGAGGAATATGCCTTTTGAATGGAAGATTCGTAAATCCAGTCACACAAACTGACATTTAGTTTTCTAGGCTTTTCTCCTCTTCATCGTGTCTCAAATCTGCGGGGGACCATGGCAAGGGTTTCTTTTCGAGGATTTTGCTAAGCTAAAGCTTTTGTATCAAGGGTATAATTTTGTCAAGCTGCAACAAATGTGCTTTTGCACATTTAGAAAGGGAGTTTATCATATTTAATTTTCCAATGATGTGTGAATTTATTGCATTCTATTCATCTTCAGTGTCTCGTAAATATGAACTTTGAGTTAATAGTCGGTTCATAGTGCCCTTAGAAACTCATTTAGAAACCCTTTTCCAAACGTTGTTCTTGAATGGCAAGCAAAGACAGAAGTCAAAGGCGAATAATATATTGTACTTCAAAGTTTGATCAACTTGTTCCGTCAACTATTCATGGAAATTGTGTATCTCTTCAACACATTGATTTTTTTATAAGTTGTTTTGTTGGGTAACCGTATGACTATTGCTTTCCTTGCTAATTGGAATATGACTACCAGACTATGTGTATGTTCCCCTTCCTTGCTCATTGAAAAACATGACTAACAGACTGTATATATTCACCTTAGTTCACAGAGAAAGGGCATATCCTGGTCACAGTCCATCTTGTTCATGAGGTGATAAACTCAATTGATGCTGAGATGGAAGCAGCGACAGGGAGTACGCTGAGCGGCTTCCCAGTACCAGACAGACGACTGAGCTGGGAAAAATTTAGGACATTCAGCCAGGAAGGGCCTGTGTCTCCAGTGCCAACATCCTTCTCTAACCCAATCAATCTCATTATTTCAGTGGAGGATACAGGGATAGGTATTCCTACAGAGGCTCAATCCCGCGTTTTCACTCCTTTCATGCAAGTGCGCCCATCAATTTCTCGAACACATGGAGGCACGGGTATTGGGCTAAGCATAAGCAAATGTCTGGTTGGCCTCATGAATGGGGAGATTGGATTCGTAAGCATACCCCAGGTAGGATCCACCTTTACCTTTACTGCAGTTTTCGATGATGGCTGTTCTATCTCAAAAGAGTGCAAGGGCCAGCAAGTGAAAGGACGAGGTGACTCTGGCGCCTCCTCAGAGTTTCATGGTATGAAAGCACTGGTAGTTGACACAAGATCTGTCCGTGCCAACGTATCAAAGTATCATATCCAGAGGCTTGGTATTCATGTTGAAGTAGTTGCAGACTTGAACCAGTGCCTCCACGCCATTCAAAGTGGGAATGCCAGAACAGATATCGTGCTCTTGGAATGGGAAATTTGGCACAAGGACTCTGGTTTGTCGGCTATCTTTTTGGATAAATTGAGGGACATGAAGCCAGGGGTATCTCCATGGCTGTTTCTTCTGTCTAATTCTATCGGCTCTAGTAGGATGAGTGGTGCAACTTCAGATGCTACTGGTCCATTCGTGATCATGAAGCCTCTAAGGGCCGGTATGCTGGCTGCGTCTTTACAGCGAGTCATGGGAGTCGGAAACCGAATAAGTTGCTCTAATGGGGAGTCTCCAAGTCTGTATCTCCGCAACCTTCTCCGCGGCAGAAAAATCCTAATCGTGGATGACAACAAAGTAAACCTCAGAGTGGCTGAGGGAGCTTTGAAGAAATATGGAGCTGATGTGGTTTGTACAGAAAGCGGGGAAAAAGCAATTGCTTTGCTTAGACCACTGCATAATTTTGATGCCTGCTTCATGGATATCCAGATGCCAGGAATGGATGGGTATGGCATTTCCTGCTCAAGCACTTCTTTTTTTCATTGAATGTTGTAAAGAAAACGTATATGCTCGTCAATTCAGAGATTTGCTGTGTCTGATGTATTGGATTCGGATACCCTTTTCTATGTCAACTAGGTGGTGATAATGGATAAGTGCATCTAATGGTTTTATAATTCCTTTGTTCAGATTTGAAGCTACAAGGAGAATTCGACTGATGGAAAAAACTCTGAGCGAGGAATTCCCACTTGGAGAGTCATCCTCAGAGCCACGTCAAAATATCTCGAATTTCCACCTACCAATCTTGGCCATGACTGCAGATGTGATTCACGCTACTCATGAAGAATGCACAAAGTATGGAATGGATGGATATGTTTCAAAGCCATTTGAAGCGGAACAACTTTTTAGGGAAGTTTCGCGCTTTTTCCCAGTCATCATTGAATCGAAACTTGTAGAGAGGCCACCATAGAAGGCTACTTGTTTTGGTGAGCAGAAATCTTGGTTGTTGAGGCACTATGGCAGCCTTCCGGTGAACTTTGAAATTCTTTAACAAGAGTGAGTTTTCTCTAGCCTCTCCTTAGATATACACATTTCATGATCCTTCCTGCTTTTAGAGCAGTTGGATTTCCTTCTGATAGATGCAATTGAAATTTGCTGATATATTACGTGCGAAACCACATACCTTCTGTTGATTACTTGCGCATGTTTGGATTTCTCAGGTGCGTCTTGTCACGGGAGTGTGTATATAAAGAAGCTAAGGTCACCCGCTGGAGTTGAGTTTTCATCGATTTCCCTACGAGTGGCGTCTTGTTTCAAAACCACTTCAATTATTTATCTGTACAGCTGATCTAAACCGTTTGCAAGACTACGGTTGGTAATTAGGCAATCTGAAGTTCGCCATTGAACTCCGGATCCATGGCTGCTTGGAAACGGTGCAAGAATTTCTCTGACATAGATGTATATCTGTAGACTAGCACATTGTGTACATGCATTTAGCCTTAGAGATCGTAGCCAGAAGGTTTGGTTAGACCGCATTCCCTTAGAGACAGAGCATTCCATGTACATTAGTCGAATAAAGAACATCAGTATTCACATTCATGTTTACCCCCACAATCAATTTTGTTTGAAGCATGTAAAGGGTTGAGGCCATAACTGATGTATAGTACAATGTCTCTCTTCGTCGGCATTTTGTCCTTTTAGCTAGTTTGTTGGAACCGATTCGATGTAATCAGATTGCTTTGTGTGAGCAAGTACACTGTACACATAAATCAGAGGCAGAGTTAAAGAAATTTTTTCCTATTCTCTAGCTTTCGAGTAACGACGAAAAGGCGGGGGCATGAACGGCATCCACGGGCCACCTCGGTGGATCTTACTGATGGCTTAAGCTGTTGAATGGATATAGTTCCTTTTATTTCCTCCGTTTCAATCATCGCTCCCGTCTTATTTTTGCTTGAACATGAAAATGCAGGCGGGGCGGGAAGGTGAACACCTTCTCAGATGGAAGACAACGGCGGGTAGGCGGCTCTTCGGGCGATGCGGTGATATTACCGGTCGATTAAGCACCGATGCTTGCGTACCAACAGCCAAATACTTTTTTCGCCTAAGTTCCACTCGAACGTAGAAGTGCTCCTTAAGACAACCTTTTTGAGAGCGTGATCCATTTTGCTACAGCAAACGGTAAGTTCTCGAAATTTTGCGGACATTGAAAGTGAATTCCGACAATCTTGCGAGCCGAGGCAAAAAAACTTACGACGAGCCCACGGCCATGAATCGGTGCGTAAGATCAACGCTCAGCTCGCTCGCGAATAAAAAGGACCCACCATCACCACCAAACGCGCTCTCCCTCATCTCTCTCCTCCCGTTCAATGATCGCCCGCTCCCTCGCGTTTCGTTGCGCTCTCTGCATCGCGCGGGGATCATCAGGCTGAAAAAAAGGAGGGATTTTTAGGGGAGGGGGTGGGTGGTAGTGGGATCCAGGTGCGGCGGGAGGAGGGGCGGGTAGAGGGAGACGGATGGATCCAGACGCGGTGGCGAAGGCGTTCGTGGAGCACTACTACACGACGTTCGATGCGAACCGGGGGGGGCTGGCGAATCTGTACCAGGAAGGGTCGATGCTGACGTTCGAGGGTCAGAAGATCCAGGGGTCGCAGAGCATCGTCTCCAAGCTCACCTCCCTCCCCTTCCAGCAGTGCCAGCACAGCATCACCACCGTCGACTGCCAGCCGTCCGGCCCCGCCGGCGGCATGCTCGTCTTCGTCAGCGGCAACCTGCAGCTCACCGGCGAGCAGCACGCCCTCAACTTCAGCCAGGCGAGCCCCCCTCTCTCTCCTCTCCTCTCCGTTCCGTTATTCTCTGTTGCCTTACGTGAACCCCCGCTTGCTTCTTTTTTTGAGTTGCTAAATCTGGTATTAGTAGGGTTTGATTCGGAGTTGTCGGAACTTGTCTGGAAGGTTGTCCTTTGTTGATTGATGTGCGTGTGCGTGTTCGTTGATCTATTGGAGCTGTGGCTGTGGTTGAACCTGTTTTGTCTGACTGTGTATGTGGATTTCAAGGTCAGTATGATCGATCGGGTGTAGGTTTTGTTGTGTGGTGACTGCTGACTACTGGAGTGGAGTTCGTATCAGCGGATCTGCTGGGAGTGCAATTCCTCGTTTTGGGTCTTTGATAGGATGATTGATAGATGCAGATTATTGCAAGTGCTTGGTTATGATTACTTGATGAGTACCTCTTTGCTCTTCCTATGATCCTGTGGTGAAGGATGTTCTAAACATGTCTTGGGGAAACGGTGCTAGATTTCTCGGACTGGCTCATTATCAGTTAG
The DNA here is from genome assembly GCF_021117445.2 of Syzygium oleosum. Classification (NCBI taxonomy): domain Eukaryota; kingdom Viridiplantae; phylum Streptophyta; class Magnoliopsida; order Myrtales; family Myrtaceae; genus Syzygium; species Syzygium oleosum. The sequence continues at coordinate 18,726,281 of NW_026607487.1, forward strand.
GACTATCTTTCCCTATTATCTTTCTCCATGACACTGATATGGGTTGGGCTGTTAGCTGTTTCTGATTGAAGCTACTGAGGCTTAATATGGCTCTAGGGCTTGATTGATGTCGATGATATGGAAGTCAACAACTCGGAAAAATGTGAGATCATACAATGTTCTGCGAAATTCGTTCTCTCTCTTTAACTACTTGATTAAAGACTCGGTGGAGGTTATGTTGATTGCCGGAAGCTACCATGCATTATGGTCCCGACCCCAAAAATTTTCTTCCCAATGTCCAAGCGCAATGTCAGGGGCTGCGGCTTTGGCAAGATATTATCGCCATCCTTATTTTGCTGCTCGACTCGTTGATTGTACGTGGTGATAACATAGCTGCGATACATTGTCAATTTGTTGGGTTGGTGGCCGAATCATCATGTCGGATGAAGAATGAAGACCCTGCGTAGGTTCTCTTTTGGAACGTTCTGCTAATTTCCGGAGTGTACATCCGATTCTCCATGACAACATGCATAGACACCTATATAAATCATTCAACCACACGGTAAAAACAATTGTTGATGACCAGCTATTTTGAGGAGAAAAAAAAGGTTTGGTCCAATAAATTCAATGCCACAAAAGGCTTATATGATACTTTAACAGACCAATAATAGCAAGCATGTCGTTTATTCAAGAGACTCCAGTCAAATCACTGTGAACCACCGCACTTGTAGACTCAAAGGGAGACCTGCATTGCTTTGTAGGTTGTTCATACTTGCTTGGGATTCTGCTTGCTCATTAGCAGTTGATTGAGATTCTGGTGTTGTCTTCAGCGTCGGACCACTAATATCAGTACCTGTGATCCTTAATAGTCTAGCCTTCATTTGCTGTTGTCTGCAAGTGTTTTGATGGAATTGAAATCACTGTTGGGTAGGGATGGTAGGTGACCGCCTTCTTGGCTCTTTGGTTTGTTCATCTTTTAGAGTTGGCATCTGCTGACTAACTGCGGTCGTTGCAAGTTTTTTTCAATTGCTATTGTGGTATCATCCATTTTTCTTGCCGTTATGAGTGCTGTTGGTTTTAGTCTCCGAATGGTAATTCTCTTATGATTGCCTGCAAAAAAATGTCTTAGCTTGCTGGATGATATCAGTCCTTGTTCCTTGCAGTCAACTATTTCTTGACCTCATTCTCTACGTGCCTTTTTTTTTTCAGATGTTCCATTTGATGCCGACGCCCCAAGGAAGCTTCTATGTGTTGAATGATATCTTCCGACTGAACTATGCATGAACACAACATGGGCTTCTTGTCCACAAGAAGTATCTGTTGCTTGGATGTCAAGATTATACGATCCATATGATTGCTACCGTCTGGTGCTTGAATTTTAAATTGCATCTGGTTTTTTTTTTTTTTGGAAGGTTGCGTTTAGCATCATCCAGTGTTCTCTGTCTCTTGAAGAATATGGATTTGTTCATGGTGATTGGTTGAAGTAAAAATCGCTCTTCTGTTTATTCCTGTATTAAGAGTTTGATAGAATCGTTTTACCTTTTTTCTTTTGGCCAAAAGTTTGGTCGGGTCAAGCTTTGAAGTTTTGAGATACATGTTGCAAAATTATCCAACTTTGGATTTGCCAGCATTGCAAGTTTGTTCTCTCTACCGTTTAATGCTGCCGGATAGTCTGTCAGTTTTCTCATCGACAGTGTGTGGCTTGGTTGTGTGTGACGCGTCGAAACAGATACAGTCGCAGCATGCTTTAGTGTTTTGCCCAATTGTATCGCCAGCATGTCCATTGCTGCGAGCAAACCTGCACCTGTCGAGTGGTCAGGCATGATTTCTTTCCTGGTTTGTTCTGCAGTTGGTCCCCGTAATCTTTCAGCGGGTCGAAACGTCGAGCATATCTAATGTATTCAAGCTCGTATGCCAAAAGTGACCACAAAATCCCATGACGCTGATCATGGGTACGAGGAAGCAACAAGTCACAGAGACACACAGAGCAACCTCAAATGAGAAACATCAAGGTAGTGCCTCCCAAGAAAGCTGAACATTTTCCAGATGTCCCTATATTTCAAGCACTTCCAGGGGAATGATTTCCACCGTTTGGAATCAGATCGGGTACATCTAAATGCGGAAGCTCCGGCATCTTGAGAGGAGGTATTCCCATCGTCTCGCTTTGCCTCTGGTCGGCGTCCTTGTCCGCGTCGTCTCGGCCTTTCATGGCTGGGCCTTTGAAGAAGTCGGTTATCGCGCTCCCAAAGGACCTGAAGGGATGGCTCAGGCCATCTCTCACCTTCAAAATGAGGGACACCTCCGAGAATTGCCAAGCGACGGTGAGCGCGATCATGGCCGAGAGAAGCCAGTGCGTCACCGTGTTCTGCCTTTTCACCTTCTTCAGCTCTCTCATTATCTCCTCCGGCGAAGCCTCCATCTCGCCGCCTTCGTTCTCCTCCTGAGCTTCAAGTTTAACTGCCTCGATCGCGGCATCGCTCTTCGCCTTGACCTCGTCGGCTGCAACCCCTGTATCTGCCGATGCCTCAGGTTTCTCGATCGCGCGACTTGCTTTCAATGATTCCACCTGCTTGAGCGACAGGGCAGATAGTTCATCACTTCACGGATCCTAAGCTTCTTAGACTTAACAGAGACCTCAAATTTAAGCACAAATTCAGTATAATATATATAAACAACCCAGCTCTGGCTAATCACTTCCTCGGCGAAAGATATGCCATTAGGGTCTGTCCTAACGTATTTGCCCAGGAAAGCAAATGAAACTTGACTTGGGTCTCGGTTATTGTTCATGGGGCAGCGGGCCAATGTCATCAACTTATCTAAATGTACAAGAGACAAACCGGATATACATCGAGCTGGGATTGACTTTACCTGAGAGAGCAATTTGGAGAGGAGCAGGTGGTCGTCGTCGTCGTCGTCGCTGGAGGGTTGTAGTTGTCGCTTCCTCTTCTCCTCCTCCTCCGTCGTCTCCTTCTTATCCTGAAGTAGCCTCTGGATTGCGGCTTGAACCAGTTCGAGATCAGGGTTTGGGTTGGTTTCCATGTGTCCCGCTGTCTGATACCCAAACGATAATCCCTCCCTCGGCTTCTTCAGTTCTCTCTCCTCGCCTCGATCAGTCTCGATACAGCCCAGCGTAGCCAGGCAATCTGTGTGGATGAGGTGACGCGTGGGGGCAGGCTATCTCGATGTGTGCATTTTTGTCCTTTCTTCATTTTGGACTTTCTTATGGCTTCTTTAATTCTCTCTTTTCCCTCGAGATTGAAAAGTTCCTTTTAGGATGATGGTACTAGCGGCCTCTATATCATTTCAGTTTTGTTCAATATCATCCATTTGACCTTATTTTTTTGGTCTAATATGATCCCTGACCTATTCCTTTTAACTCAATTTAGACCTTTCGTTAAAATTGTAATTGGAGATTCTAAACGTGATGAGTTGGGATGAAATCATGAAAAAACGAAAAAAGAAAAAAGGGTTAATACCACGAAAACCCCGAATTGGTACACTTGTGACAATTTTACCCCAAACTAATTTTTTGATCACAAAAAATTCCAAACTGGTACGCCAGCGATAAATTTACCCCAAACTAATTTTTTGACTACTGAAAACCTTAAACCGGTACATTTGTAACAAATTTACCCTCCGTTAGTTTCCGTTAAATTGGATTAATACCACAAAAAATCACAAATTGGTACACCTATGACAAACGGAGGGTAAAACATAAGACTGGAATATCAGTCAATTGCCGCGTATAATTTAACAAAGCAATTTGACAGTAAAATAAAGGAAACAAGCTGAGGGTAAATTTGTCACAGGTATACCGGTTTGGGATTTGTGGTGGTCAAAAAATAAGTTTGGGATAAAATTGTCATAGGTATACCGGTTTGGGGTTTTTCGTGGTATTAACCAAAAGAAAAATCACAAATCCTAGGTGATTATGTGAGAGACAGTAGAATGGGGAAGTAATGGCAGCGAGGGCCAGCGAGTAGTTGTTGGCTTCCGGCCGGCAGTGAAATAAGGCCGCCATCAAAGACCCGCACAAAAGATAGGGACAAAATACAGGGAGATAGAAAGACAAAAGTGGTGGTGGTGGTGGTTTGCAATCACCACCTAGTCTATTTGAAGTCGGGGGGTACTCAGGCTCACTCCGTCCCAGAACGTGATATGGTTGAATTTAAACGACTGTGTTCGAGTTATTTTCATGTTGTGTTTTCAAGGAGGCGATGCCATATCAAGCTACTCTTTAACGTTTCGTTGTCTCGGGAGGAAAAAATTTGTCCATAAGGCTCTTTAGGAGATGCAACTACTCAACCTCTCTATTCCGGGGAAGTCCCGTTCTCGTCTTGTGTTGTACATATCGCTTATCGTCATTTGCTTATAGCACTTTGATCTTATTACAATCTACATTGAATCATAATAATTGAATTCGGCAAACGCCGGTAACTTTTGGGACATTATGCGCCCAGATAGACTCGCCGCCGATTGTGGCCCCGCGACCCCAAGCGGCATGAGCCTGGCTTGGGATCGGCGTGCCCTTTTTTCAATTAAGTCTTTTCTTTTGTGCTTTTATCTCTTTTGATATCTTATTTTTGCCAGTTTGGATCTATGTATTTTGTTTTATCTTTTTTTACAGAAAATTACAGCCACATAGGATGATAGATCGGACACTTAGCAGAAAACTTAACAGTCACGTCCGGTTTCCATTTACCTTTTTAAACGTAACGACCGATTCGAACGACGGAATGTATAATTGAGCGACCACATTGACATTAGAAAAAGTATAGAAATGATATCGAACAATTCAAAAAAGTATGCGGGCTGACAGTGCCATATTCCTGTAATTACTTTCATTTTAAAAAAGTTAAACCTGACGACGAACTTAAATTCTTTTCTTAAAATTCGGGGAAAATCAATCTTTAAGTAAAAGAAATCCTGAACTCTGAAAGATGGGAGAAAGCAAAATGTGAAAGTGAAGAATTACTCTGTTTTGACCAGTTAGTGTTTGGTTTGGACGCAGAAGATTCGATGCCCCTTTTGCAGTATTTCTCGCGCAAGAACTCTGAAAGCCTTGTGGCCCTCCGGTCCGGTGTGTGGAGCTTGACCTTCTTCTGCATGGGAACAAGATAGTCTGCGTGCATTTGTGAAGATTGGTCGAGCGAATGCCAATAGACGAACGACAATAGTAGACTCAATTAAAGAGGAGGCAAAATCTGTAATTTATAAACTTATAGGGAAAAATATATAAATCTAACTTGAAATCTGGAAAAGAAAACGTTCAACGTACATATGAGAATATCTTACACATATACATGGATGATGGTTAGAAATGGTTCCATATAGAAACGCAAAAGAAAGAGGGTCATGCTGTTTTGAGTCTGGTAGATGATCGTATTACATCAAGCAATCCAGTTCTCCTTTTCATGGCGAGTTCTTAATTCCAGAATCGCGACTTAAGTGATTGGGGACCAAAGTCGAGTCGAGTCGCGTCGAACCGCAATGTCGGACCAAGAACTCTTCGACAGAGGTTTCTTAAATCTGTTGCAACTGAAGCAATGGCCTGTTTCATTTTGCTTGGACATCACATATTCTGTTGGAACAGGAAGCTAAAGAAACCGCAGCAGCAATCAGCCTTCGTGTTATACTCCACTTAGCAAGCATCCCACCCCAAGTTATCCTCTTCACGTGCCAAAACATGCTTATGAATCAAAAAAGTGACTTGCCTCTCCTCTGTTTTTCGAATTGCCAGCTCTTTCTATATAAGTACCACGATCTTCCAAGATAACCTGCGTAAAGAAAAAAAACAAAATCAGCTTCCAAACTGTCGAGTTATTTAGAGAAGTGGTTGATTGATTAGAAGTGACTGCGAGAAAGATGGAGAATTGGGGCCCGGTTTTGGTGTCGGTGTTGCTATTTGTGCTCTTGACTCCGGGTTTGCTGTTCCAGATCCCCGGAAAGCAGAGATGGGTGGAGTTTGGCAACTTCCACACGAGCGGTGCGTCGATCATGTTACATTCCCTCCTGTACTTCAGCCTCGTGTGCGTCTTCTTGCTCGCCATCAAAGTTCACTTGTACCTGGGTAGAGTCTGGGGTCAGAGCGTGCCAAATGATATATGTTAGCCTAAGCGAGTTGTGACGGCGACACAAATGATTTGCTTTTGGCTGTCTTGAGGGGTTACTATTTTGGTTTTGCTTTCTTCATGTTTGTGATTTGCTGGGGGCCTTGTGATGTCTTGTTCTTTGCTGAGATTTCTCAGCAAGAGCGGCTGGAATTTGATTACATTATAAAAGCTCTGCCATTTAATCTGCTTCTTAAAATGTATTGAGTGTTCTCTGCTAAAAAAGCGTCATTTCGCAATGTGAAATGAACTCCTAATCAGTCGTCATGGCAAAGCAACCTATGCCAGCCTAAATTGCCGGTTAAACCGTTGCCAAGAGATCAGCAGATCAGCCCAGAACATCGATCCATCAAACAAAAGTTAACACGCAACTTTGCCATGATCATAACAACCATCAAGAAGCTTCAGGAAGTGTCTCGTCAGAAGTTCATGTTTCATATTCCATGCTTAAACATAAATATTCATCCGCAATGGAAAAAGCAAATAGGTTTTTCCCAAGGTCCAATGACCTCCTGCCACGTCTTTTGATGCCTCTGGAGAGAACCCAAAAAGGATGCAGCACAATAAATAAGTAAATAAAACACTGACCATGAGATTAAATTCCCCCATCAAACGACATTCCTTTGTTGCTGCTCCTGGATGCTCTATATTTATAGCGCAATGCACTGCTTTACTCGGTGCGTATTCCTTCTCTTTTATATGTACACGAGAGACCTAGAGCACATCGTTGAGTTAACCAGGAAGCAGGAGCAGGAGGGGGAGGAGCGAAAGAAATGGCGGATTGGGGACCGGTGGTGATAGCGGTGGTGCTGTTCGTGTTGTTGAGCCCGGGCTTGGTGTTCCAACTACCGGGGAGATTCCGTGTCATCGAGTTCGGGAACATGCAAACGAGCGGGTTGTCTATACTTGTTCACACCGCCATCTTTTTCGGTCTCATCACCGTCTTCTGCATCACCCTTGGTGTGCACATCAACACTGGATAGCCATCGTTTCGCTACCTTCCATCTCCTGTGCCGCGTCTCGTCGATTCCTTATGGTACTTGCCGCTCTAATGATCTGACCATTGAGACGAGTTATGAGTCTTACGACTAGGGTGACCATATGATGCTGGTTATTCACATTTCACATTACTTTTGATTTGATGCTTTTGGATACGAGTGGTTTGATGGGTTCTAAGGACTTGGTTATTCTTGTCATTTGCTAATAATTCCTACACAGGATGTATTGGTGTATATTAGTTCAAATCCGTCTGGCGCTGGAGCGTGTGCTATCATCAAACAGATAATTTCAATATCACACTGATAAAGCACCTTCAGTATGCTCTTGCTAAATACTGTACAAAACTTGCTAATTCAAGCCAATTCATGATCGACCACTTGATGAATTTCATAATCAAAGTCTTTGTATCAAGTGAATCGTGATTGCTCATAATCATCAAAGTAGTTCAGTGCAAAAATAGTATGAATCTCCAGGACAGAGCTTGAGTTTTGTTCTATGTTCTCTTTTTTTTTTTTTTCAGAATTAAAGGATCTCCATTTTTCCGACCTTGGCCTTGACTCTAACATCATTCAAAATGCCGCGTATCTTGTCGTCAAATGTACCTGGACGGTATGCACGGTTCATCGGCCGATAGTTTCAGTGTTCTACAAAATCAAAACTTTCTGTCTTTCGAGTTCTTAGGCCACATTGCTAATGATGATGAGATAGTGTAAAAACTTGGGAGCAAGGGCTGTATGCTCCAGAGCCTTTTCCCCAAACCATCGTCTTATTTGTGTGGCAAGCTAGCTCTTATCAATAGAATATCAATCTATCAAGATCTAAAGAATCCCTTAAAGGGGACACCTTAGAGAAGCCGGTAAGAAATTGAAAGCAAAGCTTCTGGCTCACTCTTTGTCCCACTACTTCTTTCCAGTCCACAATTGAAGTTAATACCAAACAGACAAGACGCAACAGAACACGATACCTTTATACCCGTGCGAACGACTAAACGATTTATGTGGACACTCCTCGATCTGGAGACGATCCCTTTTATGAACTTGTCGACATCGAACCCTTCTTTCTTTCTTTATTGATTCCATCAATAAAATATCGCCACGTGGGACTATGTCCCTTTCGGATATCGAAGCGTTGGCATCTCACTTAAATCTAACTAAATTGGACTTTTATTTCAAAGACCCTTTCCTAAACTCCTTTATTAGTGACGCGAACGAATTTAGCGGTCACGCGCTGATCTTCTTCCGCTGTAAATCGAACTATGTCAACCTCAAACTGATTGACATCGCATGTCGACGACAACGTTTTAGCTCTCATCGGATGGGATACACATACACGTACAAATAAAACAGGCAAAGTCCAAAGGTTGCAATCCCCACTTGCACAAAGGTACAACTGAGGGGCATGGACACTCCCCGGAGATTCAGGAAAGAAACCAAGGAAACCGCCGCGCAGGTCCACACCCAAGTGGGACACGCAAATGATTAAGTACACGCCATCATCTTTATCCTCCCACACATACCCATCCCCATACATCAAAATTAAAATAAGGTTTGCAACATCAATTATTAATTTTTTTTTTCCACAACAACCACCCTTTCCTGTGAGTTACGTCAACGTTTAGCTAAAAGAAGCTTTGCCAGCAACCATTGATCCCTCCATATGTGAGCAACAATGGGAGGACCGTACCTTGAACAGAAAGGGTTTCCCATGGTATCTGCCAAAGAACCACCACCCTTTTACAACCTACGAATTCCAGTCAGCCCAGTAAATTTTTAAGGCTAGACTCATAACGAAGAGAACAGAAGCAGAGAAGTAACAAAGATGACGACGAGATAGAGGAAACTCAGAAAGGGCTTTCTGAGAGTGAGATTTCTCATATCGATAAGCTATCTTCAAGTCATTTTAGTAAGATACCATTTTAGTTTACAGCCGACGGAATAAGCTATATCTACATATCATCTCGAATCTCTTCCCATCCATTCTGACTTTGGGACTTTTAAAGAGGAACTTTTCGATACTTTCCACTTGTTGTTTCAGCAGCAGCAGCAGCACCGCCAAATATAATCACATGGCGCTAATCATCTTTGGTGATCATAACTTACTGGTCCTCTCTTCTTTATAAATTGGTGTCCTTTTCACAGCAGCTTCCATGCTACATCAACAGACATTTCGGGGAAACGACATCATGATTAACGAACTTTCAAGAGAAAATGGTGAGTATTGATTAGATGATGCAAGCTGAGGTTAAATAAAACACGATAAAGACGGAGGACTCGAGTGACTAATCACTCCAACAAAAGCCAAAAGCAGAACACTGTGACGATGAAGAATTGCTAAGGTCATCATTCGTGCAATACTCGTATTTGTTTTGTTGAGAATAACTTAGCAATGAAATCAAATAATGTACGGACAAAAGGAAAACTAATCAACTACAATTTTGCAACGTACGTGGAAAAGTTAATGGCATATCATACTACTCTGACTCTGAGCATTTATAGTTGGTTTTAACATATACTATTTAAAGACAAACAGCAAACTCATCCAAACTTTACTCAGAAATTGGCTCCATATCGCTGACTCAGGCTAGATTGATCTACCGAAAATTGTAGAGTACATTCAAATGGTTCTTCTTTTGAAAAAAACATGCACTTCGAGCTGCTTCCAAGGGCACATGAAAACATCAACAAAGCAATTAACTACAAGCCCAATCAAACCTTTGTTCTGCAAATGTCATTACCTTAGGTTCCAAACTCAAAAAACTTATGCTTCTCTCTGTTTTTTTTTTTTTTTCCATCAACAGACATTCGACAAAGCAATTAACTACAAGCCCAATAAAACCTTTGTTCTGCAAATGTCATTACATGAGGTTCCAAACTTGAAAAACTTGGGCTTCTGGTTTTTTCCATTAACAGACATTTTGCATCAAGATATTGGTCCAACATAAGGCTCCATATAAGACACCCAATTTCCTCTGTTTTTTTGTCCACTTCCAATTCTAATATAGAATGACAGGATGCAAGGAGAATATTCAGTTCTATATGAACCAGGGTAACTTATGCCGAACGTGAGGCATTCAGTTCTAAATGCAAGAATTCGCATACAATACAAGGGACAAAATGTGGCACTAAAGAACAGATTTAAGTATGCATTTCACGCCTAAAAAATGATAACCCCTAATTCAATGGCCGACCGCAGATATATACATTGAAGAACAAACAAGCATTTATAGAACCATGATGACCAAACTACTTCCAGATATCTCTTAAGAAACAACAAAGCAAGATACACGGGATATTGTAAATCCGCAATTAGCAAGCACCAAAGTTCAGCAAAAAGTTTTCTCTTTCACCCTGCTCCACAATACTAATACAAATACAGAGAATACCAACCAAGCAAAGCACAGAGCACGGAGCAAACGAACAGATAGAACCGATTTGAGCAAAGCGAATCAGCAATAATCCATCCGATAACAACAAACTCTCAATTCGTCGCTCAAGAACTTCATCAAGAACAACAAACAGTGGGCAGTGGAATCAAGCTCTTACAAGTCACGTCCTTTCGCGAGGCTGGCGAAGCCGTGGCATAGCAAAGGACAGATCGCCCCAGGAAGGAGAGAGCGGACACGATCCCAGCCACGTACAAGAGCATCACCAGCCCGAGCACCCAGGGCATCAACACGAACCCTATGAAGAACGTCACCGACCCGCACAGCATCAGCGCGAGCGAGAGCCCCAGCATCAACGACGCGAACCCCGCGGGCGTCATCTGCGGCGGCGGCGGCGCCGGGGCCGGAGACCCCCCTCGCCGCCGCTGGAGGGCCGTCGGAGAAGGGGGCCGGCGCCGGGGGCGACCGGAGGAGGCCCAGGGCCAGGGCGGAGAGCTCGCGGAGGACGCTGGAGAGTTGGTCCGGCCGCTGTCTCCTCGTCATATCTCAGCCTGCGGAGCCGAATCAAAGCAGGAGCAGGAGCAGGAGCAACGGTGGTTCACGGTGGCAGGAGGGGAATCTGGATAGAGAAGAAGAGAGTTTTTCACGGTGGCTTCGATCCGTTCATTATCATTGCTTCTGATTTCTTATGGCTTAGCCGTGACGTACTCACGCGTAAGCGAGCAAGGAGTGCAGCTTGGCGGTTTGGTGCTGGGCCACAGGCCGCACGTCATCGATTCGCGTGGGTCACACTTTCCCTCCTGCCGAATGGATTAGATGAATGGCACAATTGTATGGAGTGGAATTCAATCTCGAGCTTTAGACATTTTGAATTGGAATCGATTTAGCCTTAAACCTTTGAAAGATAGTATGATCGAGCCCTTTCAATCACGTCTCGCCTGATTTATCCGGTCATCATTGATCGACCTATATGTAATCATGTTGTGACTGAAATTGCCAAACATATTACTTTTTGGGACTCTCTCCTTCAAAAGATGATGTTCCAATCCTTCTCCCTCCTCCTCTATTGCCTTCATGAACCCATGCCCTAGTCTCTTTTCCAATTGCAAGCCTAATTTTTTTTTTTCCATTATTCCCCAAAAAGTGGATCCCACTCTAATAGCTCCGAATATAGGACTTAGTGATCCCGCGAAAGCGGTTACCTGGTGGTAGGGTCGTCACTAAATGGATCAAAGGGACCATGTCTCTATTTGATTTGGATGATTCAACTACTACTACTACTAGTAGTACTAGAACAACCTACACATGAAAGCAACAATCACTTCAGGCTTCATGTTGTCAAAGAGTTGAACAATGAAAATAGATAGAGAATGCCTGATCGAATTCATCGTACTCACCACCTCAAAGCCCTCCAGACTCTAAAGGCCCTTAAGCAAATTCAAATAGCCAAATTTTTTGGAGAGTTTTGGAGGGATGCATGCATTTCCAAAGATGTCTAAAGACCTTAGCCTGAGGTAGATATGGAAGTGCTTTAAGCAATTTTCGAAATGTTAATACATTTTTTTCTTTCAATTTTACCCTTGCTAAACTTTCATAATTTTATTAATGCCCTCGCCTTATGCAATGTCGCCATTGAAAGGATCAAATTGCCGGTGAGCGGCCAGCCAACTAGATCTGGCACCAGTCAACCTCGCCTGAGGTCGTGTGATCCAAGCAATCATCACCTAAGGTCATGCTACCTCAGGCAAGGCTGGCCGATGCCAGATTTAGCTTAAACCTCGAGCTGAGTCCAAACAATCTTCTAATCAAACTCGAGCAACTCGTGAATAGTTTGACTTGCTTAAACCTCTAACTTCAACACAAGAAGTAGCTACATAAGGGCGAGCTAATTTTTTGGATGGGTAGGGTAATTACTCGATCTTGCAAAAGGGTATTGTTAATGAGTGCTCGTATGACACTTATTAAGCAATCTTTATGAGAAATTTTATAGATCACACGCTTCGCAAGATGCTAATTCGTCACAAAATGTAACATATATATATATATATATTAAATTAATTCATCGCCGACAACTCCCTTGAAAACATGTCAAGTGCCAGCAACTTCGAGTTTTTGAAGTTTGAAACCTTCTTCATGGAGTCCTAGAGCCTCCTTGGAAGTGACCCTGCGGTTTCCAAGATACCTACTGAAAACCTTTCAAACGAACAGAATTACATTACACGGTACGAACACTTCGGACTGGATTGACCCCCAAGGGGCCCATTATCTAAGACCTCGTCGGCCCAGAAAACTAAGACATACTTCTAAATCCCAGGACATTGCGATCGCGATCATTAATAGCGCGTGGTCTCTTTTATTAGGCAGAAGAACATTAATTGGCAAGCGCGATTAACGTTATTTATTCAATTTTAATGCAGTTTCCTCTCGTGGTGTCGGATGGCACTTATGTGTTTGGTCGGGTGCAAGCATTGAAAAGAAAAAAAACACATATGATCGAGCGAACAAAGGGGACTTTCGAAAGACGACGTGTATGTCGAGTGAAGCTATATTGAAGTGCTCGACTTTGTCGCGTGACCACTTCGATTGTTTTTTTCTCTTTGATAGGAGATGAATTAGGCATGAAAGGTATAGGAATTGAAAAGGTCAACTGGTTAACAGAAGGAGCCATCGGGAATTTGGATACATCATTTTCACAAATCAGGATCTCACATGTATCGTATGTTTTTTGACGGGTTCCCACGTTTAACATTTGAGGAGGGCAAACCGTCAAATCAGATGGAGTGCGAAAGGAGCAATTATTGAATGAAGTGGGTCCACCAGATAAATTAAATTATTAGGTTGGTAGGTCCATATGGAATATGATAGGTCAACTGTCCAATTCTTTCTTGTCCAATAGCTAGGAAATTATGGGTGAATTTGTTTTGATAAACATTTAATGATTAAGGAAAATATTTTCCAACGAGAGGAAAATAATTAGCTTTCGTTTATTTAGTATTTACGGAAATTATTTTTTTTCTTACTAGAAAGGAAAGTCGTTTTCTCTCAATTTAAATTTGTTGTTTTCAGTATATCAAAAATGTTTTCCGTAAATTGATTAATTTTTCATCATCTAAACCACCATAAATTTGGAAAACCAATTTTCCGGGAACAATTTTTCTTCAAACATACAAATCCTACGGTAGTCTCTCTTCTTATTGATTTTTCCTTATGCGTTTTCTATATGTTTCTAGTGATTTGGGATAATTAAGACACAACAATGTAGCACGAGCTATATTCGGACTTAAGCATAACAAATTACTTTGAAATCATTCGGCGAGTGTGAGCTCACTTCAGCAAGTCGTGACTGGAGTTTCAACTTGACAAGAGGATGGGACAATAATATAAACAATACCAATGATCCCTGGTGGTAGTGTAAAGGCTGTGACGATAACGATTGGTTTTTTCGTATTATCGACCTAACTGTCTCAAACCTCGATAAATCATCCGATTCGAAGTCTGTATGGGGCTCGAAATGAGAGTTATTCTTATTTTCATGAACTTCTTGAGTGTGATGATCAATTTTCTTACTATCTCTTGTTTTTCTCACTTATGTTGCATGGCACATTGAAACTTTCCTTTTCATTTTGTTGAAAAACTCACCAGAAAGTTCAATCGAAAATGGTCTCTTTTCTTTTTGGATTAATATCACGAAAAACCCCAAACTGATATACCTGTGATAAATTTACTCCAAACTATTTTTTTGACCACAAAAAACCCAAAATTGATACACTTGTGATAATTTTACCCCAAATTAGTTTTTTGATCATAAAAAATCCCAAACTGGTACATCTATGATAATTTTACCCCGAACTAATTTTTTGACCACTGAAAATCCAAACTGGTACACTTGTGAGAAATTTACCCTCCGTTAGTTTTTGTTAAATTTTACTGTCAAATTGCTAAGTTTGATAACACGTGATAATTGACGGGTGTACTAATTTGGGATTTTACTCCTATGTTTGTCACAAGTTTACCAATTTGTGATTTTTCATGATATTAATCCAATTTAACGGATATTAACGGAGGGCAAATTTGTCACAAATGTACCAGTTTGGAGTTTTTAGTGGTCAAAAAATTAATTTGGGGTAAAATTGTCACAGGTGTACAAATTTGAGATTTTTTGTGATCAAAAAATTAGTTCGGGGTAAAATTATTACAAATGTACCAATATAGAGTTTTTGGTGATAAAAAAAATAGTTCGGGGTAAATTTATCACAGGTGCACTAGTTTGGGATTTTTGGTGGTCAAAAAATTAATTCGAAATAAAATTATCGTAGATGTACTAATTTGGGGTTGTTCGTGATATTAATTCTTTCATTTTTTCTTTCTTTTTTGGAGAGTAGAAATTGAATACTTGACTGACACGTGGCAAACAAAAGGTTAAGAACAAGGGGATTGCCGACACGTGGAAATGAAGCAGCCGGTGCCCAAGAAGCTCCATCCGCATTTTATAAGAGAATTAAATTAGAAAAATTTTGCAAATATGAATACTGTATTCCTATTCAAAACAAGACATTTCGTATTTAGTATAATTAATAAGCCGTGTATAGAGTTTGATTTGTGTAGGTAGCGATTGATAGAATTACTTTTTTTGCGAAATTTAAAAAATATACTTTTTTTTTTCTGTTTTACTTAAGAATGAATCCTTTCTTCGATATTAACAACGTAACAATATCTGCTACGTGTTAGAAACTTCGAAAATGTCCATATCTATAAGTTCCGAAAGACCTTCGGCATTTCTTACCAAATCAGAAGTAAACTCTCAAAAAGCAAAAACGAAATTGTATCGTAAAAACATGGATACTCCAAGCGAACAAAAAAAAATTCATTTTATTCAAACACCCTCCAGAAAAGAAACTTAAACAGATTTTTGGTCCTTCACCAATGAGTTCCGACTCACACATCCATTTACTTTTCTTATTCGTTTCGAGGCAGTCGGTTCGCTCAGCCGGACGGGTGTAGATGCAATTACACCATCATGAAAACGCCGTCTGCTTATCAAGACGAGCTGTACATGTGCATCAACTGAAAATTTTTATCGCGTCAATTCGCAAATTCGATTCCAAGTCGCCAGTAATTTCGTGAAGAAATCCTCCAGCACGTGCGGAACGGGATCAGTCGCAGTGGACCCACCTGGTCCAACATATTAGTTGGGCTCATTTGTACCATAATTCGAAGTCCGGTAGAAGTCTCGCCTTTCGATTCAGTGATTTAGATTTCTGAGAATCCAATTGGCCCGAGCCGCTGATCTGGCGGGTGGCGGGTGTCAGAGACTAGAAAGGGGGAACGCAGTCAACTCGTCTATCCTTGTTTTTCGGGGACTGAAAAGGTTGTGTATATTTTGGTTGGCAAGTGGCAAAGGAAAAAATGTTAAGAAAAGGAGAATCTTTGACACCTGCGAAAGGAGCAAAGGTGCCAAGGAAGCTCCATTCACAGTTAAGGAAAAAAATCGCAAAAAATTTCAAACTATGATATGGAATTTTTTTTCGCGACATCAAAAATCTCAAATTATATCTACTTTTACACATTTACCTTGAACTTTTTCTTGTGACATAAACATGCCTAATTTGTATCAATGTGACGCATTTATCCTCGATCGAGGTTCTGTTAGATGGCTTTTGAGAAAAAAATAATGTCGTTTTTATTTAACTTAGGTTATGTGGGTGGTATGTTCTCATTGACAGAATTTTGACGGAGAGTAAATGTGTCTCACAAGTATAAGTTTGAAAAAGTTTAAGACACACGTGTCATGATGGACATAATTTAGGGTTTTGGGTGGCTTTCGCCCACGCATTTATACGACAATTTTGTGAATGGGTCACGCTATTTTAATCGGAAAGATAATGGTGATGTATAGTCACTGTCTTGTGCCATGCGTGGCGTTATTTTCAAAACGAATCCCACTTCTTATCTAGTGTACTTAATAAAGTCACTGATATTTCTGCAGGTGGTGGTTAATAGAATCAAATTTCTCCACTTGTAATCTTTTTCGTATTAAAGTGAGATACCCCCCCAATGGGGAGGGATTTCCGAAAGAAGGACAGAGTCTCACCGTGGTGCAATAGCGCTTCGAAGAGCCACCGGGCAAACCTAAGACGGGTCCAAACGTAAGGCGGACTCTGCTCTATTTATCCACTTTTTAGTAACTCGAAGCACCCCACCTTCAAGCGCACGCGCACGCACTCTCACGTCTGTGCCCCTCTCTCTCTCTCTCTCTCTCTCTATCTCTATCTCTCGTGGAGAACTGCGCATCCGAAGCAGAGTTCGCGATGGAGATCATTGCAACGATCGAGTGAGTCGAGGGCTGTATAATTTGTTTTGGGACGTGTCTTATATCGTCTCTCTGTCTGATCAGAAGCTTTGGTAATAATGTCAGTTGATAGTTTCTGGCTCGTTGCCCGCGGGATCGGATCGTGTTCTCGGACGCAGTTTTGGTCGAGCGGATTCGAGAGGTACGGCATTCGATTCCTTATGTTTTTACGAGCCTTCCCTTCCTTGTTTCAGTTGCGTGATGATGATCTCCTGCTTTTGTTGCCACTTTCCATTTCTTTTCGGTTGCTTTTTTTTGCATCGTCGCGGTTGTTTCGTTTGTGTGAGCAATAGTTAGACTCCCCTTACAACCACTTTTGTCAATCATTTCGTGCGCTCGTCCCCCACCCCCGTCTCTGCGCATTCTGATGTAAAAAACGACGGATGAGAGAAACACGTAGAAATCGCGCACGCAGCTCAGCACGATTACCTGGTCCGTATAAGATCGATGAATCGTATGCTCAAACGTCCCATGTCGTAACACAAGTGAGAGAAAAAGATTCGATGCGCAATAGAAGTGGAGAAGCCATGACATTTGTAGTGTGTCGGCTCGACGATGGCGGATCATCGTGTTTTCGTAGAGTTGCCATCGAGTCTTGAACTCAGCTTCTTCTTCGTGCATAGGCATGTGCATGGATTGCTCGGTGTCTGCAATTGTGTAAGTACAAGTGTCCACCTGAGGTTGGTGGCAAAAGTTGGCACGAGTCGGTGGATCATTCATAAGATGAACTGTAAATCTCCAACCAAATTGGTTTGATGTTGCCATGTGACACGATCGGTGTCTCTAACCCAAATAATGCCATCAATAACCAGTAAACCATGGTCGAAAGATCTGTAGCACGACACATACAGAAAAAAGATTGATACAAGTAGGAATAGCTGGTACTAAAGGATCAACGATTACCCACCCAGGGGAGAAAAGTGTGGGAAAGAGTAGAATTGCGGTTACCGAGCTCCGATCCATCTTCCCCTACGAAGCATTCTTGTTTGCAAACCGACGGCGAACCGAGTCTTCAGACGGAGGGGAGTTTATCGGGCCTATTATTCACTATTAGCCTTTCTCTTACCATTTAGCCAAAGCATATCTAAATCAACGAAGACGCCTTGTAAACCCCAAAGTTTTGAAATGGTGGAATGGAGAAGCGCTTCTGCAAGAATCACATAACTGAACAAAAATAACCACATTGCTGACTACAGGGCCCCGGTTTTGCTCGTTGTATCTCTCTTGTAAGCTGTGTAGAAAGGCAAGTGTGAGCTAGACAATGTTTAGTTTACTCTTATGATATCCTCCAAAAAGTTAATTTAGACTCTGCTTTTTTTTTAAAAGAAAAAGAAAAGCCCAACTCTCGTCAGAGAGTAGAAAACAACGACGCCTTGTTAACTCCAAGTGAGAAGCGATAAAAACAATCTTGGTGAAATAATAGCCCACAAAAGTTACTTTTATTAGACGTACACCATCAGGTTTGGTACATCCAGCAATTAACAGTACATCCTCTCCGGATCAGAAGAGAGGATAGAATCGACGACATGGCCACGGCCACGGCAGTCATGAAGAGAATCACTTGTCACCAGCACTCCACAGATCACAATCTACAGATCATAATTGACCTTACGAGTAGCAAATTCTCTCGCGTCTTAATAGACAACAACATACAAAATCAAAATGGCAGGTAACCTCGTGCATTTTGTATCGGCGAGGTTGTCGGCAGAGTTTCACTTGGTCGAAGCACGAAACTTGCTGCAACTGCGACCGGCCTCGTGGTTCTTGAACTTGGGCATTGCCGTCTCCTCCGTAATTATTGGAGAAAATTGAGTGTAGCTTGTTGAGATTGGTCAACGGACTGGTTGTCTTCTAGCCCCAAATGTCTAATTGCAGCCTCATTCGAGGGTTCATCATTCGCCGTCATGGACGCTATCTGCACATCATATTGCATATATATCAATGACACGTATACAATTTGCCAAAGAGTATCTTGAACAGAAAAGTTGAAAGACACACCTCCCTCTCCAGTAGTTCGTTCTCTTCTCTCAGCAACCTTTCCTGTAGAGAATACCAATGCATCAAACTCGATATAGCTGGAGTCTCTAACATTTTGATCTATTTTTTTCTCTATTGTATGAAAAGTTGCACCAGTTTTAAATTTTTATCAAGTTTTATCAACACTTTCTTTGTCTATACTGTCTACAGAGTCAGAATCTCACATTCCTTCAAAGCTGTGCACCAGCAGACTTCAGGTGACACTTGAAATATCGCCCTGAACTACTGGACAGGTTAATACTGTCGTTCCTTTGAAAGTTGTTTTGTTTACCTTTTGGAAGCCGATGATTACACTTCCGAATAGTTTATATCTTCCACAGGATTTATACCTCTATATTGTTGATGCTCTGTCCTCATTACTTTTCTGTCTTCTTTTTGAGTGGTGTGCTCTTGACTTCTTATGTACATATTCCTGTGTTACTGGGTAGACTTGTTAGCTGGATGTACTATATGTACTAACCAAGTAACATATCCCACACGAGACCTAAGCCCCAATGTAACTTCAACTCTGAAGTTGGATCGATTAGATTATCAACATTTTTCCCTTGGCAGAGAAACAAGCTGCTTTCAACTGCAATATGCAGTTAATCTTTTGCGGCATTCTGAAAGTGGATCCTCCAATATAGTTTTGAAATGGAGGTAATCTGGGCAAGAGGAGAATGACCTAGCATATTTCAAACTCTTTGCCAGAGCATGAAAAACTCCCAGTAATGGAGTTTAGTGTTGTTCTCTGGAAAGTGGAAAACCCATTAGGACATGTAAACTTCTCAAAGAGAAGTGACGATAGGACTCGACAAGAAATACAGCAGCAGATGATCCGGTTGAGCTTCCTTAGGATGCTCTAAAGAGGGAAAGTTTTCTCCTCAACTCCACAGGATAAGGTAGGAAACCTTTTCCTCTCGGTCTGCATATTAAGACATTTTCTGCTGACAGCAAGAACGAATAGTGATTCCTTCTGAGACTTGGTTAGCCTGTAACCAGGCAGCAACATCATTGGTTAAAATTGGTGGGTTACGGACCTAAACCAATACATGTAAGGAACTATTTCTCGCACAATAAATACACTACTTCTCAATTCTTTGTAGTGTGTTTTGTCAGATGGTTCAGCCCCACTCTCTATAACCCACCAACCCAATCACCGCTCTCTCGATGCTGTCACTGACCAATTCTGCAAAGGTCACTCCGTCTCTGAGCATTGCTGGCAGCCACCCCACCCAATTCCCAGCGGCTGCCCTACCCCATGAAAGAGAAGAAAAGAGAGGGAGAGAGGTAAACAGACATTTATGAAAGCGAGGGGGTAAGAGATAGTTGTGGAGGTGGCAGCCTTAGTAGTCGTCTTTACAGGTTAAATTCACATGGTCGTGAAGTGAAGTGCACTTATGGCCACCTAAGTCCGCCCCTCAGTCCCTACGGTCAGATAGAATGGCTTGACACTTGCAGAAGCTATATCCATCAGAATAGAAACCTTCGAGTGGCATTTTGAAGAATCTAGATGTACATATAGTTCTGCTCCAGAAATTCAATTGATACAGGAGGAGCTAATTAAAAGAAAGGAAGAAAGAGTTGAAATTGCATACCTGATCTTGGAGAGTAATGACAGACTCCGTCATCAGCTGAGTCTACAGAAAGAATTACTGATAAGAAACAAGTCATCATGCAAGAATTGTGCATAAGTTGCACAAACAACTGGATACAGCTAGAAGTCTATTGCATAAGATCAGTCAAGCCTTATTCTGCCACTCGAGCAGCAACTGTTGCCTTATTTGGCCACTCAAGCAGCAACTGTTCACGGCCATTGTGGAGAAATCCTTTACAAAGGAGATACATAGATCTGAAGATATAACACAGTGCCTTCAAAGAGTGGAACAACTTTGTCCAATTAAATCAAATCTAGAAAACGGAATTGAGGGTTGGAACAAGCATACTAGAAAAATTCTTGAAATTCTTTGGGGATTATTGATTGGTGCTGAGCTACAATGGTGCGAATTAAACTCTTCTATGGTCAATAAGATCATAAAAGGTTTATCAATCCCAGTTTGTGCAAATCCAGAACATGTGACTGGAAGTCAAAGCAACTTTGACCTCATTGTATCAAATTTGAATATTCAATTAACTAAGTTTGGAGAAACTCCACGCCTGTATTTGTCCACATGTTAGTGCCATTATACTACAGACCCCCATTACAATTTAAGAGAACCGTGTAAATATCCGGTGATCTACCCTGGAAATGTTGCACAAAGTGACCTCAACGGTAAACTAATATACTTGACGTGGAGTGGGCCCAATGTTGCTAAAAAAATGTTACCATTCAGGAGGGAGAAAGTGAATGTCAATGGAATCTTAAGATTATGCAGGGACAAAATTATAAATTAGGAAGAAGAGTTGCAAGTCCGAAGTAGGTTCATCTTAAAGAAGTGATAAATTAAAGTTCAAAAAGCTGATCACGAATGGTCCAGTGATACAGCATCATGGAAAAAAATTCTGGAGAGAACAATCCCACGATAACTGCAGTTAACATCCACAGCCACACCCTTACTCAGACGAACTGTAACTGCCAATAATTAGATAGATCAGTCAGCATAGAAAGCAAAGATTTATGGGCCCCAGGTTAATCTCAACAGCACTCGCATTGTATTGCAATTTCATAGAATTCAAAGATATTGTGCCTCAGAGAAGAGGGATTAAACTTTCGCTTGTTGAGGAAAATCAGAGACGACACCTTTCTGTGTCGAGTCTGCACGATAGCGGCATCAAGTTGTTCTTCCAAATGCACAAGATCAGTCACACTGACATTGTCATCATCTGGCCCTTCCACGTATCTGCAACAAATGGAGGAGGAAAGAATGGTAAACAAGCTTAATCCTATGCCTGATGAGCTGAAGTTGGAGAAGCCAAAGTATATTGCCTTTGAACTAACTGCAGCAGCTGTGAGGGTGATAGCAGGCTTGATTCTCCAGATGGGCATCCCTAAGAAAAAACGATCATTAAGGAGTGGATTTTGCGGCTACAATAGTAGTTGTGTCCTAGAAGATGGATAGCAATTAAGCGCAAGTGTAGGGAAAAGTATGTATGCAAAGCTACACAACTTTAGTCAACAAGAATCGTGACTACAGACAACACGTAACTGATTCAATGGCATGTCTAATCTGATAAAGATGCTCCACTGCACCATTACGTATTAAACATTGAGTCTTTCCAAAGAATTAATCAATTAAGTATTGAAAAGACCAGACAACACCCGCCAAACCATTTTTGTAAGTCAGGCTACTAACATGATCCAATTTAGACAGATGGAACTCAGATTGTGATTTAGCATCTAAATCAATGATAAATCTTAGACGGATAGAATTTGAATGAAGACCTTTTATGGTTTCCTCTTTAATGGGATTTAAATCCGACTGATCCTTGGTGTCAGCTCTATTGGCTTTTTCCTCAGATCCCAATGAAGTAATGCTTTAGTATCAAGCTCTCAGTACAAAATTAGTAAATACCTCGTTAGCATCTTTGGAGCCCTCTGCTTCTTCTGAATGATTCCGGTAACGCTCAAGGATCTCAGCCAAGCTGAACCAAGGACTCAGTGCATTTAGTACTATAAGTATCAAGACTGTAGATCACTAGATTAGAGCCAGACGCGAGGCTACACTAATCTATGACAGAGTCTCAAAGAAGGTCAGAAAAGGAAGCAACATCAGTCATGAATGATGCCAATGACGTAGTGATCAGTGCACTGGCAGGAAGGAATAGAATGGCAACATCCAAATGCAGGAAAAGCTAAATATAGGCATGAAGAAATGTTATAGAAAAATAGATAATAGCTCCAACATGTTACTCCAGGACCAGCAAGGGAGATATTTGACGAAACCATACCTAGCCAGCGGCACATAAG
Source organism: Syzygium oleosum (assembly GCF_021117445.2). Taxonomy (NCBI): domain Eukaryota; kingdom Viridiplantae; phylum Streptophyta; class Magnoliopsida; order Myrtales; family Myrtaceae; genus Syzygium; species Syzygium oleosum. The sequence continues at coordinate 18,749,023 of NW_026607487.1, forward strand.
AACAAAAGTAGGAGAAGGATATGCCCTAATCACCTCTGAAGGTGATTCCAGCTCCTCAGACATCTATCTACAGAGAGTATAGCAGAGTATAGCAACTTGACTAGACTTATGTAGAATGCTGAGGGTGTGACGGGTGCAGTCAACCATTCCAATTCGTAATCGATTACATTCATATGGCAGTGATCATCTTGTAGAGTATGAATGGTATAAACTGAACAGAAGCATAAGAATCGGACTACATCCCAAAATTACTCAACCCAAGCCCTTCTTCCAGCCAAAAATTCAGAAACATCAGTATTGACCAGACTGTAAAACTCAATGAGATAGATCTTCCACATATAGATGAAATTGTTACATCAGAATATTCTTGCTAGAATCTGGAGTTGCCCAGAAAGTTCGACCGTTGTCACACAAAGTAAGTTTTATTATAAAAAGCAAAGAATTCGTTCTGTCATCAAGGTTGCAGCAAAGCTGATGTCACATGTTCCGCTTATAAACAAGATTGCTCCACATTCTCTAACCCAAAAATGTTTTACTTGTCCAAGAGCCAGCACGAAGGTTCATATGTGAATAAAAAACCAACACACATTCTTTAAAATGACATCCAACTCAATACACATTCTTAAAATGACATCTACCTCAAATATTATATGAAGCAAGCATCCCACAGAGACAGCATGTGATTCAGTAAATGGTCAGTTGAGTTTAATACACCGGGAATCTGTCTCTTCGCGGTCTAACCAGTTAATTTCCTAAATATGTGTCGTCCTCTGTCTGGCCATTAATTTCCTAAACAACATAAAAAGAATGTAGGTCCCTTTAAATTCTTAAAACGTAGTCCAGACATTTGTCTTTAAGCCAAGTGATGAGATACTTCTTCTGGGAAAAAATAAAACCCAAAACCTGATCTGGAACAAAGATCCAGTTTTTAACGACCTTTTGATTGAGCTTAAGATTATAACAGCAAGATCAGCACCGGTAATTGTGTTTTGACCATAATCCTCAGTAACTCCCAAAAGAGATTGCCTTTTGACTTCACAACCACTTCTTTAAGAAGTCTATTGAGTGGTGGGATGCAAAGGTCAGACAAGCAAACAATTCAAGCCAAGAAACAATGAAAGGAGAATTTAACCCCATGCCTAAGGTATGCATAAAATAATAAATCTCGACTATAAGCTGAACCACTGAATCTGACTTTATGACATATGACCAGCTAAAACCAACAGAGAGAAAAAGCCCTTTGATCCATTGCCAAACAGCATTAAGATGATATTCAGAGACATGCTAGAGTTGGCGAGTGACATATAACCCCAGCAGCCTCTTGAGCTCACCATACCAACTTCGTCTTATAAAATGGCAAGACCATATAATCATCACAAAGCATCAAGAGATTTCTGTGAAAAAACAAATCGAGAGACATTCATTCAAATTCAAAAACAAAGCATTTGAGTGTATGAATGAACAAATAAATTCTACGCCCATTTCAAGATTAGGAAGATATAAAGTTCTATCCTTATGCAAGCCGATTTACACCTAGCTAACCAGATAATTCCAAATGACAATGAGAAATAACATTTTCAAAAGTTGATAGGAACCAAATCTGATATACGGCAACCGGGCTTCTATCAATTGCTATGCATCATTAAGTTAAAACAGAAACAAAGGCACAACCTACCAGGCAACTGCCCACCAAAAAATTAAGGCCATTAGGAAACTCCATCAGCAATTTTTGTATAATAATAGCTCCACCCAATCCTCCAACCATGCAATCTTACAAGTGAAAGAAGAGATGGGCATTGAAACTCTATTGGAAAGAGATAACTGGAGAACAGATAAGAGTTATATATTGATGAAAGCTTCATCTTCCATGTCTCAAGGTTGGGTTCGAGGTTGCATAATAAAGGAATGGGCCTTACTCGATCACGACATGAATTGAGAGCCTTACTCGATCATGACATGAATTGAAGCAGACCCAAACGACATGCTTATATCAATTCAACCTAAGTAATGATGCTTCAAAATGGATTTTGGCGATGCCTTGTTCAACTTATCAATAATATAGAATCTTTAAGTGGTTTTCAGTTTAACTGGTCACGCGGATTAACAGGTTTGGTCTTTCATTTATTGGCAAGCATAGTCATACAGTCCTAGTTCTAAATGATGTCTAATGTGTTACCTAAGGATCGATTGCTTCATTTGGATACGCCACGTCCATGTTCCAATCATACCATCTCCCACACAAATGAACCTTGGATGGAGCCATACCTAGTGTACGTGGATGGGACAATTTGCATGTTTCTGCGATAGATTAGTTGAGGTGAAAGGCCGGAATACCTCGTACTCTTTCAAAAATTAGCGTCCAACACTTATTGGCCTTAAGTAGCTTTTAATGATATCGTTGAAGATAAGTTATTGTCAACTTTCCTTTGGCATTTCAAAGGAAAAATTCTTAACATGTCTCAAAAGCAAATCATGGAAAAAAAAGGAGCAAAAACAAGGATTTAGGTAATGAATAAACCTAATTATGAAGTGGTTCTTTGTGTACATACTTAAGTCAAAATATTAAAGAAACATGATATGACCAACTTGATAGGCTCATAAAAGATCTAGCACCATGTTGTTGTGGATTTCATCATAGAAAGCAATAGAAATGCACATGAATCCTGTTCCTTCCCACATAGAATGAAAGACATGATCGAACTCCTGACTTTATATTGTTTGTACGTTTAAGTGTTACTTTCTTGCATTAGATTCCAGAAAGTTGTGATGTAACAACTGGCAAGACACATTTTAGTAGTTCAAACATTGGTTCCAATATTTTCAACCTCACAAATGATCTAGTAGGCTCACTTAGCCAAAGATACCAAACAACTCGTATTTATGATTTCTGAGGAAATTGTAGCCCTACCCAAAAAGAAAGTGAAAAAGGAAAACTGCCAAAGTTTATCTTTCTCCAACAGCATTAAAACTATCAGATGAGGTTGCAAGCCTATTAACTCAATGTACTTAACCAAAACAATGATGAGGAAAAAGGAGAAAAATATTAAGATGAGGAAAGGAGAAAAGAGGCAAGGTTTATAGCTGATCATTTGCTTTGATCAGTAATTTGACCACCAATTAGGAAATATCAAGGGAATCATTTACCGACGCCATATTTAACTTAAATTCATCAGAGTCGTGTTATTTGACGCCATATCCAACCTAAATTCATCAGAATTGTGCTATCCATCAACACGTCTATGTGTACTTTTGTGAAGACATGTCAACCTATTTGTTTAGTCACTTTTAATAAATTTTCACTCAATAGCCATATCAAACATCAAATCACAGTTAATAGTTAAAAGATAGAAATTCGGATTTTTCAGCTTTTCAAAGAATTAGAAAGATTCATTTTGTAGGTAATCAAGTTATACATAGGTAAATCAAGGTTATTTCACAATTACCAATACTGAACTAATATTTGCGAATGATTAGTTCCCTAAAAGAGAGTACTATCATAGATTCAAGCCTATATCAATGGAGGAGACTTCCTGTTTACAAAGTCATTGCTGACTCTTATTGTCAACCTTGTCTAATCTCGAGTGTGGTTTATGAGAGTGTTAGTGTGGGTGACTTCAACATTTCCAGCATCACTTTAAACTGAAGAAGAGTTAAGAAAACTATGTCATTTACTAGAGCCTTCATCAATAGTGGCAACCATATATTCATACCATTGAAAGAGAGCTACGAAAATATGCTTTGAGAAATATCAATATCCACTTTGTTCTACGAACATAACAAATAATCTGCCAATACAAAATAAGTAATCCATTCTATCACACCACCTAATCCATTGTTCATTGGTTGTCAATGCACATCCTTCTTACTTAAGCCCTATTTGTTTCGCAGAAAATAAATGATTTGGAAAATATTTTTCTAAAAATAATTACTATAAATAATTAGTTAAAAAAATGTTTTCATTATCCACGACAATTTATGTCTAAACATTTTTATGGACGGTGAAAATATTTTTATTTCGTTCATTTTTATAAGCAATACAAGTGATCATTTTTAGGAAAATATTTTCCAAGTCATTCATTTTCTGCAAAACAAATTCACCCTTATTAATGCCACTTTAATCATCATAGGGATGATTATAACAATGATAATTGTTAATGTGTATTTGCAACCATCCTCTCAGGCTCAAGTTGGTCAGCATCTATTTATTTGTGACACTTAATACAACACTCCCTCCTCTTATATCACAAATTCTCTCTTTCTCCAGAGCAAGACTTACCCAGCCCATATTAGTTCTTATTGAAGGAGCTGAACCTGCAATACTTAAAAAATCTAATTTCGTCCTTATGTATTTACCCAGATGACCTATGATTGGATGTCTTTACAGGATCATATGATTACCTACTTCCTAGGCAATAGACTTTTCATACGAAAAGCAAGATTATGAATTCTTCTGGCTCATGGATGGATGGCCCTATTACTTGACTGAAAGTTTTTCTGCTATTTATGTTATCTTGTTATCTGTAGTTCAATAGAGCTTTGAACAATCATTTTGCTTCAGCATAGCACGTATTAGACATGAAAGAAGACAATTGTTTTTAGCAGGCGACTCTGAGCAAAGTCAGATGTAAGAGATCCATGCATTATGATTGTCATCCGTTGAAGTTTGACTAGAGGAACACGTGACGAAGTCCTTTGGTACTTGATGCCATCATTATTGAACAATTCCCACGTAGACTACTACATGGTCAGTTTGGCTAAAGACTAAATAAGCATAATTCTAAATTCATAAAAAGAAAGGACCACAACATATGTGAGTATTTAACCGTCAAAATAAATATTTAGAATCCACAAGCAATATAACAGTATCAGGACAAACTCAACAGATTTTGCACTATAAGTGCACAGCAACATAAGTCTCATCCAAGTCAAAATTGTCATTGCACTTTGGTCATTCCCCTGACACAGTTACTTGCAAAAAGAGTCACGTTAACAAACAAGACCAACTTGTCTCGTATGGTCTTGTATTTCATAGTCGCTTCCATTCGAAATAATTGTTCAAAATGTGCTGCACGTCCTCTGACTAAACAAAGAAAAAATCGTAATGAAATTGATTATAAGAAAGAATCATGTAGGAATTTCATAAATATTAACAGCGATTACACAAACATTAGAGTATGCTAGAAAACTAAAATAGGTGAATATATTAACTCTATCCTATAGTTGGATTGCGTCACTCAATAAAAGCTAGTACCGTGTATTTTGATTACATTGACTGCATAGTCTATTGCATGATGAACACGTTCAACCAATAACATTAACATATACGACATGTTCCAGAAATTTTACATGCACAAACTTCTAATAAATATGCTGAACATGTTGAAGCAAGAAGATAAGCATATATAACATGTTTGAGAAACTATACACGTAGAAACGTCTAAAAAACAGTGTTTAAAAAAAGTTAACCACAATCTTATTTCCCAACACTTACCCAAAAGCAAGTATAATTAGTTGACCCATTTATGATAGCGGCATAAGCAAGCTCAATTGAAATGCACCACACATCACGTAATCATCTTGTTATTCTTATTTGTCTTCAAATCAAATTACCTATGTATCGTGAGTATCAAACGGATCTGTCTTCAAATCAAGGCAAGTTCTTTATGTTCCCCATTATTTCATGTTGTCACCGTTTGTGTTTTTGGCTCAATCAAAGGACCATGCACGGGAATCAAGGAGTATATCGGCCAACTCAAGCGCACAACATCCCAATACAATGGCACGTACACAATTCGCATGATCGTTTGTTAGAAAGTATGAAAACGGTCATAAGATCTTGGTAGTGTTAGCCGATAGTCCAAACAGTGTACATCAAGGGGCCATCGTGTTGGAGAGTTTAGTAGTTGAACCCCCTATATAGCGTACAAGTATTACCTATTCTAGCAAGAGAAAACAATACAAGTGCTCTCCACAAACCCGAATCAAGGCACTGATAAAGGGCTTGGGATACTTAAGAGTACAAAAAGTGTCAAATTCAATAATCGTTGGGTTCACATGGGCTACATGTGAACTTGAATGGATATGTAACCGTTCACATGCACGTGTGAGTTTTGTTAGACAAATTCCATACATGAGAATTATTGTAGTGTAGAACAATTAATATATCCAAGCTGGCCCATAATTCATTGGCCTAAGCTTTTGAATGAAGGTGGGTCCAATTGAATATGTTAATAGGCTCGGACTTGAGCTCACTCCTGGCAATCTCCTCAAGCAAAAGGTATTGGGCCTTTGTTGCACGCTATCAACAACTTGTATAAGAGTCGATGGTAGATTTATGGACCCCAAATCTATTCAAGTTAAAATATCTTAATGCAAAAGGATACCTAGATTAAGGGGGAGCAACCTAACACTCTGCTCACGTGAGAACGAGATTGCTCGAATACAATGTAAGTTGTGTTAGAGAAATCCCACGTTGGAGAATTGCTGACGTGTAAAGTAGTTATTATATCCTAGTTTGCCCATAACTTATTTGCTCAAGCATTTGAGTGAAAGTAGGTCCAACTGAATATGTTAACGGGCTTGGACTTAAGCTCCCTTTGGCGATCTCCCTAGGCGAAAGGTAACAAGCTTATGCTATACGCTCCCACTAGAAACCTTTAGATGTTTTAGGCTCTGAGTATCATTTAGCTAGTGGCATGAGCTTTTTCAATAAGGTTTGGACGAAAAAGACTGCATGAACTGTTGTTAAATGGGTCAAACTGGTGTCAAAGTGTAAACTGATCATGGGCCAGTGGGCTAGCTTTGCCCACCCGATCCACTAAGTCCAATATCGGAAAGTGCCACCACTTAGGCCTAATCATGCCGGTATAACTCGGACTTTTGAGGAAAAGGCGCAACCTAGGCAAAAAATTGTAGGCTTAGAACAACTTGTTCTCTTGAATACCCAAATTCAGCGCTAAGGAATTTATCGACACTACATATGGTATTCATCTTTACTTGGTGATGAATAAAGCATACCACTTTGACGAACCTTGCACAGGTCTACCTAAGGGTACTAAAAGTCCAAATATCAAACTGTATAAGCCTTAACTACGCACCTCTCAGAATTATGCATGCCATGGTTAAGTATAATTGTTATAAAATCGCCGATGCCATTAGTAGATCATCCATAAAGCAAACATTAATTGAAGCAATTCAGTTGAGAACAGTATTATCCCCCATTGTGTAGCTTTCACTACCATTATACATTATTAGAAGTGATTTTCAAGGAAAAGGCTTGATTGATAGGGAGACACAATGAGAGAGAGAGAGAGAGAGAGAGAGAGAGAGAGAGAGAGAGAGAGAGAGAGAGAGAGAGAGAGAGAGAGAGAGAGAGAGAGAGAGAGAGAGAGAGAGAGAGAGAGAGAGAGTATACCATGAAGATTTTCTAGTTGATAGGGAGCTTGTTCGTGCCAATTCGAAGAAAATTCTTTTTTCATGACAATATGAAGTCCAAGTATCAATCAATTTCGTTATCATGTTAGATCCAATTATTGAATAAGTGGATCAATCATTAAAATTTTTCTTATAGTTATCAAAATATACCCGATAACTGTTATTGACAATGAAAAATCCAAATTTATGTTGACCCTTCTTATCAAAATGTGTTGTATAATTTAGCAAAGTACTAAATTAGAATGGTGTGTGAATTGCAACACATTGAACCAAACAAAATTAAGGAGATATATTACATTTTTTTGGGTTGAGCCACCTAACGCAATACCAATAGGGAAAGTTGCTTGTGGTTGAAGGAATTGAAGAAAGTGGAAATGAACATGAGGGAAAAAGCTACATGTCAAAACGATCTAAATTCTCCAAGGTAAAGTTGATAAATTCACGGTGTTTCTATATCGTCCAAACATTGAGAATTCATTTTAGTTTTGGGCTTGTTCATTTTAGCTAAGCTAAACTTGACTTGGTCACCTTTTCATTGAAACAAATGTCACATTTCGGCGCCTATTATATGTGTGTGTTACCATACCAAGCTTTATACTATGCCCATGTAGTTGAAGAGCAAGGCTTTGTGGCATTGGGATGAAGTGTGAGAAATGCATAAGGGTTGACAAATTTGATTCATGGGAATAGCTTTAGGGTGTTTGCGCTAGATTCTCAGGATGGCATGATTATCATCTTAAAGAATTTCTTAAGGCAGGTATTGGCCGTGCACAAACTGATTGAGAGCTAATGTCGAACTCTTGATGATGACCATGGCAGGCTAAAATCAGTTATGCTAAGGTGATCCGTATGCCTTGCTCTAGATAATTACGAAATGGTGGAGGATGCAACTCGCCATATTGTCCTTGGGAACAAATTATTTAGGGAAGGCTGGCCTGGTGCTCTTGGCTCATCAGGCGCTGCACGGCCTCATCCTTGACCAAGAAACTTTCGACCAATGACCAGTAGCATTAGAGTAAGTTTCTTAGACTGTACGGGTCGATGCCAAGAAGAGATATGTTGCCACATCTCCAAAGAGGAAAAACCTCCGCTAGCTTGCTGATATTAGGAGATGCCCAGTAATAGAAAGAGGGTGCTACCAAGGGAGCACAATTGGTTCGGAAGCTACACATGTCAAGGAAAGCATAAGTGACAGAAGATTAACCATCGACTTTGGTACGGGAAGCAACTGATAAGAAAAGTGGTATGTTTTGCTGGTGAGCGTTTACCATTCATGAGAGTCCGAAGAGAGTGGAGTTGCTAGTTAAAGAAGTAAGAAAATGACAAAATAGCCAGCTACGAAGGTTATGTGGAAATTAGGTGGGGGAGAGTGCCACAATCCGATTTTTCCCATATCCATGTGGGTTGAAGAATGGGGCTCCGTGGCATCAAAGAAATAAGAGAGATGCAGAAGGGTTGACACTTCCGGATGGGAGTGGAGTGTTTTTGTGCTAGGAACCCAGAATGGGATGATTATCTTCTTGAAGGATCTTTCAAAGCAAGTTGGTCCTATGTACAAAACAATAGGGAGATGATGTTGTTCTCTTAATTATGGCAACGGCAGGTCGTGACTAGTTATTATGCTGAAGTGATCTGTATGTTTGGCTTGAAGAGACCGGATTCAAGCTAAATAGAGTGTGGTACAATTGGATACAAGGATGCGATTCGCAAAACTGTCCTCGAAAACACCTATTTAAGTAAAGTTATTCTGGTGCTCTCGGCTAATCAAGCAAGCATCACGGCCTCATCCTAGGCCAAAAAACTCTTTGCCCATACCCTCCTACTACGATAGATGTATCAATATTAATTGGAATTTCATCATAGAGAAGTACCATAAGATGTACAATCCCTTCTTTGAAAAGTATGAGAAGAGGCTAGTGGAGCGACTCCGAAGACCTAGACACCCATCCAGAGCCTTAAAAGCACGTGTAAGATGTTCTTTTAAAGGAGGAATATAGAAGTTACTGCATGTCTCATTTTAGTAGACTCATACCAATATAATGGATATTCTAAAGAAAAGTTACAGGGAAAAAAAAGTTGCCATGGCTTAGATATCGTTCTCGAAAGAAGAGCAACGTCGTCAGGGGAAAAGATCAATAGACGAGGCTTGGATTTCTTCACGAAAAAACAAAATATTCATCATGATAGTTGAAATATTCACTATTTTATGATAGGCAGACTCTATTTTAATCTCATTGATAATGAAAAGTAATAACACAGACTGTGAAGTTTTACGCGAACACTATAAGATAATTCAAGTTCTTCATTAGAATTCTACGTTCTAGAAAATGTATCGATAAATCATGGGCACCTCAATTTCTTGAAGTAGTTGATCATGAAAGGAACCAAGTCATCACATGCACAAAATTTTAAAAAGTTTTAGTGAGATTTAACTCAAATAAGAGTCTTAAAAGAAGTGCGATTCAAATTGAAAGGATAATCTTACCTATTGAAATTGGACTCCTATCAATTGCCAGGATTTTAGAAAGTTTATTTTTTATTACATAGGCAAGGTATCATAATTCTTGTGAGTAGGAGTTTTCTATCTCATATGGCTCATTGATCAATTTTTGTGGTTTCATTTTTTTTAATAAGTTAACCAAAAGCGAAAGAAAAGAGGATATTCCATGAGCTTATACATATGCATTTGCTTGTAAAGCTTATACTTTAGAAAGTGATTATTATTTTAAAGATTGAGCGATGATCCTCTACAGGTAGATACTGAAGAAACCCAAACCTGCAGACGCTTATGCAGCTCTACAGGTTACTTGAATTATTGTACATTGTGAAGTCCTTTCAAGTTGTTATTAAGGAACGTCCTCATTTTCTGTCAATTCCATTATTCGAGCATTGACAACTACAAGGTGTTAATTTAACAATTGCACGAGGGCTTAAACGCCATGACTGACTAATGATATAGCGATGGCATGTGTCCATTCGCTAATTCCAGTGGATTGAAAAGGTATATGAAGACGAATGTTATTTGCTACTTAAATTGCAGCTCTTTTGGAAAGTTGAGAGCAAACATATGCAAAAAACAAACCTTCACAAAGATGCATGTAGATGACTTCACTTTACTTTGGCCTAGTGTGGCGACCAAGAAATTCCTGAACAGTTGGTATGACAGCTGTTCCTTAAACAAACTGTCCCCCCAACATTTTAAGCAAATAATATGAGACAATATATTGCTATGTTTCCATTTCAATCTATTTTGAGTGAATGCGCCAAGAAGAAGCTTAGGGTACGACTAGCAAGAAAAAGTGTTGTTTGGTGTAGCTTATCGGAAAAAGGATCACTAGAGATTAATGAAATATTTTGTTTGGTGAAGGCACCCAATGGAGACAAATTGTATTCCAAAGTATCCTTTGGTGTGGCTTAGCTTATCAGCAAAAACCACCACAATAAATTAGTGAAAAACTTTTGTTTGGTGAAGGAAAGCAAAGGTGGTGTAACGTAACACTCATGAGGGGAAACGCAAGTCTCCACAGCTTCGTCAAAAGCTTGGTTTAGGAAAAAACTAGAGAAGTCAAACGGTGGGATAACGTGTCCCTAGATACTCATAAAAATCTTGGTTTGGACAGGAAAACAAGTGAAGTAAAATGGTCAATTTCGCTACGCAAGATTTGACCATTCACGTAAATCTTAGAGAATAATGGTAAAGTTAAGAAACATAAGGAAACCTCAAAAAGACGAGCAATGTGGTTATTGGTTAGTGAGTCTCAAAACTCATAAGTTGTTTGAGCGAAAAAAATAGGTATTTAGGATAAGATGTGAGCAATATAAAACGAATGATACAATAGGACGAGTGCGAAGTTTTTGGTGTTAGAGGTCCAAGAATTGTATAATTATTTTACTCACGAATCTTTAGATTTTGTATTGGCCACTCGTGGACAATAGGTAGGGAGTTGATGCCACTCTTCCACGATGCAAGTAGAAACCATTACAAGTCTTTCCTCGAGGAATTGGAAGCTCAAACATAGCAATACAAGTATGATAAGTACTGGTAACAGAATTTGCCGTACTGCTATTAGGAATCAATACGGGAAGGCAGTCTATCTTCTAACTAGCCAGGTACATCACGAGTCCATCACCACCTTGACAAAACCGTTATGTCAATGACTCCAAGCACAATCCCTTCAGGTGTTCAATCTTCTCCATCTACGCTCAACGAAAACTAGCAATGTACATATATGTTAGCCTAGTGTCATGGTCCGATTTCTCCCATTACCTAAATGGGCGTAAAAGTTAGGATTTTGTGATATCGGGGTCAAGAGTGAGAGATGCACAAGGGTTAATAGGAGCGACGTCGGGATTTTGTGCTAGGATCCCAAGGATGGGACGATTATCATCATAGATGATTTCTGAAGGCGGGGTTAGGAGCCAATGTTGCTGTCCTCATTATGGCCATAACATGCTGAAACTAGTTGTTATGTTGAGGTCATCTGTAAGTTTTGCTCAAGAGATTGGATAGCCGAACTAAATTAGGTGTGGCATAGTCTCCTATGAAAATGCTATTCGCTATACCATCCTTGGGAACCCTGGCTCATCAAGATCATGAGGCGCTGCAGGGACTCATATCGATTAGGAAGCTTTCATCCCACAACACAAGTGTACCAATCCAACTTGCACCTTCCTTATATTCAACATAAAAAGTTTACAAAGGTCCTTGCTGAACCACCTAGCTTTCTCCCCAAGTGATTCCTTGCCAAAAGATTTTAGGAGATTGCTTCCCAACTCTTTCCATGTTTGCCACTAATCTTTCTACTTTGTTTTTTTTTTTTGGTAAGGTTAATCTTTCTACTTTGTATATTGCAAAAAGACCAAAATATGTCATGCATGTTAATCTAATTCTCATATGCTTCACAAGAGCACATTCATACTTATCATAATCGTGCAATATTCTTTAACATCTTAACTACTATGATGAAGGTGGTCACGCGATCGTTTGAAACGGTAGCTATCTTCTCACAGGATTCGCATCACCAATACAATTTCCCAGTTCTTTCACCTTTCAAAAATCCTTTCTTCTCTCTAGAGTCTACAACACAACTACTATACGTATGCTTTGCTTCCTAACACTGGAAAGGTCGACGTGGCAAAGCTCAAGAAATCAACAATATTGCACTATAATCTTAACCTTTTTTAACTGTCAGAACGAGGGGATGATGTTCAAGTACCAAGAGAAATTTTGACAAAGAGAATGCTCTCACTGAGAGCCCATACCTAGACCGCACGAAAGTGCCCGAGACGGACGACAATCCATTAACGTCCCGTGGAAACTCTAAAATGCGAGAGATAATCATCTACGAGGCATGCACCGCCAAAGACGATCCACTCATCGCATCCGATGGATGCCAAGGTCAAAGCTGACATGTTTCAGCTTGAATGTCGGACTGAAAGGACGACTCGAGCAGCGTCCCCCGCAAAAAGACAGTGAATGAGGGGAGGGGGACGCAGGAGCCAGCAACGAGTGGTCCAACACAAACTGTGCAAATTCAATAAGATCAATTATTCTCTTCGACGTCATCGAACCCTATCGAGCTTCCACCTTTTTTTTTTTTGGGGGGTCAAAGAGCTTCCTCGTTAAAAAAGCAAAGAGGATGAAGAAGAAGAAGAAGAAGAAGAAGAAGAGGAAGAAACCAGTGGCGTGAAGTTCTAGCAACCGGGCAAAGAGAAAGCGAGTCCCAATCGAGTATTATATGTAGAATCGAACCACCAAATCACGCTATGCACCGCGCAAAAACCGCAGTGCAATGAACAAAGTAGCGAACGAAACGGGAGGAGAATCGCAGTCAAATGTAGCACGAGGCGAGACGGGTCTACTTCGTATCCGTGAAAAGGGGGGACGCCCAATTAATTAATGGAAGAGCCGAAGCCCAAAACAAGCGGAGATTTCCATAAAAGGAAAGAAACCACGGTCCCAAAACGCGGAAAACGAGATTAGAACGGCGACAAAAGAGAGAAGGAATTATAAAAAGAGAAAACCATCTCCGACTTTCTAGAAATCACTACTTAAGAGGGAGAGGGAGAGAGGGGAGAGGGAGCGCACCTGTTGTTGCCGCCGCTGCAGAACACGTACTGCTTGCCGCGGCTGGAGAAGACGAGGAGTGCGACCTCGACGTCGCAGAGGACGGAGAGCTCGCGCGCCTTCTTCATCAGCCCGCCCCGCCGCTTCGAGAAGGTGACCTGCCGGCTGCTGTTGTCCTCGATCCGCTTCATCACCACCTTCTTCCTCCCCATCCCCTCCCCCTCCCCCTCACTCACTTTGCCCTAGTTTTTTGGCGCCGACTCGAGAGCGAGAGAGAGAGAGAGAGAGTAGCCGGCGAGATGACAGAGAGAAGGACGAAACACTCGCAAATCTCTGTCACTCTGTCACTCTCTCTCTCTCTCTCTCTCTCTCTAATCCCCAGAACAAATGAGGAAAAATATCAAAAGACGCGACCGTCCGTTCTGCTCGTACCCCCTCCCCCCCCACCCAGGCATTTATGTTTCGATGTTTTTTCGATTTAAGAAATCGGCCGGCGGAGGGACCGTCGACATTCGAATCGGTCCGTAAAAGGTGTCGTGGTCCGGTAAATGGCCCGGGACACGTGTCCGGCCCGCACGTGCCCCCGGGACGGTTGCGGCTCCGCGAGGCGAGGGTACGCTCAGGCGCAGGCTCAGGTCGCGTACTTATCCCGTCTTAAAAACCGAAGTGACTTTTTTTTTTGTCGTTTTCCCTTTGTTTCAATCGAGATCTCCGCGGCGCAGGGTTATTCCGTTCGGTGGAAAGGTCTTCCGTAGCTAGTCATTCGGGGTAATAGCATAAAACGCCCTTAAATTTTGACTCAATATACAGTACGATTCTAAATTTTTAATTTATTCAGTATAATTTTTGAATTTTATCTTAACGTGTAATGTGATCTCTAAATTTTTAATCCGTTCAATATGATCCCTAGATTTTTGCTATATGTTTAATTTAGCTCCTGAACATTATGAAAATGTACAATATTATCCTTCTATAAATTCTCAAGTCCGGAGATAAAATTGATTATTTTCATAAAGTACGGAGATTAAATTGAACATGTAACAAAAGTCCATGGATCACATTAAAGTTCAGGGACTCTATTGTACATTAAGGTAAAGTTCTAAAACCACATTAAATAAATTAAAAGTTCGGGAATCACATTACACATCGAGTCAAAGTTCGGGGATTATTTGTGTCGTTTTCCCTTCTTCGTCCAACTTGGGCATTCTACTTTGTTGTACGAAGGCACGCCCCCAAAAAAATTATGCTCACGTGTCAGATGTTTATCTACATGCGCGACGACAAGATTCATCTAACATGTGTGCATACCTATCTAGATACATGTAGTTGTTTGACATGCAATTTGGTCAAATTTGAGGCCGGCTGAGTCTCCGATCAACAATTCGACTAGCACTCACAGATGGAGCATCGAGGCATCTAGATTTTATGACCCGAATGGACCCTCCGATGTTTTGATCAGTAACTAAAAGGGGGACGACAGAGCTTGGAGTTTAGACTGCAAAGTTGACCTATGCGTACCAAAACGAGGGGGCTCTTGGGCAAACTTAACTCTTGGTTCCGAGATCGGACTTTTTCTTTTTTCGTCTTTCCTATTATTTCTCAACTCACTCTCAGACTTTTACGTTGTCTCCTTGCAGGGCGTGGGAGTCGAAAATCACATTTAAAACTAAACGTCCCCACCTCTAACTCCCTGAGAAGGTGGGGAATCGAACTCCCCATTTCCCTCTTCTCAAGTAGGAAAGAAGGTCACTGGGGCAAATCCCAGTGGTTCGAGATCGGACTTGTCTAGATCGATTGTATCATATCATCTATGCGAGCTTACAAGAGCTTTTGCATTTTGGTGCCGGTTGGGTCGTCGCTTCCTTTAATTAGATTGACGTGCTTAGGCCGAGGGGTTTCGACGAGGTTTTCTCGTGGATTTTTTTTTTTTTGGTTGATATCTCGTGGAATTGATGGAGGCCTGTTTGTCCAAAATTTAAATTATTCTCGATCAGAATTATCCTGTCAAGAGATTTCTCTATTCTTTTGGGCAAAGTGTGGACACTCACATATTCGTTATTGTCATATATTGTTCCTACCATTTGGTTACGATGAAAGAAGAGCGACGCCTACCGTTTGCCATGTTCGACCACGATCTTTCGAGAAGTACCTTTTTGTGAAATATTGTATTCTTTTTTTTTACCTTCTATTTATTAAGTGGAAAATAATCTTCTGCAGATTTGAATTTTTCGTAAAAAAGTTCTTTAAGACAATTTGTCCTCAACATTAGGGCTCCGTTTTGTTTCGTAGAAAATGAAAAACATTTCCCTAAAAATGATCTCGTATCGTTTGAAATGATTAATCAATGGGAATTATTTTTATTATCGACAACAATTCATGTTTAAATATTTTTTCGGATGATGGCAATATTTTTCGTTCATTCATTTTTTTAAGCGATACAAACGATCATTTTTACAAATCATTCTTTTTTCCACAAAACAAACGGAGCCTTGGATAAAAGATAATGTACTTCGAGAATTTTTATAAGACATTTATTTTGCAACTCGGACTCGTTTATTATTAAAGTATATCTACATCTTAATTACCGGTGGTAAGTCGAGAGTTGGTGACCAGATACAGCAAAACATTTCTTATCTCAACAAGTCAACCAATACCTCTACCTCTGGTCAATACCACAAAAAATCTCAAACTATTACATTTTACCTTAATCTAATTTCAAGTCACAAAAAATAACAAGTTAGTACACCCATATTGATTTTTGTGAAACAAAAATCAGTTTAGGGTAAACGTGACACGATTGTCCTAATTTGAGTTTTTTGGTGACACGAAAATTAGTTTGGGGATAAATATAGTATGAGTGTGCCAGTTTGAGATTTTCGGTAATATTAACTCAAAAGAAAAATTTTTAAAAAATTACCCAGCATAACGATTCGGCCCATTTCCAGTTATATGTGACGTAAGAATGTCTCGCGTGCCTTAAAGCCGAAGAAAGCAGAAGGCCTTTGTAACTGTGGGAAACGCCTGATGCATTGGAACTGCAAGGATGCATTTGGTAACCATTTTATCCCCGGAAACAATTTCTTCTTAGAAATGATTTTTTTTATTCCATTCCCGGAAACAATTTCTAAGCATTTGAAGACGTTTGGTAACTGTCCAAAATTTCTATTCCTGGAATAGAAAAAAAATAGAAATGCATTTGGTAACCGCACAAAATCTATTTTTATTAATAATATTTTAATAATATGTTGAATTTTTTAATATATATATATATATTTTTTTTTCTTCTTCTCCTTCCTTGGCCCTTGGCCAAGTCGCCGGCGAATGGCCACAAGCCAGGGCCGATGAGGGCAAGGGTCCAGCCCTCGCCAGATCCGGTGAGGGCGAGGGTACAGGCCAGGAAAGAAGAAGAAAAAAAAATTTCTTTTCCATTTTTGATTCTGGATTCTGTTCCAAAACTGATTCTGATAATAAATTTGTGCCTGGAAACAAAAAATTTACCAAACGAATTTTTGTTCTTTTTTTGTTCCAAGGATCAAAAAAATAGAATCATGCACTGTTTGGCCAATTACCAAACATGCTCCAAAAGTCATTCTTGATCGTTCGTGATTGGCCACGTTTTGACCGGAACACATCGTTCGGATGTGGGCGAATATCATCAGACAAAAACACAGTTTGTCATCAGTACGGCACAGTGCTCGAGGAGAAAACCAATCATTTTGACAACATATCAGATGATGCAACCCACATGTTGTGTCTCCATATCTGATAGAACTCACCATTTATCGGTGGAAGCCATTATATTCGATCGTCCAAAATGCATTTTAGCCTTCGTAATAATAATTCCCTCTTATCTTTGGGAAAAGTTAGATGCGTAAGATGCGGTCGCGCTTAGCATATTGACTTGTTTCGTGACCGGCACGCGAAATATTGTCGAGCACATACTGTGCGACGCATGAATTTGTGTGTATAGCGATTCATCTACTGAGGGATGAACGCCTATTATAAGCGTGTTTTTGTGTCTTTTTATAAAGTCTGGAAACCGATCGCTCAAAATTAAAGGAAAATTACAAATGGCTTCAACTAGTTATTGGAAAAAAAATCTAATGGATTACTACCCGATTTGAATCTGTCGATACTCCTTTTGCTTAACAGCTTCATTTTTTTAAGAGAAAAGCACACCGATTATCATGGATTTAACATATAATTTGGGTAATTATACTTCTCAAATGCATGCTGCTATTACCGGGTCCATGCCCCTGCTCATTTATCTCCTTCCATTTTGCAGACCTCACCTGTGCTAATCTCCCTATTTGATCAAGCATCTTACTGTACACCTCACGTTAAGTGCCTAGATGCCATTTGCTAAATGATTAATCAAGAAATAAACAAGGTCAATACAACCGGAGTCGCAATCTTGAACAAAAATCCTCGCAGCAAATTAGGAAAAGAGACAACATGGGCCCAAAAGGAACGAGCAAAAACACAATAAGAGGCCCATTGTCGGAAAAATGTGGCACTTGGGCCTTCGGAGAATTCTATCATGTCGGTAAGACGACGGCTGACGGTATGGAAAATTTCATAGGAACCCCTTATATTCGTCACGGTCGAAACCTGGCATTATAGATTAAACGAATTCATAAGGGCGGCAATAATACGTGAACACACACAGAATCACACTATGGATTAATTATTTCCGAGTATTCCCAAACTCGCAATCATAATTTGCATAACTTTATCGTCACATGATCTTTTTCATCGAACTGTCATAGAAAACAAATCGAGGACGATTATATATAAGCAAAATGAGCTTCTCCCCTCATGGCAACCATCCTGGCATGTAACTACTTGAGCTTGGACCTGCTGTGACTACGGATGCAGAAGGATCTTGTGGGTATCTGCAGCCACAAAATTCAACTTAGTTAGGGGCAAAATAAAAACTTTGATATTTGATCAGTGACATGTAAAGAGAGCCATATCAATTCTACATAAAGCCAAGCCCAGATAGAGAAGAAAAAAATATAGTTGAGGGTATTGCTGTGTACTCAATACCACATGATGTATGTGGAGAGGTCATAAAGAGAAGATTAACATTGAGGGTATTACTGATACAAAGACGGGGGAGAGAGAGAGAGAGAGAGAGAGAGAGAGAGAGAGAGAGAGAGAGAGAGAGAGAGAGAGAGAGACTTACCCAATTTGCAAGGTGGGTTCACAGTCTAAGGGATGAAAGAAGACATCACCATGCCCATGATGTGGTGGAGCCAAGTGCCGACCGCCATAAACCATTTCCTCCGCAGCGCCCGGGTTCATTTGCAGTGCAGTTGCTTGGTACCCTTCCATTAGCTGCACAAACCAAATGCATCAACTCGTATTCACCGACTCATACACTAACGCTTATTTTCTTCCTTTCAACCACATTTAAATTCGCACGTTGCTTTTAGCTACTGCTGAGCTCTCCTCAAGATGAATCTTGTGCAACATGGTAAATGTGACCAGTCTTGCAATGTTATATATATAATGTATGCGGCACACAAGCAATTGCATTTAGCGAAAAAAGATGGAGACTAATGATGAGAACAAAGAGCTAGATACTAATCAAAGGATCATGGCCATATAGAGTTTTTTTCTTGTCAAATCTTTCGGTTACTAAGAGAGTTATGCTAAACTATTCTTAGCATGTCTATCATTCTCACCCGCTGCTTCAAGGTCCGGTTCGCTTCGTTGAGGTGCTGCTCCTGCAAATGTATGAAGCTCCAATCGTAACTACCTGAAGGCTAGAAAATAAACTGAAGAGCCAATCTTATCATACCTTGCGTTGAAGATCAGTGAGCTGGTCCAGCATATACTGTGTCTGGTAAAACCAAAGGACAAGGTCACTCAGAAAGTGTATCCATCACAACTTTTATTGTAGCACTAAATTGCATAATAGATGGGCTATCAAGCCTTATTATCGTCTGGCCACATAATAGCAAACTTGGACAAATGCCTCAAAGATTGAAGCATGCACACATCCTTGGACAAGCGTTTTGAATCATGCCCAATTGCCTCAACCTTAAGAGATAGAATGTCCGCTTGAAAAGCCACGAGTTCTTTCTATTAATGGCTGGTTTTTATTTGGAGATGCCTAAACTCTTTGTTATAAAATGCAGACTCTTCTTAATCAAGAAACTTTGAATAGATTAGAAAACACAAAGCGCTGTATATATAGGATAAGAGAAACTGTTTAATGAGTACCCGGGTGGAACGAATCTGCTTCAAGGATGAATCAAGCTGCCTCTCCAGAGACTCCAATTCTTTGCTGCTCAGAGGGCCTAATTCTTCCCCAAGAAGATTCCTAGCAGGGTGACAAAAAAAAAAAAAAGACAATGCACAATCGATGATTAGCAAATTCTATGTGCGTTTATGAGTGTGTACATTACTGATATTGGAAAATGATTCGTGATAATATACCTTTGGGTTCGCTGTAGGGCTTCATAGCGTGCTTTAAGTTTCAGATATTCCTGCTGACTGCTTAACTCCTAATTAATTGCATTTCAAGCAAAGAAACTTGGATTATAGCTCAAAAGGTAATCATACATGCAAGCACAACACTGAATATCCTCACTAGTAAGACGGTACTTTGTGCACAAGTTTGCTTCAATTGAAATGAAACTATGTCCTGCACGTAGCAACACTTTCAAGTGACATTTCGCATTTGATAAAAATCCAACACGAACACCTGGAAAAAGGTACTTAGTTGCATTGGTGAGGTTTATGCAGTTTCCTTCAGATTCTTCCATGCAAAATGAGTGCTATAAATCTCTCTTTCACAAGCATCACTAATGTAGAGTTTGAGAAATGAACAAGAATGCATAACGAGGAAACCAAAAAAAAAGGGTCTAAGCATACTTAGTTTTCAGAGCTTGGCCAACCAGAAAAAAAGAAGACTACCAACTTATGAGGCACTAATAAAAAACAACAAAAGGGACCAGCATCACGTTGCACCACTTTGACTTAGATATCAAACGACACTCTAACTTGTTCACTAGATTTTGCCAGTAGATATGGCAAACAGCAAAATTGAATGTAAATACCGTACTACATTCACCTATATTACTTCCTTTCTCTTTCTTTTTCCATTTTCAGGGAGGGGTTTCATGGATATACGTAATTCAGTTAGATTGGAAAGTCTCAGGAGCTTAGGGATAATACAAGAAGTTGAGCTGGAGCTTTTATAAAATGCCCTTTCTTCCACATTAGTCAATCGGAAACTATATGTGGCATCACAATCCAAAGCGCTAAACTTGCAGGGTTCCATATTCAGATGCATAGCCAATAGCAATGGTAAAAAGTTTAAAAGGATGCTAAAAAGCTTAGCAAACTAAGGGGAATATAAAAAATGCTACACATGTACTAAATGGGTTTACTGTAATTTGTTTACTATCACTAATAGATGGAGCTCGGCAATTCAATCAGATAACCCTACCGGCTACTTCGTTTTGGAACCCATGTTTTGTGGAACTGATCAAACTTAGTCACATGTACATAATGCCGCATAATTTACTGAGAAATTTTTTTTTGTTTTCAATACCCAAGAATTGCTGGAACGAGAAAAACAATATCCTAAAGATGGGATCATGGTGGTCATTACCAGTTGTGCTTCACGGGTAGAGATACTAGGTTCTGGTGCTCCGTAGTTGCATTTCTGATACCTCTCCAAGGTTTTGAGCATGCTGCTTTTCATATGAAGATCAATGAATGAGGAGCAGAAAGTGCAACTACAACTTAGATTGACAAAAAGGTAAAGAACTTATATTGCATACATGCAATCAAAAGCCTCCATTGGAAATTAGGATGGCACGAAATCCTCCTCATGGAATGAAACAATAATTTGAATAATTTTGTACCTTGCAAGGCCATGTTTTCATGTGTAGTCACAAGAAGTTAACACTAGGTTGCCTGAAGACTTGATTGATTGCTTCGCAGTGAGTACTTTATTGGGGGTGTAGACTTATGGTGCAAGAAAAGAGATCTATTTCAGCTATTGAGAAACTCTATGACAGCTTCCCTATCTTCAAGATATATGAGAATGCGCATACTAGATCATGTGTTAAACTCCAGTACTATATGCATGCCTACCCCTTAATTAACTTGTACAAAACAACGATTACACACCTAAAGCAGAAATGTGAGCGTGTGGAAAATGTGTGCAGTACTAGTGTGAAAGTGGTATATACACAGTATATAAAAGCAAGTAAAATGCATGGTCTGTCAAGAGAAATATTGTAGGAGATGTGTTCATAGTAGCATATGACTAGAGTACCACAAGATCAAGAAGTTATTTTGTCTATCCTCTTCTTATTCATCTTCTCAGTTTGTCAGGTACATTTTCTCTTCCCCAATTCTAGACTAAAAAAACAGTGAGAGGATTGTAAACTCACATTCAATCTACACACCAAATCTTAGTACCCACAATGCTTGAGACTATGGAGCTCTCAGTTTCAAATTCTAACAGCCACATACCCCAACCCCAAGAGAAAACTTGCCATACGAAAAAAAGAAATCAACATAAAAGATCGGCAACCAAAACTTAAGTTATAATATGAATACTTAGCCAAGAGTAGTTTATGCAATTATTTAGATATCCTAACAACCGAAGAGGAACCGTATCATTTGTGCTAACATTTTCATTCTTTATTTCCTTGGCAAATAGATTGATGCTCCTTTCACAAAATTGTTCTGTCAAGAAAAAGCGAAACCTCTTTTCGAATTTTATATCATCATTTTAAACAACCAGGATATGAACTTGACAATAGCAAGTTCTTAAAACATGCACGCGACATTGTATCATTAGTCAATTTTGCAACAAATACTTTTGTAAAATCGAGGATATTCTTGGCTTATTAATACGTAAATTCATCCTTGTTTCACTATCATGTGATTGAAAAAATTTCAAAGAGATATTTTATCCAACACGATTGTATCATTGTACAGCCTTGCTAAAAGTAGAGCTCGGTCAATAAATTTGAAACAGAAAAATTCAGGCTTGTCATTTTTCAATATATGACATGCACCCTGTGACTTTTTATCTCTCATTTTTCAACAAGGTCTCGATCAGAACTTAGCTTGTCAAATCCAAATCCTTGTCAGGGTATAATGATCAGTATCGTGCGCCATTTTTCCTATCTGAACTAGCGAAAGCCATCTTTTCAAAAGAGCAAAAGTACAAGATGTATATGATATGCCCCTGGAAATTGACTGATTGATTTGCATTGACTAATTTGCAGGAGGAAAGTATAAAATCTGGAGGTTAATACACGATGCTCCATCAAGTGGTTCCTCAGAAATGGTCAGATTAACCATTGATTTTCAGAGGCACTGGAATTCTTTATTGTTAGAGAGAGAGAGAGAGAGAGAGAGAGAGAGAGAGAGAGATCTGAAGACTGAAGGAAACCCTAGACCTCACGCCAACTTTGGGAAGATGATAAAACCCTAATAAAAAAGTTCATTATACCTGCCTGAGTCCAAGAAACAAAGCATGAGAGAGAGAGAGAGAGAGAGAGAGAGAGGGGAAATTTTTTTGATCTGGGTAACCCAGTTCTTCTCCTACGAATACAAGAATTGAAGTTCCTTAATTTCCGTGTTTTACGGGCAACAATGAACATTGACATGTCTCGCTTCATCGGAGAATGAATACAACTCTCAAATTGAGAGCTCCAAAAGAGAGAGTGCTAGTGGAGGGATTATGGTCAAATGAAACTTAACATGAAGGGAATCAACAGGAGGTACTTGAATAGAGAGAGAGAGAGAGAGAGAGAGAGAGAGAGAGAGAGAGAGAGAGAGAGAGAGAGAGAGAGAGAGAGAGAGAGAGCAAAAGGGTATGTGAGCAAAAGGGTATGTGAGAAAAGCAATCCCTGTATGCCAAAACATGAGAGCAGACCAACGTTTTCAGTCAGCTAGGCTTGATCAACATCTGGTTGCTCGGATCGGACCATGTTGACACAGGAAAAAACTTCGAGAGACATGGAAGTTTCAGACATTGGCAACCGAGGAGGTAAAACAGCACAGTAAATGGAAGAGAAAAAACAAGACTCGGTGACAAAGAAAAACAAAAGGAAAAAAAAAATAGAGAGGAGAGATAAACACGGCGCGTTCGTATTTTGCTTCTTTTTATGGTTTTCCAGTTGCAGATCTAACAACACAGCAACACCCAACCTGCTAAAAACGCCAAGACATTCACGAAAACGGCAAGGCTCGAGCCTGAGCACCAAGAAAGGTCGACTTTTACCTTCTCCCAAAAACCCTCGACCGAAGAACAGAAACCAAACACGACGGGCAACAGCCTTAGTTTTCTCGATGGGTTTTTCCCCCCAGAAAAGTGACGCCGGTTTGATCAAAACACGTCAAGAACGAAAGGCGGAGTTGCGTTTCGTTTTGGTTTCTTTTTTTCTTTCTATCTTTTCGGGTGGGGGTGGGGGGTTATACCTTGAGCTACTGCAAAACTCGTACAGCTTTCCCCTATGGGAGAAGACGATGAGAGCAACCTCGGCGTCGCAAAGCACGGAGAGCTCGTAGGCTTTCTTGAGGAGCCCATTCCTCCTCTTCGCGAACGTCACTTGCCTGTTGATCTTGTTCTCGATCCTCTTCAGCTCCACCCTCCCTCTCCCCATCCTCTCTCTACACCCTCTCTCTCTCTCTCTCTAAGCACAGGGAGAAAGAAGAAGAACAAAAAAAGATGCAACCCCACGATTGTTCTCTTGTTAAAAATGGAACCCCCTCTCGGTTTTCCAACCTCTCCCTTCCTCCTGCCCACTTATATACACAACCTAAACCGAAAAAGGTCTCTGACCGAATGAAATACTTTCGCCCATATGAAACATTATTCGCATTCGATGACGATCGACGATGTCGATGTACATACCTACTTTAATAATTCGAGTTTTCGAAGTAAACGATTCTGAATTTGTAAGTTCATTTTGAGTATTTGAATCTTGGTCGTAAGAAAAAAGTCCATCCCTTAACTCATTTGGTCAAATTTTCATTGTCTTTCTCTTTGGGTGTATGTTGAGGTATGCAAAAAAAGTTATACGTACGATGGCCGTACGGGCAACCAGGGTTCTTGGTTCCTTGGGGTAGCTCTTCTGATCGGACGGTGGAGAAGACGGGAGGGACGCGTGGATGTGCGCGCGTGTGGACGATGATCTATCGTCGGACACGAGACGAAAGGTCCAAACAGCGAAAGGCAAGGAAGAAAGGAAGATGAACGGGGGAAGGTACAAAGCACGTGCCACGTGTCGAGTGGTGAAGTGGGAAGAGACCCCTCTCTCGCTGAAGCCATTATTTTTCGGGTTGGAGGGGAAAATCACGTGACCGAAGATGAATTCGAGCCGTCGTGTCACGCGTTCCAATCGAATTAAAATAAGAAAGGCAAAAAAAAAAACAAGAAAACCAAAGTGTGTTTTCGATTCGATAGGCACAAGATTTTCGGCAATGTCCAAAGTGTGTTTCATGTTGTGACCTTCTGTGGAGCCAGAGCGAATAGTACTTCCCGATGATTACATGCACGATGCGTAAGAGCCTTTCAATTTCGTCTTAAGAATCCAAAGAAGTTGCTCTCTACAGTTTTCGTGCACCGGTCGCTTTTCTCCACCGTGAAAGATCCACCCTCTTTTGCTTGGCAAAGGCACGTAGCACGTGCTCAACACTCGTGGTGTCATGGAGAAGATGTTATTAGTTAGGGATAATCACATAAATAGTCCATGGACTTTGCCCAATGTGCAATATGGTCCTTGAACTTTTAATTTGTTCAGTATGGTTTTTGAACTTTAACTCAATGTGCAACGTGGTCCATGAACTCTGAATTTGTTTAATGTGATCCCTGAACTACTGTTATATGTTCAAACTAGTCCTTGAACTAAGTGAAAGTGTTCAATGTTGTTTTTGAATTCAAATTAACATAATGACAGCATTGAACATTTTCATATAGTCTAATGGCTAGTTTGAACATGGACTAAAAGTTCATGGACCATATTAAACGAATTAAAAGTTTATGGACCACATTGAACATTTACATATGGTCTAGGGACTAGTTTGAACACGCACCAAAAGTTCAGGGACTACATTGGACAAATTAAAAATTCATGGACCACATTGCACATTAAATCAAAGTTCATGTTCATGGACTATTTATGTCATTCTCCCTATTAGTCAATTCATCTGCCATTATTCGGTAATACGTAGAGACGTATACAACCTTCTCTATCATACTCGAGCATACTAATGTGGTGCAACTTGAGAGTAGGATCGCAAAGGTTCAAATGGCGTTTCCATTTTTAGTATGTTTTGTAGGTTCATGAAGAAGCCTGGAGGCACGAGCTAGGACCTAGGGCGAATTGGGGGAGCTTGCGGGCGAAAGAGAACGCTCGGCTACAGGTCCGACCGGGCGTTCCCCCCCCTAAAGGCCCCAAAGTTTTGACCGGCGCCATCACGCGGTGCGTGTATGCCAATGATGAGCATCAGAAGAGACCGACCTCGCCACATAACAATATCGTGACCTAATTATAGGGAAAGTTATCGAAGTAATCTATATTGCCATTAGGAGAACTCTTGGGATATATGATAAGCCATGCGATTTATACTTAAATGATTCATTCGCTCCTAAAAGAAAACATCCAATGTTTATTCTTTCAGACGGTCTTCGTTTTCTGTTTCTTTTTAGCTTCACCAGACAAGACATGCACAGATGATGTGCAGATGCAAATGACGGGCAACGCTTCTATGTTCTTGTCATCCGCGGACGATAATTGAAACGCAAGTAAGAGACAAAGAATGAAAAAACCAAAGTAACATACTTTAAACAACGAAAAAATACAATCTCATAATTTCGAGGTGAGGTAGCAAGAGGTCGATCCGTGACGTAGCCTTCGTAATTCACCTCGCCGTATGAATGCTCTCCAAGACGTCAACTTCACACCAACGATGCCGAATTTTTCGACCAAAGACGACACGCCTTTTGGTTAAGTCCTAAACTCAACGACGTGAGCAGGAACCGACGAGAGCTAGCATGTGGCCGCGGCGAGTGAATTCGGCTTTCGTTTCGGTCCTGGAATAATTGCACCCCGAGCGGACGAGTGTCGGGTCCCGATTGGCTCCCCGCGGCACGCCCGAGAGAACACAAATCCGACGGCCCTCGCTCGCCGGATCGCCTTCCACACACGTACACGCGCGCGGGGAATTTTTCCCGAGGTGCGCCGAAAGAAAGGAGGAAAAAGCAAAAGGAAGAGAAAGCAACCGGACATAAAATTACCGAGGGGGAGGATGTCCATGGAGAACAGCGACTAACACAACGTTGGGTGGGGACCGATCAGGGCAAACATCGAACGCGCCGAGACAAAATCGACACATGGGGTTTTGAGCCGTCGCGGAGCAGCGCGGGGGTGCGGGTGTGTGGTCCAGAGGGTGACAGGGACGTTGGGCAAGTGGGTTGGGGGGTTGATATGGACGGGGAGAAATTATTGACCGGGGCAACGATTTTAATTACGGTATGAAACTAATGTCGGATTCGTGTCCCTTTTGAAATGGTGCACCGAAGCCGATCCCGAATTTTTTCTCTTTCCTTATTACAGTGGTGAAGGGAACCGGGACAAAAAGAAGTCGTCTTCCGAATATGGCTTTGACATATCGAAAGGGGGAGAGGGCAGCCGGAATTTCAGATCTGGTAAAACAAATCTCGCGAAATGATTGATGGGGTGGATACGTATGTATCATATATATATATTATACATACGTATCCACCATTGCTCGCTCTTCCTTGAACAAAGGGTCAGCTTGAGAATGCTCTAAATGGGTATTTCCCGAGCTCCCCCCCCACCGAAATTTCTTGATGTTCGGAAGCCCTTCGTGCTTAAATCCCGCGAGGAAATTTCGGAAAACCACGTCCGAAGTTTGAAGGGGGTCCGTTTCGCGTCCGACGAAATTACCCCGAAGCCGCCGGCACCACCAAACGGCTCTCGAGCCGCTTTCATTTGAAGCCCGGGGATTCGATCTTGTAGAATTTCTTTTCAAGCTCGGGGCTTTCTTTTTGAGAGTTCAAATTCAACGTACGTGGAGAGAAACTCGAGATCTAAAACGGATCCCACGAGATTACAGAGGGGAGGGGAGGGGACCAGAGGGTGACGAGGAAGCGAGGGGGGGATGAGAGAGATGAATGTTGCTGTTGGTGCACTGCATTTGCATTCAATGGTGGACGATGATGAAGTGTTTCTGAGGGGGCGGGGCCCCGCCCCACTTACCACCACCAGTAGCTGTAGCTGTAAGTGGGTCAGAGGGAGGTACCGTTTCCGGACAGGCAACGTCAGCATCGCCTGATGTAACACGCGGGCCATTTTCCGTTTCGGGCAAAACTCCTCTTTAAGGAAGTCTTTTCGTTCCTCCGCCTCGGAGCGAGAGAAGAGATAAAAAGAGACGAAGAGATAAAAAGAGAGATTTTTTTGCCCTCGCTCCCACTCCAATTGTCCATTTTGTCCAATCGCTTCTGTACTTTTTCCCACCTCAAGTCTCTCTTTTCCCATTCGGTCCTTCGCCCGACGGACAATTCCTTCCTTCTTTCCGAGATCTGAAACTGTTCTTTTTTGGGATCGTTCATGCATGAGGGCGATTCGCTTCGCTCCGTCGAAGATAAAAATGATGTGCGGGGGTGATTAATAATGCATCCTCGGGTCATTTATCGGGGCCACGCGATTGTTTCGCACGAACGAGCAAACCCACCCACGACCTCGTTCCTTGCGGTCCCGAGTGAGAGTTGATTTTATTCGGAGAAGCAACTTTTCATCTCGTGGTTTTGGCTTTTTCTAAAGCGACTTTGTTTAGTAAAATACCTTTCGGGGGGGGCTAATTTAAGTGCTCCGAGTGGCATCGGTCGGTAGATATCTCATTTGTCGCGTGAAAATTTGGTACCGATCGATGAAAGTATATCGGAAGGACGGTCTTCCAATAACAAAATAAGTTGGGTTTTTTTGCTTTTCGGAAGACCTAGTGTGCTATCGGTCTCAAGTTTCAAACAAATGGCTACCACATAATGATTACTAAATTAGAACGTCTATATTGTTACAGGTCTCATTTTCCAATGCTAACATAAAAGAAAGTAGTTTGGAATACACCGCCGACATAAAGAAAGAGAAAATATCTCGCACGTGGTGTCATTCGCCATTGATTTTAAGGATTACAACCACCTTTTCTCTCAAATCAATGGCGTGTGATAGGGGCGAGCATGATTTCAGGGTAGAATCAAGAACTGGATAATCAGACTAGTGGGAATCGGTTCATATGCAGAGTAGGTTCCAGTGTATGCAGGGTAGGTTTCAGATTCTGAAAATTGAGAAACCGATTCTGACAGACAGGCAACTTAGAACAAGTCCTTGTGTTTTTCTTGTTCTATATTTTCGCACAATCCTGCGGGATTCCATGGTGTCTGATGATGAGTGTGTAATTTGGAATCACTAGTCTGAACTTCTATTTCCGGTGATTTCCATGAATGAGACTTTTACTTTATCAATGCTTTATACTTTTCGTAAGTCTAAATATGAGTTGTGGTCACTGGATTGTAGCAGCAAATGATAGTCATTGGAAGTGATGATTCACTGCAATCGTTCAATTAAGAATACAGGTGGAACCCGAGTAGACCTTAGAACCCATGATAAGGTAGATTCAGGTTTTAGAGTATGTATGGTACGTTCAAGGTTCCAAAAAATTGGGAACCAGTTCCGACAGATAGGTTCCAAGGTCAGTTCAAGTTCCTGGAACCGCTCACCCCTAGCGTATGAGGCAACTTTTGTAAAATTTCCTTTACACTAGCGGGACATGATATAATTACTCGAAATAATTGATAAGTTGATTTGTCGAAAAAAAAAATGTGACAAGCTCTAATTGAGCATTTAAATAAATGCACATAATAAGATCGATATGCAATATAGCTTCGTATATCAACTTTAGTGAACATCCTTCGTATTTCGAGTGATACTCTTCTCTTTTTTTATTACTCTTTTTTCGGGAACATATACAAACGAAGTATATGAGGATTAAGGCTCCGTTTGTTTCGCGGAACATAAACGATTTAGAAAACATTTTCCTAAAACCGATCAATGAACGAACAAAAAATATTTTCATCACTTACAAAAATGTTTAGATATAAATTGCCGTCGATAATGAAAATATTTTCAATTGACTAATTATCTCATGCCATATAAACGATCATTTTTAGGAAAATAATGTCCAAACCGTTCATTTTCCGTGAAATGGACGGATCCTAAAGCTGTTGTTAATTTGATTCTAACGAAAATCTAAATTCGTAATTTGCAGGAGACGTGAGAGATAACCCTAGGCTAGACATATCTCCATGAAGGGGGCCCCACTTGTTCCCTACTTCCATTCCATCTTCCGCATCGGAACATAAACAGGTGCTCAGAAACCAACCCTTAATCACGTCCTAAATCGCTTATGCAGCAACCTTAATCTCCGGAACCATTCCTCACCTCTCTTTCGTTAGCGTGTCCCGCCCGCCCCGCGGAAAACCGACGCGACAACCACCTTTTTATCCCCGCTCTCGACACGATCCTCGTAATTAATCTCGGCTAAAAACGGCTATGCACGATGGATCTGATGCAGGATTAAGGAGCAAAAGATGGTTGGATTAGCCACTTCAGGACGAGCACTCGGCATCTCGAGCTGCTTGGAGTTTCCCACCGCCGCCCCTAGGCGTATGCAAGGCTTTGGTTGCGTTTTTTGCCCGGTTCTCATTTGAGGTTAGACAAAACCGTGCTTGAGAAAGCGTGAAGGGAGGATGATTATGGCTAAATTAAGAATGCGCAGATGGATTATCTGTCCGTATGCTTTCATGTTAAGGAGGCGATGGAGACGAAAAAAGGTGGGCTCGATCGATATTGGGCCTCTCAGGCCCAAATAGAGGGCCCTCTCTGATGCCTATAGCTGGCCCCGCTTTATTAATTTCATAGGATTTTCAATTGGGGTTCCGAGTTCAGG
The DNA here is from genome assembly GCF_021117445.2 of Syzygium oleosum. Lineage (NCBI taxonomy): Eukaryota > Viridiplantae > Streptophyta > Magnoliopsida > Myrtales > Myrtaceae > Syzygium > Syzygium oleosum. Next base: position 18,779,537 of record NW_026607487.1, read on the forward strand.
ATGTAAGCTCTAGAATTCGGGCGTCATGTCTAGGGAGATGTATGAAAGCTGTTGGAGGGAAATCCGCATCGAAACATTTCCAAGGTCGCTAGGCGGGGGAAGCGTTTCAGGTGCTCTTGGGAGTGCAACGGGTAATATTCAAACTACATTCATTCTTGAGCAAATTTCGTCGGCGATCGCTAAATTTTAGCAATGAAGTCACTGAGTTTTGAATTCGATAACTCGATGCACGTACTTTCATTTCTCTCATGTGGGAACTCTTTGTGATGAGATGTACGACTTTGTTGCATCGCCATCAATCTTCAAAATTTGGGATGGTTCAATAAAGGTGAGCATGGTTTCAAGTATACGAACATATCCGCAAGGATATCAGGGAAAGTTAAAAAAAAGGAGGGACTGAACAGTGAATTGCAGAATTTCCAATAGTGCAAATAATTTCTCAAGTGGCGGGTCAAGTGGTTCTGTCATATAGCCTAATTCCAATAAAAAAACACCAATTTTATTATGAGTGACAATTCCGGTTCAAACTTTTTTTTTTGTCTCATAAAAAATTATAAACTTTCACTTAAATCTCAAATTTGACCCGAACAATTTGAAAATTTCACATTACGGAAGTCAGATTTGGGACTCGAGTAAAAATTGATGCTTTCTATTGAGCCAAAAAAAAGGTTCGGGCCAGAATAATCATTCTAGGTAAAATTGGTGTTTTTTTTTTCTTTTTTCGAGTTAGCCCTATTTTTACTACGCATTTACGTACTTTTTTTTTTATTTTTAAAATCTTGTGTGTTCATTGAAGTAAATGGCACCAACCCTAGCTGGACCCGGGGCTCGTCTCTATAAATCGCCAACCTACCAAGTGGGAACTCGATTCTCTCCCGTTTTGCTTTAACAAGCTTGTGGGAACCACCGCGAAACAAAAGAAAATCGAATGCCATTACTAATCGTAATCAAAGCATCCCTCTTTCATTTTCCTTTCTCGTTCCTTACGTAAATGTAAGCTCGGCACGCCCGATTAACGCGACCGGGAAGCGCATCTCGGATCCCTTCCGGCACCGACCGCGCTCTCGACGGGATGGAGGTCCGCGTTCTCGGCACGTCTTGATTCGCATCGCGCCGTCGCGAGTAATTGACCCTTTTTCCCCGATAATTTTCCGGGGTCACAAGGGAACGTATCGGGTTCGATTTCTACGTGCGACGACGCCCGATTGGAATTGCGACATAGGACAGATGGTACGCAAATTCTCTGGAGGCCGACCCTACCAAGGGATTAAACTTGTGAAAGTCGTTTTCCAATTCATGAATACTCTTCTGCAAAATATTTAAAGGGACAGAGAAGAGTGGGGGCCTGCAAAACGTTGGCGGTCCTCATCAAGCTGATACGCATGAATCTCTTTCTGTGCCTGTTAAAGGCCACTATACTATACTTAGATTGATTGCAATGCTACGAGGATTACTTGGTCCACCTCACCGTCTAATCGAATAGAGAATAAAGGATAAGATGATGAGCGCTCTCGTTTAAGTACCAAGAAAGTTATAAATTTATTATATTGGTACTAATTTAATCTTAAACCTTTCAATTGGATCTAAACTTAGTCATAAACCCTTTTACATTGGTATCAATTCAGTCAATCCGGCCAATTTAGATAGGAAATCGCTAACGTGGACGCCACCTGTCCTGCATGGCATGGCTGGCGCTGACGTGAACATTTTTATTAATATTTTAATAATATTTGATCTTTTAATTAATTTTTTGAATTTTTTTTTTCTCTTTTTTTTCGTTTTTTTTTTCCCTTCTCTTTCCTTTAGCCTACGCCCGGTGACCGGCCACAGGTGAGGGTCATCCTCGTCGGATTTGGCGAGGGCCGCCCTCGCCCAGGCCACGAGGGTCGAGCCCTCGTCAAATTCGATTAGGGCACGAGGGTCCGGCGAGGGTGATCGTCGTCCGCCCTCGCCCGTGGCCGGTCGTAGGCCATACAGGCCACAGGCCAAAGGAAAAATAAGAAAAATAAAAATAGATGAAAAAAAGGAATAAAGGGAAAAATTAACAAAAAATTCGAAAAAAATATTAAGATAGCATTTAAAATGTCTACATCAGCGCTAGCCATCCGCCATCTGTGTCATGTAGGATAGCCAGCATCCACGTCAGCAATTTTCAGCTTAGATTGAATTTGTACCAATGTAATAGGTTTATAACTTCTTTTGTACTTTTCCCATTAATCTAATTATCATCATTTTTTTGTAAATAATTAATCATCATTAAACTCACAGTAAAAGTACTTGCTAATTAACTAAATAAAACCAAAACTAATCCTAAGATACCGCCTTTCTTGGGATGACATCGAATTTAACCTATCCGTAAGGTGGCAAACGGACCTCTGAAAAGTAAGCCGTCCGTCCATGCACATCAAGTAAGACTACATTTACAGGATTTCGGGCAATAGACCTTGTCTATCGGGTAGGCAAGCATGGGTAGACCTGATCGCCGGCGGGCTCAAGCGGGGCCCGCCCTAGTCAGTTATCGCCATGGCCTTTGCCCGGGCCCAACTAGTCGAGCCCATTTTGGTATCCAAGCCCGCCCAACAAGCGGCCCATGATCTAAGTATTTGGCAGTTAATTGCTACACATTAAAGTCACGCTATGCTCAACTATAGATGTTTATTGGTTGCGAGAAAGAATGCGGGGTCTTGACGAATCTTTTCCGCGAAGAAAAGCATTTCCCATTCAATTGACAACACCGCATCGAGGAAGAACATTCTCCGATCGTCACACACGGTCGTGTACATTTGTCTTGATTCCAATTATATAGAATGGTAAAGTAGAAATACTCGAAAAGCTTCTAATAAACGATTGGGATCTATCTTTCTTTTGTGATCCAATGACTAACGTCACCAAAGGGTTCGGGACTGTCGTCATGCTTCGGGCAGTCGAAAATAAGCATAGATCCTTGAGAAGACGATTGGGAAAAGAAGGTATCGGCAGAATTTTCTAATATATAACGACGAGATTTATAAAATTTGATGTTGGAGGGTCGGAGGACCCCATGATTCATGAGCAAGAAGCATCTATAAACTCTATTCGAGCATATTAGGAAAAGGAAAACTTAACATGTAATAATGCAAAAAGCCATGATGAGATCATCGTCTCTTCAGAGCATTTATGGATGATAAGCTTGATCGGAGCCAACACCATCGAGCGATCGGAGCCGCTGTCGGACACTGTAAATGTAGCTCGTGGCCTTCAAGTCCACATTGTCATCGTCGACGTGATATGAACTTTGTTGTGCATACCCAATACTCGATCCAAGAACACGATTGGCTTTCGCGACGGTCGACCCAATCTGAACCGGCGTTGTCGACGGGAGGCTCGACATGCTCTTCCGAGCCGTCGAATGGTATTCATACTGGCCGTCTCTGGCGGCGGGCGGGCTCGGCTTCACCTTGCTACCGCCGCCGTGAGCCGGCGGAAACGACTTGGCCAGTCGGGAGAGCGGGTTGACTAGGTTGTTCTTGAGGAAGCCTCTTCTCTTGTTTGCTGTTTCCATCTTGCTGGGAGGGATTACAAGTGAAAGTGTTTGTCGTTCTTGTATCTGCTCTATGATGGAGAAGCACGTCCCTCGCGCATATATATACCTAAAAGAAAGGGGGGTTAATCAATCAAATGATGGATTAGTTTTAGTGTGAAGGAAATCTAGAGGAAGGAAAAAGAATATTCTTCCTTACCGAAATTATGCAGGAGGCGTGAAATAAAGCATCTGGGGTTTGCATGTAGAGCATATTTATCCCTTTAAAGTTTGTCCCTATCAAAGCACTGAAACGCGGGGTTATGTGGTGGGTCGGCTATTGATTATTCCTTTCATTCGTGCACTCCAACCCTCGAGTCGATCAGAAGATAAGGTTGGGAACTACCGGCAAAACTCAGGAAGGATCATATATTCCAACAAAAGTGAGGTCTAGGGGATATGTTGAGAATTGGCGGTCATTACAGTGATCTAAACGGAATGTTTGCCTTTTTGATCTGATCAAGAGAAATATTGCCGAGAGTCCGGCAGTGGATATCATTTGAATGCGAAACTAGGGTTAGAATTACTTAAGAAGAATGCAAAAAGGCTCGGTTAAAATGTTAATGATAGTAGGGGTGATCAGTTCCAAGATGTTTAGGTTCCAAATCTAGAACTTAGAATTTACACTATCAGGGTCGGTTCTTCGTTTTTAGAATCGGGAACCGACTTTATTAACCTTGAAATTGGCTTGGAACCGAACCAGCAAGGGTTTTTTTTTTTTCTAGGAAAATTTCAAATAAGAGTCTCAAGCACATATGTTTTCTTAAAAAATGATCCGGAGTGAAACTTGTCTCAAATAAGAATCTCAACTTGTCGGCCAGCAAGCATATGCCTCTTACATGCTATTTACAAGGGCCTTTTTGGTCCCAAAGCTTTTTCTTTTTTCTGTTCATCTTCTACTTCTTATCCTTTTCATTTCTCTTTGCAAGCATCTTCTCCGACGGTTCGTTCCTCCTCTGTTTGCCCTCCGACCGCGGCCTCAACCTTATCACATTTGTCTCCTTCCACCGGCAACTCCATTTTCAATTGCCTCAACCACTGTCCGCTCTCGTCGGCGCCGAGGGTCGAGGATAGGGTTATGTTCCTCGACCAAGTGTTGCTTCTTGTCCGACGTTGCGAGGAATTGGAGTGCGTGAGGCTGAGTTGGACGAAGAGACCACAATGGTGTTGTGAAAGGGCTTAATTTGAGGCCGCACAGGAGAGAATGCCTCCGACTATATATTATGGTGAAGCAAAAGTGAGGAGGAAGAAGATGATGAAGCACCGGCTTTGCCATGGCCTGAAAACAAAAGAAGCAGAAGATGAACAAAGGGAAAAAAAAAGAAAAAAGAAAAATAAATAAATAAAATGTGATCGCGGACGAAAATGCCCACAATTGTGGTATGGAAAGTAATATGTGAGAGGCACATGCTCGTTGGCCAGCGAAAATTTGGCCGGATTGTGAATTAGGCCCTTATTTGAGATTAGGTAAACACTTCATGCCATTACTTAAGACAAGTTACATTTTGGGACATCTTTTGAGAAAACATGTCCATTTCGGGTCCTTATTTGAAATTTTCCATTTCTTTTCTTAATTTTGTTTTATTTTATATATAATAAGCATGTGTCAAATATGAATACAATTCTTTTTACTCGAGGATAATATATCAAACATATTCAAGTTTAATAAATATATTTTTTTTTGAGAAAAAAAGCAAAGACATTACTTAGATTTGGGGTAAATCACTTCAAAATCGATATGGATCCATATTCTAGGATTCTGGGTAGAACTAGCTAGTTCAGGGTATAGAACCGGGAAGGAACTTGTCAAGGCCAGTTCCTAGATTGTGAAATCGGGAACCGGCCCAATAGCTCGCCCTTGAATGATTGTTAGGACAGCAAAACGTTTTTTTAAAGTGCGATAATTTCGACGATTTGAGGGTGCAGAATCTAGAACATGAGTAATTTTGGGTTAAAAGTCAGTACTTTTATTGGATACACATAGGAACAAAGGTTGGCCCAAGGACCCACAAATTAATATCTTGAACCAAATAATCCCTTTTTAAATGCAATTTATTTCCCTTTTTTTTTTTAAAAGAAAATTTGCCCTTTTTGTGCTTTGATGTGTTAGCATTAGATTGTTTCATGCCTTTGGAACTGTGTTAAATCAGGATGTGGATTACGACGAATTTTTAAACTTTGGCAATAGATGCTCCGACAATTGCCGACCATGATTCGGTGCTTCTTCTATCTTTCCATATAAAGCGATTAACGATACGTTTGAGAGTGTTCATCACTTCATATTCATCAATATGGAATTTTGCTGACATCCTCTCCCTAGCCATGCAAAGCAAAACCTACTGCCCCTGCAACAAGAGATCCAGTTCGTACTTCTGTTACGTCTTTTCTCGACAAAATTGTAATTTTATGTATGAGATGTTCATGTTCTTGGTGATCTCTTTCTTAGTTGCTAGGTGCTATCTAGTAGCTAGATTCGTTTAATTGAAGTTGGGGTGCTGTTTAGGTGGGGGGATTCAATTTCAGATTGACTTCAATACCAGTACATTAAAACCTAAGATGGCTCCGTGTTATAGTGATCTCTCCCTGAGGTAAATTTTGCAGAAAAGATTTAGACGAGACGGGCCGCGTTTTTCTTTATCCTTCGAAGAAATTTCTTCCCTCCAAGTTTCGTCCGGTGGGTTGTAAGTACGGACATTCACCTACGTTTGTATTTACATGAATCTGCATGTAGGCGTTATCCACGACTCATGATCTACAAATCGAACGTGTGATCGGAAGAAATTTTCTCCGGTCAAAGTCGGAGGATAACATAGGTTCAGACGCCGGACGGAATGTTGGTAGCCATTGAATCTGACGAGTAGCAGACAAAAGAGAGAGGCTATAAAGCAAAAGGCGAAAGGCAATTTCCCTTCTTCTTTCATAACTACACCCAATGTCCCAAAAACTGTTCACATGTTCAAGCCTAAGCCTATCTGTGCTTGAGGAGCTGTTTGTATCGAATCTTTGATCAATTTGGCTAACTTCTTCGGATCGAATTACCTTTTCTCTTGTCGATGAAAATCGTCAAAGAGCATTTTATACACTGCCTATGGCTAGCCGAGGCGATCACGGGCATGGCTGAAGAGCAAAATGAGTGTGCATGAACAGGCAATCCCTTCTTGAACCCGACTTACCTCGATCCATCCATGTCATCAATTTTCATATATGAAAAGAATCTATTGATATTTGACAATGATGACAAACCGATAATTCGAGCTGCACGGACACGAAAATCTTCGACTTGTCAATTATGACACAAAGAGTCTGAATTTGGATCATTTAGTTCGATTTGGTTGTTGTGTTTGGTTTTGTTAGTTAGTTATGAAATCGCCAAAATTTGCACCGAGTGGTTTGTCTTGATTTGAAAATTTGACCGAACTAACCCCGCTTCATATGAATAGGGAACACAAATTCCGGTGCTCAAAGTACTTCGTGTTTGTCAACAGAAAAGTGAACGCTCTGTTTTTTTCTTTCTTTTTACTTAATGTAGAAAGCAGGTAAGTACCTAGTTTTAGCGTTGACCTTCTGCAGAAAGTAGGATATATTTCGTCAAGCCAACCTTCTTTAATTGCAATTTTCGTCAACGTAAAATTCGATTGCTTCAGTTTTAGCCCTTCCTATTCCACAATCCTCAAAGCCTCTCGAGCCTCGCCATCTGAGAACCACCCATGCAAACTAAGCAAGCAAGAGGAATGAGTTGGCTATTTGCTATGCATGTCTCCTGTTTGACCATATTATGAGAAGGCATTTCGTGCCTCGGCCATGTATCTCAACGCCACGTGCTGATAAAAATGAGTTCAGATGAATGTCGTCCCGATAATCTGATCGGCTTGTTACACCGTATTAGCAATGGAGCCGATACCTTTTCTTTCCCCTACAAAGCTGCATAACGTAGAATGCATCCAACTCAGCCTGCAACCGGGTAAGACTTAGACTTGAGAGTGTCCTGAACTACCTCCCGTGTGCAAGTGCGTCCTCCACTTTTGGACTGAATGCATGAATGATGGCAGTGAGTGCGCTCTACCAAATATAGGTAGTGCTTCTGTTTCGTTCCTTTCATCATTCACAGCAATTTCCGGGAAGAAAAATGCACTTGTCCCTTCTCGGGCATGGTAGACTAATTCCAACCCCCACTAACCGCATAGACCAGTAAGTTTGCAATCAAAAGCGCCTCATGGATACTTTTCAACCAATGTTTGACCAAACACCTTGAAAGTACACGTTCCAAATACCATTTCCACAAAGCAAGGCGAGAAAACGCGCATACTCAATTCACCCAGGGTCCTAGAACCAAAAGTGACTCTCCAAGCACACATATATGTCCAATTTAGATACCTCATACATACGAAAGCAGTCGAGAGTACACTGCCCAAGGAGATACTTTCAGATAACAATGCGAGCGAATAGAACCCCCGGATTATCGGGGTTCGAATTCTATTTACATGAACATTTAATGAACCTAGTAAAACTTCAAGGTCTGGGAAAAGCACTGCATTTATTATGTCTTTAAGAAACTCCACCGGACTATTCTAGTAAGGGCAAATACTACTCCCAAGAGAAAGAGGGAGTCTGGTGCGGTCCATTTGCAGATAATCCGGCGTGCTCAGATTGGAATAACCCATGATAATGGAGTTCCCCATTGCCGGTGCTCTCAGAATCCAAACCAGGACTCGCAGGCTTGCCAAGTCCTAATCTATTATAGCGCAAGTCGGTGGTCAATGATTGAGCAGAGGTGGATGGGACGAGCTGCATCATGCGGCTCAAACCCTTCTCGGAAGTCTTGGCTGGTGGTGATGACAGAAGAGAGAGAGCACGCTCGGAGGCAACAACTCTGTTTAAGCCACTGGAAAAGGATCTAGCATTGTTACCATCACCACCAGTTCCGGTAGCGGAATTGGGGTCAAGGACAGGCTTACATATCGAAGCTCCGAGAAGTGCGGCACCAGTTCCTTGCAAGAAGGGAAATTGTATAGGCCCTTTGCAGTGAGATGAGGTTGATCCGGCGAAGGAGAGATTTCGGTCATTGAAGTTAACGAGTTGAGGCGTGTTGTAAGAAGTGCTGTCATCCTCTACTTTGACAACTCCAGGCCAAGAGCAGCTTGCTAAAGCACTAGCTGGAAACATCTGCGGACCACTGAAAGGCGAAAATCTGGCACCTAGAATAGGTGTGTGCACGCATTAGTTTTAAAATTTATTAAGCTGAGGAATGCGAAAGAAAGATGGACAAAGATCTTGTCTTTTAAAATTGGGATAAAAAGAGAAGTTGTGGACCATGGTTAAGGACTTTGAACCTTGGTGGCTGGGGAGGAACCGGCCAGTAGTCAGGGACAAGGGGTCGGGCTGAGGCTTCCTCCTACGCCTGTTGTGACCATCAAGACGTTTCCTGCAGCTTCGCTTCACATCATCGAACTCCGCTAATGAATGAAACCTGTCCAAAAGAGTTCAACACATAGGAGGTTCGTTTATTGTAGCGCACACTTCATATACATGGTTATGGCTGTTTTAAGAGAAAGTCAGAAATAGCTCAAGTAAAAGATACATGCACTGATTCGAAAAACAGGCATGATGCATAGCAGAAAGCCCAAAAAAAGGAAGTACCGCAAGAAATGAATACTTTTCTAGGAGACATTGCTTTTACGTATATAGCTGTTTCTGATGGCAAGTAGCTTTGTGCTCAGAAATCGTTAGCCACTGGAAGACAGTTTCAAGAAGTTGACTCGAAATGCATCACGCATTTTGATTTTCTAATTAAATGCTTAATGGCCAACAAACCATTTGTACATCCTGAACAGGTCACCAGTTTGAGCTCAGTTCAAATGTGAAACAAAAGGCATGTCAATGTCTGATTTCTAGGTCAATCATGCCATTCCACTTGAATACTTGATAGTAAAGCTGAAGATGTGATACCAGGGCATGATGAAACCTGTCGAATAATGAAGGAAACAAGAGCAATATAGCTGATTGAAAGAGTGACCAATGCAAGTTGAATGGACAAAATTTTCCATTTCACAAGCTAATGCTAAAAGAAAGGCAGTCAATTAACCAAATAGGAATTGAATTGAGTGTTCCTTAGACACTGATTAATCCTCACCTGCTGCACTGCTGGCAGAACCGTTGTTCCTGACCCCTAATGATAACCTTAGGGGTTTTCGAGTGTAGCTCACACACTTTGTGCCGGCGATGATAGTCTCTGCACTTACTAAGGTCAGACTCACATCCATCAACCAAGCAAGAAGCAACTTGGCTACCAAAACCAGGAGGTCGAGCCCGCTTTAACGATCCATTTGATGACGAATCCATCAAAGAAGCTCAAAATTGTCCCGCTTCTCCTGAGATTTCTCCTCCAAACTCCCTCAATCCTGAGCTTCAAGTCCACAAGGCAATCCTCCCCTCTGTTATGTAGCTCCACGCGGCACGACCCTAAAACTGAACCAATCCGTTAAAATCCTTCTTTGTCTTCAATCTAGTCCCAACTCCAAGGAGCTGTGAGGTTGTAGTCCATAAAATTTCCTTCTCTGTTTCTACTTTTTTCTTCCCCTTACTTGAACTCTGTCTCATCCTATCATCCATGGATTATGATGTGCTTCAGCCCAAATAACCAGACCAAAAGCTACAAGTCTACTTAACAGTAAACATTTAGCTCCATATTATGCTCACAGAAGAAAGAAGGACATGGCAAGAGAGTTAAACCGTTTCCATCATATCAGTAAGTAAGATGTTAAAATTTTCTTTTCACACATCAGATGTGTACTGCGACATTTGTTACTTGTAAACTATCATGTGTATACAAAACATAACGTTTTCCGCCAGATGCAGGCAAAACTGTTGAGTCTGTGGAGTTTAAAGATTCAAAACTGTCTTTACCAGATGCATCCATGCTCAAGAAATTTTAGACCAAAGAGAAAAGTTCCATAAGGAGAGAGTGGTCTGCTCAAGAATCTACACTTCTCATCTCCTAGAACATAAAATCTTGATTCATCAAACATGATTATTTAAGATACACACAATGGGGGCATGTTACGCGTGGACAGTTTTCTAATCATATCAAAATCACTGGCTCCAGGAAAAGGTTAACTTTACACAATTCACAATGATTTGCAGCACACTAAGTCCAATATCGACAATAACCGTGCAGCTACAGAATTCAAGATCAATTTCGAAATCAGACTTCCGTGCATTCTCTTCAAAAGAATAAATTTAACACAAACATAGAGAGGCACACTATACCCAATTGTGCACTGACATGTTGAATTGCAGTACAGACCCAGTTAAAAAAAAATCATAAGACGGCTATGCAGCAAAAGAAAAATAAAAACGACAAGTAACCTTCACAAATAAAGCTCCAGAAAAGGTGGAATCCCGGGCACCTGAGAAATCCCAAGAATCAAGGTCCCAAGAACTGCAGAGACATCTTGGTCACTTGCGACCTGCCTAACAGCAGGAAAAACCTCAAAAGTCAGAGAGACTGCGAGTTGAGGACCAATTAAGCAGTAAATTCAGAGGCTGACATACATGAGGATGGGAACGATAAAAAATAAGTGCGAAAAATTGAAAGAAGAAGATGACCTTCATTTCACAGCCACGAGTGCTTCCAAACCCAACAACGGTTTGCACTATGAGGCACCAGAGAGAGAGAGACCGGTTTCTATAGTGGAAATTATTGAGAGGCGCAACAGAGAAATGGATAATGTGTCCAAATTTGGTTGAGACAGTGGGTGTGAGTGTGTCAGCCTCAGAGAGAGAGAGAGGAAATCGGAACGAAAGGGTCAAGAAGCAAGAGAGCGTCGCGAGCCTCCTCTTCCTTTTTGATCTGGTAGCCTCACCTCCCAGAGAAGTATGCAAAAACAATCCAAGGAGAGAGAGAGAGAGAGAGAGATGAAATAATAATAACAAAAGCCCGAGAACGAGTGGCCGGGAAAGGGACAGGGTGTAGTTACTTTCAACTTTTCAAGTATTGTGTTCGAGGGCATGATAAAAGTACACACAGAGAGAGAAAGAGAGAGATAACAATGGGGTTCTTTTGTGTTGTTTCACAAAAGTACACACAGAGGAAGAGAGAGAGAGAGAGAAAGGAGTCCACGATGGAGTTCTCTTGTGTCGTTTCCCGTTCCCTCCATCCTCCTGCCTTGCTGGGCTCCATCACGAGGGAGATCGATAGAGGGAGATCCCTGTTGTTGCAGTCCGACTTCTTCTTCTTCTTCTTCTTCTTTCTTTAATAAAAAAAAATTCCCTTCCTTCATATTAAACTTCCTCTCCACAGGAATTTAAATCTGCTTAAAACTAAGCATGGTCCCTCGGTCCTCTCGACTCCAGTCTTGATGAATGGGGGTAAGCAAAACCCGTTTAGGACTATGCCCTGAATTTCTTATTCCCTAGTTGGAGAAGTAGCCAATTAGGGCCGTTTGGCAACGTGCCAAACAGTGAAAATTTCTATTCTTTTGTTCCCAGAAATAGTTTGGGAACAGAAATGCGTTTGGTAAACTTTTTTGTTTCCGGGCACATTTTTTCAAAAATTTGTGCCGAGAAAGTTTTGGAAGAGAAACAAGAAGTAAAAAAAGTTGCTTCTTGTTTTTTAAGCACAATTTTGAGAATCAGTTTTTTTTTTTCTTTTTCTTTTTTTTCTTTTCTTATTTTTGTGTTGTTCTTCCCTGGGCTAGGCCAACCGCCGGCGACCGGCCACAGCCCAGGGCTGGCGAGGGCGAGGTCGAGCCTCGCCGTCGGTCGTGACGGCGAGGTCGGCCTCGCCCAGACACGGCGAGGCTCGGCGAGGCCGAGCCTCGCCGTCTCCGGGCGAGGCCGACCTCGTCGTCGCGACCGACGGCAGGCCGAGCCTCGCCCGGCGGCGAGGGTCCGGCTTCGCCCTTGCCGGCGAGGGCGACCCTCGCCTCCGCCGGCGGCCGGCGAGGGCCGTGACGCCCTCGCCGGCCTTGGGCGTGGCCGGTCGCCGGCCCCCCGGTTGCCGGCGACCTGCCCTGGCCAAAGAAGAAAATGGTAGAAAGAAAAAAAAAATTTAACAATTCAAAATATTATTAAAATATTATTTGGGAACACAAATTTTGTGTAGTTACCAAACGCATTTCTGTTCTTTTCTACTCTAGGAATAGAAATTTTGGACAGTTTATCAAAATCCTTCAAATACTCAGAAATTGTTTCCGGGCACAGAATAAAAAAAAATCATTTCCGTTCAGAAATAGTTTCCGGGCACAGAATGGTATTCATACGTACCCTTAGCCCTGGGCAGTCAGGTTTTGGAGTGTTCATTCTAGAGGGGAAGAAAGTGGTCATATCGACTTAAGGCACGGACGGACGGCACCTAATGCACATACAACCCTCTTTTCCTCATTGTTTGTTTGTTAAACCTCTTTTCTCGCGTTAACTATAAAAAAAAAAAAATACTAATCCGACCTTTCGAAATTGCGACGAAATTTCTTTGAATAATATATGCTTCAATGTTATGAGGCCCCTTTATTTTTTTCAAGTTTTCGTTTCTGGCAAAAATGCGCCTTGAACTTTCTTGCCAAAATGAAAAAAAAGAAAACATATTCTGGTTTTACAAACTATAGCAATAGATAACCTTACATATCCCCTCGTACGCATTTTGAACAAGCCCAAGATGCTCTGGAACCAATTTGAGTCCAATTCTTTAAGAAAAAATTAGAAGAAGTTGAACGTGAAAGTCATTCTGCGTAAGATAATTCTCCATTTCTTACGCTCATCCTAACTTTGAAGTGGACGTTTCTACTTGAAAAGAAAAAAAAAACAAGAAATGAACTTGACCCCAGAGGAACAACTGTGTCGGTCGAAGTACTATGCACAATAAATACGCTGTTAATTTTTCATCAAACTGACCAGGCATCGATGTTTTTTAGGGCCCGTTTGATAACGTGCCAAATATTGAAAATTTCTGTTCTTTTGTTCCCAGAAATAGTTTGGGAACATAAATACGTTTGGTAAAATTTTTGTTCCTGGGCACATTTTTGCAAAAATTTGTGCCGAGAAACAGTTTTGTAAGAGAAACAAGAAGTAAAAAAAAGTTGCTTTTTGTTTCTCGGCACAATTTTGAGAATCAGTTTTTTTTCTTCTTTTTCTTTTTTTTCTTTTCTTATTTTGTGGTGTTATTCTTCCCTGGCTGAGCCGGCCGTCAGCGACCGGCCCTGGGCTGTGGCCGGTCGCCGGCGACCGGCCATGGCCAAGAAAAAAATGGGTAAAAAGAAAAAAAAAATTAAACAATTTAAAATATTATTAAAATATTATTTGGGAACAGAAATTTTGTGTAGTTATCAAACACATTTCTGTTCTTTTCTACTCTAGGAATAGAAATTTTGGACAGTTTATCAAACGCCTTCAAATACTTAGAAATTGTTTCCGGGCATAGAATAAAAAAAAATCATTTCTGTTCAGAAATAGCGTCCGGGCACAGAATGGTATTCATGCGCACCCTTACTGGCCAAAGAAAAGCTGCGATATGTAAATGTTTTTTTTTTAAACAGTTATTTCGACAAGAAACGTGTATATCAACAATACACTCCTCGTAAAAGTAGTTCCCTTTCCCAAAATACCGTGCGACGCCCCGTCTTAAATGAGACCAACTTTCGACCCAAAAAAAAATAAAAAAATGAGACCAACCAACCCGCGACCCTTCCTCCCCATCAATTCCACTCCTTTTGCCGGACGTAACCACGCTTCACTTCCGTCCTGACAGAGATGAAATCGTGGTGTTCAAGATTCAAGACAAGGCCTGGCCAGTGGGGATCAAAAGTAGTTAAGGATATGTGGATGGCGTTGGAGGACATCGAGGTTTCAAACTCCTCCTAGGATTCAAAGGAGACGGGAGTGTGGGTCTGAATCAGAACTGTCTGATAATATGTGCCCCACAAAAGATTAGCCTGTGCTTAAATGCCAACCTTTCGCTTTTTTGGATTGAGTGTGTGCAAGAACACCGCTTCAAAGCCAATTTACCAGGATCATCATGTTCGAAGCCACATCTAATTTCTGTTCACAGGAAAATCCGTCGTGAAAACGACCGCTTGAGAGCTTCCCCATGGAGTAACACCATCGATTTTCTCTAGCCGACCAACATTTTCCATCTTGCAAGTCTTTATCGGTCAAATATACTATTCATATCTCAAAGTGAAATTCGAATTCATATTAAATGACTTAACTTTTCGTACCGGAGCTTTGCTTCGCTTTTCGCATTTTAAGCATCTAACAACTTTAGCTATGAACTTCACACGGGCTCTGGGGAGAGGTAAAGTATAATGCATAGTGAAAAATTGAACCGAGCATGAGAGAAAAAAAAATCCCTGTCAATCATATATCCAACCTTTTTGATGGGGTCACGCCATAAAGGGGAAAAGATAGAAGACTCGCAGAATATAAACTCCAGGCACACAGGGCATAGAAGTGGCAATTGCATGGCCACTATGAGCAGCATAGTGGAGGTGTGTCGTGGAGGATGATGCATCATCAGCATAGTGGAGGTGTGTCCGGGGGGAGGTGGGGGGGGGCGGGGCGCGGTGGGGGGGTGGCGCGGGCGGGGACGGGGGACGGGGGGACCTCACGAAATGTTCATTCTCAAACTTTCATTACAAGAGCACGAGCAACCAAAAATCATTTTCGAGAGACGTAACCATCATTTCCCATCTTAAGCAAAAAGGTTTGCCTTCTAGGTTTGGCCGTCTCCCAAACTTGTTAGTTTCGGATTTGTCTCCTCTTTAGTTTTAGTATTGTAGGTGGGGGCGGCTTCGAACTTCATTGCGGAAGGACGGAGCCATAAATTCCCAAACCCCACGAGAAAGAGAAACAACACTTTGGTACGACGGGAGATAATGATAGCGCTAGCAAATCTAACTAGTTGAATAAGAACCCGAGGAACTACGGGTGTCGGAATGCATACAATGAACTCAAATTTCAAACTACAATGAACTCAAATTTCAACTGTGAGCTCTGGACAGGGATTATGCGGCCACCTAATCTCAGATTAAAATAAGCCGAGCAAAGCATTATTGGGGAACTGCAGCCACGTATCTTGGGGCATCATCATGGGGGATGCAAATTGCATTAGCCAACAAAAATGGAAACTTGGGTAATGGTCCAGCGAGGCATAGCTTTTGCAGACTCCTAGGTACTGCTTTTGATCTCAGTAGACTAGGCTTTTATTAATTCGAGCGATTAAGTAAGGTAAGGTAAGGTAAAGGAGGAGGAAGGAGGGGGTTGAGCATTCGAGCACCAAGTCAGTCCCCTCCAACTAAAAAGCAGTTGGATGTCACTTCACCTTTACGCCTTCACTAGAGAATCATGTAATTTTTTTTGTGACTTAGTTATCTATCCTTGGAAATGCACGGGCATGCGCCATGATCCTGACATCGTTTTTCATGGAAATAAGGGCATTTTACAAACGGTGCGTGCTGCAAAATTCTGAACATTGGTAGTGAAAAATGGGTCAACGAAACGGAAAAGGGCAAAAACATCGACACCAGTGGAGACTAATGATGCAATATCGTCTCCAGTTGCACTGGACAACTTGGTATCAAAGCTAATGTTAAATGGGTTCTGTCACAAAGGCATTGTCTTTCCTCCTTGCTAACTCCTTTTGCAAAAGTAGACGACTAGGTCGCCGTGGACACGCAACTAGTCTCTCCAGAGCTCACGTTATCCCACCATGTAGTGACTGAATCACCATTCACTCCTATCACCATACATTAAATAAATTTATAATAACATTAGAGGTACTAAAGTTGATTAACTCAAATTTGGTCATTTTTCATTGAGTGCCTAAAAGCAATTAGTGATTTCACTTCCAATCTGTTTCATTACTTTATAAATCAACTTAATATATCGATCTCGACGTTCTTAGCATTGTTGAATTAGCAACACATAAATAAAGATTTCAAAACTTAAAAATTGTTTCACTTCATGAGGCATAAGGTCTACCTCACCATCCCGTCTACATTCTTTGAGATAAGTTTCCTAGAGCTACTACGTGGTCTCTTTGCCCGACAGATTCCTTGTCTTTGCTTTCTGGTGCCTCTTTGCCATTCAAAATATAAAGACGAAAACAACGTTTCGGTTTTATCATTAGTCTGGCATAGAGGGGCACCTAGTTTTGGAGGCACTTATATGACGTGCTATAGAGGCAATGACCAAACTATATAGTTAAACCACAACTTCACTCACGTACCAAATCCATCGGTTTTCCGTAACTTTTTAGCGAAATAACTCATAAATCAATCATGCGATGTTCCCACACTTCACTAAAATAGTCAAGTGACCCATTTCATCAGACAGCTCATGCTTATTTGGAAGTTCTGAAATTCGAAACAACTCCCCGTCAGATCTAATCTTTTACTTATATTGGCAAAGTCCATTTCGCGACAGACCTCCGAATTTGGGGGTCGTCAATCTAATTTGCCATTTTTATTGGGTAGAGTTCATTTCCAAGACATGTAACTCCAAATCTTCGGCGTTGCCGTTCGAAGCTTTCCCGTAAATAATTCACACTTCTTTTTTTTTTTTGTTACTGGCCGTAAAATAATTTATATATGGGGGGAGGTTTCGTGGGAACATCGCCGAGCCCTGTCAAACAGCTTCTTCACAGTGCAATGCTCGGAGAAGTTACCTCGAAAGGTCCGTGGGAACTGGAAACGATAAGATGGGAAAAGGGCTGGCTTGGTCAAGGGAATCTCGGGCTCTAAGCTGAGATTAATCAAATAATAGAACTCGACCAAAACCAAAGAGGAATTGAATAACCATTCTATACATAAAATAAATAAATTAGGCATTAGGCCAAGCTGTAGTTGGGTCTGCTTTGTCAAGATCCTCGGAACTCTCAAAAGGGTTTTCTATTTAAGTTGGCTACTTTCCAAAATTAAACCTCAAAGAACCCCAATTTGACATAAAAAGAATAATATATACATGGTCGCCCGGAACATCCGCCAAAAAACCTCAGACCAGAAATTCCCAGCATCTACACAGAATCTTCAATCTTTACCTAATATAAAAAATTTCGAGTGATACAGCTACACGAATGCTCTCGTGTATTATTATTTAAACAGGAACCCAAAAAGAAAAAAAAAAACCATCACGGCATAATTTTTTAATCAGGCCCATGTGCATTGTAATGATTTCATGCTCAAGACTAAGGAGTGCTCATCCGATCATGCATTAAAAAAGTACGGCAAAAGCAAAAGAATGCATAGTCTGTGGTATGAACCTTTAGCATAATGAATTGATTTCGCCGAGGAATAAAGTTTTGATGCATAACGTAACGTCACGGTGACACACAACTTGGGCAGCTTAAGCATTATAGTGGCACTTTGTGGGCTCGGACAAGAAGCGGCACCAAGAGACTACGGATTTTCCTAGTACGAATCATTATTGTTAACTGTTTTATCAGCTCCCAACGAGGCATGGCCAAGCTTTAATCCCAAAAATGCAGTCCATAAACCAAGTCCTCTCATCTTCTAATCTACCTGAGACCCCCGCTCTTGTCCCTCGCGTAGCAGTTCATGTACGTAAGAACGCAGACAAAGAAGCTGAGCATAAAATAAGGTTTGCTAAATTGCTATCAGTGGAGTGCACCTGTTTTCAACTAACCATTTGTCAGTCCAACCGATGCAACTGCATTAACCTGAACCACAAAGAAAAACGGTTGTTAACTTAAGAGATGGTCCAGTCATTGTAGTAAGGCAAGGAGCTCCCTGTACTAAAATTTTCGGCAAAAGTACACCACAAGTGCCATAACTTATGTACGGCGATCACTTTGGTGCCATAACTTTTTTTCGGATCACTTTGGTGCCAAGTCGGAGGAAAATCGATCACTTTAGTGACTCCGGTCAAAAAGCTGACATGGCATTTATATTAAAAAAAAATGGTCTGATTTGTACACGGTGAAAATTACGTGGCTTTTTTTCGAATTTTTAGAAAAATAATAATAATTAAAAAAAACAAAAAGGTGTTGCGGCGGCGGCGAGGAGCCCTCGCCGGCTGCTCTCAGCCACCACCGCCGGGAAGGGCCGGCGGTGGTGGGCGTAGTGGTCGGCGAGGGTCGCCGCCCTTGGCCGGGCCGCGACCCTCGCCTCGCCTCGCCGGCGAGGCGAGACCTCGCCGTTGCACGGGTCGCGACGGCGAGGCCCCGCCTCACCTTCGGCCGGGCAAGGCCGCGCCTCGCCGTCGCGACCCGGGCGACGGTGAGGTCCGCCTCGCCCGGCGAAGGCGAGGCGACTCGCCGTCGCCGGGTCGCGACGGCGAGGCGTGGCCTCGCCTTCGGCCAGGCAAGGCGGGACCTCGCCATTGCCTATGTCGCGACGGCGAGTCCGCCTCGCCCGGCGAAGGCGAGGCCAACCTCGCCGTCGCTGGGTCGCGACGGTGAGGCACGGCCTCGCCTTTCTTGCCGGGCGAGGCGAGACCTCGCCGTCGCGACCAGTGACGGCGAGGTCTCGCCTCGCCGGATCCGGCCCTCGCCGGGCGAGGGGAGGGTCGCCGGGGGTCGGCGAGGGTTGTTGGGCCAGGGGCCGGCGACCCTCGCCCACCACCGCCGGCCCTTCCCGGCGGTTGTGGCTTGGCGGCAGCAGCAGCGAAGGCTCCCTCGCCGCTGCTGCAGGGTTTTTTTTTTTTTTAATTAATTTAATATAATATAATATTTTAAAAAAATACACGTCAGCGGGCTAAACGGCGTCGTTTTTGGTTTTTAATGCTGACTGGACCTTTCCGGCCAGCTGTGTCAGCGCCACTTCAGATTTTCGGCGAGCCACGTCAGTATTGGCACTAAAGTGATCGATTTTCAAAAAAGTTGGCACCAAAGTGATCCGAAAAAAAGTTATGGCACTAAAGTGATCGCCGTACACAAGTTATGGCACTTGTGATATACTTTTGCCTAAAATTTTTTCACTCTTAACGTCTCACATCTCATATCTGACTTACACTTAACATAATACGCGTGAACCAACTTTATTTGGAAGCTGAACGACCGATGGTTCATTCTTCATTGATTTTCGCTTTTCAACGGAAAAATTGCTTGCTGTTGCACAATAGACAAATTGGCACTAGGGGTGATCGGTTCCAGGGTGGGTTGGGTCCGGACCTAGAACCTGAAACCAACCCTGTTATAACCGGTTCCCAATTTTTGGAACCCGAAACCAACCCTGTTTTGGAACCAACCCTGTTTTTCCAGTCCGGTTTCAAGGTCTACCCGAGAACCTTTTTTTTTTTGTTCCTTTTTCCGATTTTATTTTTTTCTAGCAAAATAATATAGGTAGCAATGAAACGATTTAAAATAAAAGATAAATAACAAAAACCACTATCCGCCAAAAGTAACAATCCCCAAAATGAGCAATTGAAATTACAATCCATCAAAATCAACAATCCAAAAGCACTATGTGGCAAGACATAGTCCAATCGCATAAATCTTTAAGAGTCACATTTCCAGGGAATTTATTCAACATGTTTAGCTCTTTATTTTGCGCCATGATGAGATAACTCCTCACTTCTGTTTCCGAATGAAATATCTTGAAAGAAAAATCAAGAGACTTAGCGGTAAGGCATCTGCTCTCACTAGAAAAATGTCTATATA
The DNA here is from genome assembly GCF_021117445.2 of Syzygium oleosum. Taxonomy (NCBI): domain Eukaryota; kingdom Viridiplantae; phylum Streptophyta; class Magnoliopsida; order Myrtales; family Myrtaceae; genus Syzygium; species Syzygium oleosum. The sequence goes on from NW_026607487.1 coordinate 18,799,705, forward strand.
TCTCATCTGAATCACACAATATTTAGATGACTTTAAGGGCCGTGTTATTTCGCTCATAGTTGTGAAACATATTCCAATATTAAACCGGAAATCGGTTCTAAAACCGGTGAAGTAGGGTAACGTGATATAGACTTTTTACTTTTTTGTACATTATCTCAAAACCGGTTCTAAAACCGGTTCTAAAACAGGTTTGGGTTGGTTTTTACTTGGAACCGGAAATCGGACCGGTTCTAACCGGTTCCCAAAAAATGGAACCGGTACTCGGACCGGTTCTTGTTAGAACCGGTTCCCGGACCTGTTTTTCGGGTGGGTTGGTCCGGTTTCCGGGTAAACCCGGTCCGGTTGCACACCCCTAATTGGCACCTCTTACATTCATTAATATGTTAAAAAAAAGAAGAAGCAAACTTGGCGGTTTTCAGAGCGGAGTTGAATTCAGGCAACATTACACCCGGGAGAAAAGGAAAAGTTGGAGTTCAAATGCTCCGACACCTAGTAAAAAATTCACGGTGTCCCTAGTTTCATTCACTTCACATAAACCCATATAAAGGTCACATTCAGCTGTCAAATAGTCCCTTCAATCTCTCGTACACAAGAATATGCTATAAAATAACTCAGAGAACACATATTTTCTAACGTACTATTCCATAAAGGTAAGTTCAGACCCGAGAAAGCATCAACCTGCAAGGGGGCTTGTATGGTCGAGTGATCCAATCATAAAATTAAATCACTCGCTGTTAAAAAATATTACAATCAATCGGCACCATCCATCTTTGAAACTGTTGATCATGTTGGTCGTTGATCTTAGCAAAAGCTGCTTATGCTTAGTAAACAAATAATCAATAAGGTAAACGAATCTCATTCGTGGTTAATATTTCAGGTGTAGTAAGTACAAATATTGAATTAAAACGTATAATTGTTAGCAATAGCTAATATTGACAAAAACTAATCAAGTCCACTAAAAAACGGTTAATGAACGCACTGAGCAAAGTCAAAAGAAAGATAAATAACATACAAAACAAGAAGTTTTTCTAAAAGAAAACACAGAAAGAAAAATTTTTAAATTGAAAATAGAAAAAAGAAACAAAAAGGAAAGTGGCTAGGTAGTGGAAGCCAACCGCATCGACCCTATGGAGCAATGCCGACCCTCGCATGTCGCTAGAGAGGACAGTGCGACCCTCACCAACTATCGGCGAGGATTGCCTTGCCTCAGATCTATCAAGGGTCGTGCGACCCTCGTCGGTTGGAGAGGTTCGTGCTGCTCTCTCCAACAACAGGTGAGGCTGCAAAAGGTGTTGGAGGACCTACTGTTAGCGATCGGAGAGGTTCGAGCCACCTCTCCCTCCACTTTTTTAATTTTATTTTTTCTCAATATAATGTGGTGTAAATTATGCATATGCTTATTAGGTGAAATGATTATTTAATTAATGTTTTAGTTGAAATGAAAAAGTTTACTAAGAACAAATATGATTTACGTGAATAAGGTTGACTACCGGTTGGCCAAAAAAAGGTTCACTATTGACAATTCTTTATTAGTTGAAATTGTCTAGTACAATGAGATAATTTACCAGGATCAAGTAATATTTACTAGGGTTAATACCACGAAAAACTCTAAACTGGTACACTTGTGACACATTTACCCCAAACTAGTTTTTTGACCATAATAAAACCCAAACCGGTACACCTGTGACAATTTTACTCCGAACATACCACAAAAAACTCCAAACTGGTACATATGTGACAATTTTACCCAGAACTAATTTTTAATATTATTTTTTTTTTTGAATTTTTTCTTTTTTCTTTTCTTTTCTTTTCTTTTTTTTTCCTTCACCTTCAACCTCTGGCCGGTCCGGCGACCGGCCAGAGGCGGAAGCCGGCGAGGGCCGCCCTCGCCGGTATCGAGCGAGGGCTGCCCTCGCCGGTGTCGGGCGAGGGGGCCCCGCCCGACGCCGGATTTGGCGAGGGAGACCCTCGCCTGCGTCGGGCGAGGGCCGTCCTCGCCAGCCCAGGGCAAAGGCGACCCCTCGCCCGACTCAGGCGAGGGCGGCCCTCGCCCGACACAAGCGAGGGTCCCCCTTGCCAGATCCGGCGTCAGGCGAGGGCCGCCCGACTCCAGCGAGGGTGGCCCTCACCAGATCCGGCGAGGGCAGCCCTCGCCCAATCCCGGCGAGGGCCGCCCTCGCCTGAGTCGGGTGAGGGTCGCCCTTGCCCTGGGCGGGCGATGACGGCCCTCGCCCGACGCCAGCAAGGGCGGCCCTCGCCCAACGCCGGCGAGGGCAGCCCTCGCCGGCTTCCGCCTCTGGCCGGTCGCCGGACCGGCAACTGGCCAAAGTTTGAAGATGAAAAAAAAAGAAAAGAAAAAAGAAAAAAATAAATAAATATTCGAAAAAAAATAAAAAAATTAAAATTAAAATTTTAATTCGTGGTAAAATTGTCATATATGTACCAGTTTGGGGGTTTTTTGTGATAAATTCAGGGTAAAATTGTCACAGGTGTACCAGTTTGGGATTTTTGGTGGTAAAAAAAATAGTTCAGGGTAAAATTATTACATGTGTATCAGTTTGGGATTTTTTATAGTCAAAAAAATAGTTTGGGGTAAATGTGTCACAAGTGTACCAGTTTAGGGTTTTTCGTGGTATTAACCCTATTTACTATAAACAACCAATTTTTCCCAACAGATAGACTATTTTACTCTTCATTAAAATGATATACCACAAAATAGATGAAGTAACTGAATGACGACACTTTACTACACACACAATTATTTTACTTTTGCAAGACAAAGATTTAGGCTCCGTTCGTTTGGCGGAAAATATTCTCCTTTTGGAAAATATTTTCCCGGAAGTCATTTTCCTGGAAAATGTTTTCCCGGAACATAATTTTCCGATGTTCGGCGACCAATATGAAAAAGTTTCGGAAAATATTTTCCGGTGTTCGGCGGCCAGCGGCGGCGGCGGCCGGCGTCCGGCGGCCGGCGTCCGGCGGCCGGCGGTGGCGGCAATGGCGGCCGGCGACCGGCGGCGGCGGCGGCCGGCGACCTTAGTGAAGAAGAAGAAGAAGAAGCTCCGGAAAATGATTTTTGCTTTTGAAGAAGCGGAAATCATTTTCCGTAGACTTAGGCTATTTTGTGAGGGGGGAAGGAAAATATTTTCCCACGGAAAACGTTTTCCGCCCCCCGAACACCGGAAAACCCGGAAATATTTTCCGGGAGAATATTTTCCGCCAAACGAACGGAGCCTTTAGTGAAATGATCTACTCTACCTTTGATTAATGCGATTCAGCACAAACAAACTTTTGACCAATTACCCGAAACAATTGAACTGGCGTTACCGTGAGTTCACCATGACCAAGCCCCACATTTTGAAATCTTGTTTTAAGTGCATTCGGATTCCCAAGACAAATCAAACTTAGATGTCGCCTGGTTTTAATAGTGGGCAAAGGTACAAATTGACCGACTCTAGATGAACTCCTGCCCAGATGAGGGCAGATCATCCATACCTAACAAACTAGAAGAACTTTAGCTCTAGTGCAGTGGAGCACCCATTTGGGGACTAAGCATATCCAAATTATGGGCTAAAACAGTAGAAACAGGTCTGAGCATTTGCATCTGTGAGCGCACACATGTTAAGACGGGATATCTATGCAGTATCAAGCATTCTGAACTTCCAAGTAGTGCCATGGAACCCCTGCAGCACATTGTCTAGATTCTACAATTGACTTAACAAAACATTAACAGAGGCTAAGATTAGATGTTTGTCGGGTTCTTTAGCCTCACCTTTGTGCCCAGCATTCTGGGAGGGCACCGAAACCCAAACATGCTTACTCTTTCCAGAGTTAGGTATTTCAAATGAAATACGGAGCAAAATGTCTCCCAGATCCATGATGCAATTTCCGTTGCGCATACCAGGACGTGCTAGGCGAAACATTGACTGATCACATAAGCCTTGTTTTCACATATCAGGGAAAAGATGGGTGATAGGATACGAGAAAGTGCCCGAGAAAAATGGAGTATGCACTAACACCAAGCATAACTATTACGCTAACCGGTGTGTACTCCTGCGTATCAAGATAAGAAGGTAAAACTGACCCAGCCCAAGTTGTATCATTTAGTTCAAGTGCGGATCCCGTCACTTCACAGAGCCTCTATCAAACCGACCAATGTTGATACATCTCGAGCGACAGTACCTCGTCTTATGACGGCGATGATGCTTTCCCCTTACTAAAAGGATTTCAACCAAGGAAAAAGACGCAAACGAATGGTACGCCAAGATTCAAAGCTCGTTCGGGAGATCAGAATCTCCGAACGACTCTTCCGAAAGACATCGCGCCGATCACTGAATTAGGTTTTGATTTCAGTCGCAGGAATAGGGGCATCAGACCTCGCGCTCACTCGACATCAATCTAGTTAAGTCGAAAGGTAGGAATACGAAGATCATAGCTAGACAGAGAATTTCCAGCTCAAGCAGAAGCAACGACGGAGCAACGTCTATACCTGGTCATGTAATTGCGGTTACCAGAGAAAGCCGGCGACACGCGGAGCACCGACGGAGAAATCGGCCTTTTCTCCCATCTGTGAACGAATCGATCGATCGACGGTCACCAGTTTTAAGGGGAACAAGCGACGCCGCATTCTGATCAGAAATCTGCAAGAAGCAACGAGAGAGATCGAGGAAGAACCTGGAGGAGGAGGCGATCTTCCAGAGGGGAAAGGGGCTCCACATCGTCGAGCCTGATGAGCTCCTCGTTTTTCGGTGGAGATTGGAATGGAAGGTGAAGCAATGCTCGAAAGGACGGTGTTTGGCGTTTCTGAGTGCGTACAACCAAAAAGGGGCAACTGAGATGCCAAAAAAGGCGGGAAAGTTTCGGCCCGCAAAATAGTTTTTAGGGAAAAAAACTACCAAAAATCACAAATTATATTTATTGTGATATATTTGCTCCAAACTTTTTTTTATGACATAAAAAATCTCAAATTATGCACGTTGTGACACATTTACCTTCCGTTAGGGTTCTGTTAAAAATTTCTGTTAAAACTCTGACATGGCGCTCGGTTGACGCCACGTCAGAAAAAAAAAAATTTAAAATTCAAAAAAAGTCATTGTTCATTGCGAGTTACTGTTCATTATCTTCTCGCTCGGCCAGAGCTCGTCCGTCGATGCCCATTGCCGCTTGGACCTCCGGGAGCTTCGTCGTAGCTACCGACCATAGCAGCTGACAGCTCGAAGCTTGGCCATGGCCGCACGGCTCGAGCTCGAAGCTTGGCCGAAGTCGATCTTCGCCTGGACCTCCGGGAGCTTCGTCGTAGCTACCAACCATAGCAGCTGCCAGCTCGAAGCTTGGCCGAAGTAGATCTTCGCCTGGACCTCTGGGAGCTTCGTCGTAGCTGCCGACCATGGTAGCCGCAAGCTCGAAGCTTGGCCATGGCCGCTCGGCTCGAGCTCGAAGCTTTGCCAAAGTGGATCTTCGCCTGGACCTCCGGGAGCTTCATCGTAGCTGCTAACCATGGCGGCCGCAAGCTCGAAGCTTGGCCATGGCCGCTCGGCTCGAGCTCGAAGCTTGGCCGAAGTGGATCTTCGCCTGGACCTCCGGGAGCTTCGTCGTAGCTGCCGACCATGGCAGCCGCAAGCTCGAAGCTTGGCCATGACCGCTCCGCTCGAGCTCGAAGCTTGGCCGAAGTGGATCTTTGCCTAGACCTCCGGAAGCTTCGTCGTAGCTGCCGACCATGGCAACCGCAAGCTGGAAGCTTGGCCATGGCCGCCTGGCTCGAGCTCGAAGCTTGGCCATGGCGAATGCTCGAGCTTGAAACTTGGCCGAAGTGGATCTTTGCCTGGACCTCCGGGAGCTTCGTCATAGCTGCTGACCATGGCAATCGCGAGCTCGAAGCTTGGCCATGGCCACTCTACTTGAGCTCGAAGCTTGGCCGAAGTGGATCTTTGCCTGAACCTCTGGGAGCTTCGTCATAGCTGCCGACCATGGCGACTACGAGCTCGAAGCTTTGCCATGGCCACTCCGCTCGAGCTCGAAGCTTGGCCAAAGTGGATCTTCGCCTGGACCTCCGGGAGCTTTGTCGTAGCTGCCGACCATGGCAACCGCGAGCTCGAAGCTTGGCCATGACCGCTCCACTCAAGCTTGAAACTTGGCAGAAGTGGATCTTTGCCTAGACCTCCGGAAGCTTCGTCGTAGCTGCCGACCATGGCAGCCACAAGCTGGAAGCTTGGCCATGGCCGCTCAACTCGAGCTCAAAGCTTGGCCATGGCCGCTCCGCTCGAGCTCGAAACTTGGCCAAAGTGGATCCTCGCCTGGACCTCCGGGAGTTTCGTCGTAGCTACTGACCATGGCAGCCGCGAGCTGGAAGCTTGGCCATGGCCGCTCGGCTCGAGCTGGAAGCTTGGCCATGGCCGCTCGGCTTGAGCTCGAAGCTTGGCCATGGCCACTCCGCTCGAGCTCAAAGCTTGGCCGAAGTGGATCTTTACCTAAACCTGTGGGAGCTTCGTCGTAGCTGCCAACCATGGCGACTGCGAGCTCGAAGCTTAGCCATGGCCGCTCCGCTCAAACTCGAAGCTTGGCCGAAGTGGATCTTCGCTTAGACCTCTAGGAGCTTCGTCGTAGCTGCCGACCATGACAGCCGTGAGCTCAAAGCTTGGCCATGACAAAGAAAAGGAAGAGCTCGAGTGGCCGCCATGGCCAGGCTTTGAGCTTGAGCTGAGCGGCCATGGCCAAGCTTCGAGCTCGCGGTTGCCATGGTCGGCAGCTACAACGAAGCTCCATAGGTCTAGGCGGCAGTGGGCAGCGACGGACAAGCTCCGGAAGAGCTTCGGAAGAGCTCTAGCCGAGCAAGAAGACGATGAACAGTAATTTCGAAGACGATGAACAGTAACTCGCGATGAACAGTGACTTTTTATAAAAAAAAATCCTAATGTTGCGCCACGCGAGCGCATGTCAGAGTTATAATGGAAATTTTTAACAGAACCCTAACGGAGGGTAAATGTGTCACAATGTGCATAGTTTGGGATTTTTTGTATCACAAAAAAAAGTTTGGAGTAAATGTGTCACAATGGGTATAGAGTAAATGTGTCACAATGGGTATAGTTTGGAGTTTTTGGTGGTATTTTCCCTAGTTTTTACTGCAGAAGTAATTTGATGTGTTTATTTCACGAAAGATAAATAATTTAGAAAATATTTTTCTAATAACTATCGTTGTATCACTAACAAAAATGAATTAACCACTTTTAATCCATAAAAATATTTAAACATAAATTGTTACGGATAAAAAAAAATATTTTTCATTAATTAATTATTTCAATCGATACATATAATCATTTTTTTTTAAAAATATTTTCATGAATAATTTGATCGTTTTTGTCTCGGCCCAGTTAAGGGTATAGGTCCATTATCTATAATGTGAAAGGTTCCGAGGCAAGATCTGTTCACATGAAACATTAGATTTTTTGCTTAGCATCTCAGGGGAATCGAATACGATCCGAAAAGTTTGCCCAGGTGGAACAACCACTCCGCACCAACCATCATGCGAGTTCCGAGACATCATTAGACAAAGACGTAGCGGAAATATGGAGGTGAGCATCCATGAATTCAGTTCTATACAGATTCTTCGATCACAAGGTCATTGTATTATCAAAAGAATAAATCTAGAGTCCTGGCATGATAGATCGCGGACATGTTCAATCGCCTGTACTTGTAGTCCTGTAAAAACACTAAAAGCACAAGCATAGTGGCAGAAAAGCGAGCTAAATAGATAATCCAAAAGACTAAGGACAGTTTTATTTTTGACTTCTATCTTTTTCGTCCAACTTCCAGCTGGACAGAGACCTATATCCAGAAATATACACGACAAAAATGACCTAAGTAACCATTTTAGCAACCATAGATCACTGCAAAAATTCGGTGCCCAGTCCGTCTTTCAATTAATTTAGTGTGGGGACAACCTATTTAGTCGTACAGCTTCTGGCCACTCGTGCGGCTTAGAAGGCCGCTCAACAAGGCCAGTGTATGACCGCACGAAGAATTCTTTATTTTCGATCCTGATAATGTTATGATTGCTGGGTACTTGAGCGCACTTGCCGAAGAACTGAACTTGTTAAGCTGTGCGTTCTTGTAAGAAAGGAGGCATTTATTCCTGAGATCCTCCTTCCAAATATGCCAGAACTTGAAGACCTGTTGCCGTTCGCATCTTCAGGAACTTGGTTTCCATTTGAACCCTCGGGGGTTCTCGAGGCAACTTCTGAATCTCCTAGACTCTCCTGAAAAGCACAATGACCGACAAACTTGAGTCTCAACAAAGCAATAAGTGAAAAATATAAATCATGGAGGATAAGTGATGGCAAACTCACCATGATGCCAGAGGCAGAGACAGCACTATATAGGGGCCGGAAAACCTGCAAAAGAAAAAAATCCAATCAGAGACATAACAAATTGCAGATTGAGACGCGTTACGAAGGTGCATCTCAAAATCTAGGCACTGACATCCAAAGAACTTGCAACATTATTAACCTCTCTCCTCCACCGCAATTAGAACCCATATACCATCGTAAACAAAGCAACCACTATCCCAATGACAAAATTTCTGCCGAACATAGAGATTTTCAGAGATCCAACAAATTGTAGACCAGCGTAGAGATACTCATTGCTTGATCACTCAATTCATCTACTTTGTATTATTAGCTACTGTTAATGGCAAGTTAACCAACCTGGCGAGATCCATTGGAATTAGATGGTGATGGAGGCAATGAATTAATATGCCCCTGCACAAGTGACATCCAATGAGAACAGGCAGAGGCGAAAACAGAAAGCGCATATGCAAGCTACACGACAACATCTTACAGCGGAAGCAGGTGAAGCAGGGGCCGGCTCAAGAGCAGCTCTAGTCGAAGTGGTCAGTGAAGCCTATAAATTTAGTGAAAACAAGTTGATTAAGCTACTAACAGCTAGACAGAGACAACCAAACTTAAGCAGCTGATTTTAGGATGTCAAAAGTAGCCTAGATTCTAGGCTCATCCCAATGAAAATTTGGGTGGATGCTCTAATAATAAATAATTCCACCCACAATATACCAAAAAGTAAACTAAGTGCATTTTATCTGGCAAGTAAACGAAGGTATAATTGAAATTTGACAAAAATTTACTTTTCGTCCAGTATCGACATATTATAAGAGAGAACAACCAACCGATGAGGGATCTGCAAGCTGAGTTGCACCACAGAATTAATTGCAATGCATACAACCACAGAAATGTCTATTTTCGGGAGAGAACTAAACAATAACAAGGAAAATTGCCAAACTGTGGAGAAAGGAAGGAGTTTAAGCACATACCTGACTACGCTCTGAAGTTCTTCCATTACTCAAACTCGAGGCAAAGGCACACAACTCCAGTACTCCAATGTTTGTAGTGTCCTGTGCAGCAGATAATCCGCCATAGGGATTACAATCTAACAACAAAAAAGATGCAATGCAATAAGAATCAGGGGACTAGCAACTGCAATTACCTGTTTGCCTTCGATTCTGCCAATCTTTGATTCCTGAGACATGAGAGCACAAAGATGGAACAAGTCAGTTACAGAGAACAAGATGATTACACAAAAAGAAAAAGAAAAAGAAAAAGAAAGAGCTCCTATGAGATTATTCACCAGATTCTCTACTGCGCTCCGAACACTTGTAACATTTGCATTAATTGCCTCCATTTCAGCACTTATATCGGATACCTGAAACATTAAAAGTCATTACTAAAATATTTGTGTACTGCATCAGGGGAAGCTGTGTAGGAAGATTAATGTTGAGCTGGATGAGTGGTTACAAGAGTTAGATGAGCAGTTTAGTAGTTCCAAATACGGCCGTGATGAGTCAGTAATCTTGTACAAAAGCTAAGTGAAGTGGAATTCACCAATTAAAGAAATAATTGCAGCGCACCCCGCCCCCCCTCTTTTCTCCTTTTTCTCTCCCTCTGTCTCTCTCGTTTTCTTCTGCTGATGAAGGCACAAGATTCTGAGTTCCAAACTAAAATATGCAGGATCCAAAGCATTGAAAACGACACCGCTAGCAGTCAAATGAAGTATTACATATACGGACTTTTGGAAAACAAAATCAATATTAAGTAAGAAGTTTCTTTCAGCAACCAAAGAGTACTATGTTCTAGATCAAGCTTAATGATTGTGCTTTTGGCCACTACCTAAGATTGAACATACCGTATCTTTTGTTTCAGCAGTAAGCTGGGCAAACTCATCCAAGTTGCAATCCAAGCGATCGATTCTTGAAGATAAATGGCGCTTGGTGGCCTGAAAAAGACCAGGATCAGCAAAAATCAATTACACTATTAGCAAACACCCATCATCTTCTAAAGGTGTAGGAGGAAAGTTACAATCAGCATGTCTACTTTATGAAAGTACTATTTCATAAATCTAAGCAGTCTGGTAATTCTCATTTTCGTTCTCTTTCAGAAAGTTCAAAATCATATACATTTTCCTATCACCACACCCACCTAACCAAAAATCTATGGTTCAAAGAGAGCAGCAAACTTCATGTGTTTTAAACATTTTCTCACAAAAGTTACTCGCAAATTGTCTGCTCCTTACCGAATTCCCAATAACAGAAATCTCTTGTTTCATGTATCATGCATGAATCACGTGTTCATTCACACATCACATGTGAATGAAATATCATCAATCGATATTCAAATCACTCGATGGAAAGAGAATTTCTTCCAAATAGAAGAACTGTTTCTGAAAGCAAGCGCACTAAATGGAAGTACTTAAAGTTTATTTACACTTCCTCACTCCAAACTGTAAAAATATGCACAACATGAACACAAACTGAAGGGGATAGTTTGCTTTTATCAACAATCAACGGTGCATAGCACTAAAAAAAGTTAGAACTATTTTGGCAACCCAGAGCATGATGTGCACATACAGTATGACCTCCAAACATTTTATAGGTACATGTCAATAAGATTGAAGGACAGCATTAAGCTGTCAGGGAATCAATATAATACCGAGATCGATGAATAGACATTTTCAAGTTGTTTAGCAATAGATGTGCAGGCATCTGATAAACTTCGCCTCGTAGCAAACATCAGATCAGGAAGTTTCCACCCCTGTAGAGCATTTTACAGTATGCGTCAGCCTACAATAGAAAAGGTTAAAAATTGTAGAGTCTACCTACCAAGTACTGAGATAGATGCAAAAGGCAAACCTTCCACCAAACATATCCATATCCCACCACAACAACAACTATCACAATACCGTATCTGCTGGTGCCTGCATACAGCAATACAAGTCAAAACCTCCTAAAGTTGTAAAAGAAACAAATAAGTCAATAAAAGCTGCTACGCGACAAAGTTTATGCCGTAGCAGTCTCCACCAAACACACACAAAGAGATTTGACATAGCACGTATAGGCAGCAAACAGATTGTCTAACACAAAAACCTGTTCCAGAAGTAGTTACAATTGTAACTGGCCTACTTGATGCCAATATCTGAAGTTCCTGCCTGAGGCTGTTAACCTGCCAGATACACACAATAAGCAAATATTTGTCAAGAAAAGTCCAACTAGTGCTGAAGTTTCAAGAACCTAAACTAATCAAACAGACAGTCAAAATAAAGTCCCCCATTAACTTGGACATATTTAAATAGATCTAAGTGCTGAAGTTTCCTTGAAACTGTTTTATTTCCTTTTCACAACCATAACAAAATTTTTACGCTCATTTTCACAAACCTTCTAATGGCCTGTTGCGAATTAATTAAATACCAATGGGAAAGGTTTACAATGGCCAAAAAAACAAATAGACAGTTTTAGGGTACCTTTACATAGTCAGAGAAAAAGTACACATAGTACCACTCAAAGATGGTCCCAATAACAACCTTGACAGACACATATAGCAATTATCTCTCAAGTACTTAAGAACAATATGTACAGCGTCAAGTTGAACAGTAAGACATAGATTTTCCAACTTTGTCAAATTACTTCATTACATAATTACAGCATAGCTTTCATATGGCAGCAGTTTGGTGCAAATCCACAAGGAAGCAAAACTTTAATATCCATAGAAGAGTCATGCTATCTAGCATTTTCTTTGGACCAGCTCCTTCAAATAGTTCTGTCAAGACAGATCAGCAAACCCTTATATCTCTTTTTCCAAATTATTGCCATATGTAAACATAAGAAAATATAGCTTCATATCAGGAAGTAAAACAGATAAATGAAGTCAATGCTATAAGAAATCATGGAGCACATGTAAACCTGAGCCATCAAGGAGTCATTGCGTGGCTTGTTCACAGATGAAGTGGACTCATCTTTCCTGATTCCCTTCAGCACCTGCCACAATCACTCCACTGTAAGAAAAGCTTCAACCCCATTGCTTCAAAAGGAAAAATGAAGGCAAAATTTTAATAAAATGACATTTCTCGTGAAGGCAGATATATTACCAATTTCCTGTGGTACACAAACACTATATTGAATACTATTGACTGCTAGTTAGATGACTCATATCAGGCTTAAGGATGATATTCACATGCTTTTGTTGTTCTGGTGCATAAATAGACTACAGAATGACGATTACAACATCAATAAGTAATTTTTTACAGGGAATTCAGTCAGAAACCGTTTTCTCTCCATGTGCCATCACACTGGATAGTACAATCAGATAGATAATGCATTTGCTTCATGACAGGGCAACAAGTACCACCTTACTCGTAAAACCATCCATGTCACCACCATCTTAACCTCTTGAAAATATTAATCCTAAGGATAACTCTACAGAAACTACATTTTCTCCACCATCCAATTGATCTTGACGAAAATTTATTCTAGCCCTGCTTGCAAGCCGAAAAAGAAAAAGGAAATTCAGATTATATATTCCCTATCCCTTCTACCAAAACAAATGAAAATACCAACAGGGCATTAGAAGCCTCTGGGTTGATGAAGAATTGGATTTCTACAAGTATGGGCCCAATAGGCTCAATACTTTAGGTTCGAGGCTAAGATAACGAGATGTTTATGGAAACTAGAAGAGAAGAAAGCAAAATTACATCATTTGATGGTATATTATTCATAAACAATTGAACTGGACAAAAGAAATATGGAGAAAGGAAATAGAGACACTGAAATAAATGCAGTTGCATACCTTAAAAGCAGAGAAAACATCTGAAACATTTGGCATGCGACCTTCTTTTGCAAGAACCGACCCTACAATGCCTAGATGACATAAGACGACTTTCATCAGTCAGCAACACAATCCGCTGAGACTTCCAATTAAAATATCACAACATGAACCTAATAGGTTTCCAGGAAATGAAAAGACCCACGAAGGATTAACAGTAAACATCAAACAACTAGCACCATTAAAAATCCCAAGCATAAAGTGTTCAAGAAAAACTGCTTCACATGCATGCATCAGAAAGAAGAAAACATTAATATTTCCTCTACAAAAGAGGAATTAGATAAAAAGAAACCGTATACACCAGAACTGCATATTCTGCATCAGTTGATAGACAAACACTCAAGGATGCTGATCTAGTGAGAAATTCACGCCTCGTGTAGCTGAGGTTTGACCTATTTTTTTCCTTGGGGGCCTAAAATACATGGTACCTAGTCAGTGGTTCCTGTAGTTTCCGGACTCAAGATTAACTAGGTATTCTTCTGCGTTCACTAAGCACTTAAACATCACCAACCTCGTTCAATGGGCAGAATTTGAGTTCTTTACCAAATAAACGGAAGTCATGCTAATATAGATATTTATTGAACTTTTGCAGCATATCATATATCTATTCTTGGACGGCAAATGATGAAGTGATATAAACTCACAAACTCTCGATGCCATGGGCTCCTATCTTACCCATATACTCCAGGGAACATTCTGCTCAAATAATTATCAGGATCCTGAAAGGCATAGGTCTTTTCATGATAAGAGGGATTCGTTCAGACTATTTCTCCTTTCTAATAGTTTCTAATGAACAAGGGCATCGCCAGCAAATTTAGAAATTGACCACATCCCCAAATGCATTACCCTCAGGAGAGAACGCACTTCACCCACTACAGTTATCGGTAACTTACACAGCTAAGTGATTAATTTGTACAAAGTGACACAACCTACTTCAAGCAATGCTAAAGCCAAACTCAACATTTCTTGCCAGCAGCAATTCTTAGCTACTGTAACAATGGTCACCGCATCTCATCAGAGATGTTACCAACCAAGCCACGGATAGGCCCTTAGTTCCACAAGATCTCCGCCATCACATCCCTTCACCTCACCAGAACACCAGGGCCTCCAAACGTGCAAAACACGAACCATGATTTCCGCCCGCCAAACCTGCCCCGAAGTATTTCAACAGGAACTACTCGACGACTCACGCAAAAAACACGATTTCGCAATCGTTCTCTCGCTAGACAGGACAGGACACCAAGCAACCGCACAGCACCAAACACGAGCCACCGAATCCCCAACCACCGTAGCACGAAACCGCGGAAATCCAGGCCTATTGAAAGGGAGCGGGTTCGTGAACTAACCTGCCCCGACGAGAATAGCGAGCTTCCCGAGAGGGAGCGCCATCGCCGGCGGATCAAAACGGACGGAATCGCAATCGAGTCGATCGGCGGAGGCGACAGCGCCGTCAGAGCACCGAGACCATCGTCGGAGAAGCGGACGGCACGGCCGGTGACGAGAATCGCCGGCGATGGAGGGAGGGAGGGCGAGAGGGAAGGAGGGAGAGGGTTATATAGTTTCGACGACTGGTCTCGTCGCCGTCGCGGCTCGCTTCAGTGAGAGACTGGGGAACTCCGAGCTTGCCCTCAGCTTCTTTGCTGGGAGAAAGAAAGAGACGAGCCCCTATGCACGATTTCCAAGATGAATGACCCTCGATTCCGCTCCAATTTACGAATCCTGCCATCGCACGGGGCCGAATATGCCCGGTCGCGATTTTTCTTGGGCCGGGGAGATGCCATCAAAAAGGGCAAAAAAAATGTGGCGGAATATATTCTTACCCTTAATAAAAAAAAATTTGGACGTGAATTGTTGTTAATAATGATAATGCTTTTTTATTAATTTATTTTCGTTTCCGAAAAAATAAATGATCTGAAAAGCATTTTCACAAGAATAATCGCTTGTATCATTTGCAAAAATAAATGAATGATAATTATTTTTTATTGTTCACAAAAATATTTATTATGTGTATCAAAATTCGAAACTAAACTCGCGAAATTCAGCGCACACCTATTCATGGATCCAGTGGCCGTCAATAGAAGTGGGCCCAGCTTTTGGCCCGTGAGGCCGGTCCGGTCCGAGCTTACTATACATAAGATTTTTGGGCAAACTCAGACAAAATTCACTCTTCTATGAAACTCGGCCTCCTTAGATATGTTATCCTCTTTAGCATTTTCATTTAGCCATGGACCGATAAAAATAAATGAGCTCAAAAAATCCGGTTACGGGCAGCCCTAACTTGATCCAATGAGGTCTAGATATTTCTCTAAACTCTGGATGGCTAATCTAGATGCATCCATATGAAATTTGGACACGTGCCCGAGCCTACTCGTGATATAAAAATAAGAGTCGTTTGGTTGAAGGAAACTTTCTCCGACTTCATCGATTCGTTACAAACGTGGACATCGCCCTCATTTAAGCATAATTAAAGACAAATATGAGTAGTGGTCCCATTCACAACTCTGAATGGGATATTAGCAACCAAGGGAATTGTTGCGGTGACGAGGGATTTGAACGGGAGACCATGCATTGCGTTGGACCGCTCGTATCTGTGGGTTAGGTTTTGCAAGCAGAAGGGAAGCCCTTTTCACTAGCGACTTGTCCAGTAGAACGGTAGGTGTGACAGTAATCAGTTTATCTTGAGAGCGATTCTCTTTGAGAAATGATTAAGTGACTGTCATTAATCTACTGTAAGAATAATATACTCTTTTGGACCACAAAAAAATATATAATTATTGTTGTGGGATCTACTCCTTCAAGAATTTGTGACTTGCAACATGATATTATTCTTACATTAACCTAAAATTTGTAATACTAGCAAAGTCCATTCTCTTTCTCCTACGAAGGCTATTAACACACCCACCGGCATCCAGAAGTTGATATCTCTGCAGACATCCTAGCTAGCTAGGTCTTCTCTAGGGCTGTCAATAAAGCCCGGCCCGCCCCGGACCAGCCCGGACCGACCCGGCCCAGCCCCAAAATTTAGGGCTTCTTCGGGGCGGGCCTCCTCTGGGTCGGGAATAGTTTTAAATTTTGAATATTATCTTTATTTCGGGCCGGGTCGATCCGGGCCAGGCTTTTTTGACAGCCGGCCCGTGACTTAAAATACCCTAGCGCATCCTCCTCCTCTTCTTTTTCGCTTCGCCTCTTCTTCTTCGCTTCGCCTCTTCTTCTTCCTCCTCCTCCTTCACCAGACCATCGCAGCCTCTCTCTCTCTCTCTCTCTCTCTTCTTCTTCTTTCTCCTCCTCCTTCATCAGACCCTAGCGCATCCTTCCCCCGGGTCGGTCCGAGCCGGGGTCGTGGGGCTGTTCCTCGCCGAGTTGCCGCACCTCTTCGTCGGCGACGCGGCTTCGCACCAGAACGAGAACCCTTCGATCGCGGCTGCCGGATCCCCCACCCCGGCGGCGGCAAGAAGGACGCCGCCGCCGCCGCCGCCACCAAGGAGGGGGGAGCGGATGCGTGGTGGTGGTGGTGGGGATCCCGCTTTGAGGAGCATCGGGAGCTCGGCCACCATCCGTCCTCCGCCCTCGGCGTCCTCACCCACCCGTCCTTCGCCGTCATCATTGCCGGCGGCCGAGAACCCAATTTACCCACCTCCTCCTACTCTGGGGAGGCGCCACCGCCAGCACAGCCGTCCTTTCCCTCCAGCGACTCCCCACCTCCTCCTGCTCCCCCAACTGCAAACCCGAAAACCCGGACCGACTTGACCCGGACCGACTCGGATTTTCACTTCGGGTTCTATGCGTTTTGGGTCGGGTCAGGTCAGAGAAAGCATGCGCCCCTCGTGATTCAGGTCGGGTCTAGTATCATAGAAACCCGACCCGACCCATTGACACCCCCAGTCTTCTCATCACAAAGTCACGGTCCCTTTCCTACTTTGAGATACATGTGTCAATTGCGTTAAAGAAGTCTCATGTCAAATAACTGATGTGGTATAGAGCAATTAATATGTCATAATTGGCCCATAACTCATGTCTTAAACTTTTGAGTGAGGGTGAGTTTAATCGGATATGTTGTCGAGCTCAGACTTGGGATCCCTCCTGGCGATCTCCCAACAAATGGTATTAGATTGATTAGCGATCCACTCCTAAATATGTATTGGTGTTTGGTGAATATCTCAAGGAAAGAATCTAGTAACCAACGCGGTTTCCGGACAGAGAGATGCCTAAATTAAGGGGGAGTAGACTTGACGGTGAGCTCACACGTGAGGGGTAGTTGGCTTGTAACTTATTCGCTTAAACTTTTGAGTGAAGGCAAGTCCAATTAAATATGTTGATGGGCTCGGACTTGGACTCCATCTTTATGATCTCCGAGTTTGAATGTGGCCGCTCATGAGATGGCTAAATGGGCGCTGTGAATAGCTCTAAGTCACTCTTTTCCTTCTTCTGTTTTGCCGATAGAGTTCCTTTGCAATTGGTATTCTGGATATTGAATTAGATCCTTTACTTATCATAAAAACAGATAGTTCCAAACGCTAGAGAGACTAATGATGTACACAGGGGTTAGCGTGATTGAGGACTAATTAACAGTATTTCATGCAACATATAATCAAGAGGAAATATAAAAATAATCAGCTGGATATATTATTTCCTTTAGACACTGTGTAGTTCAAAATAAGGTACGTGGTCAATTAACCCATTTTTTCAATATACAATATGTATATAACTACTATCTCGATGTCCCAGAATACGAAAATTTAACGGCAACAACGGCGTTCGTGACCTATTAAAGGGAGGTACTGTAAATCTGCAACTGGCTCAAGATGTGCTCGAAGTTCTCCGTGGACTTCTCGATCTGATGAGAATGCACTCCTTCGTAGGTCGTCACCACGACGCCTTCGTCTTTGGTCAGTCGTTGGACTTGCTTCTTCACGTTGCAGCCTTGGTACGTGCATCGGTAGTAGCTCCTGCATGCATGCATCGCATCGCTCACAGATGTTAAGACAAATATAACAGATGATAAACTACTCATTAATACACATGCATGCATGCACACATGCAAATCGCAAAAGGTACTGGGCTCATTCATATCTGGGATTATTCTAGAAGGTGAGATAGGAAACTTGTGTCGATATGACAGTGAAGCCTGTTCAAACTTTTCGGTCAGTCGTAGAAGGTTCTCGTGGACTATATAAGAGGAACCCAAGCCAATATTCAAAGCAATCTTAATTCTGCAGAAGCGGAAATCTGTGTTAAATTGATCCAATCATGCCGATTTATGTTTGACAAACCTATTAAGAAAGGATAGTAAATGATCCTTTTAGTCAACATCGCTGAGAATTTTGCCCCTATCGGTTAAATTCGGAGTCATCGTCGGCATACTGGTTTGCTTCCACAAAAGAAAGGTATAGAGGAATTTTTATCATGGCTAGGCTGACCACGAGAATGTGAAATATCCGATTGTACGGATTTCCTTTCTTTTGAGTCAAGCCAGAAGAATTAATCATACACCTGCGTACTTATAACGCTACCGTATACTCCATGACTCACCGGAACTTCCAATTAGTTAAGCCGTGCGGGTCACCATGATACATCCTCTGGATCATAATTCTGGAACTTATGGAGCACAACATCGTTTAAACGTGAAGGGTTTCTACACTGTAAATTGTCGATTTCGTGTTTGCTTCAAGTTATGCAGTGATGTCAAACCCGATTGGAATCACACGGCAACATGCAAAAAAAACTAGGTGTTTTAAGTTCGACTAAACTGAACTAGAATTTTCTTCATTCAAACCCAATGTACCAAACCTGAACTCAAGTAATACTCTCTTCTCAGTTCTCACGCATCCTCCAAACAGTAAAAAGAGAGAGAAGTTCGAGTATGTACACTTCAGTTCCAATTCGGGAAAATTATCAAAATAGTTATAAATCTATTGCAATTGTGTCAATTCAGTTCTAAACTTTTTTTGTGCCAATTCAGTTCTAAACCTTTTGCATTTGTGCCAATTCAGTCCATCCGACCAATTTTGGCCGGCCAACGCTAACATGGACGCTGGCAGGGCAGCGAACGCTAATGTGGTAATTTTTTAAATATATTTTTTTATTTTTTCAAAAAAATTTATTAATTTTTTTTCCTTTTTTTCCTTCATCTTCTTTAGCCTCTAGCTGATCGCCGGCTAGAGGCTGGGGTCGGCCTCATTCGAAGCGATCGGCGAGGCCGGCCTCACCTAGGGGACGAGACCTTGCCAGATCTGGCGAGGCTCATCCTTGCCGACCGCTAGCGAGGCCGACCTCGCCAGTGGCCGGCGGGGCCGACCTTGCCGGCCCCAGCCTCTGGCCAGTCGCTGGTCCGGCGACCGGCTAGAGGTTGAAGAACATAAAGGAAAAAAAAGAAAAAAATTAATAAAAATATATTTTAAAAATTACCATGTCAACGTTCATGGGCTGGCCGGCGTCCACGTCAGCGCTGGCCGGCCAAAATTGGCCGGATGGACTAAATTGGCACAAATGTAAAAGGTTTAGGACTGAATTGGCACAAAAAAAGATTTAGGACTGTATTGGCATAATTGCAATAGGTTTAGGATTGTTTTGGTAATTTTCCCGTTCCAATTCAATGATGTGAAAACGGTTTTAATCCAATTAAGCAATTCAATGGTATGAAAAGGGTTTTGGTTCCAATTAAGCATGGCAATCTCTAGAGCACCTATAATCAAAATATTAAATACTAAAATGCGGAATCATATCGAGAATCACAGCGATGGCAACATGTGAAGAAAACCCTTGATTTTTGGTTTCTAACGGGACAAATATGCCAAATTTAGCTCTTATATATATGTGCTTCCTTTCCTGTGTCAATGGAATTGACAGCTACCAAACAACTCTATTCTCTCCACCTCTCTCTCTTCTATTTCGATCCTGGGCTGTGCTGAGCTACGATGAAACCAAAGGGCACAAGTTATACAAAATCTAATAGCTCACGATATCGATCAGGATAAGTAACGGATTACTTTTCTAAATTTCGCCGATCAGAGAGGGTAACCACATCGTATAGCTCGGCTGTGAAAATTTTCTGACCAGTCGTTTGTGCTGGATTAACCTAATCGCCGAATTCTAGGGATAGGGTGATTATGGTGGTCGCGTGTAGATGTTAGTTCGTCTCGCAATGGGAGTTCTAACCTAATCTTTCTTGTTCAACGTTTCCAGCGTCTAGAAGAAGCCTGAACATATACAGTTCGATGATGATAAGAGGATATTTTGTGTGTTGACCTAGAGAGAGAGAGAGAGAGAGAGAGAGAGAGAGAGAGAGAGAGTAACAAGCAAACGATCAAGAAAGAGAGTTAGAATTAACTATTTAGGATAATAAGTTGTTCAAAATATGTCGCTCATCCTTGTTTAAAGATTTGAATGTTTGCTTTCAGAAATGGTACCGGTGCAGGAGATCGTCCCATTCAGTCCGTGTTAAAGATGCATAAATCTATGTTTTCTCATGCTCTTCTAAAAGGATTTTGTTAACTAAAAACTTAAAGAAATAATTGACCTCAATCAACTAACTCACCGTGGGAATTTGTTGTTCTTCACGGCCTTTTGGCCATATTTCCTCCACCGATAGCCATCGTCAAGTATGTCCACTTGGCTCCTCGTCTGGAAAGCGTACTTTGGCTTCTTCACCTTCTTAGCTCCCTTCTTCTTCGCCGCCTTCAAGGCGTCCTCGGCATCGTTCTCGTTTGCCACGGGCGCGTCCGGCACGCGATGGTGGTCCGACGACGACGAGTTCGACGTGAACAACCCCAGATAACCACTACTTTGCTCGATGTTGTTGCTATTATCGTGGCCTTCGAATTCAGTGTTGTAAGGACCCAAACTGGTCAACCTAGGGTTCAGTGACAGCAAGGACGGAGATGAAGAAGATAGCAGCGGTGAAGACGGGTAAGGGAGGAGTGAAGAAGAGTAGCTCAAGTTCTCCATGAAAGAGCAAGAAGAAGAGACAGGCTGGTCGCAATGGGTGTTCATGGAAGGAGAAGAAGGAGACGGAAGCGAAATACGTTGGGGATTTATGTGGCTGGGAACGTGCAAAAGAAAAGGATGGGAAAATATTTAATGCAAGGGGGTGGCTGCTGCAGCGACGGCTAAGCGTCTAATTAGCTTTTCTTTTTCTTAACTTTATCCTACGTTAGAAGTCGTAAACGACACGTTAGGCGGTAACGTATTACTCAGGAATAAAGATGGGAGTACAAAGAAACTATATTATAAACGAAACATGTCTTGCATCTGCTAGAAGAGGTTTGCACCATTTGATACATGTATCCCTTTTGGAAACATATATGATATCATATTAATTCCAAATAACGTTAGCGTAGATAATAATGCGGCAGCCAAAATACGGCCCATTCATTTAAATATCCATTTAAGCTTTATGGAATCTATCTGTATATCGTTTGTGTATACTCCTAGCAGCAAATAGTACATAAATGAATGTAACTTTCTCATTCTAGTACAGTAAATTAGTTGAAGATTCTAGGTGCATACATACTGACTAAGTGAGCTGCCGACGAGCCGTGGAACAAGTGAGTTTCACGAACAAAAGGCAATAGCCACGCGCGCAGTTCGTTGGAATCTACGTTTTAACCACACTGATGACAAATGAATCACGTCACCGAACACTGCTCAAACGACCGGAAAAACAGTTTTCTCAGCATAAACATGGACAGAAAACGAATCCTCTGTGTATAAACAGTGCAGAGCTACGATCAGAGGGCGGCGGATGTGGAGATGCTGCGGGGACTTCTTTGACTGCACGGTGAGAAGTTTTATCGGGAAGAGCAGTACATAAACTACACGTATTGAGCTAATTTGGTTGGTTTATACCAAACTTTTTAAGGGTAAGAGCGCAATTGTTTGTTCTTTTCTCCATAGATTGCGACACGTGGAAGGTGTGCGGCGTGCGCTTGCTTTTCTCAATGTTAGGCTCGTGGAGATGACGATGTTTCCGCCAAGTGACGACGGATACTACACGTTTGGATCAATTATAGCTACGAACGACCGTTCCCATGTGCATCACATAGTTCATAGCTTAGCTTCTATATCCATGAAATGTTCAATGCAGGACACTAGATTGCTCTTGGTCATTCACCGAAAAGAAAGAATTGGCGTAGCCCATGTTATTTTTCTGCGCGATCTATTTACTGAAATTAGGAAACGACTGCGATATTTACTACAGTTTTTCTTTTTATTGATGTTTTCTGGCGTGACGTATTTGAATACTAATCTTCGTTTCATAAAATTGACGTTAATGACAAGTCCGGGGGTTTTTGCCGAGTTAGGATGAGTAAATTGACGCCACAAGCCTTGTTGGGGTAGTGACGCAACATTTTGAAAAATAGATGAGTGGTTTCGAGATAAAATTTTAATGCGATGTGTCGTTACTTCACAAAAGCATAAGGGTAATAAAAGTATCCTTGCTCAGCAAGAAAACTTTCATGCAATGAAATCCAATCATCGAGACCCCATAGACAACCACAAGATTCTACCAAGGAACATAGCGTTGCCCAAGAAATTTCTTTGTGCGACTTGCAAGCAATTTTTTGATTTTAAACAGGCGACCTCCAGTTTCTAAGCTGAACTTCTGCTTTGACGAGATATTATAAATCAACCGATCTTATATTGAGTCATGACCTAATCTATTTAAAATACCAATTAGTAGCCTATAGAATATTGTCCAATCTTTTGTCCCCCTAAGGCATTGGCCACTACATACAACTTACGGGCGAAATTTCAATATTATCTTAAACCAATGTCATAAACTCTACCCCGTATTTTTTTTTTCTCGATACTCACGACACGAAGTAATTATCGCGAGTAAATAGACTAGCAAAGGCTATATGTTTACCATTAACCAAACACGAGTTATGCACAAACACCAATGCACGGAACATTCACGATGATCAATAATCGGTAACTGGTAATCCGAATCGGTGCATCGTTGAAGATAAAAGAACGTGGAATAAAGGCGCGCATGCTTGTGTTGACCGGTCGAGCAGTCCAAGTTTGAATCGCCCACATCGCCCGCCGTTGGACGACAGGAACGGATCCCCTCGTGCCTCCATCGTGGGTCTGCCTGTTCCTTCGGCAAGATGCATATGTTTAAAGGCTGACACACGTGGATCCGTCATTAGCAGATCGCGATTTCCATTTACCTTAGCACACGAACATGATAACATTGCATCTCTAAGTAAAAATAGAAGATTACGGTCACGTGAATACAATCGTTCCCGAGTACGAGCGCGCACCGGAACCCGAACCTTCGATTATTTTATTTGCTCGCGGCTCGCTTTTTCAAAGGTGGGGGAACTCGATTCTTACTATCTCTAGCCTAGGTAAATTTCTAGCTGGTAATTTCACTCATGCACGCCAAGGTGTCGATAATTGCAGACCAAAATAAAAATGATTTGAGTGGCGTGCTGGTGAGAACGGAGGAAAATGAAACTTTGATCCCTATTTTGTCTTCTTGCCGACGGAATAATATTCCATTCGATGTCCATTGGAAAACGACATATTGCCCTATAACATTTGTCAATTCAAAGGTGAAGGGACCGCGAAGTGGACACACATTCTCATCGTGATATAATCTGAGCTAATTAGAAGTTTCGTTTCGGGTCAATATTACGAAAAACTCTAAACTGGTACATCTATGATGAATTTGCCCAAAACTAATTTTCTAGACCATCAAAAATCTCAAACTTGTACACTTGTGATAAATTTAACACAAAACTAATTTTTTTGACCATAAAAAATCCCAAACTGATATATTTGTAACATATTTACCCTCTGTCAAATTAGATTAATATCACGAAAAATCATAAGCTGTTATACACCCACCCCAAACCGGTACACCTGTAAATTGTTAAGCGTTATCCAACTCAGAAATTTGACGATAAAATTTAACGAAAACTAACAAAAGGTAAATTTATCACGGATGTATCAATTTTGGGTTTTTGGTGGTTTAAAAATTAGTTTTTTGGTAAATTTATCACGGATGTACCAATTTGAGATTTTTAGTGGTATTAACCCTTTTATTTTTGTGGCGTTGTTGTCCTCGACACATTATCCAAAAATTTTCAAGACAAAAAAGATTACAAAGGCGATGCACAGTCTGAGATGTTTCAATTTCAATGCGAAATAGCATGCGCTTGGAAGTAGATCTTTCTCTTTCGGGTTGATGTGAAAATTAGAGGAGAAATATATAAAAAAACAAAAATTGGGGTTATTTTTTTTTTGGGTCAGAAAAAAATTTGGACTTAGCGGGACATCAGTTTTTTTCTTTTTTTTGCCTTTTCTTCTCCAGGTGATCGAAGAAAAATTGTTTCGTAAAATTATAAAAGAAAAAAGTTTAAAATACCCAAAATTTGAATATCCATGTATCTTTTAATGTGCTCATTTCAAATGTTAAAAATAATTAGGATAAAGCGAAACAAAAATAATTGCAATCACTCTGCTGTGGAAGCATGGTAATAGAGTTTGCTCCTAAAGTTCACGTCCAATTGTTTCGGGGTTCAAGTCCTGTTGAGAATACTCCAAGAGTAAAATCCCGAATGCATTAGGACCGTGCGGGGGGTGTGCATCATTTACATCATCGTGGACCAGTCGAGGTGCGCGAAAACCAGCTTGGACACCACCTAACCTGCCACGAAAGAAGAACACACGGACACACAACCCGATCGATACATTTCGGGGCACAGCATTCTCCCTTTTTTCCAGTGGCCGCGGAGTTGAATAATAATTCACCAGGCCCACTCATAATATGCATCAGCAGACAGTGCTGTATCAGCATGGACACAACCAAACCACAGAGCTCTGCACCCAGCCGATGGCCATGTCATTTCTCTGTACACTGAACTACAGCTAAAACTTATGAACCTGATCCATGGAAATCGAATCCCAAGTCACTTGGAAGGTATATTATATACACGCATGCACGACGTAGGCACGCCGGCCACTATTCATAGTCCTCTCTCTTTGACCATGACTCCCGCGGACAGACGGAGCAGTTATCCAGATCTTCCTCATTTTTGACCGATCCGATCGTAAGACCATCGCTGTTCCTTCCCCTGCCGCTCCTCCTCTGGTTTCTTCCGTCGATGGTACGCGCCAGGTCGCCTTCCTTCGCGTCGATGCAGATGATTCCAAGGAGAGATTACATCATCGCTGGCATCACTTCGAGGACGATCAAGGACCGGGGCTTTCGGCAGCGAAACCCACTCTGTGGGCGGCGTTGAATCTGCCTTTGAAGTTTGAAGCATCGCGTTAGCATTTGAAAGTGATTCGTCTAAGAGCTCATCACTAATTAATTATATATGTTGAATAGTAAGCAATTAGTTAATTTTATGTTGGCTCGTAAAAAAAAAAACCCCAATCTGTAAAATCTTTTAAATTAGAATATAATCGAATTTGCAGTATAAATACATATAACGTATTGCATAAATACATACATACATCTGTAAAAAAAAAAAGTTTTGCAAAATATAGTGGATTGCAACGGAAATCCTTAATCTATCTAATATTATGTTATATCCGTATGGGGTGGTAGTCAAGAACGTATGATTAACTTTTATTCTTAGTCTCAGCCTCCGGGAGACTAGTCAGAAAGCTTTTCGACTGAATTTTATACGAATTTTATTTATTAAACCAACTACCGGATGACCCATTATAAAATTCAAAAGTCTGTTTGTTTCACGAAAAATTAGATAATTTAAAATTTATTTTTGTAAAACTGATCGATTATATCACTTAAAAGAATTAGTCAATGAAAAATTAGCCAGTGACCAACTAAACAATCTAAGTTCTGAACCAAGACAAGGGGAGGTGTAATTGATATATCTTTCTGAAATTACCGAACCTAGAGGTGGTTCTAGTATTTATCATGAGGCATAATCCTGATCATGAATTCTTATCACAATGACATGATGCGGGTAATTCAACGGCTCTCTCCTTGCGCAAGTTGTAGTTTTTGCAATGATATTACATGGAAAAGCACTTCAATATTCATTCACACAAGGAGAGTGAGAGAACGAGATGAACATCTGAGGACGGCCTAGACAGCCCTGCAGCTCTTGCGAAGGTTCATTATGCGTTCGTAGAGTGATTCGTATTTACATTGTACGTCTAATCCCACGTATAATTTTCTAAGTCAGATTAATGTCTAGAATGACTCTTGGATTTTACTATTCCAGACCGTTTCGAATGTCGTGCCTCACACACTTTGCCTATATTTTAAAAAATAAAAATTTTAACCACTTGAAAATTTAACAAATCATAAATATTCGACGAGTACTTTTTTTGTTTGTCGATCAGATAATATCGTGACGGCAAAGTAAAAGGAGTCACTTTTAAAAAAAAATTTGTAGTAGTCAAAGGTCAAAACAAACAAACTCTTGAACTATGGAAATAAATTTCCTATCTACCATCACGGCAAATAGTCCAAGTCACGGTGCACGAGTCACGACCAACGGACGTCACTCCCCACATCGGCCCATGTCCCGATGCGGATCCCAATCCCAATCCCATGTCACGATCTGATCCAACATCCCTTTCACGCTTTGAAAATTAGACACCACCGATCTGCATTTGAATACTGCAGCCACGTTCCCTCAAAGCTAAACGTGAAAACCAGAAGAGAGCAATCTTTTGAATGTTCCCCCAAAAAGAGGGTTTGGTGAAGAACGAGCTTCTTTAATGCCATTTGGTGGTCGGTTTGATTAATAATTTCTTGGACTCATAGTACACCAAAGCATGAGGAATCGCCACGCCCCTGTTTGTATCGCGACTTGGATTAATCAATTCGCTTAGTAAGTTTGTGCTCGCAACAACTCATAAGCTATCGTTTTGTGCTTCGGTTGGATAGTGCTACGAAGTTTCCAAGAGTGCGGGCTGACGGGCAGAGCTTAAATGTTGCGCGTACCGTCGGGTCGGTCGAAGTTCTTAGCCTTGCGAGGACCGTAGAACGCGGAAATAGGGTCCATGAGAGATGACTTTTGAGTATCATGTTGCACAAGCTTGTCCTGATCAAGGGGAGTTGAATTATCTTCGCAGGCACTAGAAGCTTTGAAGTATTCCTTGGCGCGTTAAATACGTAGCTTTTGGTTTGATAAGTAGCTGGAAAAGCGACCGAGAATTTGTATGACACTCTGATAAAAATTAACGTTTCGTTGATTTTCAGAATGTTCTTTGTTTGGATATATATTGATAATAAAAAGCAGCACACGAAATTGTTATCTGGGGCAACACTTGATACTGAATATAGTTCATTGCGTCGTCAATGAAAGAATGATTAATTTTCAGGGTTTTTGAAAGTTAAAATCTCGTATAATCATTGCGCACCATGAAAATAGGGCAATCCAAAGTTTGCCCCCGTAGGTTCAAAATTGTCCTACTTTTCATTGAATCAATGATGACATAATATGAAATTTTATCGCTCAAGTTTTACACAAGTTTTTCACGTTATGGTAGATAGATCTATCAAAATGGGTCATAGACTCGTTTCTTAACCCATAGTTTATGAGTTGAGTTGTTAAATAGGTTAGTTATATTCAATAAAATGGTTTAAAATGGTAAAATCTAAAATAATATAGATGCTAAATTGATTTACAACTTGCTTAAATCCAACCCACCTCTATGATTCTCCTTCGCTCTCTCTCCATCTCATGCTCGCTCACTCCATGCTCTCACATTAGTTTAGGTATAAATTTTCCTAGATTGATTTGAATATAGAAGTATTTTAGTAATATGGGTCGGGCTGAATATGGATCACTAAATTTATGTTACATGAAAATGGGTGTCATTTTCGATTCAACCCAAACCCAACTGTTTGATCGGTATAAGTAGGAGTCGTACAACTTACTTTATCGCCTTTGGTCCACCCTATGACGACAAACTTAAGAATTGGTGGACCAAAGCTATTTGAGTTCACTATTTATGAAGTGAATCAGGTTCTTCTCACGCTTGTGTTTCTACGTATTCACCGGCCACGGAAAGAGGGTATGTTATATTGTGAAAGGAAAGGAGCGACTCCTCGTGTTTCATATGTATCGTGTTACACGTTACTAGTTATAAAAAATAGTTGCTTTTACCCACCTCGGGATTGACCCAGCGAGAATAGTATTTCGATGTCTTCAACGCAATATTTGATGGTCAAGGGTTTGAATCCTATCACAGAAAACTCATATTCAAGTGTGGAGCCATGACGGTGAGTTGCCATATGTGTCGTGTTTCATATGTCTCGTGTTACACGTTACTAGTTATAAAAAATAGTTGCTTTTACCCACTTCGGGATTGACCCAACGAGAATAGTATTTCGATGTCTTCAACGCAACATTTGATGGTCAAGGGTTTGAATCCTATCACAGAGAACTCATATTCAAGTGTGGAACCATGACGGTGAGTTGCCATGCTGCTTCCGTTCAGATAACCGATTAATTGCGATCTTACTTCCGAAATTACCCTTGGTTGGCTTGAGAGAGAGTAGCGTGCATGCCACGATTTGTATTATTTGGAGTAAACCACGTGAATTAATATCATCCGAATCATTTATTGCGTGGATTTCACTATATTGCCCACATGATTAAAAAGTATTCTATTATATGCGACGGAACTAAAATATTTGGGCCCACCACCACCGCAGTGGAAAGGAAGAGAGTTAGCCACAACGGCAATTGGACAATCAATGGGCTAGAAGGCCTCGGTCTAAACCAAAGAAAAGGAATTTTCAAACTTTTTCTCCAATGATTCGATCAAGAAAAAAAGAAAAACTTTTCTCCAACAATTACGAATTACCCTTGTAGATCTATTCCTGCTCACATGCACCATTAGATCAAGCAATCATGCGGGAAAGCCATCCGATTTGATGCTGTGTGCGAGTCGAGCTCACGTGCATTGACGGCATCAAAACTAGGGGTGTCAAAACCTGAACCGAAATTTGAACTAATTTGAAAATTTGAATCTTTTTTTATCGGATTTTATTTCGGTTTAGGTTATGGGGAAAACAAGTTGTTTTTTATTGGTTTGGTTTGTGTTATAATTTGAACCGAACATAAACAAATTTACTTTTTATTTATTATGAGATCGAGAGATAAAATTGAGCAGAAACAACTCTCGTTTATTATGAGATTGAGAGGGAGAATGTACAACATGTAGCAACCATCCTTGAAAGCAGCGCCTAGCGAAGGAAGCAAGGTAGCAATGAGGATTAACTCAAGAACAAGAGCCTCCGTGGCCCATCGAGCATCCAGATCTCGAGGCGTCTCCACCAGATCGAAGGAGAAAACTCCATCAACGACAACACGCCGAGGTCTTGTGCAGCGGGCAACCGAGAGGTGGTGCTGTCATTGCGTAGAGTTTTTCTGGTTTGTGGGTGGCTGAGAAAGAGGGGGCTCCGTCGTTGGTAGCAACGGCGGCCGCCGTGGCATGAGTGGTGTGGCGGAGCTCAACGGTGAGACGGTTGCCAAAGGTGATGGGGCAGGATCTATTCGGGGGGGTTTGTGTGTTCAGGTGGAAGAGTTTCGTGATTTGCTGTTTGGTGCTTCAAAAAAAAAAAAACCAAAAGTAATGGCACTGTCAACGAGGGACGAAAGGGATGAAGACAAAACCTATTTCGTGTTCCCAATATCACGTGGGTCATGGAGGACAAAGGCCCACTAAAAAAAACAAACTAATTAATCAAACAAAACCAAGCTGAACTAGATTTTCGATTTGAGTCGAAGCAAACACGCATCCCTAACGGTTCGGTTTCAGTTTTGATAAACCCCGAACCAAACCGAATCATCAGCATCCCTACCAAATACTTGCACCTTTCAAGGAGTCCCATATTTCCTCCCAATCAAATAGTGCTCTGGGAAGACTCGTGCAAGCCTCTTTTACAGGCCTAAAGGACTTTGACTTCGACCAATCGGGCCCATTATAATAGCTCAAGGACCGGGTCAGGACATACCAAAATATTTAGGTACTGATCCATTTCGTGACTTAAGGTGTACCCAACTTTCATCTCGGTCCCACTTCCAGGCATCCAAATCGGGGCAAAGAATTAAAAAGAAAATTTAGCATTTTGCAATTGCCTGGCGTTGGATTTCCTGTGTTGGTCTCGTCTATGTGGAAACGATTTCGAGTTTCCCCGGAAGTTAAGAGGCATTGCATTGTAAGCGATTACGAAAGAATCTTGAATTGACTACAAATGCTATTCCCTATATCTCTTTAAGATTGGCTATATTAAGATTGAATATCACACCAAAGGCTCCCTCCGTTTCCTTCTTATTGATATCAATGAGCATGCGAGACTCTTTGAGCAGCCAATTAATTTTTATCGGATGTAATTGTCCCTCCGTCTCAGCGTTCCGTGTTCTTAGAGGCGACGTCAAAAGAATGCGCAGACGTGGTGATTCGAGCCTAAGCGTTGAGGTAGGAGAATGAGCACGCTTATCATCTGCACAATCCTCTCAGATTTAGAGGCTCACCTTGTCTCGTTCGGCCGGAATGACGAAATTAGTCATCCGATTGAGAGGAGAGCCTCGAGGGACAAATTTCTTCGGGGGGAATCCAAAACTTCTTCATTTCGTCTTTTATAAAGTGAGCCCAATACATCCTTCCATTATCATCCCGAAGTTCATGTAGTTCACTCTTGTTCTAAGAAGAGCGATGGCGATATATTCGAACAATACGAGAAAAGAGATAATTTAACCGTCTCGCGGGTTTAGAATTTGAATTGAATCTTTCACAATTATTGTAAATCTAATTTTTTTTAAGAATATAATCCACACCTCCAAACCATTTTCCGGGCTCTTCATCAGGTTTTTATTCCCTCGGTCCCTAGTACGCGAATAAAGAATAATAACATTTATAAAACCAATGGATCTGGATGGACAACAAGGTCACATAACACCAACGACGTTTAAGTTTCCCCTTTTTTGCAGTAACTAAGAAAACTTTCACATGACACCAACGACGCAGACGGATTAGAAGGTCACGCGTGATTTCGCGAATATCCGGAAAATCTCTCCATTTATTATGGTATAAATAATGCCATTTTCCCCAGCGGTCCTCGAATCACACTACTGATCACACCAATCACAGTACCTCATATTTCATCTTTTTTACGAAACTCGCGCGCGGCTTTAATCGGGGGAGGACGCACGCAGCCGGTTCGAAATTTTTCTTCTCTTTATTCTAGTGCACGGCGACGAAACTGCGAAAACTACATCGAGCCTATCGTCATCGAGCAAAAGCAGCAGGAAGTAGGAAGAA
Organism: Syzygium oleosum; assembly: GCF_021117445.2. Classification (NCBI taxonomy): domain Eukaryota; kingdom Viridiplantae; phylum Streptophyta; class Magnoliopsida; order Myrtales; family Myrtaceae; genus Syzygium; species Syzygium oleosum. The sequence goes on from NW_026607487.1 coordinate 18,831,126, forward strand.
GCAGTAGCTGAGAAAAAAACGCTTTGCGGTGTTTTTGGCCAAAAGCGTCGCGGCGCAAGCAACCGGTCCCCTGCCTAAACAAAAACGCGACCAAACCAACAGTCTCGTCCCGCATCGCATCGCATCGCATCGCGTCGCGTCGCTCGGCCTCGCACGCGATCGATCTCCGATTAAAATACGAAGCCATTATTAGCGTGAGCTCCCGAGGCATTTAAGCAAAACCGCGACCTGCTCCTCCTTCAACGTCCCGTCGTCTTCTCCTCCTGCCTCGACGACGACGACGATCGACGAATCTCCTCCTTCTCCTTCTGCTGCTGCTGCTGCTATGGCGTCCTTGGTTCTCGGCCTGAGAGCTTCCGCGAACTCCTTCCTGTCGCGGTACGAGCCCGTCGCCCTGCTCCTCGCTCCCCTCCTCGCCGTCCTCGCCGCCCGCGCCGTCCGATCGTTCGTCGGCATTCTGCAGGAGCGTGGGCTCAAGGCGACTGCGATAGGCTTCTTCATGAGCTGCATCAAGTACGGTCTCTCTCCTCCGCTCGCGTGCTCGTTCGCGCCGGGCTCTGTAATTTTTTTATTTTTTTTATTTTTTTGTGTCGCGCGGTCTGCTGCTTCGAGGCTTCGATTCATTTTTTGTGTGTGTATGTTTTTTTTTTTTTTTTGGGATTTCGAGTGCAGGTTGGTACCTGCGGTGAAGAGTTATATAGATGCAGAGAAGCAGAAGGTCAGAGTTTTTCTCGATTTTCCCGCTAGAAGTAGCGCGAGCATTTAATTCTGTCGATTTCTGAGGAGTGGAAAACAGCACTGATTGGACGTCGCTAGGACGGGCATTGAATTCACGGAACAGAAGAGAACAGAGCCGCGATTGTATGACTAGTTATCCCTGCAGGGAATCGGAGGAACGCATAGCCGTCTGATGCGATTTCGTGTTTTTCTGATCGATTAGTAGAAAATTGATGGATAGGTGTTCTGTCGTCTCTAATAAGTATCTTTCCCTGGAAAAAACGAACCACTTTATCAGATTGCAATGCGAAGCTGCTGCCTTATGATTGCACCTCTGCTGACTGCTGTGGCCAGAGCAGCCTGCTAGTGGACAGACAAAGTAGTAAATGCACGGAACCTGGTTCATGCTCGTTGACATGGACCAACTGGCACTGTTGGACCCTGTGGGATTACAATTGCATCATTTTGGTTCCTTCCAATTAACGGTTCGAAACACTACATCCACTTGGACCGAGCCTATAAAAGTTTTGAAGACAAAGTGGGAGTATGAGCGATGAATTTCGCAGTTCTTCGGGGTGTACGTTTTTTTGTTAAATGGTTGATGTCTTTTGACGTCTGCATAGACTGATTGCATAATCGAGAGGACCGAGGCTCAGTGTCGTGGTGTGCATGGTGCACCTACGATAAAGGCTTCAGAGCTGAAGCGCAGGAGTCTTTAATTTATTCGAATCTAGTGTATTGTCTCAGGAAACATGACAAGAATTGGCCTTCATGGCAATTTTTTAGCTGATTTTCTATTGGCCAGACGGGAGGCCGTTGGGGACGATATGCTTTTGGTGAATTGCTGTGAAGATTCTTCTATCATGTATATTGGGTGAAGTCACGACAATTTTATGTATCCAATTCTAAGAATTTTAACCCCTCCCCTAGCCCTCCCTAGAAAGCGGGAAAAAAAGAGAGAGACCCAAATATAAAACAAGAAGAGCATATTCTTGGATCAGCATATGCCTAGTTCACATTCTGCTAATGGATACATCTGCTGATGTATCTTATTTTTGGGCTGTACCGGACAAGCATGATCTGGGCCTATCTAAGAAGAACCTGTGTTTTGGTTATTGTACGATTTAAGTCATTAATTCTGCTAGCTTAATTGCTTGAATTTGCAGGTGGTGGACCAGTTACAGTCTGGTGGTCAATCTAAAAGAAAAGGCTGGAGAACTGAGTTGCCAAGGTCTGGTGTGGGAAATGGCGTAATAGACATAATGAAGGAAGAAAAAAAGAATGATGTGGTTTGGCAAGGCAAATGCTCGGGTACAGTGTATGTTTATCATTTAGAGATACTTGCATGTTTGTTTAAAATGCTCTTGATGAAAATATCCTGAGATAGTTGACCTGTTTTTTGGCAGATATATCAGGGGAAGTGAATGCGAGGGGCATTTTTCACTGATAAATGAGGCTTGTTCTATGTTAGTATATCAAACATGGCTCTTTCGCACTTATCTTACTTTCAAAGATCCTCCTGACCATGATGTATTTCTTTAGCTGCTAAAGTTGCTTCAATTTTGATGGAACAACTGATATACATGCAAATAACCCAAAGTCTAAGTAAACTTTATCGTCTTGCTCTGGTGTTTCTTGCCTAGTTTCACTACACGTTCTCATCCATTCGAACATCTTCTGCTTAAAAAACATCGGTTAAATTTATCACCTTTGTGATATCCGGTTAAAGCATTGAGTGGCCCTTCTTTGTTGGATGCTGAGAAATTGTCGTTTCAGAGATTTTTTTATTCTGATAATGAAAAGTAATAATCAATTGTCGATTGAAGCATGTCTCGTCTGGCCAATTTTACAGATTCAGGTGCACAATTTGAACAATAAAATCATGAGGCTCAGCCTTTTATAAAGTGTCTAGTATCCTCTCTCTTCCCAGACTCTCATTTTGAATCCTTGTCAGGTTTGCACACACCAACCCGTTGCACTTAGATGTCTTCCAGAGTGTGGTTCGATTTGAGGCGGAGGTTGTTGCCATGACTGCTGCTTTACTGGGAAGTAAAGAAAAAGTTTCGGGAGGACAAATATGCGGAAACATGACATCTGGGGGAACTGAGAGTATATTATTAGCAGTGAAAACTTCACGTGATTATATGAGAGCTAAGAAGGGAATTACATCGCCTGAAATGTACGTGAGACAGTTGTCTGTTTCTTTTACCTCCTGGAAAGTTTATTGTTTATGTCTTTGTTCTTAATATGCAAAGGTTTGCAAATTTCCATCTAACTTTAGGATAATACCGGAATCTGCACACTCAGCATATGACAAGGCTGCTCAGTATTTCAACATCAAACTGTGGCGTGTTCCAGTGAATAAAGAATTCCGAGCAGATGTAAAAGCAATTAAGCGGTACATTAACAGAAACACCATCTTGGTAGGCACTAGAAGATTACTTTCCTCTACTCTTTCTTGCGTTAATTTCAGTTTTCTTGGGTTCTTTGACCCGACAGAAGTTTACATATTACCTTTCCTTGTCATTGACTTTTCTTTATGCCATCTTTGTTGTCATTAATAGAAAGAAGAACTGTTGTAGTTTTAGTGGTTACACTTTTTTAATGGTTATTATCTTGTAATGATTCTTAGATTGTTGGATCTGCACCCGGTTTTCCTCATGGCATCATTGATCCCATTGAGGTATGTGCAATTCCTTTGTGTTAACAGTCAAAAAGGCCCTTGACCGGATAGTGCCAGTTGAATGTTTTGCTTATATTTGTCTCTAAAGAGGTTCTCTGGCATTATCTTGTGTAGGAGCTTGGTGAACTCGCTTCTAGCTTCAACATATGTCTCCATGTTGACCTTTGTCTTGGTGGCTTCGTGTTACCTTTCGCTCGTAAACTCGGGTAACTTGGGTTTTATTCTGACAGCAATTGCTATATAATTGGCAATTTCGCCCTTCTTGCTACTGTCACTGTAAGATATTATTAGAAAGCTGCTTGCTGACGAGTGATGATGGTCCATGAAAAGGATTTATGCGCTCTATTGTCATGGTCATGATTTTGCTCAAGTTTAAATGACTCAGATTCTTTATGCTATGTTCAGAAGACATTAGGGGGAGGAAAAAGTGAGGAAAGTGCCTTTAATTTTAAATTTTCACTCTTTCTTCTGTCAAAAGTTGAAAATTTTTCATTACTATGCACCCAAGTTTCAGTTCCCCCCATTTTGTTCTCTCCAACATGGCCTTCATCTTCAACTTTTAACCATTGGGAAGGAAGAGAGACTCATTTAGATATAACTTGATTTGTTTGGTGGGACTTTCGAGACAGATTCATCCGTGGCTTCTCGCTTCTCTTTATTGAAGTTCTGAAAAGAGTACAAACTTCTATTGCGTTTCTTTTTGGTATATTTAAGTTGTGATTGTATTTTTCATGTACGTATGGTAGGTATGTATATAATTTTTGCAACTAAAATAAGTCTTTTCTTTTCTTTTCTTTCTTCTCCCGAACTGCAGGTATCCAGTTCCTCCCTTTGATTTTTCCGTTGAAGGGGTAACATCGATATCCGTAGATGTGCACAAATATGGTTTGGCTCCAAAAGGAACTAGCACAGTTCTATACAGAAATCATGACATCAGGAAGGTAATCCACTTATGTTGCTCCCGCTTTTAGATTGCCGGGGTAATTTAAAGCTTAGTTTGTGGTTATGTTTTATATGTGCGTTTCTACAAAAGGAAAAGAAAAGTCACATTCAAAGAGAAGCTAGTTGAGAAGTATTTCGTAAATGATTTATCTGATAAAGTTTGCTCCATCACCTGTTTATTGAGTACATTGCTGTAGTTAGGTTGAGCATGCAGCCCTTGTGCTTTATTTCACCCTATGACCATCTGATTCACAAAAAGTATGCTTTATGTACATTATGGGCCTGGCCCCAACAGCTAACACTTTTGAGAAAACAGTTTCCGAACATGGTTCTAAAGTGTGAGTCAAGAGTTCAAATTGACACTCTCACTTGGTGTGGTTTTGCCTGATTTCTTGCTTGCATCCTTGCCTTTATATAGTTGTTTGGTGTGGTCACTATTTACATAATATGTTTCATGAATAAGGTTGAACTTATATGGAGAGAATCACGAAGTATGCCTAATATGTATTTTGGACCCATTTTCTAATAGCATAAACTTTTGAGGAAAAATATTTTTGAACCCTTCCTTCAATTTAAGTATTGTAGTTTTACGTGCTTGTGCATCTCTGTTGATAGACATTGCTTATTCAAGAAAATCTAGGCACCACATATACATGCTGTGCCTATGTCCCTGAAAGATGATATTCCCTTTTTTAGGGGTTCAAATAGTGTTGTTTTTTTGGTCATAAAAATAGTGTTTAATGTGCTGCTGGTTTAATAACTTTTAAGGATATGGTCGTATAGTTCTCTTTTAGTAGCTCCAGGTCTGGCTATTAATTTATTCTCAGTATTTCAAGAGTGAGTGAATATAGTAAGTGAATATGATAAACAAAAAAAAGCAAGCTTTAATTCAACATATTCAAATTCATGACTTTGCTCCATTTCTAGTCTTCATTTTCAATTTGTTGCAAGCAAAGTTACTTGGTACTGCTTTTAATGTCCTTTTTTTTTCAATTCTGTGAAGATTCATAAAGGCTGATGCATTATCAAATTGTTCCTCGGGTTGCATGATCTTATTTATTTTTACACTCTTAAGGATATTATTTCTGATCTAGCTTTATGGTTAACTATGTATATGGGGACCTGCCATGATGGATTTCTTGGCTTTCATTCTCCAACAGCATCAATTTGTTGCTGGTGAGTTCATTCTCTCTATATGCAAAGGCTTGTAATTATCATTTCTCTGTTTGTATTTGTGCTTGTTACTTCCTTTAGCTTAGTAATTTGGAGGGAGATTGACCTTTGGTTTGTTGCATATTGAATTGGGAGGGGTTATGAAATGTGAAGATGGAGAAAGGAGAGAGGAGAGGATGTTTCTTTACGGTGGCTTTCAAAATTGATTTTTTTAAACCTGTGGATGTTGTTATTGGATGGATCAGAAGTATAACTAATTTCTGTACTTGATACTCATACAAAGTTCTTCTAGATGCTAAAAGTCTTTTCTCGTGAAGCCTGGTATAAATGATACTCGAGGGAACAACACTTTCTCTTTATCCCTTAAATTGGTAATTTTTTTCAAGCGCGTGCATGAACTAATTATTGTTCTCCTTGTCTATTTTGTTCATTTTCCAACTTCATCGTGCAGTGACGGAGTGGTCTGGAGGTCTATATGTCTCTCCAACCATGGCCGGGAGCAGACCAGGGGGCTTGATTGCTGGTGCTTGGGCGGCAATGATGTCCCTAGGGGAAGAAGGTGCAAAATTAAGCTGGTTCCAACCTAGATTGCCTTACGAAGTCCCCCATCGCTTCTTGTTCCTTTTCTCTCTAATTTTGTACTCTTCAAATCTTCACTGTTGGTTGGTTATGTTTCATCGCATTTTATAGGTTATCTAGAAAACACAAAAGAGATCATGGAAGTGTCAAAGAAGATTGAAAGAGGGTACGTTGGCTGTACATTATAATATAGTTTAAATCTTCCAAATTTTGAAAAATATCTATCGACTTCTTTTGCAGAATAAAGGAAATTCCGGAGATTTTCATCATCGGCAGGCCGGACATGACGATTATAGCCTTTGGTTCTAATGTTATTGACATATTTGAAGTTAATGATATCTTGTCATCCAAAGGCTGGCACTTGAATGCATTGCAGAGACCCAACAGGTGGGAATTTTTTTATGCAAGGAAATTTTAGGAATGCAATGCATCTTCTTCTTGAGTGTTGATTCACTGTCAGGGCCGCGTCCAACTTCCGAGAGAAGACTAGACATTGTTTTATTGTGCAGTTCTTTTATGTTATCAAGATTTTAATAGACATTCTTAATAGAGGATCTCTTGCGGTCGCCATTTGTTTAGTTCATATTACAGTTGTAAATTATGGCTTAAGTCGCTCCATTGACAAGCGGCATCAAATATTTTTCAGAATATACATGGCCTACATTATGCCTGACCGTTTCTTTCTTCTGTGTGTCTCAAATCAGCATACATATATGTGTGACCCTTCAACATGTGCCGGTGGTTGAAGACTTCCTCAAGGATTTGAAGGAATCCGTGAACACTGTAAGTTGCTAAATAGAGCTATGCGATCTTCACTTGTTTTAAAGTTATCAATTAGACATGTATCAGTTATTTGGGAGTATTCTTTCTGTACACGATACAAATACCTGCACACCATAACCGTGATGTGCAGACTCATCATACTCACTTGTTTTGATCATTTTCCTTCCCTAGGTTAAAGAAAATCCAGGTCCCATAAGTGGAGGGAAGGCTCCTATATATGGCGCTGCAGGAAAGATGCCAGATAGAGGAACGGTGCAGGAATTGTTGGTAAATTTCATGGACAGTGCTTGCTAAGTGGCTTTGGCTCAGTTTTCTTGATGTTCTTGGGACCTGTTCTTCAAACTTTACCATCACGGCTCATTTCGTACCTTAATCTTCAGTCCTTGACATTCTTTGATTTTCGCACGACTGTTCTGTTTATCAGAATAATATATATGCTTGATTATCAACTAGTGATGTGGATTTCAAGTGCCATATATATCATGGCCTAGAAAAGTATCGTGCATATCAGTTTCCCATTAATTTTCTTGGTCTATCTAAACGGCTCTCTCCCTAAGTTCAAAATTTGTGCTTTCTGGTGTTTCCATCGGTTTTAGAGTGCGAGTCATGTATCGTAACTCTCTTTGCAGGCTGGCAATGTTTGCCCGTTACACGAATGATTCAGCGCTTTAAAACCTTGTAAATGTCATAGTTATAGTTAATGTGAGATTCTAGCAAGATAGTTAATGTAAGAATAAGCTCACTGCAAATTGATCATATTCCAACATACATTCCAACAGCGTTCCAAATATATATCCAGTACTGAACCATATGGTCGTTGCACACCATGTCAAACAACTCAAAAGTAGGATCGTAAGAGGAAAGCCTCTTTTATTTGACTCTGCAAAATTCACTCTCGTACCAAACTGCAACAGTCCACCATTTAACGAAAAAACATCGTAGACATGAGAAAGCACATACTACTTATGGAGGCGTTGCCTCAGCTGCTTCCGCTCCCTTCGTCTGCTTCTACAGCTCCAGCACCAGATCTGCGATGACCCATATTATAGCTCACTCAGGCTAGATCAAGGTAAAAGGAAACCTAAAAATGATCTTGTAGACATGTTTTCTGCTTTAAAAGAGATTCTTGCTGAAATTTCATGGACAAGGTGGCAGCTGTAAATTTTACTTTCAGTGAAAGTTAAGTTGCGAATGAGCACGGTTGGTTGAGAAGGTTTTCTTGCGTGTTTTTAGTTGGTTTAAACGGATTGACCATGAACTCCGCAAGTAGATATCTCTTTCAGAAATACAGGAGAAATTTTCGACATGATTGCAAATGCTTGTCCGGCGGATTCATACTATGGTTCTCCTCATCAAAAAGAAAATGCTGCCGGTAGTAACTTTTTGGCTCGTGTTCGATTCGAGCACGCGACGGGTCACATCATGGGTCTTGAAAATCAGGAAAATTATACTTACAGTCCGCGTCCGTCTTGATCCAGCACTCCCTGTTCCCATTTGACTCGCTCCCGGCAAGTTTGAACTGGGGCGGCTTGTTCTGAAGCTCCTGATCTCTGTTTTTCTTCTTACTTTCCTGGGTTGTTTTCTTCTTGCTCTCTCTCTGCCGCTGCTTCTCTGCCTTTTTGGTCGAGGCGCAACTCTCAGGGTGAACCTTTCTGTGGAACATCTGAAGTATCTACAAGCCACGCATCAAATTATAAGTGAAGCCCAAAAGTTCCACACGAGTTTTACGACATTAATGTTCTAAGATACAATTCAATCACCCACGTGGAAGGGACATGGTTCCAGAGTGAGTAGATCCCAGATTTGAAGCATCGAACCTATTCTATTAGCACGGGTTCTTAGTTTTGGAACATACAACTACCCTGTAGATCCTAGAGCCAAACCTGTGGGTCCAGTATAGTTCCAATAGACATTGGAACCAGCCGATTATTATTATTATTATTATTTTTTGGTACTATTTAAAATATTGACCAATGTTGAAAGCTGATGATGACTGATGACCAACATGATCTCAATGCTTCAATATTCCATCATTAATAAACACTGATTTATCTAATAAACTGATAAGAAATATTTGAGCCCCACCCATCAACTTTATGTCTCTCACGAATAAACATCGTTTTGGTAAATTCTTAGAAATTCTTAGCAACTTCTTTTTTTTTTTTTTTTGTAACCCAGGGAATGCCCGCACGGCCGACAGCCGGGAGGTAAACCCTGAGGGCGACACGTGCTAGCCACCACACACGTGCACCGGTTAAGTCATCCTGCGGCGCCCGGAATTCGAACACGCAACCTTTTGCGAGAGGAAGAGTGCCTTTTCCAGCAGCGCCACCCAGGCGGGTGGTTTTGTTTTATGCCATCGTAACTTTCTTTATTTAGCAAAAGATTTTTATAACTTTGTCGTCTAGGCATGATCAAGCAGCCATGAAATTCCTTAGCAGGACAAGCAAGGAACCAGAGGCGGCAACAAGCAAGTGTAAACAGAGAATTTAGGGTTATCTCAGTTGGATTCTCCAGTTTGGTCTGTTCCGCACCCTGACCCTGGAACCGGACCGGTAATAGCCGGTTTCAAGTTCCAACCGGACGAGAACCGCGCCAGTTAGTGCCGGTTCGGTCTGGTTGCAGGGTCTGTCCAAGACTGGTGCTCGCTCCTTTGTGTTGCCTATTTATTTCATCGCTGTGTCGATGTTGGGGTGGCCGGTTGAATTGCAGATCCATCAGTTCGATAAAAATCAAGTCAGAATAAGTTCGTCGGCATCATAGTGCCATTTCAAGCGACAGTTCACGTTAGGGACGGAGTAGCCCAAGACTTGCAAATTTTTACATCGCCGAATAGAGCGACAATGAAAGGACAAACAAATGTTTGCTTATTTAGGAAATATGTCGAAGTACCTTTTGCAGCTTTGTCTCCGCAGAAGTTGAGTCAGTATTCATGCCAGCAGTTGCAGTGGAGCTCCTAGAAGGAAGGAGCATTTTTTTCTTCAGCTTCTTTTTCATAAGGTTCATGGCTGTGTGCCTCTCCTCCCTCTCGGGTTTCAACTCATATCCATCCTCTGTCAGTTTGCTCCTCTGAAACAGCTCTCCGAGTGATGTCCTGTGTTCCTTCGTCACCGCTGCTGTCGTTTCCGACAATTCAATGGCCGAGCTGAAAAGATATCCTTGGAGCGGATAGACTGTATTTGTGCTCCCATTGTTGGTCTCTTGGCCATCTAAAATTGGCTTTCCACTGAGGGTGATGGTGCTACAGTGGCTGCTTCTTCCCATGCTGACTTGGCTGGATCTTCCCGACGAGTCATTGCCGCTATCTTCCTTGGCTTCGGCTACCAGCACCTTCTCTAACTCATCATTGATCAACCTCAGTTCATTTTCCGTCATTTCAGTTTCCTTTTCGGTTATGTAATCGACCGAGTTGGCAAATGTCGGTGTTGAAGGATCGGACAAGGGAGTGTCTGAACCGAGGGTGCCTATTGCAAGAAAGCCAGGGAAGAGCTGGGGCTCATCAGCTAGCAATTCTTCCTCCTGACGGTTTTCATATTCTGCTCTTGCCGCCTCCACATTAGCAAATGATTTCCGGAGTCGGTTCTCTTGCTGGGCATGTCTGGCAGGTTTGGTGACATAATTTGTGTGTTGGTAGTACTCCTGTTCATCGATTGATCGCTGCCCAGAAAGGCAATTGCAGGGGTTTCCTGATGCACAAAATGTAGAGACAGAATAAGCATGGGCATAGAGCTGATAAAAATTTCAATTTGGGCTTGTGAGTTCTATGTTATGAACTTAGTAGTTACTCTTATGAACTAGGTGTCATTGTTATTGTCAATGAACTAAACAACACGTTGCACGTATTTTGTGCTGTGACACAGCCAAGTACAACTGCTGAATGACTCTGTCTATGCAGGAATGCTGCAAATCGGTTTTCCTTAGTAGCATCTCATGTCTTCACCAATAAATGATGGCTCCCATAGATTGTTAAAAAGTCCCGTGCACAAGCTAATGTGAAACTTATACTGGGAAGTGTGTTAATTTCTGCTTTTAGATCGTTGGGAGTAAATGAACCTGTCATTGATGACACACGTGACAACCCTTGTTTGTTTGATGAAAAGATTAAGGGAACTAACAGCAGATAAATTCTGAAAGGAGCTTACCAATAACTAAGTCCTTGAGTGGCTCGCCACCAGTTTGGCGGAACTTCCGATGCATCCAACCGAGTAACTGCAGCATCAAGATAGAATGATTACATTGGAAGGCCGAGAATGTCTCGATTCTCCTCTACATAAAGCAGCATATACATTTACCTTCATCTTAGGGCAGCAATCTGTCAGTTTTGATCTCCTTTGTTCTTTGGGGAGTCGATGGAAGAGAACCTACTTTTAACAGTCAAGTTAGAAACAAGATTTATCGAGATCGTTCTTGCTGATATGAGATAGAGATGGCTCGAAAGAAGACATGAAGATGGTTCCAAGCAGGTGTTGCCTATTATTTTGTCAAAACCGAATCTCGCAAATAAATGGATGGATGAGTCCAGCATATCTCGAGCGCACGATCATATGTAAAGCCATCGATACATGTTGATAGTGAGGTGGTGTTGGAGGTTATTTTACATTAACTCTTTTGTTCCCCATGTGTTTGTTTGGTATCAATAATCACTTCAATCACTTTTTTGGTGCTATAGCATCATGTTCTTCATCGTGTACAAGAGATCAACGTTCGCAAGTGGCGGTGATAGTTGTTTAGTTGCGAACTGCGGTATCCATTGACTGTCTCTCATCGTGCATGACCAGCTCCCTACAATTACTTGTTGAGGTCGGTATGTATATTAATATAAGACCACCGGGTATTTGGTGAAAAGGCCTTTACTGTGGGGACGACAGCGAAGGCCCTGTTGAGAAAGATGGTTAAAATGAACTGGACAAGGAAAAAAATCGTTTCTTATAGAGGACAGCATATTTGGAAATCTCCAGATTCTCGCGTAGGTCCTTCATGTGAAGGTAGGCCACATTAAATTTGACTTTGTGGTACCTAATCCAGTGTTGAGCTTTACAATTGCTGTTTTAATTACTGATTAGATGATTTCGAGATTACATAAACAGTTATATTGGTGTCATGGCCGGCGGCACAGATTCACATTCATTTGTGATATTCTTTTCGCCAGATTGATCTAGCGTTGGGCTGTGAGGAGCTGCAGTTCATGCTCCTGTTAGTTAAACTAACTGCTCCAGCTAATGGTGATCATAGAGTTCTGCCCTGGAAACTAGATTGATTTGGAGGTATGTGGTGAAGCTGGCTAGAGCATGCATGTCCCAGAAACTGTCCATTTTAGAAAGCCTTTTATCCCTACCACCGAGGCTCTTTTGGTTGTGGGATCACCAAGTTCCTGTCGTGATCAAATCACCCCGGACATCCTGTGGAGATCCAAACACGTTTCAAGGCCATGTCGGCCTGCTGCAACTGCCTTCATCATTTCTCCGGACTCTTTACTCGTCTCCCAGGCTTTGCCTCTAGGTGGGCAACTTCATCGCTGTTGCAAAAACATGAATAAAAGTGTCGTTATGTGAATCCATCTCGCACATTTACTGTAGAATCTGATTAGGAAGAGATTGCCAATCAGTAGTACAATGATTGCTTGGTCCTACTAAGAGAGAGAGAGAGAGAGAGAGAGAGAGAGAACGAGGAAAGAGAAAGAGAACCCTCAGTGGAAGCCTAGAAGATCCGTTGCTCGTATCATGTCTCCACTAATCGACGTGCTCTCGTTGGTCATTAATGTTCAGCGCGCAAGCTCTCATCAAATCCCCGTTCGAACAAAATTCGACAGGTGAATGACATGCTGCTCATCCTCTGATCAGAGAGCTCCAGGAGTGAGCACCATGAACTTTTACTCATGTTGTACAGCCACATCTACACTAGCACTGTAAATCTTCTGGCTGATACGACATACTTTGGACTCATGATTGTCATCTGTCGGACGTATACACCCGGTTGGTATTAATCAACCATTTCCATGGTCTTCCATTGGGAAACCTCTCTGTACCCTTTTGTGGCTCCTGAAAAATGAAGATCAACATTGTCCATGAAATTCTGGACCAAGCATGTCCTTAAAAGTCTTCATCTCAATTCTTGTTCAGACCTTTGGATCATTGAGATGTAAAACTACCAAAGGATATTCCCTCTCCCTGGGGAAAGAAAAAATCCAGAGAGAAATCCATTCACGACGATCGTTTTGTTCCTTTTCTTCCTGAAAATGCAGGGTCGTGTTTTTGTGTATATGTCTAGAAAGCCGCGGCAGCGAGTTTTAGCACATTTTCTTCCATACTACACTATACGTCGCGTCATATGCACATGATAACACGATGCTATTCTTAATACGCATAAGCATGGGCACCGTTTGTCACCATCATCATCACCTCATTCTCCATTGAAATGAGTTGGTTCTCTTTCTTCCGTCTTGTTGGAGATTTACCAGCGATACAAGACAGCAGGGAGGAGGCAAACAGATGGTGTCAAGAAAGTAGGTCGCTGTGACTTCCTTTCACGGATGACACTGTAGGACGTTGATTATTGGAGGCGACTGATCATCGGCTAATCATAACGTGCTCTGCTCCTCGTCCATTCGTTCATATTAGCTTCGTGGACAAAGTCGGAGTCGACCATTCTTTCTTTTAGCTTCGCGGACAAAGTCGGAATCCGATTGCATGGTCACGAACTTGCCAAAGCTACCTGAGGGGTTGAGGGCATCGGCCATTACATATTATCCGAAATTTTTTACCTGACAGAGGTTTGGGTTTCAAAACTTATTCTTCTTGTGATGATAATTGTCCAAAAAATCATAAATCTATTGTATGGCGACTAATTCAGTTTTAAACATTTTGATGTTTTCTCAATTTAGTCCTAAACCTTTCGGTTTGTTAATTTAATTCTTAACCCTATGACCATTTGCCGATTCAATCCTAAACTTATTGGATAATTGGCCGAAAGGATTACATTGATAAATCGTCAAAAAGATTTAAAACTAAATTGGTATGATTGAAAAGTTTACGACTAAATTGGCAAATCGTCAAAAAGTTTAGGACTAAATTGACATAGTTAAAAAGTATTGAATTGAATTGGTTACCGTACAATAAGTTTAAGACTTTTTAAACAATTTCCCGACCAGTTTGGTTCTCAGTTCCCGGCCCTTGGAATACGACACCCTTGTTGGAGTTAGCGAATACTTCGGGGACCCTTGTTTCTCACACCGGGTACGCCCACGTGAGCTTAGGGAAACCGAAGTGTTGTCCGACGACATGTGACCCATGCGTGCGGAATGCGGGGGTTCGGGGGCGCGCCCGACACGGGTGCCTCGCTGCCCGGTCGGCTGGCGGGGTTCGGGGCGCGCCCCGACGGGGCATCTGGTTGCCCGCTCGCCGGTGAGCGGGCGGGGTTCGGGGGCAGCGCCCCCGAAACCTCAACGGGTTTGGGCTGGCCCGTATAGTGCGAGATTAAGAGATTTCATATAGGTTTAGATTTTGGGCCCATTTGGGGCATATATATATTTTGCTCGTTTTTCTGATCATTGTAACGAGTTGAGTGGCTGTAAACCTAAAAACATAGTGAAATCTCTTTGCAGGACGTAACCCTAATCGAGGGTGAACCTGGGTAAATTCGTACATCGTCTATTTTCTCTGTTTTCTGCGTGATCATTCTGTTTCGGTTCTCGATACGTCCCTTCAACCCTGAGACTCTGAGAACACAAGTTGCGACACCTATGCGAATGCAAGAGAGACCTAGATACCTCTCATCACCTCACATCCCAAGGCTTTGCATTCTATACTAACGACAAACGAGGCACCATCTTCTTCAATCACATATCCTAGTCCCCATAAAGCGCAGCACAAGAGATCGACTTTACGGTGCCAAATTAGTCAATTCATCTAAGCCTAATTCAAAATGTCTCACTTTCACTAGCATAGTATGCTTGACATTGAATCCACACCAGTTTCTTATCTGAACCGAGCGAAAAAGCCAAAGATCATGATCAGTCGCATACAACGAAAACCATTCTCACCGATTTCGGCAATACAGATGCTGTGTCGATTAAAAGAGAAGCCTAAAGACACATGATCGTGAAGTAAAAGAGCAGAAACATATTGCAGTTAGAACGAGAAAAGAAGTCGATTTCCCCAAGTCCATGAAGAGAAAAAAACTGTGACAAACATAGGCCAGCATGGAGAAAAAGGGCGTCAATCCGATTTCTTATCTGATCGCTGGGATTTGTTTGTGGCCGCGGTTACGCGAGGCTTATCCTCTGCCATCTTTCCGTGAGTCTCGTCTCTTTCCCTGAAATATCTCTCGAACGCCCGTGGAAGGAACCGGGGAATCAAGAACCCAAACAAGTTGATCGAGAAGTATAACAGATTGCCCGCAGCCAAGCTCCTCCCAAACCAGAACCACACCACATCCTGGACCATAAAATTAAAAATAACCATGTAACTATAGGTATGTTCAAGTTCAACCGCAGAAGCATAATGAGTCGAAAGGTTCAACATATGATCGACAACGAAAAAGAGTGCAGGATCTTGAATAATCTCCAATTCGTCATTTAAAGTTCCAATGAGTATAATTATCTAGTGTTCTTGCCGTGAGTCAAGTAACTAATCGTATGAACAAAGTATCTTTTCACAATCCATGCAAACAGTGTACGGTATGCATAACATTATATTATTTGACAACACCCTCGACTTGTTGGGAAATCTTTTTCAGTAAGATGAGAGTGCAAGGATTTCTCCCGGAAAATTTTCCAAAAACTGTTCATAACAGAAGTAACAAATGTTCGAAACAGAAACCTTTTCAGAAAATACACAAGATCGAGTTATGACTTTGACGGAACAGGCGTAGATGAAGTCGCATGTGGTTTTCCAGTCTTACCTTAATCTGTGCATTTGCCTGCAGGGTCTTATTGAACCACACATCAGTCATCCAATCGATGATCACGAATATCCGCCTCACAGTATACAACAACGGCACCAATGCCCTCACAGGTGGCGAAAAAAGTGACAGCCCGCTTATCAAGTTCTCAGTCAATATCTGAAACGAAAGCAAGAACAGGTGCGGGGTCGCGGACCGCACTGCGTGGTCATCGCCCCTTGCGAAACCGCCTAGCACGTAAGCCAACGGCAGAAACAATCCAATGGTAGTCCCCACCACAACATAGAGCCTGAACAGCCTGCCACCCTGGAAGATCTCCGCTGAAGCTGTGGCGGCATTGCCATGAGACGGGAAGGCCAGCTTCGAGAGGGCAATGAGATACACAGACGCAAAGGCGGGGAAAATGAGGTCGAGAAGGGGGACGAGGCCGCTAGCGGAGAACACCATTATAAATGCCACGAGCTGGAGCTCGATCACACGCAACGAGCCCATCACTCCGCCAACAAGGGATTGCTGGTTCGCGGCCTTCCGAGTTGGTTTCGTGGCTGCGGAGAGGATGGTTTGGTCAAGTTCCGCACCGGGAGCCACACCCAAGGTTGCTCCTGACATTTTTGTTCCCCTTAACGCTACTACCTTCGATTGAGTTTTGAAGTTCAGAGACGACGCTTATACTGCAAAGTCCAGCAAAAAGATAAAACCGGGAAAACAATGGGGGGTCATAATCAGTTTTAGCACCCAATGCAAGAACATGAAGGCGAGGAACAAAATCCAGCAAACAAGTAAACTATCATTTTTTTCCCATCAAAATCCTAACTTGATATGTACATACCATACCAAGAATCCCTGTACAAGCATCATCCCATCAGAAAGCCCGTCATGGGATTCTCCTAATAAAAAGATTCATGTCCATTATGTGACCTTAGAATTGCTCTTCCATTGTCAGTTTAGGAGTGAAAATGCGCTCGGAAAACAGATCAGCCGCGACACTATTGACTGCATATCAAAGAAAACTATTCCGCATTCACAAAACTTGCAGAATACAACCTGACAGGTAATGCGGAGTTAGAAAAGAACCCAAATCTACATGTAATCTAAGCTCCTCAAGAGTGATCAAGGTTCTTAGTTCTTGACGTAGCTAGGTTCCGCCGTTTCTAAATCCGGAACTGCAGTAATACATCCCAGGAAACCACCCAACTTTTAAGCAAATTAACCAAACTAGCCCCATCCATCATCGAGGAAAGCGATACATGTAAACTACAAGGAAAGAACCAAGACTTACTCAGATTTCGTGTAACGAGAAAGTGATCCAAAAACTAAAGAGAAGTTCCTCCGAGTGATGAGAAGACGAAGAAGAAGAAGAAGAAGAAGAACGAACGAACCGTCGCCAGAGAAGGAGAGGGAGAGAGAGAGAGAGAGGAGTGCTGGGTAATAGGAAGCGGATGACCCTGCACCGTTGTCGGTCGGACGTGTTGCCCGGAGGTCGCGACACGTGGACTCCGCGCCACGTGGGAGTTCGCCGGTTGCCTCCTTCCCTGATCTCACACCTGTAAGAATTTTTCGTGAGACGATCCGAACTCCATGCGAGTGGGGGCCCCATCTTCTTATCTTGCATCAGCACCTCGTGTGCTTCGTTGTTCGAAACATGCTAGAATGGGCCTACCGATACCCCGGAAAAAATAAAGTTTTCTAGGTAATTTTCAGTTAACAAATCATTTCATCCCTAATATCTTTATTTTTACGTTTCGTTTGTTTCGCGAAAAATAAATAATTAAAAAATATTTTTTTAAAAAATAATTGCTTGTATCATTTAAAATAATTAGTTAATGAAGAATGTTATATTATCGACAACAATTTATGTCTAAATATTTTCGTGGACGATAAAAAAAAATTTATTCGTTCATTTTCCCAAACAATACAAGTTATTATTTTTAGGAAAATATTTTCCAGATCATTCATATTTGGCGAAACAAACAGAACTTAAAAAAAATGAAATTTATTTATATAATACCAAAGTTAGCATCAATCGCCCCACCTGCCTGCCAATGATATCATAATATTCCATTTCCCGTCCTAAGTTTTGATTTTTGCATTAACGGGTTGATTTGAATACGAAATTAAAGTACAACACATTTTCAGCTAACAAATCATTTCATCGTCAATATCTTTCTTTGAAAAAAAAAAAAAAGGAAAGTTTTTCGTTGGAATTTATTTATACAACACTAAAGTTAGGATCAATTGCACCATCTGCCAATAATATCATAATTCTCCAATTTCTCATCCTAAATATGATTTTCATATCGACGGATTGATTTGAAAAAAAAAAAATTAAAGCACGCTTCCATATTTAAAAGATAATTCGAAAATCAAATGTTTTTCCAGTAATTCGATTTTAAAAGTAACAAAATAAAGAGGAAAACAAGGACCAAACTAAGCTATATAAAATCTTATGTTTGTTAACAGGATTCAAAAGGACAAGCGAAAAAAAGAAGAAGAAAACAATGATTAGGGGCTTTCCAGATTTTTGTTGTTCGGATAATTAATATGGAAATTACCATAATATGCGTGATTACGACCTGTTACATAACCCAAGAAATGCTTCTTCAAAGATTATAACCTAAGCTGGGCCGGGCTGCTTCGTGGACTATGGGCTCGATCCACATTAACAAAAAGTCGGACGTATCATTTCCATAAACCGGAAAAAAGAAAATAAAATAAAATAAAATTCCTTCTCTGTTGAAGGGGGGCGCCAACATCATCAATATCGTCGTACCAAACTCCACCTAAGTAGAACTAGAAGGAATGGCACGACGGTTCTCCTACCAAAAAGACGTGAAATATGCGCAAAAGTAACTGCACAAAAAAAAATACGCGCGACTATCTCAGAGCTATACGAAAATCAACCCCCCGAAAGTCCCCCGTCAATACCGCTCTCGTCCTACTCGTCAATTAACTATAGAACCTAAAAGAGAATTCATATGAATAATTGGAGCAAACCACACTGCTCGTTGAGGAGTACAAATCTCTTCTAAGCAGATCAAGCTTAGACTGTGCTTAATTGTAAAACATTTCAAAAAAGGACACGTATGGTTGCCAACGTGTCTTGTACATTTAAGGCCTAAGCTGTTTTCATATGGTTTCACGTAAGTTTACATACATCAGAAACAATCATACAAACACCTAAAGATTCATTTCGTCGTGTTTGCTAAGACCAAAGATGACAAGAACGTCGTCACTATTGCTTAGATCAAAGGCGATGAAAATAAAATCCGTCGCTATTGCTCAATCCAATAAAAACGAACTTTTACTTTAGTCATATTCGGTTGGGGTGATTGATTTCAGGGAGGGCTGTTTTCACCCTAGAAACAAAAACCGGAGTAGAAGGATTGGGTCCCAGTTTTTAGAACCGGGAACCGGCCCACCTGATCCTAGAACCGGCGTGATTTCTTTCTCTCTCTTTTTCCCTGCTCCTTGGCGGGGAATGGAATACTGGAACCGGATGAGGGATTGGAAAGAACATTGTTTTTGAATTATTGCATACTCTTGCAAAGAGCGTGTCTATGTGCGTTGCAGCCTTTTGGCATAAAAAAAAAAAACTATCGGTCTAGGTAGTTCGGTCCACACTTAGAATCAAGAATTGGATTAGTTCCCACAAGAACTGTTCAGCCGATTCGGTCCGGTTCTCATGCTCACCCCTAATATTTGGTCGTGTCCAAATCAGGACGAAAATCCACTTTGACCGCCGTAAACATAACCCAAAACAACACATCACCACTGTCGTCGCTGAAAAACAAATCTGGTCTGCTCTAACGGGACGAAGTTTCAGTTCTGTCTTTGTTTGATGAGTTTCCGGTCTTATCAAAACGCGAAGAAATAAAAATTTCATCATTATTGCTCAATTCAACGGCGACGAACTTTTGTTTTCGTCGCCCTTGCTCAACCAAAGCACGACGAAACTAGTTTTTCCTGGCCTAATGTCTCTTCTTGTTTTCTCCTTTGCGACAAAACTGATTTTTTTGTCGCTATAGAGTAGATCATTGGTGACAACATTCCTATTTTGTCGCGATTTCTTACAGAGGTAATTATTTTCGCAAATGCGTACTCATATAAACAATCTTAACTACGTTTCAACAATGCATCAGATAAGGCAGCAGCCTACTAAATACTGAGCCAACAACAATGCCAACCCCCCACGGTCGTCCCCCAGTGTGGCATTGGCCCTGAACATCCGGCGCCCCTGAGACCCCCGGTGTGGCGGTAATGCCCTCCGCAAGTCCGAAATGTTCATATGGTGGCCAACACGGTTAAGGTGGGAGGCCCGAGACGCAACCTCTTCCCGCAGATGGCATCGCTAAGCACCGGAGTAGGATTTCGATCAAACCCAAATCTCGTCCGGGTGAAATTCAATGTTGCATGCAACGTGAAGAGCGATCAAGAACCATATATATGGTTTGGGATTTCAAGACAAGTACACAATGCATCAGAACCATCCTTAAGCCTTGTCATTAGAAAGTGACGCAAAAAAGGAGCTACGAGAAAAGAAGCAAGAGGCTTACTTGAATTTTGGTGATATCTTAGTGATGTGACGACGACGAAGAAGTTTAAAACGTGGTGGTGACATTTTTTTTTTTTGAAGAATAATGATGATTTGATAAATAACATTAGTATAATTGCCAATGTTTGGTACAATTTAAAATCACATAAGTTCAATGGTGTAATTTGCCATTGAAAGTAAGGATGCAAAGCGTACGGAGATAAAAGATGGGATAATTTCGGTTTTTTTTTTCCAATTTTTGTCATTCTTCCTCTATTAAGGACAAATCTCCGTTTGTTTCGTGAAAAATAAATAATTTTAAAAAATATTTTTCGAAAAATGATTTCTCAAAATAATGAAATATGTTTTCATTATTGACACAAAATATTTTTTGTGGACAGTGAAAATGTTTTTTATACCAACATGACACGGTTGCAAGCGAATTTGTATTCATACCAATCGCATACATAGGATGTAAATAACAAATGTTGGCTCTCATGCATGTACACTCGACCTTTATGATGTGCAATATCTTTTCAATACGGAATGGCGATAAAATACGATAATAAGAGAATAATAATTTTATATTGATCGTTAATTTTTTTTAGGGTGTTAATTAATAAACTAAATAAATATGCGATGACTCGAGTCTCTGGCAATTTTAAACGTGGCAGCCACGTCTTCTGCTTTTTGCCTCTTCGGATAAATCGCCAAAAAGCTGAGAAAATTAGAAGGAAAAATCCCAAGGGCATTGCCGTTCCCTCCCATTTTCCCGCACACAACAGTTTCTCGCCCGCCGATGGACCAATCGGGACGCGCCACGTCACCATTTGACCGTTAAGCCGGAGCCGGGGAGCCGAAGCGATGGCGCGCCGGCCCTCGGAACCTCGAAGCCGCGGCGCCGTGTGGGGGGGGGTGATTTCGCCCGTTTTTTCAGACCAATTTTCGGATTAGTCAAATGTGCGCGCCCCCCCCAAGGAAATGCTCCCGTGTCAATTTCCTATTGGGCCCGACAAAAAAAAATTCAAAAAGAATATGTGCCCTCCCATTTGCCAACTAATAACGTCTAGCAGCTGAATAGAGAAATAATTCCACATGGGGAAATTTCCCTTTTTATTTATTTTTATTTGTTTGAAAAAAAACCAAAAGAAGAAAACAACTGGTCGAGGATGGGGTGCGCAGTGGTCCACCCTGCTCACGTTAGCAACGATCCGGGGGGAGGGGTCGTTGGCACGTTGCCCTCTAAAAAGGAGCCCCCAGATTTGCCACACGTGTCCCCGTTTCTCTCCCGCGTAGCCAATCTATCCGTTAACTCTTTCTCTCTCTCGCTCTCTCTGCAACGCCTCCATTGAAGAAGAAGGAGGAGAGGAGGAGGAAAAGAAACGGCAGAAATTCATACGCGAAAAAGGGCGCGGGGGGGCGGGGGGAAAGAAGGGGATCTTTTGATCCTTGACAATGGGGAAGCTGCTGTGCGATTCGACGGCGGTGGCGGAGACATTCCCGTCCCCGGCGTCGACGGCCATCGTGCCCTGGAGGGCGGTCGACGCGGAATCCCTCGATCCCGCCCCGGCCGCCGCCGCCTCCGCCGACGCCGATCTCCCCGGCGGCCACCAGATCGCGGCCTCCTGGGACGACGTGGCGGGCCTCGAGGACCAGCAGCGGCGCCGCCTCCAGCGCCTCCGCTCCAGGGGCGTCCTGTGGCGGCACCCGCAGGACAAGGAGTCGCCGCCGGTCGTCTTCTATTTATCCCACGGCGGGGAGGTGTCGGCCGACGGGAACTGCCTCTTCACGGCGTCGCTGAGGGCGGGGACGGCGGGGGCGCGGCGGCGCGTGGGGGCGACGCGCGGGGCCTGAGGCGGCGCGTGGTGGGGCGGTTCTCGGAGGGCCTCGGATCGGCGCCCGGGGAGGAGAAGGAGGCGGTGGAGGGCGCGATCCGGCACATGTACTCGCCGGATCTGAAGAGCGGATGGGGGGTTCATGTGGTTCAGGAGGTGAAGCTATTGGCAAAGAAAGAGGACAGGGTTGCTCTTGATTCGGCCATTGAAGAACTGGCTCAGCTTGGGATGCAGAGGTAGCAATCTATGTGTATTTTTCCACCACAAAATGACGCATTCTTTTTGCGGGTTTTGTTGGTCGTAGTTTGTCAAGATTTGGTTTTTTGGATTTGTTGACTGCCTGCTTTGGGTTGGTTGAAAAAAGACAAGAAATGAGAGAAACAAGAAAGTTTGTGGATTCTTGATTTTCTTTTACCTTTACTGGAGTCAAGCTAGGGTTTGAGCCAGAAATTAACGTCTGGGATTTTGGTCATTAGGAAGTTTTCTTCAAGGGCATGGCTTTCAGGACCTTCGTTTTCTTGTTATTTTTTGCAGGAGAAAAAATCGAACTAAACCAGTAAACTGGTTCGGTTGATTTTGCAATTCTGTTTGCGATGTTACCCAGATGTCGCTTTGGAGAGCTATGAGTTATGACTGACTGAATTTTCTTTCTTGAAACTTGAAGAATGTACGCTTACTACATGTATTATAGTGACATTGAATGTAATAAGGTTGAAGGAACAAAGTTGCACTCTTGAACTGAACTGGGTTCCACAGTTTCAATTGAATCTTGGTTTTACTATTCTTGATGCAATCCTGTTTTTTTATTGAAGAGAAATGGCGGCGGAATCTATTTACAAAGAGAGATGCATTCCCGTGAATGATGGCTCAAGTTGGGCCAAATACATGTCAATCTCCGGTTCATCTGACGATGAATATGATATCATCACTTTGCAGTACACTGAGGAGGGTTTATTATCTGTAGATGAGAATAGAGAAGGTCATGCTGCAGCGTTTGGTGATGACATAGCAATTGAATGCCTTGCAACTGAGTTCAACCGAGAGATTTTTGTGGTGAGTGTAAAATTCTTTCTCTTTATCATAATAAATTTTGATTGGGCTATTCCTATTCTTCTTCTGTAAATATCTGGTGGTTCTATGATCTTGATATTTATTTGTATCTTATCAGACTTTGGCTACGGTCATCGTTTCTGAAGTAATGCTTTTGCCATGGTATAGGCAGTCTACTTCCGGGGTAGATTAGCTTGGAAAATTAGCTTAAAAATTTATATTCGTTTAGCACTTAACTGGTCTCTTGCATATGTCCTTGCTACCACTACACTTGGGAGATACAAGGACCATTCAAGGATTTTTGTGTTTCAAATTCTTGAGATGTCAAGGATACTACAGAGTTTATTTGAGCTTAGAGCACACTACGTAAGCCCTGCGGTTAGCTAAAATGTCATTGGCTTTCCTTGGAAATCTAGTAACTCCTCAACTTTATGCTGAGTCATCCAGGACTTGGCTGGGTTATCGTTGGACTTAACCCTCGCTTTACTCTCTCTCTCTCTCTCTCTCTCTCTCTCTCTCTCTCTCTCACATCTGACCAAGTGGAGCTGCTGCAACTCCTGGTTTATGGGTTCCTTTTGTCCCGCCAGTGAAGCAATTTCTAGTTAGCAATGTGGTTGGAGAGTTTGAAACTTCTACAGTTTTCCTTCTCGTGCCTCTTGGTTTTCTGTTATACATCACTCTCCCTTGTTGATAGGCCTTAGCTGGGAACGGTTGGCAGATAACTGTCACTGATTTGAATGAGTAGCAATCACAGCCTAACCAGACAAGATTGGACGTTTCGCCTTTGCTGGCCTACGCTGTTTCTGCAGGCTTTATGTTTTGAACATAATTATCTGGCAGTTTGAAGTTTGAGAACCCTCTATTAATGAACAGCAGGTCTACATTACTGTTTGTAGGGCAATATCTTTGGGTTGCTTCATAATATGTTTTGGTGATAGCCGTTCTCTTTGCTTCATATCTTACGATACTTAAAGTCCTTAAAATATATTGTTTTTCCCTTCTTATTTTCTTTCCTTGCTCCTTGATGTATAGTTGCTATGCTCTCTTAATCCATTTTCCCCCCTACTTGCTAAACTAGAAGAGTTTCCGAGTGATCATCCTTTAACAAGATGTTGTCATTTTCAGGTGCAAGCCCACGGATCTGACGCAATGGTCGATGAAGACAACTGTGTTTTCTTCCTCCCTCATCGTCCAAGAAGTCAAATACGTGGTCCTCCTTTATTCCTTTTCATGAAAGGAACAGGTAAATGAATTTGGTATTCTGCCTGCTTCCCAGAAAACCAAAAGAAACAAAATGGAAAAAAGAAGTCAAAATTGCTGTCTTTTAGCAAGTTGGTCTGGAATTGTGAACTCTCCATCTGGATTTAACGATGCCTCACAATTGATTTTAACGTGCAGGGTGGTGTGGTGCCGGAGCTGATCACTACGAACCCCTCATTGCTCATCCTGCTTCCCTTGTATCTCTAGAGAAAGTTGCTGAAGTACTTTGAAGCCACCCTCCATGCAGTTTTGTGCCCTAGAGTTAGAAATAGAAAATAGTTCATTCTTTTCCTCCATAGTGTATGGCCGGCAATCTGGTTCTCCAGATTCTTCCTTAGATGTCGAGGACTCTTTTTTTTAGTCATAGCCATCCATTTTCTTTGTCAATTTCATCGAGAATTAGTTGTCTTGCAGGTTTTGTGCCTGCAGTCAGAGTAATCTGTAGTAATCTTGATGTTTTTCCCAGCTGTTCTTCTTGTGGTTGAGTTCATTGTGGGGGCGCTGATACTGTCCTGGCACTATTCAATTCAAGCGAGGATAGTGCCTTTTTTTTTGTATCTTATACTGGATTTAGTTCATCAATGATGAAATTGAGTTTGGTTTGCGCCAGTCTGCCATCCGGTGAACCTGTGTTGAAGTCTTCATTCCACAATCTCATGATTTATATTGTATAAAATCCAGACACTTTCGAGAATTTTGCTTGAATTTTTGCAGAACAAAGGAGATACACAAACTGACACATTGGCCTGAGTCTTAAACTTTACACCTCCACCTTAATTTGTAATGGTTTTCTTTATTGCCCGTTACTATTTGAGGAAGATATGCTAGTTCATGGGATTTGCATGTTTGGAGTGCTGCACTCGTATCTTGATAAATTTCTGGCTGTGATCAATCAGATGCCGATGTTTCTTTGCCCGACTTATAACATCTGCTTTTTGGGGGTAAAACTCCATTGATTTCCCGAAATACATTCTGCCAGATTTCGCATCAAGACTATCGCACTTTGAGGCTCGCGGCAACCAGGGTTCATGCACTTCGAGCTGCTCTTTTCCGCCATTCGAAAAGCTTGCTCAAAAGCCGACTAGCCCACGGAATCCTCTCGGTTCGGAAAAAACTTGCAAAATAGGGATCTCTAATTGGTAACAACTTATTATACCCAATACTTGGAGGAGAAAAAAATTCAAAGCAGCTTCGCCCTTAGTTGAAACCTGTCTCAATTATTATTGAATCTTTGGGAAGCCTAGTTTATCCCTTCACCATGCTTTTGGGGACCTCCCTGCGAAGCTTCATACTCTCTGTGTATGTCATTCTGGTAATTATTGGGGCTGTAGTGGTCTTTTTCGTATGGAATCTTTTGAGAATATCCATCCATTTCTGCAAAAGCAAGAACACCGATTCATTGTACCTTCAACTCATATGAGCAACAGGGAAATGTCAGGACACTGGTAAAGGTTTTAAGTCATGCAAATCAACTTTGATTTGCGATCCAACCCGAAATTGTCATGAAAAAAATTTGAAAGAACTACACAAGAAATCCAACAAAGTATGCGTGTGCTCTGCTTGCCTAGTGGACCTTACTTTACAACCCATCTTCACTACCTTGCATAGTTACTCCCCAGAACAGAACTGGAAAAAAGGTAAGTTAAAAAAAACCTGATTATTTTGCCCCTCGAAAAACTCCATGCTTTTTTCACTTTATAGAATTTGCGTCGTGAAAGTCTCATTAAACACATGATTATTGTTGAGACATTTCAATTTATGAGAAGCTATAAACCTGAATATCTTCTCCTGTTAATACTTGACGTCAGCATAGGAAGTTTTCCTTTTGTTTCCAAAAAGAAAAATTCAGTCCTCTCGTGCCAAGAAAGATCGATTATCGTAGTTTAAATATAAATTAAGCGATTGCAATTACCCTTTGAATTTGCGCGTTTATCGCATAGAAAAATGAGTCTACATGAAAATATCTCCATTATCGCCAAACATTTCCATTGATGATGTAAACATTTTGTGTTCCGTTCGTTAGTAAGCGGGTACTTTTAAAAAAATGTATGTTTTCCAAATCGTTAATTTTAACGAGCGCACACATCGGTGGTCTAATTTCACCTTTTTGAGGTATAAGCCAGCCGAAGGAACGATGGATGCAGCAACCATCGGTGATCCAAACTATAATGCAGCAACCGGAGGAATTGCAGATGTTTTTGTGGACAGAATTTGAGAGTAAAGGCAGTACTTTTTTGCTCTGCTTTCAAAACGTGCCACCAAAAATAATAGCATAAAGGCATTGCATCACCAAAGATAAAGCCAGCAAACCCAAATGCACATGCTTGCTTTGTACATTTAATATTTAACTAGAGAATATAAACGTACGTTTGACACAACTTCTGCCGACCAATCATGCGGATGATCCATAAGTTTGGGCATTGTTTAAGGCCAATGTATAACGTTCAGCACTTGCAATAATATCCCATGCCTGTCAACTTGAACACTTGTTAAGCAATCGAATGATAAATTTTATAATTTTTCAATGTGCAACTTTTTGTTTTATCCATCAATGCTCTCGATAGCAAAGCATTCCTTGTTAAGTTTGTTTTAACAAATACCTCAAGAGCATTTGTTAACGTGATTCATTTAGTTTTTATCGTGACGGGGAAAAAGATGAAATAGAATTCTTGAATAAAAAGAGAAAAGTGATGTATACAAAAGCTAGCTTACAAAGACGTGGCAGACTTTTTATATTGGGTATTGAATATGGTTATCATTTAAATGTCCATTTACAGCCTGTCACGATACATAACATTGTAATTTTATCGACCGGTCTTAATATATGCCCATGGCATGAGGATGGATAGCAAAAGATGTCCTCATTGGATGGTCAAAAATGTATGTATAGGAAGAAATGAATGGATAAGATAATGCGCCTAAACTAGCTGGAAACTTCAAAACCATCAAATGGCACACTGCACGGGCACCAAGAGGGGCTAAACAAAGGCACCCAAATAAGCACATTTTTAATCAGCCCATTACTTTTCCAAAAGCAATTCTTCCCAAGAAAGAAAAGAAGAAGAAAGGAGCAAAAAACAACAATTAAAGTTAGGGCAACATTATTCACAGAATCTCTCCCTAGAAATATCCCCCTTTTCCCACACTATAAATGGCCTTGTTTCCACTGCTCTATGTTCAGTCAGATGTGAAATCTCACTCATCAACTTTCCTCATCAAGTCCTCAGCGGGAAGAGATTAATTCTCTTCATTGCTCTTTGAAATTCTCAACCACAAACCTTATAGAGGATCTTTTCTTTGAGACTTTAAAAGAGATGGATTCGATCGAATCGTTGAAGCTTCAAACTGCCATGAGGAATCGCAAGCTCAAGAATCACCACCATCTTCTATATAGTTTCATCCCCTACCTTTTGACTGCACTGACGTGCAGTCTATTCTGTTCCTATCCCTTTTGGTTGCCCTCCGTCGAGCATTTCCTGTACATCACCCTCCCACATGTCGGGACGTCATTGCTCAGTCCAAAGTATCTGTTCTTAGTTGTGAACGCCATCGTCGCCTTCCTCCTTGGACAGTCGAAGCT
The DNA here is from genome assembly GCF_021117445.2 of Syzygium oleosum. Classification (NCBI taxonomy): domain Eukaryota; kingdom Viridiplantae; phylum Streptophyta; class Magnoliopsida; order Myrtales; family Myrtaceae; genus Syzygium; species Syzygium oleosum. The sequence continues at coordinate 18,859,157 of NW_026607487.1, forward strand.
CGGAGGCCTGCACTCATCCGCTGCATCACGCAACAAGATCTACGAAGAGTATGTCGAGAGGAGCCGAACCAGGAATATGCCCTCCGCTTGCCCGGGAAGCAAGAGTTCGAGGGAATCAGAGGATGAGAGATTGACTGGAGATGAGGTGAGAGAAGAAGAAGAAGAAGAGAGGGAAAAGGAGTCGGGTGATGATAATGATGACAAACAAGAGATTGAACAAGAACAACAAGAAGATGATGATGAAGAAAAAGAAGAGACCGAAAAGGAGTCGGGTGATGATAATGATGACAAACAAGAGGCCGAACAAAAACAACAAGAAGATGATGGTGAGGAAGAAAAAGATGAGAGAAATGCGCAAGAGGAGGATGGGATTCCTGCTGAGGAATTGCAGAAGAAAATTGAAGAATTCATTGCCAGGGTTAACAGACAAAGGTGGCTTGAAGCTCGATCTCTAATGTGCGCGCGTTAGGGCATAAGCTTGCCTTGCTCCCATGCGAGCTTCAGCTAGGAGTTTATCTTTCATAGTCACTTCAGCAAATGTATGATCCTAGCAACTCTCTAACTCGTTTGCATGCGATCGATCTAGAATTGTATGAACATACTGATTCTGTTTTGAAATATTATTATTGGCTGAGTTTTTAAGTTGATGAAACATATTTCTACGTCCAAGTTATTAAAAGAAAAGTTAAATGTTCAAAAAGTAATATCCCATGATTGCGCACATTTTTGCCTCTGCAATTATTAGCACTGAAAATTATAACGATTTTTCGGGTCGATGAGAACAAAGTCCCGCATCTAAATTCCATAGATTGAAATTTTTTAGTCGATGAAAAAAGAGGTTGATGGAACAAACTCCTACATAATGAGTTTGAAAAACAGAAATGAAATGCTCAAAAAGTTATATTTCATGATTGAGCATGCTCTGCGTCGAAAAGTAGTGAATTTCAAAATGCTCGTTGCTCTATTACATATGCAGAATCTTGAATATTAGAGATTAGGGTTAATTGGAAAAAAACCATCTTCATTTTTTTTTATTCACAATAACTTGCACGCATGCGCACTTTTCACAATTTACAAATTTCCCTTTGAGTTGTACCGTTTCATTTCAAGAGTTTGCGTCTAGTCATCCGGGATTATCTATATGTATGCAACGATAAATAGGTACATTTTAGGTTTGGCAATTTACTCCTTGGTGACGCGATGATTGCGGTTGCAATAAAGCAATATATTGCTCAAATTCTCAAGCTCTTTAGCTAAATAAATGTAATGACCCAATAATTCAGGTAATGACGCAATAGATTAAGCAATATATATTGCTTAGATTCCGCAATGACGCGATAATTCAGGTCTCCTGACCTTTTCTGAGTTTTGTTGATCTTTGACTTGGTGTTAGGAGGGTTGATATTCTTTCCTTAGCTCCGAAGAGTTGGCCTCCGTACTTCGTGAAGTGGCTCCGCATTCACGGAAAAAAGCAGGGCCAAAGCCTCTTGTCTCATCACATGCCCATGCAAGTGGGAACGCTATCTCTTGTATTAAACGCGAATTGCAAAATCCATACGACAAGTACGTGATAAGTTATCATTAATCATTGAATTCGATCCACCTTGCGTAAATATTTACTTACAATCTACCAAACCGCGTTGTATATTGTCAATTTTTGTGAATCGACCTTAGTATGAATAACGTTTGCTTTGCTGAGGCATCTTAAAGAAGTTGGGTTTCGGGTGTCTTCGGTCCCTGTCGCGCATGTATGGCCCTGTAGGTCCAGTGGGTTAGCGTCGCGCAACCTTAATCTAGCAAGGAAGCGCTCTAATTACAAAGCTGTCCGGGCGCGGGTGAACATATTTACCTTGGGTTTTCCGTTTTCTTCGCAGTTCTCTTATTAGATCTTGTAAGCATGGAAGTTGTTGGTGAAGATATTTTCCTGACATGTGATCCTTTACGATGTTGTTGTTTCAGTGGTCTCCTGATCAATGCCATCGTCGGCGTTGCCTTTAGGTAATGATACTTGACTAAAGAGAGTTGGGCCAAACCCTGCGACAAAGTACACATTTACCACATTAATTAGTTGCCTTTTACCCCCATGGTACAGGATTAGCAGCTTAAGAAACTATATAATGAACGGCGCAAAAATGGGTGGTCCTTTGTGCTTACGATACTAATGCAGTGATTTCGGTAACATGAGAGGGTTAGACAATTCGTGTTGCCGTGTCATAATCGTGTTTGCAATTCGTGTCAATCCGTGTCCGTGTAAAACACGTTGATATTGATTCCACGTGCCAAATAATTTGACTATATAAAAAAGTAATCACGTCCCAACATAGAAAGTTAAGCGTGTCACGGATTAAATTCCCAAACTATCATCGGATGGACAAGATAGGGGAATCACGGGCATGCGCTTCCCCCACTTACCCTTGGTGCATGGTGCCGTGATGATAGGCTCGCCTAATGGATAGTTGATGCGCTTGATCGGAGCCTTAAACCGAACATTCCAGCAGGGGCCAAGGTAGATCCCAAATCCATCCGAAACCTCTTGCTTCGCTTCAAAAGCAAATTGATCACGTGGAAAGAACCTAATTGATGATATCTCTTTCTCTCTAATACCCAGTCTACAGATCGAGAAATGCTAAATTAACAAAGGAAAAGAAACGCTCGTGGGCAACTACAATCGCAAGTGTACGACATGATCAGGATTCATAGGCTTAGCTATGGCCGGTGGTGGGAAAAGGAATCGATGAGAGTTCTCATGTGATAAGCGGGAACTTTTGCTTCTTTTGGACCAATCTCACCAATGTTTCGGACCTTTAATGAGTGATCGACTATCGTCTCGAGGCATTGTGGGGTTCGGAATCATCCCAAAAGAAAGGGGTAGAGATGCCTTGGACTTGATTTATTGATGGATGTGAGATCAAGAAGGAGCAAAGCTTTTGTGGTAGGCCCGAGTCCTAATTCGAGCCTCTGATTTTCCGAGTCTAGCCCAACCCATTCGTTCTTTGCTTTCATAACATTTGAAATACATGTCCAAATTATCTGAACTCAAGCTGGTCAAACATTGCCCCCTAGAAATCCGATCTTATTCTGGTATTTATTAGACAAGAACTATTGCATTTTGACCACTTCAGTCATAAACTTTTTAAATTCGATCCTAAACATTTTTACGTGGTCACCAGTGGTCCTACGTGACACGACTGGCTACGGTCGATGCAAACAAGGACATTTTTAATAATTTTTTTTTAGTTTTCTCTTTTCTTTTCTTTTTGGCCTGAGCGCCAGCAAGGTTCACCGAACGCCCTTGCTGGCACTGTACGAGGAAGTCGCGGCCTTAACCTAGAACCTTGAGGCCGTGACACCCTTCCCAAGGACGGTGAGGGTGCCTGTGGCTGGCGAGTCGCGGCCTTAACCTAGAACCCTTGAGGCCGTGACACCCTTCCCTGGGATGGTGAGGGTGCCTGTGGCTGGCGACCCAAGGAGCAAAGAAAAGAAAAGAAAAGTAATTGAAAAAGAAAAAGAAAAAAGAAAAGAAAAAACTAAAAGAATTGTTAAATCTTCAAAAAAAATATTTAAAAAATGCCATCGTTAGAATCGACCGTCGCTGGCGGTCCTATGTCCGGCTGTGCCATGTGGGACCGCCAGTGACCACGTCGTCACTTTCCGGTCAAAACTGGCCGAATAGACTCGATTGGCAAAATTGAAATGTTTAAAACCGCATTAGACAGAGTGCAATAGATTTTGGATTTTCGGGACAATTTTCCGGTCAAGTACGTCATATCGGATTTTAACTAATTTCTCTTTTATAAATAAATGCGGGAAAAACGTATCACGCTGCTGAAATAAGCAGAGATGTGTATCGTTTCTCCTCCATAATTTTTACGCGAAATATTTAATAAAATTATTTCGATGGTACCTAAAATAATCTCGCACGTCACTAAGATGGTTACTTCATTGGTCCTTTCGGGACCACGGCGAGCCCCATTTCGACGAGAGCTAATTTAACAAGCCGTTGCCCTTTTTAATTGATTTCCCTCCGCTTGCTCAACGGCAATTTTTTCCGGATACTTTTCCCAAATACCAATCCGCATCCTTCTCGTGTGGTCAAACCGCTTTCATTACAATCTATTTGCACCAAAAAACGACCAACTTTTGGTTATAGAGTTAGTCGGTAAGGGCAAAATTTGGTCATTTATGCACAGGATTACCGATAACTTGAAGGGAATCGATAACTCGCCAATGAAGTCATCGACAACACAAAGTGTAGTTATCGACGAGAGTCTCGAAGTTTCTCGACAAAGTCATCGAGCAATCGACACAAAGATAACCGTTGTCCGTTCGTGAAGTAACTTGTAACCACCGAAAGGGAGCTATTTGTTCTTTTCAAAATTTGCAAATGCCGTTTGTAATGGTTATGTATACCCCAAGTGTACGCTTTATAAAGCCCCTTCAATCAATCAAAGAACTCTACGTTCTCGCCAATTTATCTTTATCTTTACTTTTCCGATTTCAGACATAGTTTCAAATACTTCGTCGTCGATTAAATTCCGATATTGTATCTTTATCAACGCACTTTATCGTAGATTAAATTCTGGTTACTTCGCCGTCGATTAAATTCCGACAAAGTATATACGTTCTTTGTGATTTATTGAGATTCCTATTCAGAATTGCTACAAAATCCGTCTCGCCTTGATAAAACCGAAGAATTAATTTCGGTGAAAGGTATTTCGTCGGATATCCTTTCCGATGAAACACGATCACGGTATGATCTATCCAAAAAGCTCAATCTTATAAAGGGAATTCCATCGATCTCTCTTTTGGGCGACATAGGCTCTTGGAGAGAGGCTCTTTTTAATTTTGACGTCCGGTGTTCAACCCGTATATCTTAATTACTTATTTCACAGCCCTCATCAATTTGGTGTGCATCATGTGGGAAGTCTTGTGCCAATGCTACTATAGCTTTTGCCAAATCAACAGTTAAGTGACAAAAGAAGCTCACATGATCCACAGCAATGTCATTAAAAAAGAGAAAGATTGATTTAAAGGATCCACGGTCCATACCTAACACCAAATTTGGGCTGTCACTCGAATCACCAACCAACCAAGTTTTTCGATAAAAAAATTTAGAGGTTTTGTACCTAACAATTACTCAATGATGCAAAATGAGTCGCTTGAGATTGAATTGGTCAATTGATAGTTTCATGTTTGGAATGCTTCATCCGCCGCTTCTTTCCTTTTCCCTGATATTTTTACGGGGTCTAGTACCATGAGGTATATCGGGCTTAGCCGCTTAGGCTTGGCTGGTAAGGAAGAGATTAATCAACTTAATCAACTACTAATCAACAGATAATCCCCCAGATTACGACAAAAGTAATTAAGCAAATAAAATTAAGACCGGAACGCACCACTTGTCTTGCTTCTCAGAAGAAGAAAATAAAACATTGGATGGGGGGGGTGCGATTCCTTGTCGCAAAGACGAAACCAGCCTTTCGGAGATCTCAAGGGACTCGCCCCTCGGCATCTCCGAAGCAGCTCCTCCTCTTCTTGATCGAACGCCATTCTTGAACCCTTCATAAGCTCTCTCGATTCCCCAAACAATCGGAAACCCATTTTCGCCGCCCTTCGTCTTCGATCGAAGGAGGAACTTGCTCGCCTGTTGGGCGGGATTCCGTTGGACGATACAAGGAAGAAAGTTCCGATTTTTATTCTTCTTGTTCAAGAAAGTTGGATTGGATGGCGACGCTTTCTTCGACGAGCTGTCGCTCCTACGCGACTCCATTGCCGCCGCCGCCGTCGTCGTCGTCGTCGTCTTCGTCGTCCCACGCGCCGCCGCCGTCGTTGTGTGGACGCCGTCATCAGCGGATAGCGTTATCTTCGATTCCGAGGCGGTTTTGTTCGGCTAAGGTTTCTTCTCGGTTCCACGGGAAATGCTTCACGAGCGCCGTCCACATGCAAGATGGTTGGTCATCTTCGTCTTCGGTCCTTTTTTGAATTATCATTTTGCATATTATTGCTGCGATTGCATTAGCTCGCTGGTCATTTTGTCGGTTCGGTTTTGGAATCGGCCCAACTCATTAAGTTGTCGCCTGTTTATACGGCTACCAATCACAGAACGATGTCCTTTTAATTTCCGATGTTGTTGTTGGTGTTGAATGGAAATGATTAATCAGAGTTGGAGGTGTTGGGTGGTTGTGTAGATATTTTAGGACTCTCTCCATCGTTTATCGCGATTTCTTGGAAACTATGCGGTCAGGTTTAAGAACGCTTGGCTTGATATCTGATTGAGTGGCGACGATAAGTTATGGTACCTGTGCAAGTTAATCTGGAAGTCTTTGTTCAGCTGGCCCTGTTGGGCTAATCTCTTCTCTGTTCTAGGACATTGGACAAAGATATGGACTGAAAATTGTGACTGAACCTTCCTTTATGGCAAGCATTCTCTCAATTGTTAAGGAAATGGTAACAATTTTGTGGGATACTGACGGCTGTGAATTGTGGGACTTCTCTTCCTTTCTTCTTTACTTGTTTGATCATTTCATTTAGGTGCAGTAGCTCCAGCACCAATCGAAAACGAGACTCCTTTCAAGAAATTAACAGAGGGGCTGGTCTCGGCTACATCATCTGAAGAATGTAAAGATGCAGCTGCATTCTCGAATAACAATGGCTCCACTGTCAGTATCACCGTTGTTGGGGCCTCTGGTGACCTTGCCAAGAAGAAGATATTTCCTGCACTTTTTGCGCTGTACTATGAAGATTGTCTCCCTGAGGTATGGAATTATGGGAAGTATGCCTGTTTAATCAAATGAAAAATAAATCTTTTGCTGCGATTCGTTCATGTGGATGCGTAGACGAAGCAAGATGTGTAATGATGGTTCTATGTTTGCAGCACTTCACTATATTCGGTTATGCTCGGACTAAGATGACCGATGAAGAACTCAGAAACATGATTAGCAAGACACTCACGTGCCGGATTGATAAGAGGTGAACTAGCTCTTATCTTTTCTTTCTGTGCGGTTTAAAATGTCCATCTTGCTTTTGAGGATTTTGGTGCGTTACGAGATGCTTGACTCTCTTGGAAGCTGTCTCTTTGGTTTTTGGAAGATTGGATCAAGCAAATAAATTTTATCTTATTTGTCTCTCAGAGAGAACTGTGGTGAAAAGATGGACCAATTCCTCAAACGATGCTTCTATCATTCTGGTCAATATGATTCTCAAGAAAACTTTGCGCAGCTAGACAAAAAGATGAAGGAGCACGAGGTAATCTTAGTAATATACTTGAGTTTTGACTTTGCTAGTAATTCACAAAATCTTAATGCATATGCAAGGGAAAGTGGGGCTGGCAATTTGTTCTTCTGTGTCATTTTATTGTCGTGTCAAATTGGGTTATTACACATTTCCAAAAACGAAGCGCGAATGGCTTATGAATGAGGTCAAACGAGACCAGACCACACAACATGAGTAGCATGTTTATTACAAAGGGGTCCTGTCTGATATAGTTAATGACGGAACAACTATTAACCTGAATATTCGAACTTTCTTGCGCTTTTATGCTTCTAGCATGTTTATGGCACTTTCAACCCTCTTAAGAATAAATTTTATCGTGGAATAGAACAACTCGATAATCTCGTTCTATTTTTGTCCAATCGATAGCTCGGGTTTCCAATCCCTCATATATTGCTACAAAACTGAATACTTCTTGAAAGTCTTGTTTATATGTCTGAACTCATGTCACAGAATCAACGTGTGGTATCTCTTTAGTAAGTCAGGGCAAATCATTTATAAAGGAGTTGAGCAGTTCATCTTGTTTTAGACCAGATTTTGTTTCTGCAGAATTACTTGTGACAAAAATGCAACTCCCCAGCAAGGTTATATCATGCGAGTGGGGTGACCAATTGCAAGCCCTAATCACGAATCCTGTTCTAATTCGCCGTGGTTTTCCTTAATTTTGTGATTATTAGTACGCAGGTTATGACAGCTTGATCTAAAATAATCGAGTTGTTGGTTTACTCTTTGTAATTCGGTTCAAATTTAAACTCAATTGTATCAAGTTTGAGCTTTCTGTATATGTGATTTGGTTGAGTAATTTAGTGCATGCCTCACATAAGCTGAGGTGAGGGTTTTTGTTTGTTTCACTGATTGAGTATTCTCTTTCTATTTCATGGGACAATTATGATCGGTCTGTATGTAGGCTGGAAGAGTCTCTAATCGCCTCTTCTATCTTTCAATTCCGCCAAATATTTTTATTGAAGCTGTAAGATGCGCAAGCTTATCAGCTTCATCTGGTAATGGCTGGACTAGGGTCATTGTTGAGAAACCCTTTGGTCGGGATTCAGAATCATCAGCTGCTTTGACCAAAGCTCTTAAGCAGTACCTAGAAGAGGATCAGATTTTCAGGTACTGCTTTCATCGACTATGATGCTAATTTATAGGTCGGGAATATTGAGTATGAGCTGACTACGGCAGTACTTCTTACAGGATTGACCACTATCTAGGGAAGGAGCTTGTGGAAAACTTATCCGTTCTACGCTTTTCAAATCTCATTTTCGAACCTTTATGGTCAAGGCAGTATATAAGGAATGTGCAATTGATATTTTCGGAAGATTTTGGCACAGAAGGACGTGGAGGGTATGTTTCTTTGTCGGTGAGCTTTTAGTCAATCTACTGCTTAAGCTTAAGGTTTGCTTAAATGCCACTGCACGTTTCAGGTACTTTGACCACTACGGGATTATAAGAGATATCATGCAAAATCACCTGCTCCAAATACTTGCACTCTTTGCAATGGAAACTCCTGTGAGTTTGGATGCTGAGGATATCAGGAATGAAAAGGTAGTTAACAGGAAACCTAAATTATCTCTTGCCTTTTTGGATAGGTTTATGTGCTAATTGTTTCAAGTATATACCAGGTCAAAGTGTTGCGTTCTATGAGGCCAATGAGTCTTGAAGATGTGGTTATAGGGCAATACAAGAGCCACACTAAAGGAGGGATCACCTACCCGGCTTATACAGATGACAACACTGTGCCTAAAGACAGCCTAACACCAACTTTTGCCGCAGCTGCGCTTTTCATAGATAATGCGAGATGGGATGGCGTGCCTTTCCTGATGAAAGCTGGAAAGGCATTGCATAATAAAAGGTAAATGTGGTTTTGAGATGTCATGAACAGATTTTTCTTCTTATTTTTAATTATTTCACAAAGAGTTTCACAAATTTACCTTTTGCCTTTGTTTTTATGCTGTGTCCTTTAACGCAGGGCTGAAATAAGAGTGCAGTTCAGACACGTACCAGGTAATCTGTATAATCGAAACATAGGGACAGATCTCGATCAAGCCACAAACGAACTGGTTATTAGGGTTCAGCCAGATGAGGCCATTTATTTGAAGATCAATAACAAGGTCCCTGGTTTGGGGATGAGATTGGACCGGAGTAATCTAAATCTGCACTATGCAGCGAGGTAACTTTCTTAATAGCTTATACGTTATTAGGCAATTTATTGGCTTTGTAATTGGTGAGCACTTGCACCACATTCTGCTGCCATTAGCGCACAAAAAAAAGGTAATGATGATCCTGGTGCTTTACAGATATTCAAAGGAGATCCCAGATGCATATGAGAGGCTTTTACTAGACGCAATTGAAGGAGAAAGAAGGTTGTTCATCCGCAGTGACGAGCTTAATGCTGCTTGGTCGCTCTTCACGCCGGTGTTGAAAGAACTTGAGGAGAAGAGGATTATCCCCGAGTACTACCCTTATGGAAGCCGGGGCCCAGTTGGGGCCCACTATCTTGCAGCAAGATACAAGGTCCGTTGGGGTGACCTCGGGATGGAGCAGTAAAATCCTCTGGGTCAGATCATGGCTCCGACGGGGGAAAGCTCTATACCTTACCTCGGTTATTCTGTTTCACTACTGAAGTGGATTAATAGGGTAATGTCCAGGTGTTCTGGTGAGGAAAAAACCTGGTATTAGTAGGTAGAAGTAGTTTCTAGGACAGAACGAAGAGCAGATTGATGTGGCTCTCAAGTTGTGAAAACGTTTCAGGGCTTACTCCCATTTATTTCCCGCCCTTTATTCTTAACACATCTGGAAGGGGACAAAACATGAGCATTTCAGGGTTTGTCTCGTGGTTTCCTGGTGTTGTCTTGAATTCCTGGAAGAAATGGGATGTGTAGGCTCTACGAATGAATTTCTCCTTGAATGGAAGAAATTTGAAATGGGTAACTCGACTACGTAAATCTAAGCAGGTAAACTGGTTACAGATTTGTTTCTTTTGCCTCGCTGCTTTGGCTTCTCGGAGTTCTCTTCTTCAGGGAGGCATTGTGTATGGAAGCTGAAAAACCGCAAAACGGCCCACTTTCTTTTGATGCATTCGACTTAACTACTGTCAAGAAGCTGAGTCCATCTTCGGGGTTGGGATTGTGAGTAATGGCAGTTCTGATGATTCATGCAATCATCCAAAACGGATCTCAGGCTTCTTCAGCTTTCTCTTTTTCCCGAGAACAAAAAAACAGAAGATCGTATTGATGAGCAACTGTAGAGGGAAGTGCCCCAGAAACGGTGAAGGGCACATCAGACCTTATGTGAAACCGAGGCACTAGTTAACGACGCAGTGTCCATTCTGATCGTCCCGTTCTGATCGTCCTGGTCATCGCCGCACATTCCGCCATCGATTTCCCGGGGGCCCATCTCCACATCCACCCGAAGTTCTCATTTCGCGTACCTACCGTTTCCAGTGTCTTGCTCTGGAGAAAGAAAAAGATAGGGGTCATGGGATCGGCCTGTTTTCTTGTCTTGCTGATCAGACAGTCATTTTGGATCTTCTCGTGTACTTATTCAGAATCAGTCACGTTGAGGCAGATTATGTTTCTCTTTTGCTTTTGTTCTTTTCTCATTTCGTCGTCGCTTGGTGAGGTATAATCGGTTCGATATTGGAGACGAAGGGTCGAGATTTCCCAAATCCGACAACATCGCCGAGAACCAATATGAGAGAGAAGATAGAAGATCCCTTTGGCTAGTGTCCAATCCCTCTCTCTCGCTCTCTCTCTCTCGACTACTCTCTCCACCCTCTTCGCTTTCTCACGAACAAGATGAAGACCGTCACGAATCTGAATCCAAATCGAACTATTTTCCTAGTGCTTATCTACCACGACAACACAAAAGTCGGGCGTTCATCCAATCATGCAATCGAACTAACACAAAATATAGAAAACAATAACAGCGTCGCTGTCAGACACCCCTGACGGATAAAAAAATAAAGGGATGGAGCTCCATTTTTCTTGAGCGAACATTCCCAGAACGACGTTTGCGAAAACTAAATTATTGTCGACATCACAAGCAGGACACAACTTTCATAGTTGAAATCGGGTGATATGTCGAGAGCTAAATGAATGGAGGAGGGGAAGTGGGACCAACGCTGCGATTCCAAGTTGAGCGTGACACAGAACTCATGAAATCGCAAGCCCTTCTCTCTCTCTCTCTCTCTGTTTGATGCATATGTTCCACCCACCAACCGGCATCATTACAGGACATCGCCCGGATATTTGGTCCGACGACTTGTGATGAGCAAAATCCAAAGATAATGTCTAAAAGCGGAGAGATTTTGTATCGGGAAGTCGTCGAGATTGTCATTGGCTGCTCGAAAAGCAAATAAATTCTGGCTGAACGAGCGGTCGTTGTTAAGGGGAACTTATCATGCTAAGTTAAGGCGTAGTAGCACTTCGCATCTAAGATTTATTTAAATGGGCTTAAGGACGAAGCTATGTACGTTCACATGATGGGAACGATGATTAAGGGATGGGATGGGATTGGATTGGATTGGAGAATTGATTGCGACATTCAATCATGTTGGCCTACTGATCATCAAGAAGAAGGGAGGCTCAATGTGCCCCGTTCTTATATGTTTTGTGCCTTGATGTGCACTCCACGATCACAAGTAACAAAGAGGCGTGCACGCGCGTGGGGAAGAGAGAGAGAGAGAGGGAGGTGGTGCGTAATATATTAGCATCTCCTCAAAGAATTTGGTTCCGATAAGCAGGCATTTTGATCCCATATGTCCGAAGGAAAGTCAAAAAGATAATTGAGGATCTCTCTTGAATATAAATAAGAATAAACTTAACCCTCAGATTGGCGAGTTGAGGGATTTTCAACTCACAAATTGGAGGTCGTGCATTCGAATCCCACCAAATTTATGCAAACTATCATGGATCACTGCCACAAACAAAATCTAAATTTATGCAATTCTTGGGACTTGCAGGATATTTCACACGATAGTCAGGTTTCCAAAGACCAAAGACCATTAGTATATAAGTTCTCAACTAGGAGTTTTTCTTTGATACACTATTGACACATGACATTCGACTTAATTATAGCACGCCTATCTTATTTACCTCCAAAATTAATGGGAGTCGTTAGCGGACTTGAACTTTGTTGATCTAAGATGAACTTTCTTGTGAAAAGAAAAAGCTTAACACAGAGAGATAAACCCCATCAAATCGAGTGATATCAAAAGGTAATCTCATGTCCACCGATCTGATAACCGAACTGCAAATTGTGTAACATGGGAAGAAAGAGAAAAACATCCATAATTGCGGTGGTCGGTCCAGTGGGTGTAGGGGTTAATCTCGGAGCCCATCTGTATGCTCGATCTCTTCTGCTCCTCCATTTCTAAAAATCATAGTTCAGCCTATTGATGAATGTCTAACTTGAGCCACAGATGATGTTTTATCATCATCGCGGCTGATTTATGATCTTTAGAAATCGAGAAGCAACAAGAGAATTGGAGCTTATTATTATAAGGGCTCTAAGTCAAATGAGGGTCCAATTCCCTTAAAGAGCAGCAACCTTAGCTCGAGACACAATTACGGTCCAAGTTTTTTTTTTTGTCTCACAAAAAAGCATCAATTTCAACTCGTGTTTCAATTTTTGCCTAAACTTTTTTTTTGTCGCACAAAAAAATCACCCAACGTACCGATTTTGGCCAATTTTTTTTTTGTCTCGTGAAAAAAGCCTCAACTTTCGGTAAGTACTCAAATCTAGGCCTCGTCAAATTTCTGTCCAATGATGGATACTTGACATCGATCAGATTTGGGTACCAATTAGAAGTTTTAAGTCTTCTTACGAAACCAAAAAAAAGGTTCTATGATAGAATTAGGACATGTGCTAAAGTTTGTGCTTTTTTACGAGACAGAGAAAAAATTGGGACCATAATTGAGATAAAAGCTAAAGTTGGTACTTTTTTAAGAGAAAAAAAAAAGGAGCAGAATTGAGACTCACGTTAAAATCGGTGTTTTTCGAGGGAATTAAGCCATCAATCAAGAGTAATTGTGGCTCAAATTAGACATTCATTCGATATATATATATATATATATATATATATATATATATATATATAGATTATTGACACAAGTTAAAGTTGAGGTCAGAATTAAAACGAGAGCTAAAGTTGATACTTTTTTTACGAGATGAAAGAAAGTTCAAGCACTCTAATTAAAGTTGGTATTTTTCGAGGGAATAAAGCCATCAAACGAGAGTAATCGTGACTCAACTTAAGACATTCCTTCAATAAATATATGGAGAGATTATCGACACAAGTGATTGATGCTTTGGGGCAAGGCTCTTCATCTCTGTTTTCCGCACGGAGCATCCCCATTTACTACGACACATGGGCAGAGAAACAAGCAACCGACTGGTACAATCACACTGGAGACGGGGACATCAATGCACTGACAAACCAACTTTTGTTTGATTCCCCCAGTCACAGTTTGACGCATGATTGCTTGAATTTTCAACGTCCCCCCCTCCCAATTATAATAATGAGTAAAGACAGAGAAAAAGAAGAAGAGAAGAACACAGTGAAAACCTAAGAGACCCCTTGTTTGCCCTTAGGACCAGAAGCTTCTGATATTTACTAGTGTGAACATGCCAAAGGAGAGGAGAAGAAATGGAGCTTCTTCTCACAGCGCTTGGTGCGGAAAAGTCTGTGGTAGTTCCATGATTGTCATCAGTTATGGTGCCTGCAATAATTCTTGAAAGCAGCATCTTCCAACCCCTCCAAATTTTTCTGTGTTCTGATTGTTCCATTCTCATTGCCACGCTCATCCATCTTATGGATTGATTACAGACCATATTTAGATCGGAACAAAAAAGTTGGAACTTGACAAAATTTCCTGGTGAGTTGTGGGGTTAAGTCGATGGTTTGGAATTTTGGGTTGCGGTAAAAAGTCAAACGACGGAGAGCTTGGATCGGTAAAAGAGAAGAAAAGGAAGGATAGTGGAGTGGAGTGGAGTGGAGTGGTGGGGTGACTTTAAAACTTGAAAGAAAAAAGACTGAATTTTTTTTTTCAGCGGTTCCAATTCCAAACAGTAGCTCTCTTCGATTCACATATTGCACTGAAAAGTCATAGGAAATATCTAGGGTTTTCTATTTGGAAGAAGATCGTCTTTGTTAGGCCCCATTCATTCACCTCTCTCTGTCTCTTTCTCTCTCTCTCTCTCTCCTCTCTCCTTCTCTGCTTCATCACTCTCATGGAGTCCAATGGCTCAAATCAGCAGCAACACCCAAAAGACAAGAACCCTTCTGAGATCAAAGACTTCCAGATTGCGATTGCGAGCAAGGACGACTCGAAGAAGCAATTGGCGCCGAAGAGAAGCTCCAACAAGGACAGGCACAAGAAGGTCGATGGCAGAGGAAGGAGAATCAGGATGCCTGCTCTGTGCGCGGCTAGGATTTTCCAATTGACCAGAGAATTGGGTCACAAGACCGATGGAGAGACTATCCAGTGGCTGCTGCAGCAAGCCGAGCCGTCGATCATTTCCGCCACTGGGACCGGGACGGTCCCCACCTCGGCCCTCAACGTGGCGGGCTCCTCTGTTTCGGAACAGGGCAGCTCTGTTTCGACCAAGATGGAAGGGTTGGGGGGTGTAGGGCCGCTTATTGGGTTCGGAGGCAGGGCCAATTTGGCGATTTCGAATGGGAATTTCAGTAGATCGCAGGTTGTCGCCAGCGGGGTCTGGCCCCCAGTGAGCAGTATCAGGCCGGGGTTCGTTCATTACCCCGATCAGTCTGCGGCTGTGGCGGCGAGCATCGGGGGTGAGAGCTCGAATTACGTGTCAAAGTTTGGGTTTCAAGGGGTCGAGTTTCCAAACATGAATGTGGGGCTGATCAGCTTCCCCACTTTCTTGAGTGGGTCTAACCAGAGGATGCCGGGTTTGGAGCTTGGCCTATCCCAGGATGGCCATGGTGGGGTCTTGAATTCGCAGTCATTGAGCCAGATTTTCCAGCAGATGGGGCAGAGCGGAGGGGGTGAGACGGTCTCGGTGGGTCATCACCAGCAACAACACACCCCAGATGATGAAGGGGATGATTCACAAGAATCAGGGGAATAGAAGGAATTGTCATGTTCTTCCGGGTCATTGTTGACTCTGGTCAAGAGATCTTGAGGGCACAACTTGCAATTTCTTGAGGACTAGTAGTACATACATCGGATGGTTTCCTGAGGTTGAAAAGGAATTTTGGGGCAAGAATGGAAGATGGTGTGTGGGAAATTCTACTTTTTACCGGTTTGAGGTTCAACTGGAAATGAAGTACTGGCTCTCGGTGCTTCTGGTAAATTATCTAGGTCATCAAGGTGAGTATGATCAGGTTCTAGCTTGACCCTTCGCGACTATGCTTTATAATCTCTATGAAGAAGACTGAGCTGTGTCTTGACCCTAGCAAAATCCCTAATGGGATTTCTTCTGCAGATGGGCGGTGAGCGGTCCATCGGTATTTGGTTTCGGGTTGATGTTCAGTTTGGCTTCTTGATTGAATTTTGAGGGTTGTTGATCATCTGTACCATGTAATTTTTCGCATGTTTGTCATCTTTTTCCCAATTTACAACACGAACGAGGTTAAGCGTTCGCGATCTATCGAGCTTCCATACTGAACCAGAAATCACCAATTGCACATCATGGGTTCTTTAGTCAGTCGTCCTTATAATTAAGCTGTCCTGTGTCTGCATCTGCATCTGCATCTGCATCTGCACAGCCTCCTCTTTGCTGTAAAAAAAAGACCTCTGTAACTTAATCAGCTCGATGTGTCTTCTTCCACAAACTTTGCCTTCCCAAAAACGTTTCCCTGAGGATGAAGATAAGCATTCTGTGCAGCTAGATATGCTAGAAAATGTAAACCGACAGGCGCTGGATTTGAATTATCGCGAACATTGGATCTTATTGGCATTGCGAACGCTCGAGTGTTTGCAAAGTTCGTAGTAGAATCGAAAAAAGTGTGCAGGCATTGCTGACCTCCTCTTACTCGCTTTCTCCTCTCTCGAGCCATGTGAAACTCTAGCTACTCACCGGATCGCCGCACAAAGTGTGGCTGATGCAAATTGAGGTGGTGAAAATGGGGAACTCCGTACGGATGAACACGGACGGTTTGTTTAGAAGTATGACATGGAAATTGGATTGGCCATGGACCATGGGATGGTACGAGATTGATTCGAAGGTAAGGTGTCACTGAATATGATGATCACCGAATGGGGAAAAGTTGGTGATAATTTTTGGATATTCACAAACTTTATTCACGAACTTTACTACCACGATAATGCAACTTGCTATCGCCAAAATGAATAGCCTGTCGGGACACCGAACACGATTATGATGGCATTTATAAATAGTATAAGAATGTCACAGAACATTTGAATTTAAGCATAACTTATCACGTGGCTAAGAATCATGTCATGATGAGAATAATTTTTTTCGGTAACCAAGATAATTTTGTGGTCGACAATCTCTCGATGCATCGGATCCCGCCTCTTGACTTCTATTTGTAACTCTTTACTAAATTACAATTTGTATCTCGCACATGTTTTTTGAGTCTAAAACTTCTAAAACCGACGACACTCAAACTGTTGATATTCAGATTTCTTTTTTACCATCAATATTGATGCTTAGGTTTACTTATAATTTTTTTGGATAAGTGCACTAGAATTGTTAAAACTTATCATGAAAGTGCAATTGAGTCATTCACGAAAATGCTATCAAGTTCTAAAACTTTCAAAATGTCCAATGAAGTCCTAAAACTAGTCACAAAAGTGCAATCGAGCCCTAAAACTTTCAAAAAGTGCGATCAACGGAAGGATTTGATTGGACCAATTTGATCAGTTCAAGAACTTGCTTGCATTTTTTTAAAGTTTTAGGATTCAATTACACTTTCGTGACAAGTCTTTAGACTTAATCGAACTTTTTGAAAGTTTCAGGACTCAATTGCAATTTCGTAACGAGTTTTAAGATTTCCAATGGACTTATCTCTTAGTTTTTTAATAATTTTTTGAAATCTTCAATAATTTAAACGTTGGCGAGAAAGTAAATTTTTTTCATTTTTTTTTCCTGCTTATTCTTGATCTAAACAAACGGGGTTCGTTCGAACCGATCAGACGGGTTACATCATCCATCTTCTTCTGATCGGACGGCTGACATCGCACGAGACGGCTTCCAGGCTTCTCCGCAAGCGATCCATGGATCTTCCCCGTACAATCCGCGCACACCCTTTAAAAATGGCGGCGAGAGTGAGGCCTCTGCTCTGCATCCATCCCCACACCTCCGTGCCCGTCGTCGCCGCATTCCGCCAGAAATCGCCGTCGAAGCCTTCTGCAGCTAAAATGGCCGCGAGCGGAACCGAGGGCGGAGCACCTTTCTCCGCCAAAGTGATCGACTCGCACCTGCACGTGTGGGCTTCTCCTGCAGAGGTAATCATCGTCATCGACCCACTTCCTGGAAGCTCGCAAAAGTTCCGCTTTCTGGGCGTGCTTGTTTGGGTCTTGCCAGAAATGCGGAAACGGGGAGGTGGGTTTTCTGTTTTAGTTAGATTTGAGGAGTAATTACGGATACTGAGGACGAGATGATCGTTGGTTTCGACAAGTCGATGCATTTGCGGTCCGGGGTTGGGTTTATTATATTTGTGTAAATTTTTTCTTCTTTTCTCTTTTCTCTTTGTTTACTTTTTTTTTTTTTTTGGCTTAGCGAAGGCTGAAGATAAATATCCTTACTTTCCTGGGCAAGAACCGACTTTGCCGGGAGATGTTGATTTTCTTCTCCAGGTATGTCTTATGGCGGTTCTCGCGTGTTGATTCCCATAGAACACGTTTCACCGGTGTGATTGATGGAGTGGTTAAGAATGAGACATACTTGAGATAAAAGGCAGAGCAGACCCAATATGAGAGCTGATTTTATGCAGATTTTGGTGTAGTTTTATGCTGTTCTTCTTAAATTAGTTGAGCCAAAGATGAGAGCAATGTAGCAGGAAGTGTCTTTTTAGTGAGGAAACATGCAGCTATTTTTCCTTTGGTTAGGTATTTTATGTGTTACGGCCATCAAAAAATGAATATGTGCGAACGGTTCTTGTTATCAGGTCAAGATTATTGACTCAGAGAAGTAGAGTTAATCTAGATAACGTGGAATGTAGATATAGTGTTCATTCATTCGAACGAGGATGAGTACAGAGGCATCTGTCCTCTGCATATAGATAACGAACTGAGTGGATGAACGAAAAGGTACAATCTTGGTTAGCAAGCTGTTCTCAGTGAGGTTTGGCTGTTCATGTTGGTTTGTTTATGCAGTGTATGGATGAAGCAGGCGTAGATGGTGCTCTTATTGTGCAACCTATTAATCACAAGTTCGACCACTCTCTAGTGACGAGGTCTGTTGAAAATTACGTTGTTCTTCTCGTAATTTAATTCTTCATAGCAGAAACTAGAATAATCTAAGACTTCGTGCACTAGTCCTGCCCCAAGTTGTATGCCACTTGGGTGTGGCTGAAATTGCTGCACTTCTAAATATGGGGAGTAAAGAATCAAAACCACGTAATAAATCAATAGTCATCAAGAATTTAGTTTCACTTTTTTCCCCATCAAATTTGAAGTCACTGGTTCAATGACTATGTACCTCGTAAAGTATGGTAACTCATGGTCGACTGGAGTTTGTTCTGCTTCTTTCCTCTCCTTTTCAGAATATATTTTCCTCATACAAGCTTGTACTTGGACAGCGTCATAAAAAAATATCCAACTAAATTCGTTGGTTGTTGCCTCGCCAATCCTGCAGAAGATGGAAGTGGGATTGAGAAGTTGGAACAGCTTGTTTTGAAGGTCTGAACATTGCAGTTGTCATCGTACAAAAGTACTTGATGGAATTAGACTAATCTCTGATATTGTTCTGTTATCATGACAGGATGGTTATAGAGCTGTTCGTTTCAACCCATATCTGTGGCCCTCCGGTCAAAAGGTGTTGATTTCAGTCCAAACTATCTGCACAACTGCTTTGAGATGATTTTCTTTGCTGATTCAGATTTGGTACATGCGGTATTAGATGCATCCAGCAGATAGTTGCACTGACTTTCAGGAAGGAAGCCAACATGAGAAAGAGAAAGAAATTTCTGCATATTTTGTACTTCTTGCGCTATGAGCTGGTTGCCGAGGATATTTTTATTCTGGCTCTAAAGATGGCTTCAGTGACATAGAAGCGAAATTCAATTTTGCATGATTCTATCAGTGTAAAAGCCTTTTATGACGAACATCCTAAGACGGAGAATTATTGCAAGATGTTGTAGATTCTAGCATAGTGTGAATCTTGATCCTTCATACCTGTATTAGACGCTACTAGGATTTAGTGTAGAAGAAGAATGAACTTCTCGGAGTTCTATGATGTCTCTGACATACATGTTGATGTTGGCAGATGACCAATGAAGTTGGGAAAGCATTATTCTCTAAAGCAGGAGAGCTTGGGATACCTGTGGGGTTCATGTGCATGAAAGTATGGCATCATCTCTCTCAATTATGCAGACATTTCATCTGCAATGTGATTCTTGATGATGTCGGTTTTATGGCGTGAACCGATGTTTATGTCTTGTTATATGCAAGACCAATATATCTGAAAGACCCTAAATCGCGTCATGATCATTCATTCAAATTCTCACTCATTATATTGAAATGCCATGAGGTCACATTTCTGTAATTACCCAGGGCCTCAATCTCCATATTTCAGAAATCGAGGAGCTATGCAAAGAATTTCCTTCGACAGTGGTTTTACTTGATCATTTAGCTTTCTGCAAGCCACCACTGTGAGTGATTTAATTGTACTGACATCGAAATGTTATTCGATTCCTTAGTTGTTCAGTGAACCTTGAGGCACTTATTTGTCTTGTTCAGAAATGATGAGGAAAGTCGCACCTTCTCTGAGCTTCTAAGATTATCCAGATACCCTCAGGTATCAGAGCCCTGGACAGGAGTTCAGTTTCTTCTCCGTTTCTATGAATACCACTCTTTACTTGGCTGCTGCCATATAGTTAATGCTGTTTGAATATTACTCATGTACAACTCTCTGAGCCACGTCTTGTTGTATTTTTCGCTTTGACAACCCCACCATCTTTAATCCCTCTTTCACAGTGGATTTTCTCTCTCTTTTTAAAGTATCAGCTGCAGGTTCCTGTTGACATGATCTTTTCCTGAACAGGTGTACGTAAAACTCAGTGCTCTTTTCAGGGTGTCGAGAATGCCATTTCCGTTTCTTGATTTATCCGACCTTCTTTCAAAACTTATTACCCACTTTGGTGCGAACCGAATAATGTGGGGCAGGTGAGTTTTGCCAGTTTCCCTTCTCCTTGAACAAAAGAACACATGTAGAGAGGATAATTAGAACACATGAATGAAGGAATCGAACTCACTTGGCTATTCTGTGTTTTGCTTGATCTTTTTATCTTTTGCAGTGACTTCCCATTTGTTGTACCGGAGTGTGGTTATAAAGGAGCGAAAGATGCAGTCTCTCTCATTGCCGAACAAGTGCCTATAGCATCTTCTGAGCTGGAATGGATCATGGGCAGGACAGTCATGAAGCTCTTCCCAAATGGCTGGCTCTAAACATTGGTTTCATGAGAACACCGTAGTACTACAGTATATTCAGGCCACTGTAAAAAATTATCAGAGAGAAGGCCAGACAAGAATTTCAGACAAGAGGCGCAGATAGAGTGGCTAGGTTTTGTGCCCCAGGCTAGGATTCTTCGCGGTACTGAGAGGAGTGTTCAAAGGGCAGTCCCATGGGTGCGCTGATGTGTGGTGACCATTGGTGGATCTATGCTGTGGTGCCGCCATCGTCTATTTGCTTCTTGGGATTGTTATGCAACGACTCCTAGTCCTTGATGATCTGAAGTTGGTTGGTCCGGTCACTCTTGCTATATATGAAATATATTTTGCAATGCAACTCGCACTCGTGTCGATTGTGTACAAATGATTCTGTTCACTACAATATATGTCAATAACATATGGTTTGCTTAATCATATGCTTTTTGTACTTTTAACCATCTACCACATGCAAAAGTTCCCACCATTGGCAAAGTATAAATTTGACGGCTCATTATTTGAGCTAAGTTTCTGAGATCAAGTTCGGGAAAAATCTAACGATTGCTGTCCTGCGGAAAAAAATTCTGCCCGTTCAAAATACCGGATTCATTCCCTCGAATCCGAAACAAATGTCGCAAAATGATCCGAGAACAAAACAAACAGAGCAAAGAGACCACGTCGTGACTCGTCAGGTGGAATCTCACTTGACATATTCAATTGTAGAATTCCGTAGTGTTAATAGCCGATTTTCAATATTATCTCGCTGTCGATGACGGGAGAAAAGCAAGGGTGAAAATTTTGTGTGGACAGATGAACACTATACACTAAACACTACTGAACCACCTTTAAATCTATACAAGCTCCTAATCTCTGTACAGCATGCACAAGAGTTTACAAAGGGGGCTTAATCGTCTATACGTTGAATTTCGCCCATCATGATGCGATTGCTGGTGACTTTGAAACCCAAAAGAGCGGGATCAATTTGCTTCCCTTTCTTCCCTTTCTTCTTTCCGCTTCGTCCAGCTTGAGTTCCTTCTAATGATTCTGAAACTACTGCTGCGGATTGGGGCTCTTGTGGTGCAGTCTTCTTAGTACTTTTTAGCATGTCGATAAACGATGCTTCCGACACATCTGCATCATTGCAAGATGAAGTACGCCTGAACCGCATATCTTTCTTGGCAGCTGCGATGTCCTCAGCACCTTGCTTTGTTGGATTCCCCCCTTGGTCCTGTCTCGACCCTGTAAAACCATCAACTTCATGAAGCTTTACCCAGTAGCCATATAGGGATCAACTCAGTCAAAACAAAATCTTGCCCAATCAACCCAAACAAAACACGACCATCCCCACTTGACCGATCCATAACTCAAAAGGGGACACAAAGAAAACAACATCAAACTTACCATCAGGAACACCGGGAAAAGCACTTTTGAGCCTCGCGAGAGGATCGGACACAAGCTCTGGCGGTCCTTCCTGGGATGGGCCTCTGAGCAGCATATTGTCTTGACTTTTGGACAGAATGACTCGTACTCTGTCAAAAGCCATCGTCAAACATGAATGAGTAATTGAAGTAAGACATACAAAGAAGAATGGACTGCCATACCAGAGACCCAAAGAAGAAGAAAGACAGATAACCCTGGATCAACAGTCATCAGCTATTAGTGACCTCATAGAACTTTGTTCTGGGAGATAACCAGCATTTAGAGTTTAGGAGGGAAGCAAGATCCATTGTATAAGCAGAATTTACAGTTGATATGATCAAAAATAAATATCAGCAATGCAACCACATCAATGACCAGTACAGTAAATTAACCCAACAGAGTAACCTGCATAACACGAAACTAACAAAAGCATGGCCATACAACTCTCTAAAACTGAGTCATATGCCATGTAAACTATGACTAATATGAGTTATTCAAAGAGTCCAAAAAATGATAGAATAACTCTAATGATAACACCAGCTTTTGGTTTTCTGAATATCATTTGCAACAAAGGAACCCTCAATTACATGAGTAGACAAAAAAAGTGAATCCAAAACAACAGGAGCATCTGGGCTATCGAGCTAGCAATTTCAGATTCAGCAATTGCCTGCTGCCATATGCCATATTCAACAATTAATCGAGACAAACACCACAACTATGCTCCTTCTCCACTCTTTAGGTAATGCAGGAAGGGATACTTACTGATCCTTGCTCATCTGTTCAGGATACCGGTTTGCAATTCCTTCATCGTAGAAGACTGGATTTTCACCTATAAAATATTTAAATTTTATTTACCAATAAAAATTGAACATAACCATAACAAAAACTAACAAGAACATCAAATCTAAAGTACCTGCAGCAGCACCAAGTGAAGCATGCCTGCCAAAGGAATTGATAGGTACTCCGCCATGATCTGTAGCAGCCAATCCTGTTTGTTCAGCCGTGGCTTCTTGAATCTCAAAGAGCGAACCCTTTAATTTTCCCTCGCTTTTTGATACACCCTTCCTCCCCTCTGCCTCCACAAGCTCCTTTGTATGAGCTGAATTATTGTCGTTCCTGCTTGGATTAGTGTGAAAACCCATCCCAGATCCGTGAATACTGGACAAGAATGGATCTGCCGCAGCCAATGCCCCAGAATCCATTCTGAATGGCAACTCATCTCTGTTTTCAAAACTGCTGGCGCGATCAGAGGAATTTGATCCGTAGGAACCTACGGGAAACGAGTTGCTTAAACCAGCTTCTCGGTCCTGAAGCAGATTAAATTGACGATCCAGAGAGTTCGAACTAGAGTAAAAGCCGGATATAGGCCTTCTCTCCCCTGGTACTCCCTCACTAACATCTGCATACTGGGTGGATTGATGACCAGATTTCTGATGAAGCAATTCCATCAGCAGCTGCTTTGACTTGTCATCATCTTGTCCATCTGACATCCACGAACTCGGGTCTTCAGAAGTCATTTTACCCAATTGTTCCTTTTTTGGGCGTTCAGCACCAATATGCAATTGCTGAATTCGAGATTCCATCCAGTCATTTGCAAGCTGCCCATTATTCTCAGACCAGTGACCATCCATTGCATCCAGCTGAGAAGCATGAAATTGGTTAGGAAGTAAAGAGTGGGGGGCACCTCGAGGGTGCAATTCTGAAGCAAACTTTGCTTGAGCAGCAGATTTTGTTCTTGTGCTAGACTCTTGCATGTCTAAGCCATGAATACGAGTCATAGCATTTAGGACATCCGGATTCATTCCGGCATTACCAGTTGGTAAAGAAATTGAACGGTCAAAAGGCAGCCCGCTAGGTTCATAAGAACCTTGTCTAATACGATCCTGTAGCGAATGATTCCTGTCAAAGAAGCTCAGCTGGTCTTCATTGGATGGCCCCTGTTGTTGCTGATAAAAATCTAGTGGGCTAAACCCTGATGAGTGTGCTCGGTGACCACCGTGCATCCTAAGGAACTGATCAGTTTCATCAACTGGCCAGCCAGAGCCAAGGCGCCTTTCTTCCAAATTGGCAGGTAGCCCCATTCCCATTGGAAACTGCCTAGCTTGAAGTTGCTCTTGCAGTATCTGATGGTCCAAAGACTGAAGTTGTCCACGCTGAGCACGAGCTATGAGTAACTCTTGAAGCTCTTGTGGCAGACGAGCGAACTTTGCCTCGGTTATCTGCTCAAGTGATGGATCAATATGTCTGGCAGGATGATGAGAACGTTGTTTCATTTCATTGAGAAGCTGTTGCTCCAATATAGCCCGATCAAGAGCATTGTTGGCTCTCAGAGGATCAACAGTTGACTGTGCAAGGCCAGGATCATGCATTCGGTTTCTCAGGATTTGTTCAAGTAGGACCTGTTGAACTTGAGACTGCTGTTGCTCCTGCAGAAGTTTCTGTTGATGCTGAAACTGCTGCTGCTGCTGCTGCTGTAACTGACGTTGAAGCTGATGCTGTCGCTGCTGTTGGAGATGTAGTGCCATTAGATGTTCCATTTCTGGTACAGCATGGGCGGCCAGCTGCTGCTGGTGTGCCAGTTGCTCACCAGCCATTTGTTCCAAAATGGAATGGCCGGAATTTGCATGAAAAGGTAACAGGTTTTGCTGTTGGAGATGGTGATGCTGAAGTTGCCTTGACAATAGTTGCTCTGCTAGATCAAGACGGTTTGATTCCTGTTCCATGCGTGGAAAGTTTCGAGAAGCCACAGTTTCCTGATACAAGTTGGGGTAGTCAAAAGCTGCATTCCTTCTGTATGAATCAGGCCAATTATCTGCAATGAGAGCTGGGTCGGAAATGCCTCCGAATTGAGGACCCCTTCCCATGGCAGAAGGCAAGTTGGATGCAGAGGTATGCTTTGCATTAGTGGCTTCAATCTCGGACCAAAGTAAACCAAAAGGATGCATCATGTTATCATTTTGGTTTTGAATGTTGGGTGCTTTCAATTCAGCTTGAACAGAAGAGTGGCTCAGAGGTTTCAGAGAAGCATCATGGATGTTTCCAGTAGATCTTCCAAAAGGATGGCCACTACTTCCTGGTCTTCCTGGGAAAACAATTTCTGGAAAGATACAGTACTATGAGAAATGGGAGCATTGCTATTCTTTTCCAAAACTAGTGACTGCCAACAAGCTTATCAAGAAAATAATTCACAGCCAAATGAGAAAGAGTACAAACAAAAGCAAAGCTGGCACTAATAAGAGAACTCACCTTCATCTTGGGCAGCAAAATCATTAAACCCTGTCTCCAAATGAGACAGATGAGGGACACCAGATTCAGATACTATGCTTTGGACATTCTGTGCCGACATACTCCTAATCTCTGGTAAGGACCGGCTTTCCATGATGTATAAATCATCAACTTTACCAGCAGGAGCAGCAGCAGGCACACCAGTCTCCAGCTTACCACCTAAAGCACTAGATTCATCTAATTTCAAAATCTGATCAGCACCAGTGGCAACGGCATGGATGCCCTTAAGATGTGGCATCACCTCACCCAATTCTTGAAAAGGTTTTCCTTCAGGAGCATCTTCCAGGCGGACCAGTAAGTCAGTGCCAAAAAACCCCTGTTCAAACCATGAAATGATGTCCACCCCAAGAAAAGGTCCTTGGATCTCCCCTTGAGGATCAAGGTAGTATAAACTAAGCTCCTCCGCGGAAATACTCCTCTCCGACTCTTTTGCCTCATTAGAACTCAAATGATGGATGTTTCCACCCTGGAGTTGGAGAGGAGAGGTCAATCCAAATAGAGAAGTCGAGTCATTAGAAAGCTTCGATCTGATGCCAAAAGGAGAAGCAGGTGTGATTTCTTGAAGTTGAGATTCATTGGTAAAAGCAGATAGTGTCCCCGTCCCATTATTGGCGATATTTGCCTGAGAAGTGGCAAAGTAAGGACTATCAATTTCATTTGATCCTCGGGTACCATTATCAACGGAGTCCCCATGATGAACAACTTCAGCAGGAATTTTCTGCTCCACTCCCTGGTTTTTAACATCTTCTGCACCATAAGATGAATTTAATAAGTTCAAGCTGAAGCTAGTAAAAAGAATCAAATGATTACAGCCCTGCACTACAGTACATATCAAAAAAACCGATAGAAACAAGAGGAAGAAGGTCATTTACCCCCCCATGTTATCATTTGAGAACCACTAATCCATGTAGCAGTGTTATTACTGGCTCGAGAGTTTTCCAAAAGTTCTTGAAAGGTATCGCCATTCTCTTCAGCAGATACGAAGGAGAGAATGCCCTGTTTCCCCTCATCGGCAGATTCAACATCACCAAGACCTGAAAATTGAAAATCGGCAGAAGATTCAGTGACATAAAAATTAGCACGCTGAGAGAAGCTTCGTTGCTGAGTTAAATACCTGTAACATTTTCAGTTGATCTGCCTTTTCTAAATGAATTATACACTGCTCCACTGCCAGTGATCTTCCCCCTCCATATATCACCAAGGACAGCCTAGTTTTTCAAATGAAAAACACAAATATTGAGAAGATTAACCTCAATCATATAAATAAAACTTCTGGCTGAAAACAAATAGACAAAGAAGACTAAGAAGGTAAAAATCATGTATTCGTTATTACCTCCTCTTCAGCATCAGGGGTTATGAAAGCTAGCGGTTCAGCAACGTCTGCTTGAGCTATGGGGGCTAATTCCTCCATGTCATCAGGCATGGAAGCGAAGGATTGTTCGACTTTTTGCTTGCGATAAATGTCAAGAAGCTTTGCCCTAGGGTAACAAAAAGAATCAGTTAAGACAATTGGTTTTCCAGGGATGCTCTCACTCTTGTCAGAATAAGCAGCACCGATGGTGCCCGACGATCTTCCCATCACACTGGACCTTCCTCGTCCAACGGTAAACCCCGTATGTGAACCCTCCACTCTTCCTCTCTCAGTTCCAAATCCAGGAGCAGCGCGGTAGGGAGTCGAACCACTGGAATGAACTTCCATTCTGTGGCGTGGCCTCCACTTATCCCGGGACTCAGATTCACGCTCCGGAGCTCCACGGTTGCTGCCTAAAAGTGGTGAATTGTCGGGGTGACCATCTTCCTTCTCTGCATCTGCCCTCTTTTCATTGCGAGATTCTTTATCCTTGTCCTCAGGACCCCACCTTGAAGACCACTTGCTATCACGTCGCGTTTCATGCCCAGCTGTGCGAGTATTACCATCGCTCCACTTATCACTAGCAGCCAATGTTCTACTTTCATTAGTTTCCCGGACCGGAACATTGTCAACACGACGATCTGGTTTCCTGCGGTCTCTCCTACCGCCAAGTAAGCCAGTTTCCCTTTCCTCTTCACGCCAACGACGGCCACTTTCATTCTCAGCGGCAGCTCTCCTCCAGTCTTTTTTGTCCTCAGTCCCTTCCAAACGCCAGTTCTCCTTTTGAGTGGGATCGCTAGAATTTCCAACTGACACTGAAGATGGAGCTCGCATTTCCTGATACATAGAGAAGAACAGGTAAGTGGCAACAAACATTGATACTTCATAGATGCATCTTCCAGATCCTGCAATCTCATAAGTTTTATCGAAATCTACAGGAGAGGGGAATAGCTTAAGAGAAATAAAAATGATGTTGTCCTACAGTGCAAAGACTCATAAAACTCCAAAAAAAGTTTCTACTAAGAAAACAACCAATGAGAAGCAGCCAAAAAACTGCTGGCCAGCTAAAAATCATGAGGGAAGTACAGTGAAGTATCTGAAAGAAATTCAGTCTAATGATGGTCGACATGCAACGGCATGCTTCTCAAGAAGATTATACTGGGCTATAAATTATGTAAAGGAGACTGTGTCTCATGAAGGTATCTGATTGAATAGAAAGTCCTAGTCGGGATCATTATACACCAGCTACAATAATTTAATTGTCACTAGAGCCGACTATCTGCCTGGGGGCTTTAGGTTGCTTTAAAAATCAAAATTAGAGACATACATCAGGAAAAATATTTGTACATTATTTACTCGCCCTGGTATTAAAGTTGCAGCAAATTGATAAGTCGATATTTTCACTGTTAACAGTTTATTTTAAGAATGAAGACCGAGGAGGGAAAGAACACTTCCTTGTCCAAAATTGCTAGCAGTTCAGAGGTTCATTTACAATAAAGAGGTCCTAAAAGAATTCCTCCCTCCAAAAACACGCTAAAGAATATCTTACAGTTTCTACTTCCCGCTCATACCATGAAAAATGTCGCAAACTCTAGCACATTTATCGTGAAGGAGTAACCTATTTTTATGAGTATTGCACACCCTCAGGTGCCAAAATTAGAGCCAACTTTTCAATCAAGGCACTTTCCACAATTCTATACCACACAACTATTTTCTGAGAACAAAAAAACTATCCAAAGGAAAAACCTCAGTATCTATGGCCAATTAGAGCACCGAAAGTACCATCTTAGTCTCGGTTGGTTTGGCATAGAGCCATTGAGGGGACAAAGGTATGCTGCTCTCTGACGCCACTTGATCTGCAATTAAAAAACTCAACCAGATTAAATGCAGCAGTAACTTCTACTTTAATGAGATAATCCAAAGTGAAATAAAGCATTCATATACACAAGCTATTCTGCTGCCATACTGCAATTTTCTCCATTGCCTCATAAGAATCAAACATTCAAACTACAATAACAGATTGTAAAAAGTACCTTTTGACTCATCATTCAGCCCCATGAGCACCTTTTCCTCAAACTGTCCTCCCAGAGCTTCCACTACACACAATGAGCACATTATTAGCACCTCCAAATCCATCAACGTTACCCGACTTAATAACAGCATTTCAAGCATTCAACATGAAAATGTAATCAATAAAGCACATGCATGTACAACCCTAAGATAAAAGTAAGAGCACGCACAGAGAAAGACAGTAAATGACTAAACAAAACTTGAGAAAGTCGAGCTTTGACCTTGTCTGCTTACAGTGTACCATCCAGTGAATAGACAATTAATGTATCATGAAGGAATAAATTTCTTAATAAGGATGCAGCAAGATTGTAATAGGGGAAATCAGAGTTTTTTTTGTTTTGTTTGGGTCATATAATAGGTGAAGTCAGAGTTCACATGGTAAACTGCTTGGCAAAGTTCTCATGGCATTTCTTTAGCAGGACAGCCCTGAACTAGGGAGGTCACAAATTCACGGCTTGGAGCCACCTCATATCATTGAAATATACAGTACAGTCTAGTTCGTTTTCATGAAATATATCTTTGCTGGCGAACGTAAATCCATGATATAGCGATCTCGTAGCTACAATAATATCCAACATAGCCAATCATTTCAATAGCTTTAGCAGTATCCGTTGTACCAATCAAGCACTTGATCTATCAAAATCCCCAAATATTCTGGGAAGAAAAAAATAATTACGTCGTTGTCAGGCAAAAATTTGATATTGCCACGAACAGGTGTGGTGCTGGAACTACACGAGCTTATTAGATCCTCAGTCGAAAGCATGATCGAAAGGCACAAGCTGGAAAAAGAACTGCATAAACTTCGTACCGGAAAGACTATGCCAAACACGGACTAGAAGGTATCGGGAGAAGAGGAAATAGACATATAAGGCACGATTTTTAAGGTTCTGATTTTCTACATCGAAAAGTCCAACAAAACGCAAGCTAGTTCAGAAAATAATCCATCACTAGGAATGACGTCTTGCACCGGAAAAACACACGGAAAAACACACGGCGCCTAATTATACTTAAGGAGAGGAAACAGGTGAAGATCGATGCACAGCATAGGGGGGAAAAACCACGGCAAAGAAATACTAGAAACTCGACGAAGACGAAAAGTGTAAACACGAACTTCATAGGAAGAAATCTCAAAAAAAAAAAGAACAGAAAAACAGATGCAATATGAAACTGAAGTAGTTAAATATAAGCACTCCCGAGCAATCAAAATCTAATTGTCTGAAAGCGACACGATTCGTCAGATGCAGGACAAGCAAAACCATTACGCTACTACCATTATGAGTAGAGAGAGACGCATTCAAATTTCCTTCTTCCCCAGGAAAAAAAAATTGATATTACCAATCTAAAACAAATCCAATCGCAAAAGGGTAAAAAAAAAAATTAGATATGATGAAGCCACTTCAGAAACTCGAACGCGATAAAGGCAAGAACGAAACAAACAAAGGCCCGATTGTGCGAGCCTAAGCAAAAGCGAGACAATGAATAGATGCGATACACAACAGCCGATATGGTGCGAAACCCCAATCTGACAAAGCAGTCCCCGCATACAAAGAGTTGAAACGCGTCGGCCACACTATCCCGATGCTCCTCCAGATCACAACCCTAGGCGCCACTCGCATCGGGTACCGACTCGCCGAAGCCATCCGCATCGCCGCCCAATCCAAACAGGCGGAGGAATGCAGATTCGGCGCGGCCGCACGAAGATCAATAATTCACAAGAACAAGGAACGCAAAAAAAAAAAAGAAAAAGAAAGAAAGAGAGAGAGAGAGAGCGAAGGCGAGAGGAAGAGAGAGGGCGAAGTACTTTTGGGAGGAGGGAAGGAACGATCGCCCGGCTTCGAGGACAGCAGATCGTCGGGCAGATCGAACTTGCCTTCAGCCATCGAGCTGCGGACGAATTGGCGACGGAGGGTAGGGGGGGGGGGGGGGGAGGGGAGGGGCGGCGAGATCGGGGAGGGGAGGGGAGGGAGATGCCGAAGCGGCGAGGAGCGGCTGGGGGCGCGGACACACGGCGGCGCACGGAGGCGGAGGCGAGGGCGAGGGAGGTGGAGATTGACGCGGGAGCAGGATTTCTAGGGTTTCGAGAGGGGGGTGGGGTTGGGATTGGGGGGAAGGGAGTAGGGGTTGTTGGTGTAGAGGAGGAAACACACTTGCAGAGAGAGAGAGAGTGAAAAAGAGAGTAGTTTTTGGGAGGAAAAATGGGTTTGGGTTTGGGTGGTCAGAAGACTCAGAACAGCCAAATCGAGTCTCCGTTGAAATTTCGAGTCCCTTATTTTTTTTTTGGATAATAACACAAACAGTCCCTAACTTTGACCCAATATACAATCTGATCCCTAAACTTTTAATTTGTTCAATATAGCCCCTAAACTTTAGGTTAATGCTCAATGTGATCCCTCAACTTTTATTTTGTTCAATGTCATCCATGAACTTTTGGTACATGTTCAATTCAGTCCTTGAACTATATCAAAATGTTCGGTGGAATCCCTGAACTTGAATTAATGGAAAGGATTATATTGAACATTTTCATATAATTCAGGAACTGAATTGAACATGTATAAAAAATTCAGGGATGACTTTGAACAGATTAAAGTTCAAGGACCACGTTATAAATTTGGTTAAAGTTCAGGGATTATATTGAACAAATTAAAAGTTCATGGACCAAATTGCATATTGACCCAAAATTCATAGACTTTTTGTGTCATTTTTCCTTCTTCTTTTTTTTTGGGTGGGGGGGATTTTTGTTTTCTCTTCCTTCTACGTTGCTTTGCCCCCTGATCGCACCAATGAATGCTTAGGACTTCTTTAATAATTCAGAGTCTTTCTCGTTTTTTTAATTTGATTTTGTATTGTACCGATTGGTGTCGTGCTTCCTTTGATGTTCTTGATGAGGCCGGGTGTAGATCCGTCTTCTTCGCGGTATCGATACAGGAGTATATTGATCGGCTGATCGCGTCGATCAGCATGAAACGAGCACGGCCCGAAGATCAACGGGGTCGACACAGCGTGACCTGTATATGTGGCCCGCCGTGACACGGAATTAGCCCGTCGACACGGACCTGATGCGAGATATCCTCGGTTTTTTATAAAAATCTATTTTACGAATCGCAGTGAGCGTCGACAAAATGTCTTCGGATCAGATTAAAAATCAGTGCATGGTTAATGGAAATATCATTTATTTAAAATCCCGATAACGAACAGCACGTAAAGGAATAATCTTTTTCGGTTAATCGTGTTTAAACGGGTCACGTACATGTCGTGTCATGTCGACAATAACCCCATTAATTTAAACAGGTTATTATCTGATGGATTGGACACGGACACAATAAGATTATTACCCGTGTCCAACGAGTTGGTACGAAATGGACCCAAACAAAACTTTCCTCGACCCAAACCCGTTAATTTCAGTATTGCATTCGAGCCGCGTGTGGCATCTGAAATCGCCATCCCTAGACATAATAAGAGTTTCATAGCTTGAAGTTCTTGCTAAGATATCATCCTCAACACTAGTGGTGATCAGTTCTCAGTTCGGTCTAATTCCAAGGTGCAACCGGAAACCAAACCGGGAGGATCGATTCCCAAAATTGGTAACCGGGGATCGGACCGGTTGGTCCTAGGATCGAGAATCGGACCAGAATCCGGTCCAATGGAACTGGTCACTTAGGATTTAGTTCACATTTTGATAACTTTTGTCAATGAAGTTCACTTAGGATTTGGTTCACATTTTACTAATTTTTTGAAGAAAAAAAAGTATATGTAGTTGATCCGGTTCCCCCTTAGAATCGGAAATCGGACTGCCTGGGCACCGTTCCACTTTTAGGAGCCGCAAACTAGACCGACACTCCCGAAAATCAGACTAAACCGGCCGATCCAGTCCGATTTTGGCGGTCCATTTTGCACGCTCGTGCCCAATACTCAGCTGCCCAGCGGACATAAGTGATCATCAGACGCATCCTAGTGTCCAGTTTGGGCCTCGAATTAGGCCTAATTTGTGGACCTTAGCCCGCCCATTAACAAGAGAATAAATTGCATATGCACTGTTTGGGTTGGGTAGGCCAGGATTGGGCCTAATTTGTTACCTTAGCCCGCCAACTTTTTGTCTTTTGGTGAAACGAGCACTATTTGCTGTTCTTTTTCTCTATATTCGGTGGCATTGTTTTCCTTAAGATTTTTTTTTTTTGGGGGGAGGGTCAAATCGAGACTTATCTCAGAAGCAACACACGAAGAAGTACGAGGGACATCAGACCGAAAATGCATATAAAGGAATCAAGTTGGGGCCGCCACTCGAGCCCAATTCACGATGTTTAATCTGCTCGGTCCGTCGCAAGTAACGCCGCGAGTTTCGGCACAAAGCATAGCCGCCATTGCCTGCGTGCCGGGTGCATTTTGTGTCCAATCCAACAAGATTGAACCGAAAAATTCCCTAAAACAACCTGCGGTGTTTAGGTACTAAACTCCTATATACGAGTGTTTGGGTGTGTGTGAGTGTGGATTTTCTGGGGCTTTGAGATATAAATCGGCATGGCCCAAAGCTAACCCTATTATCGTAGTGACTTTCGCATGAATGGCGTACATTTGCTGAGGATTCTTGCAGCCACATGTAATTGATGTTCCGCCTGTTAACTCCGGCTTAATAAAGGTATAAGGACGAAATGATAACTTCGACATCGGCAAATATAGACTCTCGTCGCAGCGTCGAGCATGCAACATCAAACGAACTTCCGATAGCCGTGGACGCTCAAATGCTTTTTCCTCCCGAACCGTCACGGCTCGACTCGCATAAGCACGAAATCGGAGATCTAATCTGTTCATTGCGACGGACCACTTCGCCTAGAATTTACAATTTGGACCGACCGAGTATCTGAAATGAACCGGATTAATAAGTTGGAGGGGCAAAGGCGGATCGCCCCTGCAATGAAAACAACAGTTGTTTCCTTTTGACGGGCTTGGGCTGCCTGATTAGGATCGTTAACCAGGTCCAGCACAAAGAATTGCGTCAAGCTTCGGCAGATTCCTATAATGAAAGAACAAATATCTCCAATCATAGGAGGGTATTGGTATGGCTCTAGCTGACAAGAACTTCTGAAAACCAAAGAGTTCATTACCTTTGCGTTCAATTGCAGGAAAACTTAAAAAGCACCCTTAATTTCCTAAGGCCAAAACTGAGGAAACAAAATCGTAAATTATATCTTAGTCAAACCGATTAATTATTGAGGAGAAAAAAAAAGAGGCCCCTTACACTTACACGTGCGCATTCCATAGACCGGAGATTATTGTATAGTTTGTAAATGAAGTTGATCAATATCATCTGAATCGTAAATTATATGGATCCCACAGTAAGGCCTGCACGATTATCGATTTCGATGGGCTTAATCTATGTAAGTTATCCACCATGCAATACCCTTTTTTCCCAGGAAGACATTGCGCTCATGCCGTTTGAGGACGTAGTATTGGTGCATCTAAGCATTTGATTGATGAGATCTTCAGAGTCAGGCTTGGCAAGTGGCAATGAAAGTCAAAGATGAGAATTCTAGTAATCGCCTCACCACATAGAGCGCTAGATCCAGTCCCACCTTTCGCTACATGCATACTCGTCTAGTTGGTACTTGACAATAATAATAATTATCTAGGTGTATTGCAAAATTTGTCAAGCGAGAAAAGCCGGTGAAGTGCGAAAACATCCGGACTACGTGGTATCGGTATCGATGCTTCGGTCATCCTCAAAACCCTAGCACAATATCTGCAATCCTAGCCAGGCAGTACTCGAAACAAGATATAGAGACAGGAACGTCGCCACTTCGAACGGTCAAAGATAGTGACACGGGGACAAGATCGAGGGATTGGGAAAACGTAAGAACACGAGCATTTGAACGCGGAACCATCTCATCACTGCATAGGCAAATCGATTCCCCCCCTCCCCCCCTCCCCCCACCTAATATTTACATCGCGAGGAGGTCGGATTTCTTCCGCCGAGCAATCATATGTTCGCAACGGCCCGATTTTGATGTCGCGTCGTTTTAAGTCCCCATCCTTGGTCGAAATCAATGAAAGAGAAATGTCCCCCAATCTCGTAAGTTCGTCCACCATATTTATGGATGGTGCGTGTCCCTCGGAAAAAGGGCATCGGAGTCGCCCTTTTGCATGGCTGTTTTTCAAACTCAAAGGGCCGCTTTTCAACCCCAATTGACGATAGGATAAGAGGACAAGTTGGGTAAGGCTTGGAGCGATTGGATGAGTTGCGATCATCGGCTAGCTAGGATCGGCTCGATGCATAAACAGATAGCAACGTCGATGGTCAACCCCGGCCATAACGAGAGGCGTGCGCGGCGGATGACGCGCACGGAGCCGAAGGGCGTCGGTCCACCCCCGTTCGGGTGATTGCCTAATCGTCCTTCCTTCACGAGAGAAAAATCGTGCATGCGAAATCGACAGCTTTCCGATATGTCTAATAAATGATTTGAGTTACGATCGCGATGTTTTGCATTTGCTAAAAAACCAGTGCGAGGTCCACCTTTTGGATTTGCTTAATCCCCTTTCCCTCTTTTTCTTTTTGCCTCTTCCTTTTGGAGTTATTCTGGGCGATTGGTCGAGAGAGGATTCGTTGTCCCCTCTCTCTTTTGTGCACCGTTTGGACAACCGTGTTTTCGACGTGATTATCCTTTACACGTCAAGGGGACGCAATAGCAAACGTAAAAACAGAGCGACAATTAAAGTTAAATTGTACCAAGTGTTTAGTTGAAAATGAGATTTTGCCCAAATGGCGAAAAATCCTTTGTCAAAAGAGTTAGATTCTTGGGGGGGTTTTTTTTTTTTTTTGTGCGAAAACGGACTCTGTGGCGATTTTGGATAGGAAAGTGTTTGCATTTTTGTTTTTTTTTTTTTGGTATACAACACATAGCCAAATTTTAAATAGTTGATCACCCGTAGGTTCAGCCAATATGATACTTGCTAAACATGCATTGTTTCTCGTCGATATCGATATTATGTAGTTATTGATGACCATGTCATAAAGCTGTTGATATCCACGCCACATAGTTGTCGATTCCCCTATAGCTTTTTCTTTTGTTTTTTGGTCAGATTGCTCTATAGCTTGAGTCATCTATTTTTAACCTATCTCGACTAATTGATCAAACTTAATAACCTGTCTATTACAGAGAGCTGACTGTTTTTTTGGTGTAAACACCAAGAGATGGTGTAAGATTACTGTGAGACGAGGATAGGTGTTCTAACACATTTTTATTTGTTGGGTGTATCCTACAAACTATGTTTCTTTTTGTTAATCATGTACAGCCAAGAGCCCTAGTTGCCGCCCCGCCCCCAAAAAAGGAACCCTAGTATGGCCTACCTTTCCATCAACCAAGTCTTTCAAAAGTAATGCTAAGATATTCAAAGTGCTTACAAAGATTTGTATATAAAGTTTTGGGGAAATTATTAAAAAAGTCATAAATTTATTGTAATTATGTCAAGTCATTCATAAATCTTTCAGTTATACCAATTGAGTCATACAACTTTTCACATTTTGCCAATTGAGTCCATCTGTTCAATTTTGGCCAGAAATCGCTAATGTAGACGCCAACTGTCCTACGTAATATGCTCGGTATTGATATGGACATTTTTTTATTTTTAGTTATTTCTTTTATTTTCTTTTTTTTTGGGACTAAGGACCGGCTATCTAAGCCGGCCAACCCTCACCGGCCATAGGAGAGGGCCGGGATGCCCTCAGTCCATAAAAAAGTAAAGAAAAAACAAAAAAATTATAAAAATTCATAAATAATTAAAATATTATTTAAAAATGTCAATGTCTGTGCCGACCATGCCACGTAGAACGGTCAACGTCAACGTCAGCGATTTACAACTGAAATTGACCGGATGAACTCCATTAGCAAAATGTGAAAATGTTTAGGACTTAATTGTCACAATTGAAAAAGTTTAGGACTGAATTGGCACAAGTATAATAAGTTTATGATTTTGTTGCTAATTGTCCCATAAAATCTTACACGGTTCCTAATATCTTTCGTCTCTGCATTAACAACACCAGCAGCCGCAAGAATTCGTCGTCATAATCTTTCCAAACCTTGTTGTACTGTTACACTAAAAGTGACATGGTCTAAAATTCTTTTCCTCCTACTTATCGATCTTAATTTCGATTGAAATACTTACCGAACACCATAATTTTAGTCGAAGTATTCGCATAAAATTCGTAAATCGAACTCGTGACTTTTTCTCATTCGACAGGAAGGAAATTTTAGAGCCTCGACTCCCATGCTTGGCACAAACTGTCGCTAATAAGGCAAGGGTTCAAAACTTTGTCACTAAAAAAGTCACGTTATGCACCGAATACCCAGCTCCCGACTTAGGGATTCGTTAAAGGTTTCATCGAATAATGACAAGAGATGCATTTTCATTCGCAAAGAGGCAGTACACCATGTGGAGGTTATAGCCAAACAGGGCAGGTCTTTACTTCGTCGTTTTGATTGCAATGGTCCCCAAGTCATTTAACTCATTGACTATTAACACAAGTGGCTTATCTATAAACCCGACCAAGGCTTTGACCTTTACACAACCCTATATCTTAAAAAGAAATAACTATATAAACTCAATCTGTGTGAATCAATACCATATAGCCAGAATAGGTTCTCTAGTGAAACTCACATGATCAATGACTTTGACGATGTTAGTATATATAGATTGAATTTCTGAATGTATATGTTTTTGCATGTTAAGAGGACTCGATTTATGCTCGAGAGAACATTAAGGCTTCGCTGGACCAACATTGTATGCCTTGCTTCATAAGAGACAAAGCGTCTGGGACAAGCTGTTGTAGTTCCACAACTTACACGATCACAGGTCATTACATAATCCACATTAGATCTGGTCTCTAGATATACAAACAAACGCATGGCTAGGATCTTTTATGTCCTCAAGCTACCACGTACATCACCCACTACTGCCACAAAGTATGTATCCTCTCTCTCTTACACGACACCCTGGAACGACCTATTCAAATTCGACTGCACTTCCTTCGGGCTCTACTTATTTCCAAAGACAAAAACAAGCACCAAAAACATCACTAAGTTAATACTCTTATCATATTCCTACATGTGTATAAAACATGGCGAAAGCATTAGTATACTCTAGAACTGATTTATGGTAATCATCCTGGACGGGCTGAGCAGGCGGTACGCGCCGTAGCCCTGGCTGAAGCCGCACCCGACCCACCGCTTCGCGCTGAGGCCGCCTATCCGGCCCCCGTCCTCGTCGTCGTCCTCGGAGTCCATCTCCATCAGCACCCTGTAGAAGACCGCGACTTCGCAGGGGAGCTCGATGGGCCCGCCGCTGCTGTACCCGTACTCGGCCTCAGCCTCGTCGAGGAGGGCCTTGAACAGCGGGTGGTTGGCGTACTCGGTCTTGATCACGAACTTCTGCTTCCCGGGCCCAACGTACACCGAGAAGCACCCTTCCGGGGCCACCCGCCGCCTGCTCCCGCGGCCACGCTCCACGGTGGCCGCCGCCGCCGCAGCCGCAGCCGCCGCCCCATCCGCGGACCCGTTCCACGACTTGGTCTTCCTCGTGAGGCGACCCGGGGAGGCGGCCTTGCTGCCACCACCGCGGCCGATGGATTTGCACCGCTCCCACGTTTTGGTGATCAGGCCCTTCTTCGCTTTTTCCTTGCTGCCTTCCATCTCTGTCTTCCTCTCCCTTTTGCCAAGAAATCGAAAACACTTTTCTTTCTGCGGAGCGGTCGCTCGAAAAAGAGCACGAAAAGAAGGGAGGGAACTTTCGGGTGAAAAGAGAGCAAAAGAGCTATGCGCGATCAGAGTTTACCCTCGGTCGTAGGCCAAATGGAACGTGGCCCTCACTCTCGGCAACATCGGGTTGCTCATGTTGCTTCCCCTGGTCGAGACGAATTCGAGACCTGCAACATGCGAGAGAGGATCGAGAAAGCCAAAGGGGGACGATACGGTTTCAAGAAAACCGAGGGAGGATTCAAGTCGATAACGATGCCATCCTTTTGAGCTTCGAGGACAAACACAGACTGACAGATTTGGGGAAGAGGTAGAACGAGGGGGAGTGAATATAAAAAGGAATCGATGGGAACCTCACGAGATGGGATCTGAGGAAGAAAAGTTATCGCGGTTTTAATGGGGGAAAGCACAGCACGGCCAACAACGCTGCTTTCATATATAGGGCCAAAAGGGTTAGCGTACAGAAATTTATTCTTGAAAATATTATCCACTTGTCAACGCCACAAGAGCAACCCCACTTCCTATTTAATCTAGTTTTTTTTTTCTTTAATTTGCATTTTGATCAACTAGTGCTCCTCCAAAGACGCTCGTTGAACCACCCAATAATAATAACAAAATAGTCTAAAAAGTCTTAAACTTATTCTGGGACGGTCTATTCAATCCTTAAAACTTTTAATCGTATTAATTCAGTCATAAGTTTTTTTACGATTTGCCAATTTAGTCATAAACTTTTTAATGAATTACTAATATAGTTATTTCGGCTAATTTTAGTAGGAAATCGCTGACGTGGCGGTCTGGTCATTACTGACGCTTCTATGTGGCACTAACGTGGACTATTTTTTAAGATATCTTTTAAAAATTTCCGAATTTTTATTAATTTTTATTTTCGTCTTTTCTTTTCTTTCTTTTTTTTCTTCAAAGTGCTCGCCTAGGGGCTGGCGAAGGTGACTGGCACATTGAAGAAAAAAAGAATAAAGAAAAAATTAATAATAATAAGATATTCTTTCTCAAAGAATTAAAATATTGTCTACTTTAGTGCCAGCCAAGCGCCAGTCATGCTATATAGGATAGCCAGCATTGACGGACCTCCACATCGGAGATTTTCGGTCAAAATTATCTAGAAGGACTACATTGGCAATAAAAACTTATGACTAAATTGACAAATCGTCAAAAGATTTTTGACTAAATTGGTACAATCGAAATGTTTATAACTGAATTGACAAATTGTCAAAATGTTTACGACGAAATTGGTATAATTGAAAAGTTTAAGAATGACTTGATCGCCATACAGCAGGTTTAAGACTTTTTTTTGGATAGTTTTTCGGTGCCGAAAGGGCTAGCGAACAAAAACCTATGCTTGAAAAGATTATTTACTTGTCAACTCCACAAGAGAATCCCCACTTCTTATTTAATTCGTGTTTTTTTATTTGCATTTGATCAACTAGTGAACTTCCAGCGACCCACGTCGAACAACCCAATAAGAAATTTTCAACTTTCCAAACCCTAGCTTTACTTTCTTTCCCCCCCTTCCTCCTGTGACAGGTATGATTAGCACCTCGAAAACTCGATTATCTTTAATTAAACCGTGCCTAAAAACTCGTTGACACAGTCCTCTAATCTCTTTCTTCCTCATGTCTAAGTACACCGGACCTGTCCTGGCGATCCTAACAAGGACGTGAAGCGGCCGGCTCCTGTGCATCGAGAAGACCCGCGGAAGGTGACGAACGGACGGGCTTTTTGCCTTTGTTATTGTTGTTAGTCAGCGAGAAATATTTGAAATTAGAGCAATTATGGATCTTTGGTTAGATTCTCCAACTTCCCCCACTAATTTCTTTTTCCTTTTTACTTTCCCCCTCCTTTTATTTTATTGGTTAATATTTATTTTAGTGAAATGATGATTAGCACTGAGTGGCAAGAACCTGGAAGCTCAGTTCCCACTTCGTACATTCTATAACATCCACCACGTGACTGAATGATGTAGAGCTGTATTCGATACTGACGTGCCATGATTACGAGTAGGATGGATCCGCAGCTTAGGTTCTTGGGGCTGGATTTCAGGAATGGTGCTCTAAATTCTTCAACTGTCACTTCGGATCATATGAATACGCCACGTCATCGTGCCGTGGGGAGATTACCGAGAGAAAGTCCAAATTCGAGCCTATTGATAATTCGATGAATTTCAATTTTTTTCTTTTGCTTTTTTATCAGTGAAAACGATGGGGAGGCATGATCACCAAGTATGGTCTCACGGCCTCCATGGCTGTAGCTATCGAGTTCACCGGCAAGTACCGGAGCCCGTCGCACCAAAAGTCGGGGATTCACCACGTATGCTGTAGCAAATGCTCGAGGCGCAAGCGAATTGGAGTTTCGCTCGCGACGTGACTTAAACTTATGATCTCGCAAAAAAATAGCGCGACCCGTTTTATCACCAGACTACCACGCTAGAAAGCTGAAGTGGTGAGCATGTTTTACTCTCGTTCACCGCACACATGGCTACTAATGTGTATTGAAGAATAGCGCGGACTTCCTATTTTTCTTCCTTTTTCAATATTGGACTCCTCCTTCATCTAGGCTTCTATGGACAACGATCATCGACATGGACCGCGGTGGTCGGCATGGACGGCGGCTCATTCACAAGGTTGCCTCCAAATCTAAACCAATAAAGCAAGCACTTCTTCTAGATCTAGAGCAGTAAGGTGGCGTTTGGCAAGTTGCCAAATAGCGAAAATTTCTGATCTTTTATTCTCAGAATCAGTTTGGGAATAGAAATCCGTTTATTAAAATTTTTGTGCCCGGGCACAAATTTGTAAAAAATTGTTCCCAGAATCAATTTTAGAACAGAATAAAGAAGCAAAATTTTTTTCCATTTCTGGTTCTTCTTGGTTTTCTTCTTTCTTTTTAGTTTGTTGTTCTTCTTCTTCCCGGTCTGCCGCCAGCCGCTGACGGCCAGCCGTTGACGACCAGCGACCGGCCACCGGTGATCGGCCACCGACCAGGGCTGGCGAGGGTGGCTCGTGGCCGCAACGGCAAGGCCGACCTCGCCGTCGCCACCGGCGAGGCTGGCGGCGAGGGCGGTGGCAAGGGCTGCAACGTCCTTGCCGGTCATGGCCAAGGAAGGGAAAGAAAAAAAATAAAAAAAATAAAAAAAAGGAAAAAAAGAGAAAGAAATATTAAAAAATTCAAAATATTATTAATAAAAAAAAATTTGTGTAGTTACCAAACGCATTTTGTTCTTTTTATATTATAAGAATAGAAATTTTGAGCAGTTACCAAACGCATTTTGTTATTTTTATATTCTAAGAATAGAAATTTTGGGCAGTTACCAAACGCCTTCAAATGCTTATAAATTGTTCCCGGGCACAGAATAAAAAAGAACCATTTCTGAGCAGAATCGGTTGCCATGCGCACTCTAAGTGGACGATCCCCAAATCTGGAGCCATGGCTGCAAGCAACACAGCTTGTTCACATATTCCAGATTTGGAGCTCGTCCATGGCCATGACCCTTGACAGCGGGGTTCATGGCGAGTCCGTCAGTAGTGACGGTGGGTAGAGGCGCCGATTACTTCGCCGGCTTGGCTCGTGGTGGCTATAGCCACAAATGGAGGAGAAAGAAACAAGCGGATGGAGATTTTTAAATATTTTTTTTTATTCAAGTCCACGTCAGTATATACGCGTCGATTTCTAATTAGGTCGGAGTGAACAAATGCATGCCCATCAACCGATAACGTGACTCTCGCAAATTACCGAATATTTCTCCCTGGTGGCAATAACACTTAAATCCACCAGTGCGCTCGAGTGTCATAGTCAAGACGGGGAAGCTGCCACGGAGCTCGTGGGTCACAAAGATGGCAACCCATTGGCTCCGTTGGTAGACAAAACACACTGCAATTATGTCATCCCGAGTGGCCAAGTCAACCACAAAATGTAGTATGTACTACTCAGTGCACTTCCCCTGTGGCGAGTACCAAAAATAAAGAAAAGAAAGAAAGAAAGAATTTGCGCAAGCACCCGCCACGTCACTCCACACGATTTTCCCGACGATCCGCTCCAAGCAGTGACGGCCACATCCCATGGTGGCGGATCCTCAATTATTTACCATTTTCTTGATCGCAATTTGCAACATAATTATTGCCCTTTAAAAGTCATTAGAACTCGACTGCTTTTCCCCCCTCGCATATTCAGATGCCTGCTTAATCATTGGACCCTTCAGCTACGGGGGTGGTCCTCTTGCCCTCGGCACATAGGAAAATTTTCCACCGGGTATTTACAGGTGGCGCTCGTGTTCTTTTTTAATTCGCTTTTGTTTCGGGTCTTAATCTTGACATAAACAAACAATTTGATGGTTCATATTCTATTTCTAAGTAAGTTAACTTCGTACCAAGCGTGCTGGATCTCTTCATTGTTGAAATGTGATTCATACTTCCGATCGACAGGAAGGTACGAGGGTTCTACTCCCCAGCAAGAGGGCGGGGGTCAGGGCCGGTCGCCCCGGTGGGGATTACAGGAGGCAGCACCCCCACTACGCCAGTGGGCTTTTATAATTTGGATCCGTATTTTATTGGTAACTTGAGTTCCGGCCCACGAATAGTTACCGAGTATATATAATATTTTTCTCTTCTAATTTAGAGTTGTAACAGAGAGATATGATGTGTTAGTTATAGTGGAATCATATGCTGAATGTAGTCCTACTTTAAGAGTGAACAAGGATAAAATCTTGTATCTCGATTTTTCTTTCTCGCTTTTTTTACTCTCTATTTCGTTGTGTTTTTGTTTTTTTATCAAAGAAACATTTTATCCATTTACCTAAAAAGTTAATTGCAAATTAAATCACATTTGGTTCTAACTTGAGCCTGCTCGCAAATGTAATGATTATACACGGGACAGAAATTAAACGATATAGGGAGACATACGAGTGCATATCGTTGTTTCTCTTGAAAATACATTAACAGCTCGGCATTGTTATAAGAAGTGTTATATCATGAGTTTGCATGAATTGTATTATAAATAAGAAAATGTCGCATTAAAATATGGTCATTAAAGAAAAGACAGTGCTTCACGTTAATGTCATATCTAATAATTGGACTTTATTATACTTTTTAGGTATAAATGAAGTGACATGTTATACTATTAAACTGATTAAGGAAAGGATATAAAA
Source organism: Syzygium oleosum (assembly GCF_021117445.2). Classification (NCBI taxonomy): domain Eukaryota; kingdom Viridiplantae; phylum Streptophyta; class Magnoliopsida; order Myrtales; family Myrtaceae; genus Syzygium; species Syzygium oleosum. Next base: position 18,903,020 of record NW_026607487.1, read on the forward strand.
TTAGCGAAGAGTTGAAAGATTTTTTCATGAGCTTGATATGACACGCATTTTATAGCCGTATTCTTCATTTTACGATAAAAGAACGAGTATTATGAGTATTTCACAAACAGAGCACGCAACCCCATATGGAATCAGCCTACTGACCAAGGAATGGACGTGTGTAGATTGGGCACAAGACGTGAGATTTTATCGGACCACGTCTAACTGCTCTAAAACTTTTAAGCTGTTTGACTAAGGCAACTTTGGCTTATTACTAAGCATGGAGACATATAATAAGCGAGGCAAATAAAGAGCCTGGAAATATTTAAACCCGGGACCTCCTGCTCTGACACTTTGTAAGATTTTGTGGGATCACGATCAACTGTTACAAAAATTTAAGTTAGTAATGAACGCTTGATTTGATATTTGATTATTCTCGCGCGAGAAACGTGTTCTATATCATACAGTATCAAGTGCAAATAACATCATATTTAGGTCATCCGTTTGGACTTTTAGCTTCATGAATTTGGTGGAAATTTCCCTCAAGGTGGCTTTTCTCAAGCTAAGGAGAAAATGGAGATGGCCAAAACACATTTGACAATTTCAGGTCAGATCTTTCTCAATTGTGGAAGTTTGGCGATGGTGATTGCTCAGCCAAGCAGATCGACCTGTCCCAGATACAACGCCGTTGACAAATTTCATATTTCTTTAATCATGATTTGAAAAAAAAAATGTATATTTCTGCCCCCAAAAAAGTCAGAATTCAAAAGTTTAATCAGTCAATTAATAAAACCCAAAGTGGAACCTAGTTGACCATCCAAAGTAAGCCCGAAAATGGATTTTGAATTTTCCGGAAACCGAGTGGGATTGCATGTTGAATTTTGGGTTTTTTTTGGGGGGGGGGGGGGGGGGGGTGGGATACTAATCAATTAATTGTTGCATTGAATTTAGAAATGGTGCAAAAAGGTCTTGACGGTCTGTATTGACAACTTCAAAATTGATGGTGGTTGATAGCGATCCGTTTATCCAGTGAGAAGGCAAAAAATGGAAAATCAAAAATGATGGTCGCGATTAGTGTATATCATGAAATTTGTAAAGGGGGAAAGTACGAAAAAAAATGTCCATGGCAGTATCGATCGCTCCACTTAGGACGACCGGCATTCACATCAACGATTTCCAGCCAAAATAGGTCGGATAGACTGAATTGGCGCAAATGCAAAACGTTTAAAATTAAATTGGTAAAATAAAAATGTTTAAAACTAAACCGGTACCAATACAATAGATTTAAGATTTTTTTAGTACTTTTTTCATTTTTCAACATCCTCCTCCTATATTTTATTTCATTTTTTTCAATTAAAATGGAACATTATTGATCCGGCGAAAATGTCAGCTCGAATGCCAATCTTCGCGGAGTCTATTTTATTAATTTTCAATGGAAACAAACAAAGGAGTCGCCCCCCTCATTTGTCAAATCGGAAGATTTTCTTTTCGAACGAATATTCATGTAGGCAATATTTTATTGTAAATGTAAACGCATGTCTGATCTTAGCATTGTTCGTAAATAATAATAATAATAATTATGCAGGGAATTAATAGAGTGTGTAGGATGGACAAATGCTCAATTTCTCGTCCTAGAGGTAGAACTGCATCGATCAGATTTCCTACAAGGAAAAGGGGCGAGCTATTGAATGAAAAAAAACCATGCTTGACCGTCACGAATTGCCGTTTCCATGAACGAAACTATCACGATCGAATATCATGAGAATGATACGTGCACAAACTTCACTTAAAAGTATCGGCGATTCTGTAAAACAAATCACTCGAATACAATTTCTGATGTCGTTGTGGATCTCGATAATGTATCGACAAAACAATCGAATTAAAGGGAAAAATTTTAAAAAAGTCCAAAATCTATTACATCGGTATCAATTCAATCCTAAACCTTAATTGAACTAATTTAGTTATAAACATTTTCACATTATGTCAATTGAGTCCATCTAGGCAATTAAGATTGGAAATTGCCAACGTGGACGCCGGCCGTCCTACATGGCACGGTTAGCGCTAACGTGAACACTTTTTTAAATTTTAAATCGAATTTTTTATTTTTTTTCTCTTCTCTTTTCCTTCTTTTCTTTTTTCTTTTCCACTATGGCTACTGAGGGTCACCAGAGCTCATCGGCCGCTGGATGAGGACCACGAAGCCCTTGCCCGTGGTTGGCAAGGCCATGGCCGTGAATCCATAGTACGAAGCGAACTGTAAGATTGCAAAGGAAATCTAGGGCTAATTAGCAAGACTTACTCGACAAGAAGAGGAGGGTCGTCAAGAAGAGGACGGCGATGGCAGCGTACAATTAAGTGGAAGGAATTTGGTGGACATACCGAAGGCACTGATGGAGCAATTCACGAAGCCAATTAGGTCCAAAGATCGACCTGAATCGTCCATTGCACCATCCCTTCCATACTTTCACTTCCTTTGCTCTTAGGCGAAGAGGAGAGCCGGACGAAGTCAAGATTGAGAGAGAGAGAGAGAGAGAGAGAGAGAGAGAGAGAGAGAGAGAGAAGCCCTCGACGAAGAAGACAATGTCAATGAGAATCGGTGAGCATTCCATGTCAGTATTAGTCGTGTCATGTAGGACGGTCAGTATCCACATCGGCAATTTCCAGCCTAAATTGGTCGGATGTGCTCAATTGGCAAACCATGAAAATATTTAGGACTAAGTTGGTCTAATTGAAAAAGTTTAGGATTAAATTGGTATCAATATAACAAATTTATGACTTTTTAATACTTTTTCCTCGAATTAACCTATAGATCTCTCACCCACGGTAAAAATCTAAACTAATCTTCCTCGCCTCGCATATCAACTTAAATCCATTTTTCCACAAATAACTCAAATTACACTTTCTCTTCCTTTATCGATGTCCCCTTACAAGTTACATTTTTTGCGCAAGCATACTTAAATAATTAGAAAGGGATTGTTGAACCACCAATTTGCCTTGGAAATTAAAAAAAAAAATTACGTACAATCTCAAGCTTTATATTTTCCACAAGTAGTCCCGTCGTCATTGGACTGCTCACAAGTGACAACTACACATTATCGAGCGAATTAGTGCCCAAAAAAAATGATTTATATAAATTCCTAATATTTTCATTATTTAAATACATCGTGGTGGAAAAAAATATTTTTCGAACATTAAAAAATTTGGGAGTATGGTCCTCCCAATTTGGCGTGCTACCAAACGCATCTTCTTCTTTTTTTACCTTTTCTTTTATCAAACCATGGTTTATGAAAACGGCCTAATAGGGGAAAAAAAACAGAGGTCTTGGAAAATAGCCAAATTATATTTTAATAACACGACATACGACTAAACTTATCGTAACCGATATTTTTCTTTCCTTCCGTTATATAACACCCTTGCGTATCGTTTTATGTGCGCACATGTGTCGTCAAATCAGGTCGAATAAGATATAATTTATTTCCGAATAATGAAATAAAATATTGAATTCCCGTCGATAACACGGCTAGTCGAAAGGAAATCTTCCACATGCATGCAGCAACTATCACCGTCGATGTATCAATTAGAGTAGCAATCCAACACACACATCGTCGTGACAAGGGCCACACGCGGACAAGATTTTCTCCGCCTACTTCAAAGAATGATCCCGAGATAGATAACGATTAACAAAAGCTTTTCTCCAACGCGAGTTAGTCTTTAGCTTCACCTAAGACAAGAAGAAAAGGGTGAAATGTCAGCCAAGCGGGACTTTAGGCAAATGATGGGTAGAATTTATCTGAAGCGACGTAAACTTGCCGCTTTTGCGCAAAGCGGGACATTTTTTAATGCATGATTGCGCAAGCTGAGTAAAACCCTAAACCGTACGCAACTGCGTGCGAGGTCCACGGTTCTTTTCCAATGCCATGCAACGAGTTGTTTTAGAAACAAGCCTTGTTCGATTTCAGAAGCTTTCGGGTTATTAACGAATTTAATATGATCACGTACGAGTAATACGTATCTGGGGGCAGCCGAAACTTATGTCGATTTTGCTTAACTGATTTGATAACCATCTTCTTTGCCGGATTAGACGGCGTGGTATGCTCGCGGCGTATAAAAAAAGGGTAAATTCCTTTTAGATCTTCAAATCGGGTTACTCGTTCGTATGGCCACGCAAACACGAGCAATTCTAATTGGAGAGGTTGTCCGTTTGAGTATCGAAGGTTTCTAATCTCATCCCATGCAATACGTATCTGCTTTATTTCGGGATCAATGCATATTCCTTCCGCTACTCTACAAATTCCACGGCCCACTTGTTTGAAGGACCACTCGTGGTCCGAAGTCAATTTCGTAAAGCGGTTTTAGTAAGCCTGACGATACCCGTTCGAGATTAGCTTCTTCTAAATCCAGAGATGGTCTCTAACTTGAAGGTGACAGGGATTCGGATTAGGAACAGCTCATGCGTTAGGCGAGTCTGGTCTGATGTGATTTCATCGGGCCTTTTCTCCGTAACTGGTGAATAAGCATCCGTCGCACGTGGGATGGGTTCTGGAAAGTTACATTGCAAAGGCGAATGAGATTGTTACATCTTCTGTTCGATGGCAACTTCATGTGATCGGCTTGAGGTCAGAGGGTTTGAAATTCTTCTTGTTGATAGTTTGTTTGACAGGTGCCTTGTCCCACATTGAAAATATGTGAATGTGTAGACCGATATACATGTGAAAGGCTTGGAGGCTTAGAATTGTAGATCATGGGCAAAGGGAGCAAGATCCCACGATACTTTACCCGCTCGTAGACAAGAAGTGGCTCTTATTAACGTTGAACTGAACTTTATATAAGTTACTAAGGAAACTAAATTATTGTATCTCAGTTGTTATAAAATGTATCTTATTTTTGCGCGAAGCTCACCATTAACCTATATTCGAACTACAAGGGATGAGCACTGGGAAATTCCCAATTTTGGGAACCTAGATTAGGTGGTGCAATGTTTATTATATTACAAAAATCTGATTTTTTTGTCAAAACAAAAATTGGACCGATTCCTGGGTAGAATTGAGAGCCGATTGCCCGTACAAACTATTCAAAACTCTAGAGAACCAAAACTAGCAAAATTTGTAGCAAAATGAAACGAGAATGAATGATACACATCCAACATGAACTTGAAATTCTACGTACAAGAACCAAGCTACATCTAACAATGATCCAAATTAAAAATTAAGGTGTGTTTATTTCGCAAAAAATGAATGTTTTTGAAAATAATTTCCAAAATATAATCGCCTGATTCACTTAAAAAATGAATAACAAAAAAATATTTTTATTGTCCACGAAAATATTTTGACATAAATTATTATCAATAATGAAAATATTTTTATTAATTAATTATTTTAAGCGATATAAGCTATCAAGAAATTATTTTTTAAAATATTTATTTTCTGCAAAAAAAAAACGGAGAATCAAAACCGATCCGACCTCATCCTTGGGTGCCACTATCCATATATGATTCTGGTAGAGCCGTCGATAATATTAGTTAAATTGGCACACTCGTAGGCAGCTGTCAATCTCCAAATTTTATGAAATTTTCATTAATACTAAAATTCTAGGCTACTTGCTAAGGTGACACCACGAAATGTAACGTCGATGTCGATGCAATTTCTAAGGCAGCTGTCAACCTCCAAATGTATATTTCCGTCCCCAAAAAAGTCAGCATTCAAAAGTTTAATCAGGCAATTAATAAAACCCAAAGTGGAACCTAGTTGACTGTTGACCATCCAAAAGTAAGCCCGAAAATGGATTTTGAATTTTCCAGAAACCGAGTGGGATTGCATGTTGAATTTTGGGGGTTTTTTTTTATTGGGGGGGATACTAATCAATTAATTGTTGCATTGAATTTAGAAATGGTGCAAAAAGGTCTTGACGGTCGGTATTGACAACTTGAAAATTGATGGTGGTCGATAGTGATATGTTTATCTGGTGAGAAGGCAAAAAATGGAAGGGCAAAAATGATAGTCGCGACTAGTGGATATCATGAATTTATGAAAGCCAAAAGTAAGAAAAAAAAATGTCCATGTCAACATCGGTCACACCACTTAGGATGGCCGGCGTCCACGTCAACGATTTCAGGCCAAAATAGGCCGGATGGACTGAATTGACACAAATGCAAAATGTTTAAAATCAAATTGGTAAAATAAAAATGTTTAAAACTAAACCGGTACCAATACAATAGATTTAAAACTTTTTTAGTACTTTTTTCATTTGTGAACATCCTCCTCCTATATTTTATTTCATTTTTTTCAATTAAAATGGAACATTATTGATCCGGTGAAAATGTCAGCTCGAATGCCAATCTTCGTGGAGTCTATTTTATTAATTTTCAATGGAAACAAACAAAGGAGTCGCCCCCCTCATTTGTCAAAGCGGAAGATTTTCTTTTCAAACGAATATTTATGTAGGCAATATTTGTTCGTGAATAATAATAATAATAATAATAATAATATATTCAGGGAATTAATAGAGTGTATGGGACGGACAAATGCTCAATTTCTCGTCCTAGAGGTAGAACTGCATCGATCGGATTTCCTGCTAGGAAAAGGGGCGAGATATTGAATGAAAAAAAAAAACCATGCTTGACCGTTACGAATTGCCGTTACCATGAACGAAACTATCACGATCGAATATCGCGAGAATGATATGTGCGCAAACTTCACTTAAAAGCATCGGCGATTCTGTAAAACAAATCACTCGAATATAATTTCTGATGTCGTTGCGGATCTCTATAATTATTGACAAAACAATCAAATTAAAGGGAAAAGTACAAAAAAAGTCTAAAACCTATTGCATTGGTATCAATTTAATCCTAAACCTTAATTGAACCAATTTAGTTATAAACATTTTCACATTATGTCAATTAAGTCTATCCGACCAATTAAGATTGGAAATTGCTAATGTGGACGCCAACCGTCTTACATGGCACGGTTAGCAATAACGTGGATACTTTTTGAAATTTTAAATCGAATTTTTTTATTAATTTTTTCTTTTTTTTTCCTTCTCTTTTCCTTTTCTTTTTTCCTTTCCACTGTGGCTACTGAGGGTCACCAGAGCTCGTTGGCCACTGGATGAGGGCCACGAAGCCATCGCCTGTGGTTGGCAAGGCCATGGCCGTGAATCCATAATACGAAGCGAACTATAAGATTGCAAAGGAAATCTAGGGCTACATAGCGAGACTGACTCGACAAGAGGAAGAGGGTTGTCAAGAAGAGGATGGCGATGGCGGCGTACAGTTAAGTGGGAGTTATTTGGGGGACGTAGCGAAGCCACTGATGGAGCAATTCGCGAAGCCAACTAAGTCCAAAGATTGACCTGAATCGTCCATTGCACCATCCCTTCCATTTTTTCACTTCCTTTGCTCTTTAGAGAAGATGAGAGCCGGACGAAGTCAAGATTAAGAGAGAGTGAGAAGTCCTAGACGAAGAAGATAATGTCAGTATCAGTCATGCCACGTAGGACGGCCAGCATCCACATCCACATCGGCAATTTCCAGCCTAAATTGACCGGGTGTACTCAATTGGCAAAATATGAAAATATTTAGAAATAAGTTGGTCTAATTGAAAAGTTTAGGATTAAATTGGTACAAATATAATAAATATATAATATTTTAATACTTTTTCCTCGAATTAACCTATAGATCTATCATCTCTCACCCACGGTAAAAATCTAAACTAATCTTCCTCGCCTCGCACATCAACTTAAATCCATTTTTCCACAAATAGCTCAAATTACACTTTCTCTTCCTTTATCGATGTCCCCTTACAAGTTACATTTTTTGCGCAAGCATACTTAAGTAATTAGAAAGGGATTGTTGAACCACCAATTTGCCTTGGAAATTAAAAAAAAATTACGTACAATCTCAAGCTTTATATTTTCCACAAGTAGTCCCGTCGTCATTGGACTGCTCACAAGTGACAACTACATATTATCGAGCGAATTAGTGCCCAAAAAAAAATGATTTACGTAAATTCCTAATATTTTCATTATTTAAATACATCGTGGTGGAAAAAAATATTTTTCGAACATTAAAAAATTTGGGAGTATGGTCCTCCCAATTTGGCGTGCTACCAAACGCATCTTCTTCTTTTTTTTCCTTTTCTTTTATCAAACCATGGTTTATGAAAACGGCCTAATAGGGGAAAAAAAAACAGAGGTCTTGGAAAATAGCCAAATTATATTTTAATAACACGACATACGACTAAACTTATCGTAACCGATGTTTTTCTTTCCTTCCATTATATAACACCCTTGCTTATCATTTTATACGCGCACATGTGTCGTCATATCAGGTCGAATAGGATATAATTTATTTCCGAATAACGAAATAAAATATTGGATTTCCATCGATAACACGGCTAGTGGAAAGGAAATCTTCCACATGCTTGCAGCAACTATCACCGTCGATGTATCAATTAGAGTAGCAATCCAACACACGCATCGTCGTGGCAAGGGCCACACGCGGACAAGATTTTCTCCGCCTACTTCAAAGGATGATCCCGAGATAGATAATGATTAACAAAAGATTTTCTCCGAGGCGAGTTAGTCTTTAGCTTCACCTAAGACAAGAAGAAAAGGGTGAAATGTCAGCCAAGCGGGACTTTAGGCAAATGATGGGTAGAATTTATCTCAAGCGACGTAAACTTGCCGCTTTTGCGCAAAGTGGTACATTTTTTAATGCATGATTGCGCAAGCTAAGTAAAACCCTAAACCATACGCAAATGCGTGCACGGTTCTTTTCCAATGCCATGCAACGAGTTGTTTTAGAAACAAGCCTTGTTCGATTTCGAAGCTTTCGGGTTATTAACGAATTTAATATGATCACGCACGAGTAATACGTATCCGGGGCAGCCGAAACTTATGTCGATTTTGCTTAACTGATTTGATAACCATCTTCTTGGCCGGGTTAGACGGCGTGGTATGCTCGCGGCGTAAAAAAAAGGGTAAATTCCTTTTAGATCTTCAAATCGGGTTGCTCGTTCGTATGGCCACGCAAACACGAGCAATTCTAATTGGAGAGGTTGCCCATTTGAGTATCGAAGGTTTCTAATCTCATCCTATGCAATACGCATCTGCTTTATTTCGGGTTCAATGCATATTCCTTCCGCTACTCTATAAATTCCACGGCCCACTTGTTTGAAGGACCACTCGTGGTCCGAAGTCAATTTCGTAAAGCGGTTTTAGTAAGCCTGACGATACCCGTTTGAGATTAGCTTCTTCTAAATCCAGAGATAGGCTCTAACTTGAAGGTGACAGGATTCGGATTAGGAACAGCTCATGCGTTAGGCGAGTCTGGTCTGATGTGATTTCATCGGGCCTTTTCTCCGTAATCGGTGAATATGTAGGGTTCATCAACGGTAAAAACGCAGCGGAATGTCTATGTAAACCGAAACCCTAGAACCCTAGACAAGATCCATGTGTATATTGAAATCGAGAGAGCAGTTCGATACGTATGTTTTGCAGATCGAACGTAAATTAACAATTGATTGTGTCTGGATTAGCGCCCCAAGTGTTGCGCCTCTACCGGTATCCACACACGCGAACAGAAGCCTCCAACGATTCAAGTGCTAGCTAAAGATCTTGAAGTTCGTTTTCTTCAACGTCTTTTGATTTTCGATACTTTGTCGAAAAACTCTAGACATAGAACGATTCTCTCTCTATTTATACAGTCTCATTATCCAGCGGAATTAAAAGAAGTGGGCCGAGCGATTTGGGCCCGCCAAACCGTCCACCTTCAATCGTACATTTAATCGTTATCTCATAACGCGCACGACCGCGTAGATAAGTTGAATAGGAGAATAAATTAAAATCTACTTCTTATTTTAAGTAGATCCCGGCGCACAGAAAATATTAACTCGCTCTTTTGTGTGCGATCTCAGTAGGTTCACTAAACATTAGCAAAGGTGCTCAAAACTCTTTTAGCCCACAAGTCATAAGCGGTCTCTAGCAAGATATTATGACTACCTAAGTATAGTGAAGGTCGATTTTCCGACACAACCTAATCCACAACTAATATTAGAGTATCAACCTTGATTGATTCCTAGGGCAGACCACTAACAATCTCCCACTTGCACTAGAACCAATCATATAAACTAAGTCCCTTTGTCACTTGATTTCCGAGTTAAGCATAAGGCAGGACAAGTGTCATCCTTATATAGCTCAAACTCATTTTCCCGATACCGCAGCTAGACTGTCAAAACAAGTAGTTGACTCTTCAACTCACTTGAGCATGGCCATGCATTTCACAGTCTCAACTCTACGGGAGGCCAGGATATCATACCCTCGTTATATGAGAGGGACAAATCCCATCTTGTTTACTCACATCACTCAACACGATTCATGACATGCCCAGCCATTACCTTTATAATCACCTGTTACGGCTGACGTTTGGCAATGTTAAAGCATGCCAATCCACGTCTAGGAAACCATGGTAGACTCAGGTTAAAGGACTATACTTTGTAGCTGTGATGAGAAATACTGGTGACATTATATAACAATCCTACAGTATTCTCATGGCGGGTCTGTCGTGTACAATGTTCTCCAACATGTATTCCATGTGATCAACTTTATATCTCTATATTCATGACCCGTGAAATTTAGTCATCAGTTGACTCACATGCTAGTCTCAAACACCATTGGCGTCCCAATGCACAATGGCAATTGATTAGGGACATTTAGAATATTAATATCCACTCTATTAATAGAGTTTCACGATCAAATCACGTATTTGATTATCTATTAAGGATACTCAATATTCAGGGGATAAAGATTTCGCATTCAATTATATACTCAAATTAAATCGAAATCAAATATAATATATATATTTTATTAATGAACAATGAAAATGTATATCACATATACTCCCACTCACATCAAGACCAATCACTAATGTGTCTAAGGCCTAAAGCGTTACAATGACACTCATGCTTAGGTTGTAGAAGAGCCTTCGTCAACGGATCAGCTGTATTCAACTCCGTTGCAACTTTGTACATCTTGACATCACCTCTTTCAATGAATTCTCGAATGAGATGATACTTCCTGAGTATGTGTTTGGTCTTCTGATGAGACCTAGGTTCTTTACCCAAAGCTATGGCCCCATTGCTGTCACAATAGAGGTCCACTGGAATCGAACTAGTGGGACTGATTCCCAGTTCTTCTATGAACTTTCGAATCCAAACAGCTTCCTTTGATGCTTCTGATGCAGCAATATACTCAGCACTGTCGTAGAATCCGCAAGAGTGTCCCGCTTGGAACTCTTCCAAAGACACCGCTCCACCATTCACGCAAAAGACAAAACCCGATCGCGATCGAAGGTCGTCTTTGTCGGTTTGGAAACTAGCATCGTGTAACCATTTACAAAGTGATATGTTCCTCACCTCCATAGACTAAGAATAAATCCTTAGTTCTTCTCAAGTACTTAAGGATATTCTTGACAGCAATTCAGTGAGGTTCCCCTAGATCTGACTGGTATCTACTTGTCATGCTCAATGCATAAGCAACGTCAAGACGAGTGCATAACATAGCATACATGATGGATCCCACAGCTGATGCACAAGGAATCCTACTCATGCGGTCTCGCTCATCTTGTGTTGAAGGACACTGAGTCTTGCTAAGACTTATGCCATGTCTCATCAGGAGAAAACCTTTCTTGGAGTCTTGCATATTAAACCTATTGATGACTTTGTCAACATATGTACTTTGACTCGGTCCAATAAGTCTCTTAGATCTATTTCTATAGATCCTGATCCCCAAGATATAATTTGCTTCTCCCATGTCCTTCATGGAGAAAAATTTTCCTAGCGATGTCTTAATTGACTGAAGCATAAGAATGTCGTTTCCAATGAGTAGTATGTCATCCACATACAACACTAGAAACACAATTGCACTCCCACTAGACTTCTTGTATACATAAGCTTCTTCTTTGTTTCTGATGAAGCCAAACTCTTTGACAGTTTCATCGAAACGAATATTCCAGCTCCGTGATGCCTGCTTCAATCCATAAATAGAACGTTGAAGCTTGCATATCTTCCCAGTGTTATCTGTTGATGTAAAGCCTTCAGGTTGTGTCATATACACATCCTCCTCTAGTTTTCCGTTAAGGAAAGCTGTCTTTACATCCATTTGCCATATCTCATAGTCATAATATGCAGCAAACGCTAGGATAATCCGAATGGACTTAAGCATGGCCACTGGCGAAAATGTCTCGTCATAGTCAATACCATGAGTTTGTTTGAAACCTTGAGCTACTAGCTGTGCTTTATAGATTTGAACATTTCCATCCATATCAGTTTTCTTCTTGAAAACCCACTTGCACCCTATAGGTTTGACACCTTCAGGTGGATCAATCAAAGTCCAAACTTTGTTTTGATACATTGAGTTCATTTCGGATTTCATGGCTTGAAGCCATTTATCGGAGTCTGGGCCCATCATAGCTTCTGTATAGGTCGTAGGTTCGTCATTTTCTATTAACAATAGATGACGATGTTCTGTCACCTGAAAATCATATCTCATAGGCTCACGATGTGTTCTTTCAGACCTACGAACTATAGGTGCCACTAGAGTAGACTCTACAACTCTTTGTAGATCTAATTGAGATTCCTCATGAACTGGAACACCCTCTTGTGGCACAAACTTCTTCGAGGTTTACCTTACTCCCACTGGTTCCTTTAGTAAGAAACTCTTTCTCTAAAAAGACACCATTTCGAACAACAAACACTTTGTTCTCTGATTGATTGTAAAAGTAATATCCTTTCGTTTCTTTAGGATATCCCACAAAGAAGCATTTATCAGATTTGGGTCCAAGCTTATCAGAAAGTAAACGTTTTACATAGGCTTCACAACCCCAAATCTTTAGAAAAGACATACTAGGAACTTTTCCCCGTCCACATCTCATATGGTGTCTTCTACAGCTTTTGATGGACTTCTATTTAGTGTAAACTTAGCTGTCTCGAGTGCATATCCCCAGAAAGATAATGAAAGATCTGAATGACTCATCATTGATCGAACCATGTCTAACAAAGTTCGATTTCTCCTCTTAGAGACACCATTCCACTGTGGTGTTCCAGGGGGAGAGAGTTGTGAAACAATTCCACACTCTTTGAGATGGTCATTGAACTCTTGGCTTAAATATTCTCCTCCTCGATCAGATCGAAGAGCCTTGATATTCTTGCCAAGTTGATTCTATACTTCATTCTGAAATTCCTTGAACTTTTCAAAGGAGTCGGATTTATGTTTCATCAAGTAAACATATCCATATCTATTGAAATCATTAGTAAATGTAATGAAGTACTGATAACCTCCTCTGGCTGTAGAATTTAGTGGTCCATACACATCAGTATGTATAAGGGCCAATAATTCTTTTGTCCTCTCACTTTGATTAGTAAAAGGAGCTTTTGTCATTTTTCCAACTAAACAAGATTCATATGTATCAAATAATTCAAAATCAAATGAATTTAATAGTCCATCGCTATAAAGCTTGTGAATTCGTTTTTCATTTATGTGGCCTAATCGACAATGCCATAGGTAGGTTGGATTCAAATCATTAGATTTAAACCTTTTTGTATTTATATTATAGATTGTCACATCAAGATTTAGAACATATATCCCATCCACAATATGGGCACTACCATAAAACAATCCATTAATATAAAATGAACAACTATTGTTCTTTATATCAAAACAGAAACCTTCCTTGTCCAAACAAGAAACAAAAATAATATTCCTGCGTATAGCAGGTACATAGTAGCAATTATTCAGTTCTAAAATCATGCCAGAAGGTAAAGCTACATCATATGTTCCTACGGCTAATGCAGCAACTCTTGCTCCATTTCCAACACGTAGTTCCACTTCACCTTTTGTAAGTGTCCTACTTCATTTTAGTCCCTGCACATTCATACAAATGTGAGTACCACAACCGGTATCCAATACCCATGAAGTAGAACTAGTAGTAACATTTACTTCTATAACATAAATACCTGAATCGGAAGTCTCACTTCCCATTTTCTTCAGATCCTCCAAATATTTCTTGCAATTCCTCTTCCAATGTCCATTCTCACCACAATGGAAGCATACAGCATCAGCAGTCGGACCGGTTTGGTCTTGGATTTGGGTTTGGGCTTAGTGCCCTTGCCCTTACCCTTGACCTTACCTGGCTTCTTAAAGCCTTTCCCCTTTTGAACCATGAGAACATTAGGGGTAGGGTCCTTCTTGATATTCTGCTCAGCAGTTTTGAGCATCCCATGCAGTTCAGTCAAAGACTTAATCAGATTATGCATATTATAATTCATAACAAACGTGTCATAATCTTGAGGCAATGACTGAAGAATAATGTCGTAGCCAACTCTTGGCTAATGGGAGAGCCTGGCCGCTCCTGTGTTTTCAATATAACCCGTCATCTTCATGACATGTGGGCTAACCGAGCTCCCACTTACTAGTTTGCACTCAATTAAGGTCTTTACCGTTTGGTACCTTTCAAGCGTGCCTCGCTCCCCGAAACAAAATTTTCAGGTTCATGATCATATCATAGGCATCTACGTTCTCAAACTGCTTCTGAAGGTCTGAGTTCATGGTAGCTAACATTAGACATGATGCATCCAATGCATCATCTTTATGTTTCTGATAAGCATTCCTTTCAAAGCATGGGGAGCGTTGGAAGGAGGTGCCTTCGAGGAGTGGTTTCTCCAGGACATAATCCTTTTTCTCCCCGCTTGAGAACAATTCTCAAGCTTCTATACCAATCCAAGAAGTTTGAACCATTCAATTTGTCCTTCTCAAGGACGGATCGCAGTGAAAAGTGTGATGCAGAGCTATTTGCCATTATCTACAACAAATATGCAAAGTGAATTGTTCATTAATATTATTTATAATAAACTCCCACTATACTTTTATAATATATGTCCCAATAAGTATAGTGGACCAAGATCCATATTTTACCAAGACTCGAGTAAACTTTGGCTTACCGCTCAAGACTAAGTTATTTAGGTAGACAACTCTTTGTCAATTGTATCAAATACAACTCTTGATTGTTGGGGTTGACATCTCATATCTTATCCCCAAACACTATGCCTTAAGGCCCAAAACTGTTTTGATAGCCTCGTTAAGTAAACCAATATTGACCTATGGATAACCATTATCCATCCTATTTTACTCAAATAGTTAAAGACACCCTGCTTTGGCAGGCCCATCTATTGACGATTCAAGTCTTAATAGGTGTATGATTGGAAATGCATCATATTATAACTTAATTTTATTAGGGACTCTTAATGTTTATTTAGTGATGAATGTATGCATGTTATGAACATAAAGGAAACATCACTTATAATAACAAAGGTACATCAATCGTACGGGAACGACCAATTCTATGTAGGGGTCAAGGGGCAGCGCCCCTCGCGGGGTCAAGGGGCAGAGCCCCTTGCGGTGGTCTCGCTGTGTTCTCAATTCTGTTTTCTGAGGAGAGCCCCGAAAACCTAGACAGAATTCTCAATTCTGTGTTCTCGGGAGACTATCCATTGTTGCCACCTCCCACGCCCTCGCCGTACCCATCCGGCCGAACGCCAGGACGCACTGGCTGACCCGGCACGCCGCCGTCTCCGCCTCGGGCATCAAGCCTAGGCGCGCCGCCTTCTCCGTCCGCCGTCTCAGCCTCGGGCAACAGGCCCAGGCGCGATGCCATCTCCGCCCGCCATCTCAGCCTCGAGCAACAGCCCAAGCGCAAGCGGAACATGATCGACCCATCCCTGCTTCGTTCCTTCTCAATTGATCATATCAATTCGTATTTCAAATTTATCTAACCCTAATTTAGACTATTCAGGCAACATCATATGTATCAACAATTAGGGTTTCCGATTCAACTTCAATATATCACAAGTAGCTCTGATACCACTGTAGGGTTCATCAACGGTAAAAACGCAGCGGAATATCTATGTAAACCGAAACCCTAGAACCCTAGACAGAATCCATGTGTATATTGAAATCGAGAGAGAAGTTCGATACGTATCTTTTGCAGATCGAACGTAAATTAACAATTGATTGTGTCTGGATTAGCGCCCCAAGTGTTGCGCCTCTACCGGTATCCACACACGCGAACAGAAGTCTCCAACGATCCAAGTGCTAGCTAAAGATCTTGAAGTTCGTTTTCTTCAACGCCTTTTGATTTTCGATACTCCGTCGAAAAACCCTAGACAGAGAACGATTCTCTATCTATTTATACAGCCTCATTATCCAATGGAATTAAAAGAAGTGGGCCAGGCGATTTGGGCCCGCCAAACCGTCCATCTTCAATCGTACATTTAATCGTTATCTCATAACGCGCACGACCGCGTAGATAAGTTGAATAGGAGAATAAATTAAAATCTACTTCTTATTTTAAGTAGATCCCGGCGCACAGAAAATATTAACTCAGTTCTCTTTTGTGTGCGACCCTGTAGGTTCACTAAACATTAGCAGTGTGCTCAAAACCCTTTTTGGCCCACAAGTCATAAGCGGTCTCTAGTAAGACATTATGACTACCTAAGTATAGTGAAGGTCGATTTTCCGACACAACCTAATCCACAACTAATATTAGAGTATCAATCTTGATTGATTCCTAGGCGTACTACTAACCGTAATAAGCATCCGTCGCATGAGGGATGGGCTCTAGAAAGTTACAATGCAAAGGCGAATGAGATTGTTACATCTTCTGTTCGATGTCTACTTCATGTGATCGGCTTGAGGTCAGAGGGTTTGAAATTCTTCTTGTTGATAGTTTGTTTGACAGGTGCCTTGTCCCACATTGAAAATGTGTGAATGTGTAGACCGATATACATGTGAAAGGCTTGGAGGCTTATAATTGTGGATCATGGGCAAAGGGAGCAAGATCCCACGACACTTTACCCGCTCGTAGACAAGAACTGGCTCTTATTAACGTTCAACTTTATATAAGTTACTAAGGAAACTAAATTATTGTATCTCAGTTGTTATAAAATGTATCTTATTTTTGCGCGAAGCACACCATTAACCTATATTCGAACTACTAGGGATGAGCACTGGGTCCGGTTTAGCCAATTTTGGGAACCTAGATCAGGTGGTGCAATGTTTATTATATTACAAAAATCTGATTTTTTTGTCAAAACAAAAATTGGACCGATTCCTGGGTAGAATTGAGAACCGATTGCCCGTACAAACTATTCAAAACCCTAGAGAACCAAAACTAGCAAAATTTGTAGCAAAATGAAACGAGAATGAATGATACACATCCAACATGAACTTGAAATTCTACGTACAAGAACCAAGCTACATCTAACAATGATCCAAATTAAAAATTAAGGTGTGTTTATTTCGCAAAAAATGAATGGTTTTGAAAATATTTTCCAAAATATAATCGCTTGATTCACTTAAAAAATGAATAACAAAAAAATATTTTTATCGTCCACGAAAATATTTTGACATAAATTATTATCAATAATGAAAATATTTTTATTAATTAATTATTTTAAGCGATATAAGCTATCAAGAAATTATTTTTTAAAATATTTATTTTCTGCAAAAAAAACGGAGAATCAAAATCGATCCGACCTCATCCTTGGCTACCGCTATCCATATATGATTCTGGCAGAGCCGTCGATAATATTAGTTAAATTGGCACACTCATAGGCAGCTGTCAACCTCCAAATTTTATGAAATTTTCATTAATACTAAAATTCTAGGCTACTTGCTAAGGTGACACCACGAAATGTAACGTCGATGCAATTTCTAAGGCAGCTGTCAACCTCCAAAAGTATATTTCCGTCCCCAAAAAAGTCAGAATTCAAAAGTTTAATCAGGCAATTAATAAAACCCAAAGTGGAACCTAGTTGACTGTTGACCATCCAAAAGTAAGCCCGAAAATGGATTTTGAATTTTCCAGAAACCGAGTGGGATTGCATGTTGAATTTTGGGGGTTTTTTTTTTTTATTGGGGGGGGGGGGGGGGATACTAATCAATTAATTGTTGCATTGAATTTAGAAATGGTGCAAAAAGGTCTTGACGGTCGGTATTGACAACTTGAAAATTGATGGTGGTCGATAGTGATATGTTTATCTGGTGAGAAGGCAAAAAATGGAAGGGCAAAAATGATAGTCGCGACTAGTGGATATCATGAATTTATGAAAGCCAAAAGTAAGAAAAAAAATGTCCATGTCAACATCGGTCACACCACTTAGGATGGCCAGGCCCACGCCAACGATTTCGGCCAAAATAGGCCGGATGGACGACGAATTGACACAAATGCAAAATGTTTAAAATCAAATTGGTAAAATAAAAATGTTTAAAACTAAACCGGTACCAATACAATAGATTTAAAACTTTTTTAGTACTTTTTTCATTTGTGAACATCCTCCTCCTATATTTTATTTCATTTTTTTCAATTAAAATGGAACATTATTGATCCGGTGAAAATGTCAGCTCGAATGCCAATCTTCGTGGAGTCTATTTTATTAATTTTCAATGGAAACAAACAAAGGAGTCGCCCCCCTCATTTGTCAAAGCGGAAAATTTTCTTTTCAAACGAATATTTATGTAGGCAATATTTGTTCGTGAATAATAATAATAATAATAATAATAATAATAATAATAATATATTCAAGGATTTAGTAGAGTGTATGGGATGGACAAATGCTCAATTTCTCGTCCTAGATGTAGAACTGCATCGATCAAATTTCCTGCTAGGAAAAGGGGCGAGATATTGAATGAAAAAAAAAAACCATGCTTGACCGTTACGAATTGCCGTTACCATGAACGAAACTATCACGATCGAATATCGCGAGAATGATATGTGCGCAAACTTCACTTAAAAGCATTGGCGATTCTGTAAAACAAATCGCTCGAATATAATTTCTGATGTCGTTGCGGATCTCTATAATTATTGACAAAACAATCAAATTAAAGGGAAAAGTACAAAAAAAGTCTAAAACCTATTGCATTGGTATCAATTTAATCCTAAACCTTAATTGAACCAATTTAGTTATAAACATTTTCACATTATGTCAATTAAGTCCATCCGACCAATTAAGATTGGAAATTGCTAATGTGGACGCCGGCCGTCTTACATGGCACGGTTAGCAATAACGTGGATACTTTTTAAAATTTTAAATCGAATTTTTTATTAATTTTTCTTTTTGTTTCCTTCTCTTTTCCTTCTTTTCTTTTTTCCTTTCCACTGTGGCTACTGAGGGTCACCAGAGCTCGTTGGCCACTGGATTAGGGCCACGAAGCCCTTGCCTGTGGTTGGCAAGGCCATGGCCGTGAATCCATAATACGAAGCGAACTATAAGATTGCAAAGGAAATCTAGGGCTACATAGCGAGACTGACTCGACAAGAGGAAGAGGGTTGTCAAGAAGAGGATGGCGATGGCGGCGTACAGTTAAGTGGGAGTTATTTGGTGGACGTAGCGAAGGCACTGATGGAGCAATTCGCGAAGCCAACTAAGTCCAAAGATCGACCTGAATCGTCCATTGCACCATCCCTTCCATTTTTTCACTTCCTTTGCTCTTTAGAGAAGATGAGAGCCGGACGAAGTCAAGATTAAGAGAGAGTGAGAAGTCCTAGACGAAGAAGATAATGTCAGTATCAGTCATGCCACGTAGGACGGCCAGCATCCACATCCACATCGGCAATTTCCAGCCTAAATTGACCGGGTGTACTCAATTGGCAAAATATGAAAATATTTAGAAATAAGTTGGTCTAATTGAAAAGTTTAGGATTAAATTGGTACAAATATAATAAATATATAATATTTTAATACTTTTTCCTCGAATTAACCTATAGATCTATCATCTCTCACCCACGGTAAAAATCTAAACTAATCTTCCTCGCCTCGCACATCAACTTAAATCCATTTTTCCACAAATAGCTCAAATTACACTTTCTCTTCCTTTATCGATGTCCCCTTACAAGTTACATTTTTTGCGCAAGCATACTTAAGTAATTAGAAAGGGATTGTTGAACCACCAATTTGCCTTGGAAATTAAAAAAAAATTACGTACAATCTCAAGCTTTATATTTTCCACAAGTAGTCCCGTCGTCATTGGACTGCTCACAAGTGACAACTACACATTATCGAGCGAATTAGTGCCCCAAAAAAAATGATTTACATAAATTCCTAATATTTTCATTATTTAAATACATCGTGGTGGAAAAAAATATTTTTCGAACATTAAAAAATTTGGGAGTATGGTCCTCCCAATTTGGCGTGCTACCAAACGCATCTTCTTCTTCTTTTTTCCTTTTCTTTTATCAAACCATGGTTTATGAAAACGGCCTAATAGGGGAAAAAAAAACAGAGGTCTTGGAAAATAGCCAAATTATATTTTAATAACACGACATACGACTAAACTTATCGTAACCGATGTTTTTCTTTCCTTCCATTATATAACACCCTTGCTTATCATTTTATACGCACACATGTGTCGTCATATCAGGTCGAATAGGATATAATTTATTTCCGAATAACGAAATAAAATATTGGATTTCCATCGATAACACGGCTAGTGGAAAGGAAATCTTCCACATGCTTGCAGCAACTATCACCGTCGATGTATCAATTAGAGTAGCAATCCAACACACGCATCGTCGTGGCAAGGGCCACACGCGGACAAGATTTTCTCCGCCTACTTCAAAGGATGATCCCGAGATAGATAATGATTAACAAAAGATTTTCTCCGAGGCGAGTTAGTCTTTAGCTTCACCTAAGACAAGAAGAAAAGGGTGAAATGTCAGCCAAGCGGGACTTTAGGCAAATGATGGGTAGAATTTATCTGAAGCGACGTAAACTTGCCGCTTTTGCGCAAAGTGGTACATTTTTTAATGCATGATTGCGCAAGCTAAGTAAAACCCTAAACCATACGCAAATGCGTGCACGGTTCTTTTCCAATGCCATGCAACGAGTTGTTTTAGAAACAAGCCTTGTTCGATTTCAGAAGCTTTCGGGTTATTAACGAATTTAATATGATCACGCATTTGTGCAATACGTATTGGGGCAGCCGAAACTTATGTCGATTTTGCTTAACTGATTTGATAACCATCTTCTTGGCCGGGTTAGACGGCGTGGTATGCTCGCGGCGTATAAAAAAAAGGGTAAATTCCTTTTAGATCTTCAAATCGGGTTGCTCGTTCGTATGGCCACGCAAACACGAGCAATTCTAATTGGAGAGGTTGCCCATTTGAGTATCGAAGGTTTCTAATCTCATCCTATGCAATACGCATCTGCTTTATTTCGGGTTCAATGCATATTCCTTCCGCTACTCTATAAATTCCACGGCCCACTTGTTTGAAGGACCACTCGTGGTCCGAAGTCAATTTCGTAAAGCGGTTTTAGTAAGCCTGACGATACCCGTTTGAGATTAGCTTCTTCTAAATCCAGAGATAGGCTCTAACTTGAAGGTGACAGGGATTCGGATTAGGAACAGCTCATGCGTTAGGCGAGTCTGGTCTGATGTGATTTCATCGGGCCTTTTCTCCGTAACTGGTGAATATGTAGGGTTCATCAACGGTAAAAACGCAGCGGAATGTCTATGTAAACCGAAACCCTAGAACCCTAGACAAGATCCATGTGTATATTGAAATCGAGAGAGCAGTTCGATACGTATGTTTTGCAGATCGAACGTAAATTAACAATTGATTGTGTCTGGATTAGCGCCCCAAGTGTTGCGCCTCTACCGGTATCCACACACGCGAACAGAAGCCTCCAACGATTCAAGTGCTAGCTAAAGATCTTGAAGTTCGTTTTCTTCAACGTCTTTTGATTTTCGATACTTTGTCGAAAAACCCTAGACAGAGAACGATTCTCTATCTATTTATACAGCCTCATTATCCAGCGGAATTAAAAGAAGTGGGCCAGGCGATTTGGGCCCGCCAAACCGTCCACCTTCAATCGTACATTTAATCGTTATCTCATAACGCGCACGACCGCGTAGATAAGTTGAATAGGAGAATAAATTAAAATCTACTTCTTATTTTAAGTAGATCCCGGCGCACAGAAAATATTAACTCAGTTCTCTTTTGTGTGCGACCCTGTAGGTTCACTAAACATTAGCAGTGTGCTCAAAACCCTTTTTAGCCCACAAGTCATAAGCGGTCTCTAGCAAGACATTATGACTACCTAAGTATAGTGAAGGTCGATTTTCCGACACAACCTAATCCACAACTAATATTAGAGTATCAACTTTGATTGATTCCTAGGGCAGACCACTAACAATCTCCCACTTGCACTAGAACCAATCATATAAACTAAGTCCCTTTGTCACTTGATTTCCGAGTTAAGCATAAGGCAGGACAAGTGTCATCCTTATATAGCTCAAACTCATTTTCCCGATACCGCAGCTAGACTGTCAAAACAAGTAGTTGACTCTTCAACTCACTTGAGCATGGCCATGCATTTCACAGTCTCAACTCTACGGGAGGCCAGGATATCATACCCTCGTTATATGAGAGGGACAAATCCCATCTTGTTTACTCACATCACTCAACACGATTCATGACATGCCCAGCCATTACCTTTATAATCACCTGTTACGGCTGATGTTTGGCAATGTTAAAGCATGCCAATCCACGTCTAGGAAACCATGGCAGACTCAGGTTAAAGGACTATACTTTGTAGCTGTGATGAGAAATACTGGTGACATTATATAACAATCCTACAGTATTCTCATGGCGGGTCTGTCGTGTACAATGTTCTCCAACATGTATTCCATGTGATCAACTTTATATCTCTATATTCATGACCCGTGAAACTTAGTCATCAGTTGACTCACATGCTAGTCTCAAACACCATTGGCGTCCCAATGCACAATGGCAATTGATTAGGGACATTTAGAATATTAATATCCACTCTATTAATAGAGTTTCACGATCAAATCACGTATTTGATTATCTATTAAGGATACTCAATATTCAGGGGATAAAGATTTCGCATTCAATTATATACTCAAATTAAATCGAAATCAAATATAATATATATATTTTATTAATGAACAATGAAAATGTATATCACATATACTCCCACTCACATCAAGACCAATCACTAATGTGTCTAAGGCCTAAAGCGTTACAATGACACTCATGCTTAGGTTGTAGAAGAGCCTTCGTCAACGGATCAGCTGTATTCAACTCCGTTGCAACTTTGTACATCTTGACATCACCTCTTTCAATGAATTCTCGAATGAGATGATACTTCCTGAGTATGTGTTTGGTCTTCTGATGAGACCTAGGTTCTTTACCCAAAGCTATGGCCCCATTGCTGTCACAATAGAGGTCCACTGGAATCGAACTAGTGGACTGATTCCCAGTTCTTCTATGAACTTTCGAATCCAAATAGCTTCCTTTGATGCTTCTGATGCAGCAATATACTCAGCTTCTGTTGTAGAATCTGCAAGAGTGTCCTGCTTGGAACTCTTCCAGCACACCGCTCCACCATTCACGCAAAAGACAAAACCTGACTGCGATCGAAGGTCGTCTTTGTCGGTTTGGAAACTAGCATCAGTGTAACCATTTACAGTGATATGTTCCTCACCTCCATAGACTAAGAATAAATCCTTAGTTCTTCTCAAGTACTTAAGGATATTCTTGACAGCAATTCAGTGAGGTTCCCCTAGATCTGACTGGTATCTACTTGTCATGCTCAATGCATAAGCAACGTCAGGACGAGTGCATAACATAGCATACATGATGGATCCCACAGCTGATGCACAAGGAATCCTACTCATGCGGTCTCGCTCATCTTGTGTTGAAGGACACTGAGTCTTGCTAAGACTTATGCCATGTCTCATCAGGAGAAAACCTTTCTTGGAGTCTTGCATATTAAACCTATTGATGACTTTGTCAACATATGTACTTTGACTCCGTCCAATAAGTCTCTTAGATCTATTTCTATAGATCCTGATCCCCAAGATATAGTTTGCTTCTCCCATGTCCTTCATGGAGAAAAATTTTCCTAGCGATGTCTTAATTGACTGAAGCATAAGAATGTCGTTTCCAATGAGTAGTATGTCATCCACATACAACACTAGAAACACAATTGCACTCCCACTAGACTTCTTGTATACATAAGCTTCTTCTTTGTTTCTGATGAAGCCAAACTCTTTGACAGTTTCATCGAAACGAATATTCCAGCTCCGTGATGCCTGCTTCAATCCATAAATAGAACGTTGAAGCTTGCATATCTTCCCAGTGTTATCTGTTGATGTAAAGCCTTCAGGTTGTGTCATATACACATCCTCCTCTAGTTTTCCGTTAAGGAAAGCTGTCTTTACATCCATTTGCCATATCTCATAGTCATAATATGCAGCAAACGCTAGGATAATCCGAATGGACTTAAGCATGGCCACTGGCGAAAATGTCTCGTCATAGTCAATACCATGAGTTTGTTTGAAACCTTGAGCTACTAGCTGTGCTTTATAGATTTGAACATTTCCATCCATATCAGTTTTCTTCTTGAAAACCCACTTGCACCCTATAGGTTTGACACCTTCAGGTGGATCAATCAAAGTCCAAACTTTGTTTTGATACATCGAGTTCATTTCGGATTTCATGGCTTGAAGCCATTTATCGGAGTCTGGGCCCATCATAGCTTCTGTATAGGTCGTAGGTTCGTCATTTTCTATTAACAATAGATGACGATGTTCTGTCACCTGAAAATCATATCTCATAGGCTCACGATGTGTTCTTTCAGACCTACGAACTATAGGTGCCACTAGAGTAGACTCTACAACTCTTTGTAGATCTAATTGAGATTCCTCATGAACTGGAACACCCTCTTGTGGCACAAACTTCTTCGAGGTTTACCTTACTCCCACTGGTTCCTTTAGTAAGAAACTCTTTCTCTAAAAAGACACCATTTCGAACATCAAACACTTTGTTCTCTGATGGATTGTAAAAGTAATATCCTTTCGTTTCTTTAGGATATCCCACAAAGAAGCATTTATCAGATTTGGGTCCAAGCTTATCAGAAAGTAAACGTTTTACATAGGCTTCACAACCCCAAATCTTTAGAAAAGACATACTAGGAACTTTTCCTGTCCACATCTCATATGGTGTCTTCTCTACAGCTTTTGATGGACTTCTATTTAGTGTAAACTCAGCTGTCTCGAGTGCATATCCCCAGAAAGATAATGAAAGATCTGAATGACTCATCATTGATCGAACCATGTCTAACAAAGTTCGATTTCTCCTCTCAGAGACACCGTTCCACTGTGGTGTTCCAGGGGGAGAGAGTTGTGAAACAATTCCACACTCTTTGAGATGGTCATTGAACTCTTGGCTTAAATATTCTCCTCCTCGATCAGATCGAAGAGCCTTGATATTCTTGCCAAGTTGATTCTATACTTCATTCTGAAATTCCTTGAACTTTTCAAAGGAGTCGGATTTATGTTTCATCAAGTAAACATATCCATATCTATTGAAATCATTAGTAAATGTAATGAAGTACTGATAACCTCCTCTGGCTGTAGAATTTAGTGGTCCATACACATCAGTATGTATAAGGGCCAATAATTCTTTTATCCTCTCACTTTGATTAGTAAAAGGAGCTTTTGTCATTTTTCCAACTAAACAAGATTCATATGTATCAAATAATTCAAAATCAAATGAATTTAATAGTCCATCGCTATGAAGCTTGTGAATTCGTTTTTCATTTATGTGGCCTAATCGACAATGCCATAGGTAGGTTGGATTCAAATCATTAGATTTAAACCTTTTTGTATTTATATTATAGATTGTCACATCAAGATTTAGAACATATATCCCATCCACAATATGGGCACTACCATAAAACAATCCATTAATATAAAATGAACAACTATTGTTCTTTATATCAAAACAGAAACCTTCCTTGTCCAAACAAGAAACAAAAATAATATTCCTGCGTATAGCAGGTACATAGTAGCAATTATTCAGTTCTAAAATCATGCCAGAAGGTAAAGCTACATCATATGTTCCTACGGCTAATGCAGCAACTCTTGCTCCATTTCCAACACGTAGTTCCACTTCACCTTTTGTAAGTGTCCTACTTCATTTTAGTCCCTGCACATTCATACAAATGTGAGTACCACAACCGGTATCCAATACCCATGAAGTAGAACTAGTAGTAACATTTACTTCTATAACATAAATACCTGAATCGGAAGTCTCACTTCCCATTTTCTTCAGATCCTCCAAATATTTCTTGCAATTCCTCTTCCAATGTCCATTCTCACCACAATGGAAGCATACAGCATCAGCAGTCGGACCGGTTTGGTCTTGGATTTGGGTTTGGGCTTAGTGCCCTTGCCCTTGCCCTTACCCTTGACCTTACCTGGCTTCTTAAAGCCTTTCCCCTTTTGAACCATGAGAACATTAGGGGTAGGGTCCTTCTTGATATTCTGCTCAGCAATTTTGAGCATCCCATGCAGTTGAGTCAAAGACTTAATCAGATTATGCATATTATAATTCATAACAAACGTGTCATAATCTTGAGGCAATGACTGAAGAATAATGTCAGTAGCCAACTCTTGGCTAATGGGAGAGCCCAGTCGCTCCAGGTTTTCAATATAACCTGTCATCTTCATGACATGTGGGCTAACTGAGCTCCCACTTACTAGTTTGCACTCAATTAAGGTCTTTACCGTTTGGTACCTTTCAGTGCGTGCCTGCTCCTGAAACAAAATTTTCAGGTTCATGATCATATCATAGGCATCTACGTTCTCAAACTGCTTCTGAAGGTCTGAGTTCATGGTAGCTAACATTAGACATGATGCATCCAATGCATCATCTTTATGCTTCTGATAAGCATTCCTTTCAGCATGGGGAGCGTTGGAAGGAGGTGCCTTCTGAGGGAGTGGTTTCTCCATGACATAATCCTTTTTCTCCTGCTTGAGAACAATTCTCAAGCTTCTATACCAATCCAAGAAGTTTGAACCATTCAATTTGTCCTTCTCAAGGACGGATCGCAGTGAAAAGTGTGATGCAGAGCTATTTGCCATTATCTACAACAAATATGCAAAGTGAATTGTTCATTAATATTATTTATAATAAACTCCCACTATACTTTTATAATATATGTCCCAATAAGTATAGTGGACCAAGATCCATATTTTACCAAGACTCGAGTAAACTTTGGCTTACCGCTCAAGACTAAGTTATTTAGGTAGACAACTCTTTGTCAATTGTATCAAATACAACTCTTGATTGTTGGGGTTGACATCACATATCTTATCCCCAAACACTATGCCTCAAGGCCCAAAACTGTTTTGATAGCCTCGTTAAGTAAACCAATATTGACCTATGGATAACCATTATCCATCCTATTTTACTCAAATAGTTAAAGACACCCTGCTTTGGCAGGCCCATCTATTGACGATTCAAGTCTTAATAGGTGTATGATTGGAAATGCATCATATTATAACTTAATTTTATTAGGGACTCTTAATGTTTATTTAGTGATGAATGTATGCATGTTATGAACATAAAGGAAACATCACTTATAATAACAAAGGTACATCAATCGTACGGGAACGACCAATTCTATGTAGGGGTCAAGGGGCGGGCGCACCCGCGGGGTCAAGGGCGAGCCCTCGCTTGTGGTCTCGCCGTGTTCTCACCCCGTTTTCTCGAGGAGAGCCCCGAAACCTAGACAGAATTCTCAATTCTGTGTTCTCGTGAGACTATCCGTTGTTGCCACCTCCCACGCCCTCGCCGTACCCATCCGGCCGAACGCCACGACGCACTGGCTGACCCGGCACGCCGCCGTCTCCGCCTCGGGCATCAAGCCTAGGCGCGCCGCCTTCTCCGTCCGCCGTCTCAGCCTCGGGCAACAGGCCCAGGCGCGATGCCATCTCCGCCCGCCATCTCAGCCTCGAGCAACAGCCCAAGCGCAAGCGGAACATGATCGACCCATCCCTGCTTCGTTCCTTCTCAATTGATCATATCAATTCGTATTTCAAATTTATCTAACCCTAATTTAGACTATTCAGGCAACATCATATGTATCAACAATTAGGGTTTCCGATTCAACTTCAATATATCACAAGTAGCTCTGATACCACTGTAGGGTTCATCAACGGTAAAAACGCAGCGGAATATCTATGTAAACCGAAACCCTAGAACCCTAGACAGAATCCATGTGTATATTGAAATCGAGAGAGAAGTTCGATACGTATCTTTTGCAGATCGAACGTAAATTAACAATTGATTGTGTCTGGATTAGCGCCCCAAGTGTTGCGCCTCTACCGGTATCCACACACGCGAACAGAAGTCTCCAACGATCCAAGTGCTAGCTAAAGATCTTGAAGTTCGTTTTCTTCAACGCCTTTTGATTTTCGATACTCCGTCGAAAAACCCTAGACAGAGAACGATTCTCTATCTATTTATACAGCCTCATTATCCAGCGGAATTAAAAGAAGTGGGCCAGGCGATTTGGGCCCGCCAAACCGTCCATCTTCAATCGTACATTTAATCGTTATCTCATAACGCGCACGACCGCGTAGATAAGTTGAATAGGAGAATAAATTAAAATCTACTTCTTATTTTAAGTAGATCCCGGCGCACAGAAAATATTAACTCAGTTCTCTTTTGTGTGCGACCCTGTAGGTTCACTAAACATTAGCAGTGTGCTCAAAACCCCTTTTGGCCCACAAGTCATAAGTGGTCTCTAGCAAGACATTATGACTACCTAAGTATAGTGAAGGTCGATTTTCCGACACAACCTAATCCACAACTAATATTAGAGTATCAATCTTGATTGATTCCTAGGGCAGACTACTAACAGAATAAGCATCCGTCGCATGAGGGATGGGCTCTAGAAAGTTACAATGCAAAGGCGAATGAGATTGTTACATCTTCTGTTCGATGTCTACTTCATGTGATCGGCTTGAGGTCAGAGGGTTTGAAATTCTTCTTGTTGATAGTTTGTTTGACAGGTGCCTTGTCCCACATTGAAAATGTGTGAATGTGTAGACCGATATACATGTGAAAGGCTTGGAGGCTTATAATTGTGGATCATGGGCAAAGGGAGCAAGATCCCACGACACTTTACCCGCTCGTAGACAAAAACTGGCTCTTATTAACGTTCAACTTTATATAAGTTACTAAGGAAACTAAATTATTGTATCTCAGTTGTTATAAAATGTATCTTATTTTTGCGCGAAGCACACCATTAACCTATATTCGAACTACTAGGGATGAGCACTGGGTCCGGTTTAGCCAATTTTGGGAACCTAGATCAGGTGGTGCAATGTTTATTATATTACAAAAATCTGATTTTTTTGTCAAAACAAAAATTGGACCGATTCCTGGGTAGAATTGAGAACCGATTGCCCGTACAAACTATTCAAAACCCTAGAGAACCAAAACTAGCAAAATTTGTAGCAAAACCCAATTTGCGCTCAGAAAATATACAATGTGAAATGAAACGAGAATGAATGATACACATCCAACATGAACTTGAAATTCTACATACAAGAACCAAGCTACATCTAACAATGATCCAAATTAAAAATTAAGGTGTGTTTATTTCGCAAAAAATGAATGGTTTTGAAAATATTTTCCAAAATATAATCGCTTGATTCACTTAAAAAATGAATAACAAAAAAATATTTTTATCGTCCACGAAAATACTTTGACATAAATTATTATCAATAATGAAAATATTTTTATTAATTAATTATTTTAAGCGATATAAGCTATCAAGAAATTATTTTTTAAAATATTTATTTTCTGCAAAAAAAACGGAGAATCAAAATCGATCCGACCTCATCCTTGGCTACCGCTATCCATATATGATTCTGGCAGAGCCGTCGATAATATTAGTTAAATTGGCACACTCATAGGCAGCTGTCAACCTCCAAATTTTATGAAATTTTCATTAATACTAAAATTCTAGGCTACTTGCTAAGGTGACACCACGAAATGTAACGTCGATGCAATTTCTAAGGCAGCTGTCAACCTCCAAATGTATATTTCCGTCCCCAAAAAAGTCAGAATTCAAAAGTTTAATCAGGCAATTAATAAAACCGAAAGCGGAACCTAGTTGACTGTTGACCATCCAAAAGTAAGCCCGAAAATGGATTTTGAATTTTCCAGAAACCGAGTGGGATTGCATGTTGAATTTTGGGGGTTTTTTTTTTATTGGGGGGGGGGATACTAATCAATTAATTGTTGCATTGAATTTAGAAATGGTGCAAAAAGGTCTTGACGGTCGGTATTGACAACTTGAAAATTGATGGTGGTCGATAGTGATATGTTTATCTGGTGAGAAGGCAAAAAATGGAAGGGCAAAAATGATAGTCGCGACTAGTGGATATCATGAATTTATGAAAGCCAAAAGTAAGAAAAAAAAATGTCCATGTCAACATCGGTCACACCACTTAGGATGGCCGGCGTCCACGTCAACGATTTCAGGCCAAAATAGGCCGGATGGACTGAATTGACACAAATGCAAAATGTTTAAAATCAAATTGGTAAAATAAAAATGTTTAAAACTAAACCGGTACCAATACAATAGATTTAAAACTTTTTTAGTACTTTTTTCATTTGTGAACATCCTCCTCCTATATTTTATTTCATTTTTTTTCAATTAAAATGGAACATTATTGATCCGGTGAAAATGTCAGCTCGAATGCCAATCTTCGTGGAGTCTATTTTATTAATTTTCAATGGAAACAAACAAAGGAGTCGCCCCCCTCATTTGTCAAAGCGGAAAATTTTCTTTTCAAACGAATATTTATGTAGGCAATATTTGTTCGTGAATAATAATAATAATAATAATAATAATAATAATAATAATAATATATTCAAGGATTTAGTAGAGTGTATGGGACGGACAAATGCTCAATTTCTCGTCCTAGATGTAGAACTGCATCGATCAGATTTCCTGCTAGGAAAAGGGGCGAGATATTGAATGAAAAAAAAAAACCATGCTTGACCGTTACGAATTGCCGTTACCATGAACGAAACTATCACGATCGAATATCGCGAGAATGATATGTGCGCAAACTTCACTTAAAAGCATTGGCGATTCTTTAATACAAATCGCTCGAATATAATTTCTGATGTCGTTGCGGATCTCTATAATTATTGACAAAACAATCAAATTAAAGGGAAAAGTACAAAAAAAGTCTAAAACCTATTGCATTGGTATCAATTTAATCCTAAACCTTAATTGAACCAATTTAGTTATAAACATTTTCACATTATGTCAATTAAGTCCATCCGACCAATTAAGATTGGAAATTGCTAATGTGGACGCCGGCCGTCTTACATGGCACGGTTAGCAATAACGTGGATACTTTTTAAAATTTTAAATCGAATTTTTTATTAATTTTTCTTTTTGTTTCCTTCTCTTTTCCTTCTTTTCTTTTTTCCTTTCCACTGTGGCTACTGAGGGTCACCAGAGCTCGTTGGCCACTGGATTAGGGCCACGAAGCCCTTGCCTGTGGTTGGCAAGGCCATGGCCGTGAATCCATAATACGAAGCGAACTATAAGATTGCAAAGGAAATCTAGGGCTACATAGCGAGACTGACTCGACAAGAGGAAGAGGGTTGTCAAGAAGAGGATGGCGATGGCGGCGTACAGTTAAGTGGGAGTTATTTGGTGGACGTAGCGAAGGCACTGATGGAGCAATTCGCGAAGCCAACTAAGTCCAAAGATCGACCTGAATCGTCCATTGCACCATCCCTTCCATTTTTTCACTTCCTTTGCTCTTTAGAGAAGATGAGAGCCGGACGAAGTCAAGATTAAGAGAGAGTGAGAAGTCCTAGACGAAGAAGATAATGTCAGTATCAGTCATGCCACGTAGGACGGCCAGCATCCACATCCACATCGGCAATTTCCAGCCTAAATTGACCGGGTGTACTCAATTGGCAAAATATGAAAATATTTAGAAATAAGTTGGTCTAATTGAAAAGTTTAGGATTAAATTGGTACAAATATAATAAATATATAATATTTTAATACTTTTTCCTCGAATTAACCTATAGATCTATCATCTCTCACCCACGGTAAAAATCTAAACTAATCTTCCTCGCCTCGCACATCAACTTAAATCCATTTTTCCACAAATAGCTCAAATTACACTTTCTCTTCCTTTATCGATGTCCCCTTACAAGTTACATTTTTTGCGCAAGCATACTTAAGTAATTAGAAAGGGATTGTTGAACCACCAATTTGCCTTGGAAATTAAAAAAAAATTACGTACAATCTCAAGCTTTATATTTTCCACAAGTAGTCCCGTCGTCATTGGACTGCTCACAAGTGACAACTACACATTATCGAGCGAATTAGTGCCCAAAAAAAAATGATTTACATAAATTCCTAATATTTTCATTATTTAAATACATCGTGGTGGAAAAAAATATTTTTTGAACATTAAAAAATTTGGGAGTATGGTCCTCCCAATTTGGCGTGCTACCAAACGCATCTTCTTCTTAATGTCAGTATCAGTCATGCCACGTAGGACGGCCAGAATTCACATCGGCAATTTCCAGCCTAAATTGACCGGGTGTACTTAATTGGCAAAACATGAAAATATTTAGAAATAAGTTGGTCTAATTGAAAAGTTTAGGATTAAATTGGTACAAATACAATAAATATATAACTTTTTAATACTTTTTCCTCGAATTAACCTATAGATCTATCATCTCTCACCCACGGTAAAAATCTAAACTAATCTTCCTCGCCTCGCACATCAACTTAAATCCATTTTTCCACAAATAGCTCAAATTACACTTTCTCTTCCTTTATCGATGTCCCCTTACAAGTTACATTTTTTGCGCAAGCATACTTAAGTAATTAGAAAGGGATTGTTGAACCACCAATTTGCCTTGGAAATTAAAAAAAAATTACGTACAATCTCAAGCTTTATATTTTCCACAAGTAGTCCCGTCGTCATTGGACTGCTCACACGTGACAACTACACATTATCGAGTGAATTAGTGTCCAAAAAAAATTATTTACGTAAATTCCTAATATTTTCATTATTTAAATATATCGTGGTGGAAAAAAATATTTTTCGAACATTAAAAAATTTGGGAGTATGGTCCTCCCAATTTGGCGTGCTACCAAACGCATCTTCTTCTTTTTTTTCCTTTTCTTTTATCAAACCATGGTTTATGAAAACGGCCTAATAGGGGAAAAAAACAGAGGTCTTGGAAAATAGCCAAATTATATTTTAATAACACGACATACGACTAAACTTATCGTAACCGATATTTTTCTTTCCTTCCATTATATAACACCCTTGCGTATCGTTTTATGTGCGCACATAAATCGTCACATCAGATCGAATAGGGTATAATTTATTCTAGAATAACGAAATAAAATATTGGATTCCCGTCGATAACACGGCCAGTCGAAAGGAAATCTTCCACATGCATGTAGCAACTATCACCGTCGATGTATCAATTAGAGTAGCAATCCAACACACGCATCGTCGTGACAAGGGCCACACGCGGACAAGATTTTCTCCGCCTACTTCAAAGGATGATCCCGAGATAGATAACGATTAACAAAAGATTTTCTCCGAGGCGAGTTAGTCTTTAGCTTCACCTAAGACAAGAAGAAAAGGGTGAAATGTCAGCCAAGCGGGACTTTAGGCAAATGATGGGTAGAATTTATCTGAAGCGACGTAAACTTGCCCCTTTTGCGCAAAGCGGAAAATTTTTTAATGCATGATTGCGCAAGCTGAGTAAAACCCTAAACCCTACGCAACTGCATGCGAGGTCCACGGTTCTTTTCCAATGCCATGCAACGAGTTGTTTTAGAAACAAGCCTTGTTCGATTTCAGAAGCTTTCGGGTTATTAACGAATTTAATATGATCACGTACGAGTAATACGTATCTGGGGGCAGCCGAAACTTATGTCGATTTTGCTTAACTGATTTGATAACCATCTTCTTGGCCGGGTTAGACGGCGTGGTATGCTCGCGGCGTATAAAAAAAAGGGTAAATTCCTTTTAGATCTTCAAATCGGGTTACTCGTTCGTATGGCCACGCAAACACGAGCAATTCTAATTGGAGAGGTTGCCCGTTTGAGTATCGAAGGTTTCTAATCTCATCCCATGCAATACGTATCTGCTTTATTTCGGGATCAATGCATATTCCTTCCGCTACTCTACAAATTCCACGGCCCACTTGTTTGAAGGACCACTCGTGGTCCGAAGTCAATTTCGTAAAGCGGTTTTAGTAAGCCTGACGATACCCGTTCGAGATTAGCTTCTTCTAAATCCAGAGATGGTCTCTAACTTAAGGTGACAGGGATTCGGATTAGGAACAGCTCATGCGTTAGGCGAGTCTGGTCTGATGTGATTTCATCGGGCCTTTTCTCCGTAACTGGTGAATAAGCATCCGTCGCACGTGGGATGGGTTCTGGAAAGTTACATTGCAAAGGCGAATGAGATTGTTACATCTTCTGTTCGATGGCAACTTCATGTGATCGGCTTGAGGTCAGAGGGTTTGAAATTCTTCTTGTTGATAGTTTGTTTGACAGGTGCCTTGTCCCACATTGAAAGTATGTGAATGTGTAGACCGATATACATGTGAAAGGCTTGGAGGCTTATAATTGTAGATCATGGGCAAAGGGAGCAAGATCCCACGATACTTTACCCGCTCGTAGACAAGAAGTGGCTCTTATTAACGTTGAACTTTATATAAGTTACTAAGGAAACTAAATTATTGTATCTCAGTTGTTATAAAATGTATCTTATTTTTGCGCGAAGCGCACCATTAACCTATATTCGAACTACTAGGGATGAGCACCGGGTCCGGACAAAAATCTGATTTTTTTGTCAAAACAAAAATTGGACCGATTCCTGGGTAGAATCGAGAACCGATTGCCCGTACAAACTATTCAAAACCCTAGAGAACCAAAACTAGCAAAATTTGTAGCAAAACCCAATTTGCGCTCAGAAAATATACAATGTGAAATGAAACGAGAATGAATGATACACATCCAACATGAACTTGAAATTCTACATACAAGAACCAAGCTACATCTAACAATGATCCAAATTAAAAATTAAGGTGTGTTTATTTCGCAAAAAATGAATGGTTTTGAAAATATTTTCCAAAATATAATCGCTTGATTCACTTAAAAAATGAATAACAAAAAAATATTTTTTTCGTCCACGAAAATATTTTGACATAAATTATTATCAATAATGAAAATATTTTTATTAATTAATTATTTTAAGCGATATAAGCTATCAAGAAATTATTTTTTAAAATATTTATTTTCTGCAAAAAAAAAACGGAGAATCAAAACCGATCCGACCTCATCCTTGGCTGCCGCTATCCATATATGATTCTGGCAGAGCCGTCGATAATATTAGTTAAATTGGCACACTCATAGGCAGCTGTCAACCTCCAAATTTTATGAAATTTTCATTAATACTAAAATTCTAGGCTACTTGCTAAGGTGACACCACGAAATGTAACGTCGATGCAATTTCTAAGGCAGCTGTCAACCTCCAAATGTATATTTCCGTCCCCAAAAAAGTCAGAATTCAAAAGTTTAATCAGGCAATTAATAAAACCGAAAGCGGAACCTAGTTGACTGTTGACCATCCAAAAGTAAGCCCGAAAATGGATTTTGAATTTTCCAGAAACCGAGTGGGATTGCATGTTGAATTTTGGGGGTTTTTTTTTTATTGGGGGGGGGGGGGATACTAATCAATTAATTGTTGCATTGAATTTAGAAATGGTGCAAAAAGGTCTTGACGGTCGGTATTGACAACTTGAAAATTGATGGTGGTCGATAGTGATATGTTTATCTGGTGAGAAGGCAAAAAATGGAAGAGCAAAAATGATAGTCGCGACTAGTGGATATCATGAATTTGTGAAGGCCAAAAGTAAGAAAAAAAAATGTCGATGTCAACATCGGTCACACCACTTAGGACGATCGGCGTCCACGTCAACGATATCAGGCCAAAATAGGCCGTATGGACTGAATTGATACAATTGCAAAATGTTTAAAATCAAATTGGTAAAATAAAAATGTTTAAAACTAAACCGGTACCAATACAATAGATTTAAAACTTTTTTAGTACTTTTTTCATTTGTGAACATCCTCCTCCTATATTTTATTTCATTTTTTTCAATTAAAATGGAACATTATTGATCCGGTGAAAATGTCAGCTCGAATGCCAATCTTCGTGGAGTCTATTTTATTAATTTTCAATGGAAACAAACAAAGGAGTCGCCCCCCTCATTTGTCAAAGCGGAAGATTTTCTTTTCAAACGAATATTTATGTAGGCAATATTTGTTCGTGAATAATAATAATAATAATAATAATAATAATAATAATAATAATATATTCAGGGAATCAATAGAGTGTATGAGACGGACAAATGCTCAATTTCTCGTCCTAGAGGTAGAACTGCATCGATCGGATTTCCTGCTAGGAAAAGGGGTGAGATATTGAATGAAAAAAAAAACCATGCTTGACCGTTACGAATTGCCGTTACCATGAACGAAACTATAACGATCGAATATCGCGAGAATGATATGTGCGCAAACTTCACTTAAAAGCATCGGCGATTTTGTAAAACAAATCACTTGAATATAATTTTTGATGTCGCTGCGGATCTCTATAATTATTGACAAAACAATCAAATTAAAGGGAAAAGTACAAAAAAAGTCTAAAACCTATTGCATTGGTATCAATTTAATCATAAACCTTAATTGAATCAATTTAGTTATAAACATTTTCACATTATGTCAATTAAGTCCATCCGACCAATTAAGATTGGAAATTACTAATGTGGACACCGGCCGTCTTACATGGTACGGTTAGCAATAACGTGGATACTTTTTAAAATTTTAAATCGAATTTTTTATTAATTTTTTCTTTTTTTTTTCCTTCTCTTTTCCTTCTTTTCTTTTTTCCTTTCCACTGTGGCTACTGAGGGTCACCAGAGCTCGTTGGCCACTGGATGAGGGCCACGAAGCCCTCGCCTGTGGTTGGCAAGGCCATGGCCGTGAATCCATAATACGAAGCGAACTATAAGATTGCAAAGGAAATCTAGGGCTACATAGCGAGACTGACTCGACAAGAGGAAGAGGGTTGTCAAGAAGAGGATGGCGATGGCGGCGTACAGTTAAGTGGGAGTTAGTTGGTGGACGTAGCGAAGGCACTGATGGAGCAATTCGCGAAGCCAACTAAGTCCAAAGATCGACCTGAATCGTCCATTGCACCATCCCTTCCATTTTTTCACTTCCTTTGCTCTTTAGAGAAGATGAGAGCCGGACGAAGTCAAGATTGAGAGAGAGAGAGAAGTCCTAGACGAAGAAGATAATGTCAGTATCAGTCATGCCACGTAGGACGGCCAGCATCCACATCGGCAATTTCCAGCCTAAATTGACCGGGTGTACTCAATTGGCAAAACATGAAAATATTTAGAAATAAGTTGGTCTAATTGAAAAGTTTAGGATTAAATTGGTACAAATACAATAAATATATAACTTTTTAATACTTTTTCCTCGAATTAACCTATAGATCTATCATCTCTCACCCACGGTAAAAATCTAAACTAAACTTCCTCGCCTCGCACATCAACTTAAATCCATTTTTCCACAAAATAGCTCAAATTACACTTTCTCTTCCTTTATCGATGTCCCCTTACAAGTTACATTTTTTGCGCAAGCATACTTAAGTAATTAGAAAGGGATTGTTGAACCACCAATTTGCCTTGGAAATTAAAAAAAAATTACGTACAATCTCAAGCTTTATATTTTCCACAAGTAGTCCCGTCGTCATTGGACTGCTCACAAGTGACAACTACACATTATCGAGCGAATTAGTGCCCCAAAAAAAAATGATTTACATAAATTCCTAATATTTTCATTATTTAAATACATCGTGGTGGAAAAAAATATTTTTCGAACATTAAAAAATTTGGGAGTATGGTCCTCCCAATTTGGCGTGCTACCAAACGCATCTTCTTCTTTTTTTTCCTTTTCTTTTATCAAACCATGGTTTATGAAAACGGCCTAATAGGGGAAAAAAAAACAGAGGTCTTGGAAAATAGCCAAATTATATTTTAATAACACGACATACGACTAAACTTATCGTAACCGATGTTTTTCTTTCCTTCCATTATATAACACCCTTGCTTATCATTTTATACGCGCACATGTGTCGTCATATCAGGTCGAATAGGATATAATTTATTTCCGAATAACGAAATAAAATATTGGATTCCCATCGATAACACGGCTAGTCGAAAGGAAATCTTCCACATGCATGCAGCAACTATCACCGTCGATGTATCAATTAGAGTAGCAATCCAACACACGCATCGTCGTGACAAGGGCCACACGCGGACAAGATTTTCTCCGCCTACTTCAAAGGATGATCCCGAGATCGATAACGATTAACAAAAGATTTTCTCCGAGGCGAGTTAGTCTTTAGCTTCACCTAAGACAAGAAGAAAAGGGTGAAATGTCAGCCAAGCGGGACTTTAGGCAAATGATGGGTAGAATTTATCTGAAGCGACGTAAACTTGCCGCTTTTGCGCAAAGCGGGACATTTTTTAATGCATGATTGTGCAAGCTGAGTAAAACCCTAAACCATACGCAAATGCGTGCACGGTTCTTTTCCAATGCCATGCAACGAGTTGTTTTAGAAACAAGCCTTGTTCGATTTCAGAAGCTTTCGGGTTATTAACGAATTTAATATGATCACGTACGAGTAATACGTATCTGGGGGCAGCCGAAACTTATGTCGATTTTGCTTAACTGATTTGATTACCATCTTCTTGGCCGGGTTAGACGGCGTGGTATGCTCGCGGCATATAAAAAAAGGGTAAATTCCTTTCAGATCTTCAAATCGGGTAACTCGTTCGTATGGCCACGCAAACGCGAGCAGTTTTAATTGGAGAGGTTGCCCGTTTGAGTATCGAAGGTTTCTAATCTCATCCCATGCAATACATATCTGCTTTCTTTCCGGTTCAATCCATATTCCTTCCACAACTCTACAAATTCCACGACCCACTTGTTTGAAGGACCGCTTGTGGTCCGAAGTCAATTTCGTAAAGCGGTTTTAGTAAGCCCGACGATACCCGTTCGAGATTAGCTTCTTCTAAATCCAGAGATGGTCTCTAACTTGAAGGTGACAGGGATTCGGATTAGGAACAGCTCATGCGTTAGGCGAGTCTGGTCTGACGTGATTTCATCGGGCATTTTCTCCGTAACTGGTGAATAAGCATCCGTCGCACGTGGGATGGGCTCTGGAAAGTTACAATGCAGAGGCGAATGAGATTGTTACATCTTCTGTTCGATGCCAACTTCAAGTGATCGGCTTGAGGTCAGACGGTTTGAAATTCTTCTTGTTGATAGTTTGTTTGACGGGTGTCTTGTCCCACATCGAAAATATATGAAAGTGTTGACCGATATATATGTGAAAGGCTTGTAGACTTATAACTGTAGATCATGGGCTAAGAGAGCAAGATCCTACGATACTTTACACGCTCGTGGACTAGATTTGGCAATTGCTGCTTACTGTGATGGTGACTATAGGCAACATTGCAAATGAGACTATATATCTTTGAAAAACAGTCCGTTTGTATAAATCACTAAGGAAACTAAATTATCGTATCTCTCAATTGTTATAAAATGTATCTTGTTTTTGGGTGAAGCACGCAACGGCTTTTTAATAAATGTGAAGATCGAAAATTCAAATGTCACAAGTTAGGATGTTTCCTATATATAACTTCATTCTCACTACTTATTTGCAATTTGG
Organism: Syzygium oleosum; assembly: GCF_021117445.2. Taxonomy (NCBI): domain Eukaryota; kingdom Viridiplantae; phylum Streptophyta; class Magnoliopsida; order Myrtales; family Myrtaceae; genus Syzygium; species Syzygium oleosum. The sequence continues at coordinate 18,942,749 of NW_026607487.1, forward strand.
ATTTATGCATGTTTTAAGATAAAAGATATAAACACACATAGTTGAGAACGATCTCCAAAATTCGAATGAGATATGCTTGATAACCGACTCAAAGCAATAGAAACTAAAATGGAAATTAACCTATATTCGAACTACTAGGGATGAGCACCGAGTCCGATTTAGCCCAATAATTGGATTGAATTATCCGGTTCAAGGCCAGTTATAAGGAAAATTGGTTTAGTTCCCAGTTTTGGGAACCTTGATGAGGTGGTGCAATGTTTATTATATTACAAAAATCTGATTTTTTTGGCAAAACAATAATTGGACTGATTTCTAGATAGAACTGAGCCGATTGCCTGTACAAACTATTTAAAACCCTAGAGAACCAAAACTAGCAAAATTTGGAACAAAACCAATTTGTGTTCAGAAAATATACAATATGAAATGAAATGAGACTGAATGATATACATCCAACATGCACTTGAAATTCTACATACAAGAACGAAGCTACATCTGACAATGATCCAAATTAAAAATTAAGGTGTGTTCATTTCGCAAAAAATAAATGATTTGAAAATATTTTCCAAAATATAATCGCTTGATTCACTTAAAAAAATGAATAACAAAAAAAATTTCATCATCAACGAAAATATTTAGATATAAATTATTATCAATAATAAAAATATTTTCGATTATTTTTAAGAAATTATTTTTAAAAATATTTATTTTTTGCGAAAAAAAACGGACCCTCGATCGAATCAAAACCGATCCGACCTCATCCTTTGCTGCCACTATCCAAATATGATTCTGGCAGAGCCGTCGATAATATTAGTTAAATTGGCACACACTCAAAGGCGGCTGTCAACCTTCAAATTTTATGAAATTTTCATTAATACCAAAATTCTAGGCTACTTGCTAAGGTGACACCACGAAATGTAACGTTGATGCAATTTCGTTTCGAGTGTAAATAATTCGGACACCGTCTCAGTGAACTCCACATTGCGCTAATTTGGTGTCCGCCTCAACATAACTTAGTTTAATACTTCATAAATTTTTTAAAATAAATGAGAATTGTGGCGTCGTCGCTAGAGTTGATCAATCGGTGGGCGATCAATCCCGGTTTGACATGTGAATAGGTGGATTTGGGCAAAGTTCTCACATGAGAAGCCCAATCCGCACATCTTTGGCGCGGAAGTTATTCGAAAATTCCTATATAAACTCTATAATATGGTCAGGCTTGGGTAACCCATTAGGTTTGATCTTCGACCCTAGCCCGATTGGGGCCATCCTGTGATCATCTCCACTCGCCACTCTCCGCCCATTGTTGTAAAGGGCGACAATCTACCACTCGCTGTCGCAGAGGTAGCAGAGGGATTGTTGAACCTTGCGTCGGTGAATAAGGGTCACCAGACCCTTTTCTGGAGAAAGCAAGGGGTCCCAACGCTCCACCACCGTCATGGGGATCGTGGGACTCCCAACCACTAAGGCGGGGTCTCACGACCCTCATCCACAAAGGCGGGAGTTCACTCGGTGCACCCCGGTGACGGTGGAGGGTCACGCCACCCTCCGCCTAAGAAAGGCCGAGGGTCGCATAACCCTGCCATTTCTCTAGCATACGGTAAGGCGACCCTCCGCCGATGTAGGAAGGGTCATCCAACCCTTCTTCTCACCGTCACAAGGGGCCCGTCGGCAGAGAAGATTGCTAAAGCGAACAGCACTATCGTTGTCTTTCTCTTTGGAGCTTCAATTTGAAAAAAAAGCTTCAATTTTCCTTTTTCAAATTTATGAGGTACTAATACTACGCTAAGTTGTGCATAGGATGACGTGGATGCCATATTAGCACCTTGGTATTTCAATGACCCGATTTATCCGGTTGACAGACCTACTTGGTATTCATGTTAACTAGTAATCACATTACTTTCTCATTATTGGATTTCTAAAACGCAACAAGGTTTTTGAGTTTCTTAGCCAAAACCCAGGGGGTGTCCAAGTAATTTACCCTTTTTTCATAAAAAAAAAAAAGGTAAGATAATTTTCGGATAAAGCCTTTTAATCTCTCTTACATTCAAAATCTAAATTAAAATCTTTGACATATTAGGGTTCATTTGTTTCAGAAAAAGTGTTTTCTGAGAATCCGTTTTCCAGACTTTCACCCGTTTGGTTCGTCGAAAATAATTAGTCAACCTAAAATACTTTCCGGTCAAGGAAAACATTCATGTATAAAATTAGGAAAGTGAATTCCCTAATCTAAGAAGGTGAAAACACTTTCCGGAATTGCTTCCCTTTACTTTTTTAATATTTTATTCTTTTATTTCTTTTTAAAAATTAAAATATTTAAAAATTCAATTTTTTTTTTACCTGAGATAAAATCATGGGATTGAAATCATTTTCCAAATGAGATCCAAACACAAGAAAATGTTTTCGATCACATATTATCAAACAAAGGAAAACTAACTATTTTTCTGAAAAAAGATTTTCCGGAAAACATTTGCCAAAAACGTTACATTTTCCGTGAAACAAACGCATCCTTAGGTTTCATTTGTTTTGCGGAAAATATTTTCCTCATTTTTCAATGTTTGGTTCGCTTGAGAAAATGAGTCAACGGAAAATATTTTCCTAGTTAATAAGAAAAATCTATATTTAAATTCAGGAAAATAACTCAAAAGCTATGAGACCTACGTGCTAGCCAATTGCGCCACCACCCCATTAACGCTTGAGCCTAAAACTCTACACTTGGACATGGAAACCCTAACTCTGGTTCTCGAGTTCTAGTGTTCAAAACCATGGTTTTCGGTGCTCGAGCCTGTGACCTTGGTGCCTGTGCCTGGATTTCAGGCACCCTTGCCCTGGTCCAGCGAGGTAGAGCCAAGGACCCTAGTGCCCGTGCTAGAGTTCTCGGCGTCTACACTCGAATCCGTCGAGGTTGAGCTCGAGCTCGGAGCCCCATCACCGGGGCCAAATCCATAAAGGGCGAGTGCGGGATCTTGGTACTCAAGCTCGGATCCCCAACACCCGGGCCCGGGTCTACAAAAGTTCTGCTTGGGTCCATCGAGGTCGGGTCCAGGACCTCGGTGCCTGTGCTCGGGTCTATTGAGGTCAGGTCCGGGATTTTGGTGCCCGGGCTCGGGTCCATCAAGGCCGGGCTTGGGACCCAAGTGCTCGTGCCCTAATCCTGGCGCCCCGGTCAAGGTCCATTGCGGCTAGACCTGGACTCTAGTGCTTTTACTCGGTTCCTCAACTGCTCGTGCATATGTTATTAGCGCCTGAATAGTGTATGTCAATTTAGGAAAATCAAATTTTCCATACCACCAGTTCATTTTCAGGTTTAAGCCAAACACAAAAAAATATTATCATTTTCATCTTTCTAGAAAATATTTTTCAAAAAATGTCACATTTTTCACGAAACAAATAGAGCCTTAATTCTTGTAAATTCATTTCCTCAAGCCTCTCTAATCCTTTGTACATTCAAAACACTTTTGTTTTTGTACCAATCACCCATTCAAAATCTCATTTGGTTTTTTCCGCACGGACAGACGGTATTCATAACCACCTAATACAATCGCGTCGAATGTTATTAATTTCCTTAAATATTCAAAACGATAATGATTCTTACTAGATTTTGATTTAGGCGAATGAAACTAACAGAATCTGAAAATCTCTCCCTTAATATGCAAGCTTACTATTGTTTTGAAATTTCACATTAATGCGAATCTTTTTGGTAACACTGGATTCGTCAATCTTCTCGGCTCTCGATGAGCGGTCTTTGAAGGGATGGAGGGCGTAAATTTACATCCCAAATTAAGAGTATATTAATTTTGGTCGATATTTCTTCGATTTCCGCTAATATTTGGATAAGAAACTCTTTATTAGTCGGATTCTGGGAAATGGATCAAAAAATTCCCAATCACGGTCCGTCGCGGATCGGATGATTAAGGATAAAGAGAATATTAAGAAGAAAACAAAAGGCTTTTTTAGATCTGGATCTATTTTATGTTAACTTCCTCTTTTGCACAAAAAGGTCACCATAAAGGAAAGTAAAAACAAAAAAAAATTATGAAAAATCCATGTCAGCACGCGTAATTTTCTGGCCAATATATATATATACATGCGTAATTTTCTGGCCAATATATATATATATATATATATATATATATATATATATACACATATATATATATATATATACATATTTTGAAAGATCTTAGACAGTTTGTACGATATTTTAAAGTCGAGAATCGCAATATTTTAAAATAAAAGTTCAAAAAAACATATTGCTTGACAACTTTTGTGTATCTATCTATCTTTTTTGTTTTTCCGAATCTATCTTCCACACTTTATCCTTTTTTTTATAATGACATAAATGATCAATGAACTTTGACCCAATATACAATGTGGTCTATCAACTTTTAATTTGTTCAATTTCTTTATGTACAATGCGATCCGTAAACTTTTAATTTGTTCAATGTGATCCTTGAACTTTTTGTACATGTTTAATTTGGTCATTGGACTGTATAAAAACGTTCAATATTATCATTCCTTTAATTCAAGTTTAGGGATAATATTGAATATTTTCATATACATTGACATGTACCAAAAATCAGGGAACCACATCGAACAATTTCAAAGTTGGAAGCATAACTTCCAACTTTGATCTGGAAAGGAGGTATTAGCAAGCATAACTACATCGAATAAATTACAAATTTAGAGCGACCACGTTAAGTAAATTATCACGTTGGAAGTGCCAGAGTTAAAGTTCAAGGACCATCTATTCTTCCAAAGGCACTGGACCTAAGCAATTGGCGCACTCTATTCTTGCACAATACGGAATCTCGACGCCTTGTAGAAGGATGGAATGATGAACTTAAATGGATGATCAAGGCTACAAAAGGTAAGGACTTGGCGGCGAGACTTCGAAGGTATCTTTCCTAACGATCATATCTTCGCATTGGGATGGAGCGTAATCGTAGACGCTTCCAACAAAAGTCAAATGACGCCTTATCATTTTGGCTAAAGTTCGCAAACTTGTCGTAGGCGAGCTTCGCACTACAAATCTTTTAGACCGTCCCGAACAAATGAAACTTTGGCTACTATATGGAGACTCCCCCTGTAACGACCCGGTCCGACGAGGGCGGGGAGTGGTCGCCGGGGCCAGAGGGCCTGGACAAGGAGCGGCTCCTGGCAGGCTTCTAGGATGGCAAGGGGAGCATGTCTCTTGTACCACATCGCTAGTGGGGAATCACGGGCTAGTTTATAAGGCTTGGGTTCTCTATTCTCGTGTAACGCGTTTTAAAGAAGTGAGGGTCAGTGCCCAAAGCGGACAATATTACACATAAGTGTAGACCCCGAGGTCCTTACAAATGGTATCGGGAGTCGACTCCCAGATCACAGCGTGTGGGGCAGCGCGGCGGTGGACAACCGTGCTCGAAGGATGGGAGAATGTAACGACCTGGTCCGACGAGGGTGTGAGGCCACAGCAAGGACGCTATGGAGGCCACAGCAAGGACGCTATGCTCGAAGGAGGGGAGAATGTAACGAACCGGTCCGACGAGGGCGGGGAGTGGTCGCCGGGTCCAGAGGGCCTGGACAAGGAGCGGCTCCTGGTAGGCTTCTAGGATGGCAAGGGGGGCATGTCTCTTGTCCCACATCGCTTAGGGGGAAGTCCTGGGCTAGTTTATAAGGCTTGGGTTCTCTATTCTGTGTAACGCGTTTTAAAGCCGTGAGGGTCAGTGGGCCCAAAGCGGACAATATTACACAGTGTAGACCCTGGGTCCTTACACCCCCACTCCATTTTTTTGTAATCTTAGTTCTATTTGTAATGCTGGGGAATGCCCCTAAGCTTCTGTACGTCATCTTATAAATACTACTTACATTTACACCAAAAAAAAAAAAAAATTTCAAAATTCAGGGATGACATTATACATTGGGTTAATGTTTAAGGACCATATCGAACAAATTAAAAGTTCAAGCATCACATTGCATACTCGGTTAAAGTTTAGGGATCATTTGTATCATTTTCGCTTTTTTTTTTCAAGTTCGAAATCTTCCACCTTTTATAAAATTCACGATTTTCGCGTTAAAATAGAAAAAAAAAAACCGAAAAAAAAAAAAAAAAATCGCCGGAAACGGGAAAATCAATCAGCGTCGCGCCACTTCTCTCTCACTCTCCGCTTCTGCAGCGAATCTCGCAGCCCTAGAAGAAGCTGTTACACTCACGGCAGCGGACCAACACCGGCTTCCTTTCTCCGATGGACTCCATCGTCAAGCGTGAGCCTGACGAGTTCGCACGGACGCGGAGCGACCGAAGGCCGATCATCACGCCGATTTACATCACCAGCAGCGGCGACGACGGCGACGGCGACGGCGACGACAGCGGATGCAGCGATCGCAGCACCGGCGACGGCCGGTGCACACGAGCCACCGCTCCGGAGCACCGGAAGACGAGGAGCCTGAAGGAGATAGACCGTGACTTGGCGCTGAAGAAACCGAAGCTTGACGAGGAAGCCGTCCACGTCGCGGTCCCGGTCGATTTCCTCGCTCCGCTGCCGCCGTGCTCGCCCGTGGAGGTTGCCGATGGCGACCGGGCGGCTCGGGCTCGTGCCAACCGCAGGCAGTTCTGGAAGGCTGGGGATTACGAGGGGGAGAGCAATCGCGACGTCCTTGCTTCTCGCGATGGTACGCATTGTGTCTTCCGTACTTGCCACTTCGCTAACGAAATAGTATTTGCTTGCATGGACAGTGTCTTTCAAAGAGGCTAGAAATACTTCCAGAGGCAATTTGCTGTCCTGTAGTTTCTTGTAAACGTGCATTGTCGTCCTGTTTCATTGGTGCGCTGTGGAAAAAGTAGTTTCTATTTCTTACATTTTTCTCGATCCTGAGCTTCGTTTCTTCCTCGTCAAGATACGAAATGCAAAACGGGCGGTTGTCTGACAATTTATAGTATGTCGATGTCGACAGCCATAGGTCTTGAGTTTGATTTCTTCTAAGCATGTTACTTGGCGTATGTCGACTGCAATTGCTTGTCTAACTGACCAATCTGTCTTCGTGTCTCTTACAATTTTGTGCGCTTCAGTTGGCATGGATCGTGTCAGAGTCCATCCCAAGTTTCTCCATTCCAATGCAACCAGCCATAAATGGGCTCTAGGAGGTATCCTTCTCTGATTAGCTAGACGCTGGAGTTTTAGTCCTTTAGAGCTTTTTGTTTGTTTGCCATAACTCCAAGAGAAAGAGTCGGCTTCGTGTGTAAGGTGGAGCAATCTTACTTTCTAGCATTTTGATTTGCGGCTTTTGCGGAGCTTCTTGACAACGCTTTAGATGAGGTGACGATCTAAATCTTGTAAATCTGTGCATCTGTTCATGGTGGACATTTCCTTATTATGATAATGGTAGGTTTGCAATGGAGCCACTTATGTTCACATCGATTTGTTGGAAAATAAAAGGAAGAATTTGACAGTCTTGGTGATTGAAGGTACTCCCCTTAAACACCCCCCCCCCCCCCCGGCCCCTCTCTCTCTGTGTGCAAGAGCGCGCACTCACCCACCCACCCACACGCAACACATGCTATGATATTTGTGATTTGTTTCACCATTCTTGCATTGCAACTCCCTGAAAATAGGCCTGTGAAATATTTTTGCAGCATAACCTTCATTTGCTTGCAAGAGGCAGCATTGTGTGTATTATGTTTGTAACCATCTAATGATCTTAGAGAACAGATGATTTCATGTTATTAATTCTTTCATGATGACATTGTTGGAGAATCAATCCTGATTGAATTTACCCAGATCGTAACGAATGCATTTGCTGACTCATTAACTGCAGATAATGGTGGAGGGATGACTCCTGACAAAATGAGGCAGTGCATGTCTCTTGGATATTCTGCCAAAAGCAAAGCTGCAAACACGATTGGTCAATGTGAGCTCTGCTTTTCATTTTGTTTTGTTTGTGGCAAAAGGTTGTATTTTATTTTCCTGTTTCTGTCTTCAGAAAGACAATAGTTACATAAGGGTTTTATTCTTATGCACCTCCTTTTTCTTTCCTTCTTTATAGATGGAAATGGGTTCAAGACGAGTACCATGAGGCTGGGAGCAGATGTGATTGTCTTCTCACGTAGTGGGAAATTCAGAGGAATGAGGTGTTTGTCTTCAGTTTGGCATGGAAACTTAATTTCAGGGCTTGTTTTTGCTCCCTTGCTGATTGACTGTCGTTAAAAGCTCTGCTATATATTTGGTTAAATGGAAATTCTGAAAGCAACTTGAATTATTTCTGCTATTTACTGAAGATTAGCATAGAATATTATGCTATAAAGTGCTTTGATAACCGAAAACATATTATTCCTTTCAGCGCATCACAAAGCATTGGAATGTTGTCCTACACATTTCTAAGGGCAACTGGGAAGGAAGATATAATTGTTCCTATTGTAAGTATATTAAACTTTCATCCCAATTTAGTCTTTGATGTGTCCCTCAACTCTTTTCACGAGCAACTTTTTATAGCAAAATGGCACTATGAGAGAGCCAACCCATGTAACTGATTAGTAGGTACATCTCATACTGTCAATAAGGTCTATCAAAGACTGTAGCCAGTAAAGAAACTCTCATGCCACCAAAAGTTTAAAGTGGGTACAAATCTATTTCCTTAAACCAAATAGGTGTTATCTCTATTTTAAAGGACTCCTATGCCAGTTTTTCCATTTTTATCTTTACTAGTTTCTGTTGGGATGAAAAAGGCCTTGTCAAGGATTGGATGTGTTTGCACAGATCTTTTTCACCAACTTTTGCTCAGTTGTTATGAATTTTATCCTCTATTCTCTGTTTATAGCTGTATGTTGCATACTCAAGGAAACTCAAATTTCAACAATGACGTGTAATGACAATGAGAGAAACTATTTAAGATGTTCTCTAGATTGCAGGGTCCAGATATTCACATAGTACGATAGAATGCTGTTGATAGATATTATAGCCCTACATCCTGTTGTCATCTTCTTAATGGTATAAGCAATCTTAGGTCTATTACTACAGATTGCTAACAATAATACTTTATCTTCAGTATATGTATGAAGTGTGGTAATTCTGAACTCCCAAATGTTTAAGAAGCTATAAGTTTTGATTGCTTGTGAGATGGTATTGGTTGGTTGATTTGGGTGATTACAGGAAAAGATGCCTTGTGTTTATTGTATCAATGTCTACTACTTCAAAAGAATATAAGACACAAGCACTTTCCGTCTAATATTGTTGACCAATTTCTATAAAATCTTTGTGATGACTTGTGTGTCATCGGAAATTGTAAGGTTGATTATGAGAAAAAGGGACAAGAATGGGGCAAGATACTCAGATCTTCTACAGATGATTGGAATAGAAACTTTGGAACCATTTTGCATTGGTCACCATTTGAAAGTGAGGAAGAACTTCTTCAGCAGGTAATTTGGTGTTGTAAGGATTTCTCACTGATTTGTCCTTATTATTGTTCCGCATTACACTTTGCTTCTATTTTGACAAAGGAATGACATTTTCTGACGCGTATTATCTATGAAAAAAAGAGGATAAGTTCTTTCACATCCCATGATCCTCCTGGTCTTCCTATTCTATTGAGGTCATTTTGATTTATTGCTTTTCTTATTGTGTTTGAATTTGGCTTTGACGATTGATTTAATTATATTATAAATTTGACTAGGCAGACCAAGTTTTCCACCGGCATTATGGTATAAAAGAGTTCCATGGAAGATTGCTTGCTGGCTGGAATTGGTTATAGATCTCTATTACTTACTCATGCTATTGCCCTGCAGTTCAATTCGTTACAAAATCAAGGTACACGCATAATGATATATAATCTCTGGGAAGATGATGACGGACAGCTGGAACTCAATTTTGATACCGATCCCCATGTATGCCTTAAGCACCTTTACTTTCTTATGGCAAGTTTAACTTTAACCCTTACAATAGAAAGGTGGAATACTGCTTGGTGAGTTTCTAAGTTGATGAATTTCACGTGTGAATTTGCAGGATATTCAAATCAGGGGAGTAAATCTGGAAGAGAAGAAAATAAAGATGGCTAAACAGTTTCCTAACTCAAGACATTTTCTGACTTATCGACATTCGTTGAGGGTACATGTCATGTGCTCAATCCAAACACTGTAATTTTTAGATATATGCGGTAGTATCAGTAAGTTTTGTTGAATGGAGGATCTCATCGTGTTCTCACTTCTGTTTTGATAAAAAATGTCAGTTCTTTTTTCTTGAAAAACAATCTCCGTCTTCTGTCTTGCAAAGCAGTACCACCTTACCAGTAATTTCCATAAGCTTACTTGATCCATTGGTAGGCTGATCTGGCTTCTTCTATAGAAAGTTTTATTACACTTCAGCTCTTCAGAGATGAGAAAGATTCTAATATGTGCATCAAGAGGGTTTTTTCTGCTTCTTGCCGGGAAGATATCCTGACAATTAGTATATCTGCTAAGCATTTGGTCAAGTTTTGTTTCTACTAATATTTGTGTTGTGCGTATGGATGGACACACAAATGCATGTGCTAGCTCACTGTGTTGCGTATATTTGACTTTCATTATAATACTTTTAAAGTGCTGTCTGGACTGGATGTTATCTGAAATGTCTGTTTATGTCTAAAATTTACATAGATTGATAAAAATCTGTGAATCTGGCACAAATGCCAGCAAAGCACCATGTATTACAGCTATCTATGTCATTCTTGAATGATACTTAGGTTTGGATGGCGGCCATCCTAAACAAAAAAGAATTTGTACTAAGTTGTATGTTACACAGCAAAATTTGGAAAAATGGTCATGTATTCATTTGGTGGGGTTTGCACATATTAATCGGATATTCGGATGTTAAATTTGTATGATGGTCATTACTTATGTTTCCCTTTTCATATTGCCAGAGTTATGCATCAATCCTCTATCTCAGGCTGCCACCTGATTTCAGGATTATTTTGCGTGGGGAAGATGTTAAACACCACAACCTTGTGAAGGACATGATGCTGAGCCAGAAGATAACATACAAGCCTTCAAATGTTGCTGAGAGTGCGCATAACGATTCAAATGTAATGTTATTTGCTTTGACCTGCCGGATGGCTTTAATTTTGGATCATATTAACATGTTTTATTTTTCAACAGATGGTTGCCAATGTGACCATTGGCTTTGTGAAGGATGCTTCCTTTCACATCGATGTTCAAGGTTTCAATGTTTACCATAAGAATCGACTTATTAAGGTTTGTCTTAAAATTCTGTTGAAAATTTTTCCCTTTGTTTCATTGTACCTAATACGAATCAATTATCGAAGTTGAGAGATTGAGGGCCTAGATTTGTATCAAATTTTTGTTCGAATAAATACAGATATGAGTCTGAGGGCCTGATTTTTTTTTTTTTGAGCGGTTGATTTGATTAGGTGCTTGATCTATGATATAGGATGCGTTCGTATCGTAGAAAATGAGTGATTTGGAAAATATTTTTCGAAAAATAATCACTTATATCGCTTATAAAAACAAATAAATGGAAAAAATTTTCATCGCCCATGAAAATAGTTAGGCATAAATTGTTATCGATGATAGAAACATTGTCCATTGATTAATTTTATAAACGAAACAAGCAATTATTTTTCAGAAAATGTTTTCCAAATCGCTCATTTTCTGCAAAACGAACACACCCTTAGTTTTGAAAGTTTTCTACTGTATTTTAACCTGCGATACCCATGAAGAGAAATGCTATATCAACTATCCTTCTTACATGGATTTATTTCACTTAAAATTTTTATCAATGACGGTTTTTCCTGAGTGCTGGTTATATGTCTTTTATATTGCAGTTGATGTTGTAGGTTTTACAGTTCCTGATTCATAATACATCTTTATTTTCTCGAGTGTCATGATTTCCTACTTGCACTCTGTTCTTCTTTTTAACTGTTTAAACAGTAGTAACTCTTAAAACACTCGTGCATGAAATTGGAAATTAACTACTCTTTTTTGAGTCGTTGAGAGAGAAAGTACAATGGAGGGTAGATTCATATTATTAAGTTCTCCTGTGCTTGTTTTCTGTTCTCTGGACTTCCTTTAGTCATGTCCCTGTCCTGTTTGTCAGCCCTTCTGGAGGGTTTGGAATGCTTCTGGAAGTGACGGCCGCGGGGTTATAGGTAAGATTCTTCCCCTGAAAGGATTAGATTGATTGTACTTTCCTTGGGGGGGAAGAATTAGACGGATGCTCTTGATTTCGCATGGCAATAATAGCTCTTGGAAGGAGTGGTTTTTCAACCTTGCTCTACATATGTTTCTTTCCATGACAGGTGTATTGGAAGCGAACTTCATTGAACCTGCTCATGACAAACAAGACTTTGAGCGCACAATAGTGCTTTCAAGACTAGAGGCACGCCTGGTGGTGATGCAGAGAAATTACTGGTCTGTTTTACATTTCTCCTGGGTCTATAATGTGTTTTAGGGCTATTTTGTTGAATCTTGCATGGTCTTTTATCCACATCAAATGTTCGTAGCTTGATCATGTGTATTCCCCTCTCTTTTGGGGGCTAGGAAGGTAATTACCAATTAACAAATTGCTGTTAAATCATTTATCAGGAACACAAATTGCCATCATATTGGTTATGCAGCAACGCGACCATCAAAGAAACCAGTTTCTTCCCAAACAGAAGGCTCTAATAAAAGTAAATCATGTTCCTCGTCTGTAGGGAAGGGGAGTGGAGTAATCAGTCCATGTTCTAGGTTGAAGCAGAATGTGAAGCAGGAGGAGGCATCTATGGATTTGGATGAATCAAGTGAGGATAGAAGTTCTTACAAGGTTTCCCGAGCTAATGTTAATGGCCAAAAATCTTCGGCATGTAATTTCAAAATTGGTCCCTTGGGAAGAGCTTCACAAACAACGGTAGATTCTCAGTTTTACAGTCTCACACTACTTTCCATAATTACCTGTTCAGGAAACTTGATGCTTCTTGCTGCTTATAAATATGTACACATCATAAAAATTTTCATAAGCATAGAGAGTATCTAGTTTTCCGAGGCTTTTTTTTTTTTTTGTGGCTGACTTTTCATGGATGACAACGATGGTCTCTATTCTGTTATTTACTTGAATAAATTGCCATCAGATTTTCAATCTCAATGTGAGTCCACATTTCCTGGTGTAGCGAGATTGGTGCTGAGGTCTTGGTTCCTTGCGAGCAGGCATTTTTACCCACTTGTCTCTTTAAAATTTTTCATGTTTCTTGTTCACTCCACAGGATGGTATCAGAAACAGCGATGCTCGTGTTTCTGCTTGCCAAACAGACATGTTAGTCAGGTTGAAAGAAGAGAACCGGGATTTAAAGCAAAGGTAAAAGAAGTGTTATTTGAAACTCCTTTTTTCACGCCTTTAGAAGTCGCTACTAATTAGGAATGTCAAATCATATTTCTACTATTCGTTCTTTGCAAGATTGAAAGAAAAAAGGGGATTGGATACAATCGATTTGCTGCACCAGTTGCAGGTGGAGAGAGACAGACGCAAATCACTTGAAACAAAAGTAGGTGGAAAATAATAGTCATATGTTAATCAGTATCATCCAGTGAATTGCAATGCCTTGCTCACAGATTGCAGATGTTAACAATGGACACTGCCTGTACACGTGCTTTTCTGTTCTTTCTTCTTTTTAGTTTCTCAATACAAGTAGTCGTATATCTGCTTGATTAATCTTAAGAGTGGCGGTTTGCATTCTTTTTGGGTGCAATACAGCTTCAGGAAAGAGGAAAAAAAATAGTAGAGGTAGACAAGGAGCAAACGGCACTAATAAACATCCTTGTGGAGGAAAGGATCCAGGGAGAACGGGTGGAGGACGAACTCAGGGAGGAATTGACGGTCCGTACACGCTTTTCCTATCGTTATAATTGGTCAAATATCATTCTTTTTTGCTTAGTCGTATCATCCATTTCACACAGGCTTCATCTAGTACGATTGATCAACTGCTCCATAGGGTAAGGCAGTTACGAGACATGAAGGTCTTGATTGGCAAAGTCGAACGCTGAAGCACAGATTACAGGCGAGAAGCTCGTTGGATTCGACGATGACATAGTATGAGCTCTTGCTTATGGAAGGATTTCCGACAACCGTGAAATCGCAGGACCATACATCCATTAATTTCATGAGTAAGGCTTCAAGTTTATCTGATGGACAGAGGTATATATTAGTTTTTGTTCAGTCCTGTAGTCAGTGTTTCTCCAAGTACATTACAATCAAAACAAGGTTAGACGGAGGTTATACTTATACAAACGTGAGCCCCAAAAGTGGTCATGTCGGAGTGTATTCCTGTCGTGGTAATGCGATCCCGGACGGTATCTCCCGACAAATATGACCCGACACAAACGGACTAAACACAGTCAGATCCGTAACACGTGCTCAAAACTTCTCCTTACATTGCCATTATCAAAATGTCAATTGAACTTTTACATCATCCCAAGTAATAATTGTCAAGAACGTACCAAAAAATTGCATCGACCCGACTCCGTCATCTTGCCAGAAAACAATAATCAGTGATTATTAGTTATCTAACAAAAAGTCCCATGATATCTCTCCACAGAGGAATCATCATCCTCGCGGTTGATCGCCACTCCCTCACCATATGAAAGTCACGTCCTTCTCCTTCCCATTGACGTGGGGTTGCCATCAAACAACTCATCGACGAGAGATTCAATGTCCTCGGGCTGATACTTGATGTACTTCTCGCTCTGCCTCCCCGGGTCCAAGTACTGGTTGAACCGGCCAAGGAACGACCGGTACGCTGGTGTGATGACTGCGGAGATTGAGACCCTAAGCTCGGACTGCAGTTGCTCGTCGTTCACTACCCACGTGGTCTGCGTCTTGTGGATGTCGTCGAACATGGCGTTGAAGCTCTTGAACCGCTCCTTGAGCACCGGCTTCGACACCTTCCCGTTCACCTGCAGGCCCTCGTGGTTCAGGCACTGTAGCAGCCGGTACCATGTCTCGCGCTGGTAGTTCTTGTGGTACTGCCTCAGGTCCGACGACCTCCTCCGGCACCATGTGTCCCCCATCAGCTCATGTATCTTGCTGGACCCCTTGATCTTCTGCACGATATACCTCCCGTTGTTCATCAGGAATATGTACCTCAGCGATAGGTCCTTGTATAACTTCGATTTCATCTCCAGGTTCGCGTCCAGGAGCTCCATCACCGTCATCATCTGCACCGAAAACGGCGACGTTTTCGCGAACGAGGAGTCCGTATTGTCCATGGGTTCGCCGTCAGAGGTGTCGTCGACGGCCTTTTCGTGGTGTTGCTGAAACACCTGCTCCAGGGTGTCCTTGTACTCGCAGGCGTACTCGAGGTAATTCATTGTGTACCGAGTGAGGGGATGCACGGCGCCGCTCGGGACGGGGACCTTGCTGCTGTCGCTCTTGATCGAGCTCTCCAGCTGGCAGAATATGCTCACCGCCGCCTCCCCAATCCTTCCCTTCACCGCCCTCATCTCCGCCCTGACCTCCTCCTTCTTGGCATCATCTGAGTACTGCTTAGCCCCATCAACCGCCACGATCAGGTCTTGCAGTGTCTCGTACATGTCGAGGAACTTGAACAGCTTCTCCGCGGACCGGTTCGTCAGCACGACGGCCTCCGCAAAGTTGAGGAGCCGGATGGAGACGGAGCGGGCAAGGTTGCCGAACAGGCTCTGCACAATCTCTGGCTGGCCCAAGAACACCGAATCGCTGAGGGCGCCCTCGCGAGGTAAGAGGATGGTGCAGCATCGCTTGACAGCGGCGATCCAGGTGCCAATCTCTCTTTCCAGGGAATCCCACTGCATCCGCTGGACGTCGTCGATGCTGAGGACGTCGAGCCCTCCCTTGCTCAATGCTGACTTGAATGCCGTCCGCCTCATGATCATCCACAGCAAGCAGCACTCAGTCTTGTAGCCTGCAGAGATCATCACATCCGCGATCTTGCTCATGACAGAGATCTCTTCGGGCGAAAATGACGGAAACTCCTCCTCCGCTGAGGCGGGCTCGGGCTCGGGAAGGATGCACCGATCCGAATCGTGACCGCAATTATTGAACGATGACAAGTGCTTCGTCTTGGCAAATTTCTGATCTGAATCATCTCTTCCAGTCTTGGAGTCCTCGTCGAGGATGGCGCGAAACTCCTCCTCCAAAAATGACATCGCTCGCTGCAGCACGGAGCTGGTCCTGTTCAGAGAAGAAGAACACAGTGCATTCGCATTCTCACCGCTCGGCTTTAAATCCCCAATCTTGTCCACGATCTTCGAGAGCCGGCTCACCGAACCAAAGAAGCACGAGTCCTCCTCCAGGTCGTGGCCGAACCTGGACTTGCCCCCGTCCGACGCGTACTTATTGATCGCGGACTCGACATTCTTGGAAAGCAACTCGACCGCTCTCGGGATCTCAACAGAATCCGAATCCGCATTCAACTCCCCGTCGTCCCACGGCGAATCGGAATTACGTCTGAGGAACGCATCGATCTCTTCCCAGACCTGAGGGAGGGTCAAATCAGGCTCCACGGCATTAGAGTCCTCCACCGCCTCGTCCTCCTCGGCCGGTTCTTCAAGGACTTCGGGGCCCGTGTCCTCGACCGTCGGAGACTCGGGAGACGCCGCGACATCCTCGATCTCGTCGCCGTCGTTTCTCGCGAAGCTGCTGGATTTCTCGGGAGCCGGCGATCTCTCCATCGATGTGGATTGATGATGGTGACGATACAGATACAGGTGATGGCGATGGCGATGGGTATGGATGGTGGGGAACAAGAGATTTACCAGCTGGCGAAGGAGGAAAATGGAGGGGAGACCTGACAGATCATATCGGAATCATCACGGTACGAAATGTGGGAAATGTTACGAGATCGTTTCGTGATCTCTGCGCAGGTCTTGCATGGGGTGGGACGTGGGAGGAGGAGGCTATTTTTGGAGGGAAGGAGGAGGAGGAGGAGGAGCAGCAACGACGACGACGACGAAGTCCCTTCTCGTTTCCTTTCCTTTGTATTTTCGTGACTGGGATCGGCAGGAGTTAATGCAGGGGAGTGTGCCACGTGGCGGTCAATGGGCTCGGTCGTTGACCCTGATGGGAAGGTCAGCTTCATTATTCATCTGCATGCATGTTTCGCGTTGGTGGCCGCCACGTCGGTTTCTGCGGCCTGCGTTGTTCGCACGTCCTTGTGTGTTCTCGGAAGTATAGGTTTTTGCAGGCGATTGCTTTTTAGATTAAGATACATGTCTTTCAAATTTTAATATACACCGATTAAAGAAGAAAGCTATCAAGTAAAAACAATATATATATATAGTATTTGATCAATAAAATCAAGGGTTATCGCAAAAAACCTTAAACTGGTACACATGTGACAAATTTACCCGGCCCAAACTAACTTTTTGACTACGAAAAATCCTAAACTGATACATTTGTAACAAATTTACGCTCTGTTAGTTTCCGTTAAATTGGATTAATACCACGAAAAATCACAAACCGATATACTTATGACAAACGGAGGGTAAAACCCCAAATTGCTCCATCCATCAACTGTCACATCATTTAACTCAGTAATTTGACGGTAAAATTTAACGGAAACTAACCAAAGTAAACTTGTCATGGGTGTTATAATTTAGGGTTTGGGGTAA
This sequence comes from Syzygium oleosum, assembly GCF_021117445.2. Taxonomy (NCBI): domain Eukaryota; kingdom Viridiplantae; phylum Streptophyta; class Magnoliopsida; order Myrtales; family Myrtaceae; genus Syzygium; species Syzygium oleosum. The sequence continues at coordinate 18,960,333 of NW_026607487.1, forward strand.
ATTTATCATAAGTGTACCGATTGGTATTGACCCAAATATCAAATACAGTATGAAAATTAACAACAAAGCTTGCGTTTGTATTAAGAACTCTGTGTCGATTTCATGGTCATGGAGCATTGGCCTATATGATTGGATAGATCTAGCGCTTTTATTATAATTTTTTCGAGGCAGCGTGAACTTTAACCCTGACTTAGTCGTGCTCCCCATCTGTGTGTTTTGGAGGATAAGGGGTGGGCGCAAACATTTACCTCCCGATTCGTCGTTTCGGCCGTCCTCGGCCTATTCATCTCCGTCATTTTCTTTATAAAGCATTCCGACCGGTCGATCTTTAGGGCGGAATCCCACGTTATCAAAACCGAGTCCAAAGGAAGTAGTTTGATTTCCCTCGTTCGAGATCTGGGCTCGATTCCTCTGCACGTCGCCATGCCAAGAGCAAGAATCCAACCTGTACGAGACAAGATCGTCGGGATACGACCGTGGGAGAATCTTGTCTGCTCTGCCCGTAGATTATATCCCGCACGAAGCCTCACGTTCCCCTTTGGGTTGTAATGTAAAGTTTTATAGAAGGTTGCTGGTACGATACCAGACCATCCCTATTTTGGCTGAAATTCATTGTGGAGTGACGTTAAGAGATGCAAAGGCCGGTTTGCGATATGATCTGATCCAATCCATGTTGAGTGTCTGGTGCAATTCACTTATATGCTCACTCGACATTTGTCACATCGATTTGAATGATGAAGTCTTGTGATTTTAATGTTCTAATCATCTAAGTTTAGCAATGACTATAACATAAGAATCCAATTACTGAATATTAATTGTCTATTTATAAATGTAGGAAAATTGTCTAAAAAGTCCTAAATCTGTTATACGACAGTCAATTCAGTCATAAACTTTTCAATCTGGCTAATTTAGTTCTAAACATTTTAACAATTTGCCAATGTAGCCATTCCGTCCAATTTTGGCTAAAAATCGCTAACATGGATGCCAGTGATTTCCACATCGACAATTTCCGATCGAAATTGGCTGGATGGAATGTATTGGAAGATCGTCAAAAAGTTTATGACCAAATTGGAGATTTTAGGACTGAATTGGCCACTATACTATAGGTTTGTGATTTTTTGGACAATTATACCTTATGAATGCATAAATTACTATGGATTAATACTACAAAAATCTCAAATTGGTACACTCGTGCTGCATTTATCTCGAATTGAATTTTGTCACAAAAAATCACAAATTGTTGCACTTGTGCCACATTTACTCTAAACTAATTTTCCTACCACCAAAATCCCAAATTTGTTCACCCATACCATATTTACCCCAAATTAATTTTCGCGTCATAATAAATTATGGATTTTAGCGAATTTTCAAAACTTGAGAGAGCTCTTAGGGAAAAATTAGCAAATTTTAGCATATTTCTCAATCTAAGATTTTGGATTTTTTATGATACAAAAATTAGTTTGGGGTAAATATCATATCGAAGTACCACTTTAGGAGTTTTGTGATGCGAAAGTTAGTTTAATATAAATGTGACACGAGTGTACCAATTTGGAATTTTGGTGGTATTAGCCCTTGAAATTATAATTAGATAATGTATTATCGAACTATGCTACCATTAATATTGGAAATTAAAAAAATATTTTGTATTAATTTTTAATATTTTTTTATTATATCATAAACGATCTAATCATAGTAATTGAATAATAGCTATAGAGTAATTAGACCATCGGTAAATAATAACAACATAATTATTTGATTATAAAAATCATTAGATATTTTATATTTTTTAATAATTATTTCATTATTTAATCGTTACTAATGATGTGATAATGATTGATTATATTAAATTCACTATTAGGAATTAATAAAAATTATTGTGCACAAATTGTAATATCCTTTCATTTATTGATTTCTAAGATTACGATAATGGAAGAAATTAGGCCTCAACTATCTATCTTTAAAGGCTATTATGTGAATTCTCATAATTTATTCCTAACTTATTTCCCCAAGTATATTGATAAACTATTCTATTTCTGTCTTTATCTTTTACGTGTGTTAGTATGTACTAAGGACTGGAAATGCTAGTGTTACGGGCTGTGTCCAGACAGATTTTATGGGCTCTGTGTTGCACGAACTTGGGTTGGGTTCTACAAATTTTGACGATTTGGTACTTTGTGATTAAGCATCGCTATAACTACAAACTTTACACATCCAGAAAGTAAGAAAAATTCACTAAACTGAGGAATCAAAAACAAAACAAAGAAAAAGAGACCCGCCAAGACATGGAGAGCCTGAAATTATTTTGACATAAGAAACTTATTATTCACAAAATGCTCTTTCTATCAAATGCTATCAACGGAAGAGGTGAGTTTCTCACATAACAAACGTGAATAAATTTGGTAATAATTATATAGAAAAGTTAGTAATTTCAAACGAGAGCAGGTAACTCTTATAAAGGATGGAAATTTCATATAAAAGTTGACAACTTTAGTGGAGGTAGTTAAATTTAAAGCAAAGTTGGTCATTTGAAAATAACCTAATCCATGTTGATAGTCCTGTCAAATAGGCGGCTTTGGTTGGAATTGGGTCGAGTCGAAAATGGCATGACCCAAATCGACCATATTATTTTATATTGATCCATTTTTATGCAATACAATTTCAGGGACCCATATCCGGATTTAATCAGGAATCAACCCAACCCGGGTTTTAATCTTAGCAATTTTTCTCCTTTAAATTATTAGTTCTAAAGAATAGCGACTCCATGGCCCACTCGTTGAGTTAGTAAGGGAGCTCAAGTGCTCGGGTCGGGTTGTGAACTATGATTTCACGTGGCTTATGAGCAACGTGGAGACGTAGGTGAGCGTCACGCTGATGAACAAGCACATCTGTGTGGATATGTTTGTGGATCTGGTTATGGATGGGGGCGTGAAGGTGAAAGGGGGGGGTCGATCTTGCCTGACTAAGGAAAGTCTTCTTCCAAATGTCCATTCAATTACAGAATGCAAACACATTAAATTTTGAGTTGTTATACACTGAGCATCCCCGTATCAATGTTGCATCCTCGACATTAAGGAGTTCCTATGATGAATAAACTCCCAAAACCTCAGCAAATGAATGAAATTGCAAAGATAATGACTATACTGACAATTAAAAAATCTTCAATCAACGAAAGTTGTATAAATATTAAAAAATTGAAGCAATTGTGAGATCTAAATGACGGGGAGAAACAGTGAACTATTTCCTTTACTTCAATAACCCCACCATTTTATTTATACATTATTTCCTACCATTACCTTTTTCTCGTTTCATTTTATCAAAGTTTGACCCTTGTGAAGAAAGTGAACCGAAGGTGCGTGCTGATAGCTAAATTGAATCCACAAAAACTCATTCAAGTACAGATGACACCAGCAATGATATCAATGGCAATACCCCCATCATAGTCATAACTGGGCTAAGCATCTATATCCCTCTACAGAGCAATGTACCAAGCAGAGCATTACTTCTGGATCAAATGGACAATAACTTCACTTCAAAGATTTCGACATCCCTCGAAGCAATGCTTAACAATAAATCTAATAGTTCGAATAATGCTGTCGACGAAAGGAGCAGACCGAGGATGCGGCGTAGAATTTCTTGATCATCACCTGGATTTAATGAAAATAATTACAGTGGAAAAATTGGAATTAAACTCTTGCCTTCAGTCACCAGCTGAATAATGGTGTCTTCAGTTGCCGGTTTTTCCGTTGCAGAAAAGATTTCCACTTTCACAATGTTCCAGTTTGCACTAAAAAAATCGAGAGATTACATGAAACTGTGTATGCAAATGCATGTAAGTTAAATAACATTGAAAACATACTCGATAGATTCACCAGCGACGGATTGACGTCGTTTAGAGGTGCGCAAAGCTAGATCAACCAGAAAAGCAGGGAGACCAGTGACGGCGGAGACAGATGAGCTGCTCTCCTCAGAGGGCCACCGGAGATGGCGGCGGCAAAACCGATCAGTTGGGATCAAAGAGGAGAGAGAAGCTCGCAAGTCACAATCGATGACATCGAAAAGGGAGGGAGAGAAGAGACTTGCGAAGAAGAAGAAAAGCCTAAGACCTGTTTGTCAAGGGGGTCAAAAGTGGGTTTATACCAGACTCATTAAAACCCATATTTTGGGCTTTACACTTTAGAATCCATTATGACTTATATTTCAAATTTGAGGTGGCCTATTCATAACCTACTTCAACAAATTTGGGATAGAATATAGTTTTGTGACCCATTTTGATAGTTCTGCGTAGTGGGAAAAATTATTAAAATAGTCCTAAACCTATTGTACTTGTGCTAATTCAATCCTGAATCTTTTGCATTCGTGCCAATTTAGTCCATCCGGCCGATGCTGACATGGCAATTTTTAATTTTTTTCGATTTATTTCGATTATTTATTTTCCTTTCCTTTTCCTTTTTGTTTTATTTCCCTCTTCCCCTAGCCGGTTCGGCGATCGGCCAGAGGCTAGGGCCGGCGAGGTTGACCTGGCTGACCAAGGGAAGAGGGAAAGAAAAAAAAAAGAAAGAGAAAGGAAAAAAATTGAAAAAAATATTTAAAAATTGCCACGTTGGCGTCGGCCATCCAAAAATGGCTGAATGGACTGAATTGGTATAAATGCAAAAGGTTTAGGACTAAATTAGCCCAAAAAAAAGATTTAGAACTGAATTGGCACAATTGCAATAGGTTGAGGACTGCTTTAGTTTCGACAAAAAAAAAAAGAATTGTTTTAGTAATTTTCCTCTACATAATGGTACGCGGAACCTAAAATTAGCTAGTAATTTTATCAGGGAAAAAAAGTCGGTAAGGTAGCGAATGATAACCATTCTGTTCCGGAATGAGTTCCTGAACCAGAAATAGATTTTTCTATTTCTGGTTCCTGGATGAGTTTCTGAGAAAAAAAACCCGTTTGATAACAGCACAAAATTTCTATTTCCTGAAATAAAAACCCGTTTGATAAACAACAGAAAATTCTATTTCCATGAACAAAAATCCATTTTTTTAGAAATGGAATAAAAATAATAAAAAATCCGAAAAATTCATAAAAATCTTTAAAAAAATTCAGAAAATCCCAAAAAATTGAAAAATTCCAGAAAAAATCATCAAAATGTCGAGAAAATAAAAAAATTTTAGATTTCGGGAACATAGGAAATTTGTTGAATTTTTTCAAAAAAAATCAAGAAATCAAAAATTTCAAAACTTCACAGAATTGCTTAGAATGCCTGTGGCCACCCACTTTTAGTGAAATTTAATTTTTTTTAGGTGCCCAAAAAAAATCAAAAAATCAAAAATTTCAAAACTTCACAGAATAGTTTAGAATACATGTGGCCACCCACTTTGAGTGAAATTTAAATTTTTTAAGGTGCCCAAAAAAAATTCAAAAACTCAAAAATTTCAAAACTTTCTGAGAATGGCTTAGAATACCTGTGGCCACCCACTTTGAGTGAAATTTTAATTTTTGGAGGTGAAAAAAAAGCAAAAAATCAAAAATTTCAAAACTTCACAGAATGACTTAGAATACATGTGGCTATCCACTTTGAGTGAAATTTAAATTTTTTTAGGTGAAAAAAAACATAAAAAATCAAAAATTTCAAAACTTTACAGAATCACTTACAATACCTCTAGCCACCCACTTTGAGTAAAATTTAATATTTTTTAGATGCCCAAATGGTATTTTTGATTTTGATTTTTATTTTTATTTAGTTCCTAAAGAAAATTAAATTTCACTCAAAGTGGATGGCCACATGTATTCTAAGCCACTCTGTGAAGTTTTGAAAATTTTTCTGTTTTGCTTATTTTTATTTTTTTTTCGATACCTAAAAAAAATTAAATTTCATTCAAAGTGGGTGGCCACAGGTATTCTAAGCAATTATGTGAAGTTTTTTATTTTTTATTTTTTTATTTTTTTCGGCACCTAAAAAAATTTAAATTTCGCTTAAAGTGGATGGCCACATGTATTCTAAGCCATTTTGTGAAGTTTTAAAATTTTTTCTTTTTTTTTTATTTTTTTCGGCACCTAAAAAAATAAAATTTCGCTCAAAGTGGGTGGCCACAGGTATTTTAAGCCATTCTGTAAAGTTTTGAAATTTTTAATTTTTTGCTTATTTTTATTTTTTTTGGCATATAAAAAAATTTAAATTTCACTCAAAGTGGGTGGCCACAGGTATTTTAAGCTATTCTGTGAAGTTTTGAAATTTTTTATTTTTTTTATTTTTTTCGGCACCTAAAAAAATTTAAATTTCACTCAAAGTGGATGGCCACAAGTATTCTAAGCCATTCTGTGAAGTTTTGAAATTTTTGATTTTTTGCTTTTTTTTTATTTTTTCGGCACCTAAAAAAATAAATTTTCGCTCAAATTGGGTGGCCACATGTATTCTAAGATATTCAGTCAAGTTTTTAAATTTTAGAATTTTTTATTTTTTTTAGCAACTAAAAAAATTAAATTTTGCTCAAAGTTGGTGGCCATAGGTTTTCTAAGCCATTTTGTGAAATTTTTTATTTTTATTTATTTTTATTTATTTTTATTTATTTTTATTTATTTTTTCGGTACCTAAAAAAATTTAAATTTCACTGAAAGTGGGTAGCCACAGATTCTAAACCATTCTGTTAAGTTTTGAAATTTTTGATTTTTTGCTTTTTTTTCTCACCTCAAAGATCGTGACTTCCATATGAATATGTGTGTTGAAGAAAATGAATTCCTCATAAATGGTTTTCACTTTTGTTCCAGTAATGAAAAATCAACTTTTTTTTTGTTCTCATTTCTGGTTTCAGAATCAGTTTTGGAAGCAAACTTGTCCCGGAAATAGAAAAATAAAATTGCGTTACCAAATGGATTTCTGGTCCAAAACTGATTTTGGGAATAAAAAATCAGTTTTGGACAGAACCAGAATGGTTTTCATGCGGCACCTAAGGTTCTGCACCACACGCTCATCTTCTTACATCAACATGACGCAAAGGAAATAGTCGGTCTTGTACCGTTTCTTTCACGGGGCCATTGCCTGATTGACTCAATTCCATAATGGACTTTTGAGGGACCGATCCATGTGCGGGCACCGCTTCCATCCGAAGGCGGTGCCGCGTCGCCTCGGTGGGCTTGGCGGTGCGGGCTTCTCACCTGAAGGTTCGTCTGCGGAGTACTCGCGACGCGCAAACATCGAGTCAAAGAACTGACCGCCCGCCAAAAGAAGGGAAAAGACAGGAGAATTTGTCTCCAATGAACTAGTTCATCAATGGCGTACAGATCTTAATAGGACCCGCAAAAGAAAGGAGAAGACAAGAGAATTTGTCTCTGAGGAACTAGTTCGTCAAATGGCATTCAGATCTTAATAGGACGTGTGAATCTTCCCCTTCAGTTTCCCCTCTGCGCGACCGAACTTCATCTTTCTGTCTTGCAAGCAGCTGCATTGCCCGTCTTGGTCTTGCATTATGGTTTTTCCTGCGGCTCCACATGTTTTGGGTAGATCCATCTCTCCACTTGCCATTGCCCGATTTCCTCCAATTTTCTTTTGTCTTTTGACTTCGTCAAACTTTTACAGAAATTGGATCTTACCCACCAGATCAACACGGTCTCAGATATGATTTGCTTTAAAAAGAAAAACGAAACTGTTTTTTTTTTTTTTTTGATAACCCAGGAACCCCCGCACGGTTGACAGCCGGAGGGGTAAACCTGGGGTGACGCTAGCACAGGACCCACCACCACGGCGCCACACTTAAAAATCCCTAACGACTAGGCTGGAGTTCGAACTTTGATCCCTTCGTGGGGGGACTAGAGCGCAAGCCAACGCAGCTGCTGCGGGCGGTGGTAAGAAAAAACGAAACTGTTTATGCTTATTATATACCACAAGTTGTCATGTACAATGAAATAGGCCAGACGAGTTGGAACTTGGCCCTTCATCCCCATGTCATATTGTGATGGAAATACTTTGCACCATATCAAGCACTTTGTTGTATAAATTGTCAACCAAAAAAAAAAAAAAAGAACCCTTTTAACCAGGGAAGCGAATTATGTATCTCTTCAACCCGTAGACATGCGTACGATCTCAATTACTTTGTCTCCTCCTATTAAGGGTGATATTACGGTTGTTAAACCGTAAGTCGTCACATTCATTTGCCCTACTAGGTGACACAGATCGAAACGTTTATAAATGATTTTCATCCTTTAATCATTACAATACACTGGAAAAAGTGTACCCTAACATCATTAGGACCAATACAATGGTGAAGTTATCCAATAGTCTCCCTGAAATCATCAGCTTCTGCAGCGGAGTGGGGAATGCTGTCCAGCCCATAAATTTGGGAAGATCTTCAGCATATTTTTATATGTTCGAGATCAAAAGCAAAACTCGACCAATGAAATCCAAACCCAATGATGCTTCGATGAAATCGCCGAACCCTCTCACGAAGCTGCAAATTCAAAAGTCGTTTGAGCTGGGTTGTTGCTGTAGTCGATCTGCGATTGGAGCGAGTTCGGGTCTTCTTCTGTTGTCATTTTCATTATCAAGTTTCGGTGATCTTTGTCGCTTCATGAATTCAAAATCCAGTATCTGCCCTCGATAAGCAATTCGAATAATCTCATTTAAATAAAACCCGATCGGTGCTTCAGTATATGATAATGACAGTTTAGCCGTGTAAAAAAATACCAAGTCAAAAGAGAAGAAACGCCAAAGCCAAATACGCTGTCATTAGCTTTCAAAAGCTCCAGAATCTGTTCTCCTACATCATCGGCGAGCGAGTCTCGTACGCGCATGAAAGCAACATCTCTGCCCTTTATGTGATGTTCAATGTTCATACGCATGAATTGAGATATCTAAAGCTATCAGGGAGGACGATACGGAACTTGGCAGACATGTAGAGGGCAAAGCTCTCTACCAAATCGTGTCTGGTGTATCAGAATACACCAACTCCTTAATTGAATTCCATCTCCGGACAAAACCAAAACAAGGGGCAGTGCACCAACTCCATCCGAGTCCATTTCATATATCTTGTCGATTCGTACGTTTCAGTGAAACTTAGTGTAGATTATTCCTTTTGGTATAGCATAAAGCTTACTATAGAAAAGAACTTGAATCAAACAAAAGATTGGAGTGCCTACATATGTCTGTGTGTGATCTAGCCCCCTCTAATTTCAGTTTCTCGTAGCGCCTTTCCGTTAAGACCAGTATTTACGTTTGATTTACTTACCCAATGTATGTTAATATGTTCGTATTTTCCTTCGAGAAAGCGCCTGCCGATATTCATTTATGCTTTCCCCACATTTTCTAAGCTAGTTAGAACCACGGTTTAGCTGTTCAAGGTGGATTTTCAGCTGACAATAGAAAATGGATGGCAAGAGTGAATGTCCGAGAAGAATCAAAAGTCAACGTGCTAACACCAGATGGGCTCAAGAACTTCCCCTTTATAAAGATTTCTGAGAAGGAGCTCGCTCATGGCTTCCAGGTCATAGATAGTCGGATTTGGCGCTAAGTGGGTACTCGGGGAAGGCTAGGGTTGGGATCTTCACAGCATATTATGGGTTAAGACCCAACACCCATTGGACATGTATCACCCAACCGAACCGAATGATTCTCTCCCGGGTTTTGAATAAAGATCGATCTTGCATTTTCCCTTTATTCGATAATGCCAAGCGAGAAAGAACAAGAAGCAGAACATGTTGGTTGAGGCTACACATGCACATGATGACATTATCATCCACCTCTGCTGCAGACTTCTTCTGACCCGAATACACATGTACACTTAGAAGTTTCTTGGCGCACCTTTCTTTTTGGTTTCTGCATTCTTTTGATTAAGAAAAGAAATCAGATTGGTTCAGTGGTTAAAGAACCGTCCATGCCAATATGAAGTCAAAACTTTTGAATTCGGCCGACATATGGAACTGCCCGAGGTATCTTTGGTAAATAATATTCTCTTAATGAGTAAAGATTGGGCAGAACCGTAATCCAATGTGCGGAGAAGGAGAGAACGGTTTTTATAATTTTCATTATTTTGCACCAATTATCTCTGAAGATGGAGAGAGGAGATGGGAGAAACTGATGGGCAATATCTATGAATGTGGAAGTGGGAATCGGGAATCGGATTTGCTATCAAGGGTGCCTTCATTTTGCAAAAAATAAAGGATTTGGAAAATATTTTTCGAAAAATGATCGCCCGTATCACTTGAAATAATTAACTAATGAATGGTATTTTCATTATCGGCAACAATTTATATCTAAATATTCGATGTCATTCATTTTTGTAAATGATACAATCCATCGTTTCTAGGAAATTGCTTTCTGAATCATTTACTTTCCGTGAAATAAAGTGGCCCCATAAGTATCCACCGGTACGTACATATGGGTGAGGCGAATGACAAACGTTTGATCCCCTACTCCTTAGAATGCAGACAATTTAATGTTTAGATTATCTATCTGGATTTTGACTCGTATCTCACTTAATTCACGAGGTTAGCAATGCCTTTAATGGTGTTTCTCCCCCCCGAGGCACGCGGAGGTATAGTAGGCGAGTGATTAGTTAAAGTATATTATATATTTGATCAACGGGTAATTTTTTCAAAGCAAATTATTGCGAGATATCGTTCGGTAGGATAAGTTACCTAAGTAGACACACGAAAATTCACGGAATTATGAATATTTTCAAAACGAAAAGGATGAATAAATGTAAAACAGCATAATTTATTTTCATGAAAATTATATAACCGTACATTTGTTTTAAGGATTCATATGAAAGCAAGGAAAAAGAAAACAACCTGAAACGACATTAACCAATGAAAAAGAATATATTCAAGAAACCGCAGCGTCTGTAATCCTCGGCCAAACGACGACCAAACTGTAGAAAGGAGCGGTTGCAAAGACACGGGGCTTTTGCTCGTGCTGCGCCGCCGGTCCCGCCATTGGGCACGTTTTTTTGTCTACGAATTCCCCATTTTGCCTCCGCCACCGCCACCACGACCACGACCGCCACCACTTTCACACCCTGAACTTCGTACAAACCTACTGCTCTGTTTTTGTTTCCTTCTTGCAGTAGACAGAAAGTTAGAGCCGCAGTAAATGCGAGTAATCGTACCTTTTTCTTTTCTTTTCTTTTTTTCTTCTGATCGAGTAAAAGTAAAGGGTCAACAGTTGAAGTTGCTCCGCAACCCAAAAAAAAACGCAAAGGAAAAGAGAAAAAGGATTAAAATTTCTCTCGAAGAAAGAAGGGAGAAAATCTAGAGGAATAGAAGTGGTGAAATGGGGAAGAAGTTACGTGGATTCCTTCCTTGTTATAAATACGTCGTCTTCCTCAGAGGGTAGATCAGTTGAAACCAGGAAGGAGAATCGAGCATTCCGTTCGAGGTGCCACCGTTCTGTTGTCTTTCTGCTGGTACCCGCCTGCTTGATCAGATAAAGGCTGAACCTTTTTCGTGTTTTCTGCGGTTGGGTTGCCGTGAAGGCAAGTGTTGAGGGGTCTGAATCTGATTTGGGTGTTCGTGAGAGCATTGGATTGGTGAGGCGTCGTCAAGGGATGGCTCTCTCCGGATGAGCTTCTTGTTGTTGGGATTGTGAGGATCGATTCGAGGTCCCATTTGAGAGGATGGGTTGCTTTTCGTGTTTCGATTCGAGGGAGGACGTGAAGCTGAATCCTGAGAACGTGAGCGACGATCGGAATCAAGGGCATCTCTCGTCTGACATTTCCAGATTGGCCTCTGGTCAGTCCTGTCAAGACCCCTAATTTTCTTTGTTAAAAACGTGACACTTGTGTTGGTTTTTCAGTGATTTACTTTCTTGATCTGTTCTGGGCGTGTCTGATGTTGCCTATGCGACTTAAAGGAAGATAATGATGATGCTGGCTTTGTTGTCGCTGTTGTGTGGATCGTTGTTTGTTTGATTATCTGTTGATAAGATCGTTATTCTTTGCTGTTAAGAAGCAGACCCACATAGAGGATTGTCTCCTGTGTCTTTTGGTGGAATGAGATCTCCTTATGACTGCATAGACAATCTTCGTGTGGATTATACTTCTGGTTAGTGTAAGAGAAATGACTGAGCCGAATCGGATTCTTTTGCTGGCACCACCGAGTTTGGTGCAAATCAGAAATGTGAACCTTTTGATCTTTGTCTTGAAGTCAATGAATTAAATGTGATGATCGTCCCTTTTGATCTTTGTCTTGAAGTCAATGAAATTGATGTATTTGTAAAGTTGCATTTCTAATGGGCAACTCTGACAAATTACGTTTGCAGGAGTGGACAGACCACGATTGAGAGGCAATGCAGGAGTCAAAAGAGAATTACCTGGCCTTAAGGATGCACCTGGTATCGCTGCTCAGACATTTACTTTCCGTGAGCTTGCAGCTGCAACGAAGAATTTCCGGTCCGAGTGTTTCTTAGGAGAAGGGGGATTTGGCCGTGTATATAAAGGACGACTTGAGAGTACTGGTCAGGTAAATTATCCGGTGATTTACCTGCAGAAGCGAGCTGTATGATGTGCTCAGTTATACTTTAATTTATTTATTTTCTTGTTTGTGCTCTAATTGACAAGTTTAGAGACGTTAAATGTCGGCTAATTTGATGTTCGAGTTATGAACAATCTTTTTTATAATGAGTTACTAAAATGTCATGACCCATGGTTATTTACATGGGACCAAAGTGAGGGTTAGTTCACATGCATCCCTAGTTTATGGTGGTCTTACTTGACTTGGTATTCTCTTTGTTCTTATGTGCATGAATGAAATAATTGTTGGATATGCTCTCATTGAAGCACCTATTGCACAATACTTCATCATATGTTTGATGAAGATCTGTTGGAGTTTTCAAACCAATGTAGTTCACTCAGAAAGACTTAGCGAATCAGGTGTAAAAAGCTAGTGAGTGAATTTCTGTTTTCTGATGTCTATTCGGTAGTTACTTTTCAGATGCATATGAAACTATCCTACTGGATTTCATGTTGCTTATTTTGTTAACACTTCTAACAGTCCTTGGTGAGTAATGAGTATGGCCGGACTTTTTTATTGTTTACTTTGTCGTTGCCGCTACAGGTGGTTGCTGTTAAGCAATTGGATAGGAATGGTCTTCAGGGTAACCGAGAATTTTTGGTGGAGGTTCTCATGTTGAGCCTTCTACATCACCCTAACCTGGTGAATTTGATTGGGTACTGTGCTGATGGTGACCAGCGTCTTCTTGTCTATGAATTTATGCCCTTGGGATCATTGGAAGATCACCTCCACGGTACGATTTTCTTGTCAATAATTGTCTGATTTCCCTTATATGAGTGAAAGTCCATTATCTACTTATATGATGATCTGTGTCTTGGTAATGCAATTGTTTACAAAATGTTCTGTTTGTGCCAAAAAGATGAGGCTTGGTGGTATTAGCTGTGACAAGAAACCGGGTTGGGTTTTCTAAAGTTTGAATCAATAATGGTAAACACTTGGATCTGGCAAGAATGGTGGTAGGCAAAGAGGTTCTCTATTTTTCCAGCTATTTTATTGTGCTGAAAATGCTTGAATCTTTTGAAAATGTGGAAATTAGCAACCGAGACACAAAGTGTCTGCAAAAGACCGAGCTAAGCAGTTTTCTGTTTTTGAATGAGAAAAGATGTGTGCGGGAGTGCTAAGAGTTGCATCATAGACACAGTAGATGAGAGTATGCGGAGAATGCAGGTTGAAAATAGTAGGGAAAGATTAAAAAGTCTTGAGAGTGGAGTAAAATCTTTAGGGTGGTACTATATAGAATGTGATGCTGTGAGAGGATCTATAATGACGAATGCCAAACGGTGGTAAAATACATGATTAGTTTTGCTGTTGTATTGGTAGAATAAAATCATAACTAAGGATGCCGGCTTGATATTCAACATTTTCAAAAACTCATGCATAATTATGCTTCCCCCAAAATGCTTTAGCAATATTTGCCAAGCATTTGCTGCTCTGTTAACAGATTTTATAATTCTTTATAAAATAAATATCAGTCAATGACGTGTTAGGAAAGTAAATTGCTTGAGCACCTTGAATAACTATTATTGTGGACCAAATTTAGCTGCTACTCGAGTAGCACTGATTGTTTAATTTCAAGAAATAAATCTATACTGCATCACATGTGATTATTTACTCACTTTAAGAAAAATAACCCCTTTCTGCTCCACACAACTCAGCAGACCCCCACACCATCGTTGAGCCACCGCATGAAGGCGGCAGCTTGACCCTGCTGTTGATGCCCTTGTGGCCTGTGGCTGACCCTGCTTGTATCAAGCTCATTTACAGTGACGTGGGCACGAGCTGTGCGACGTTGGCCTTGTGCTCACAAGGGAAAGGAGGCCTCGTGAGCTCCACAGTAGAGCTCGGCCATGGCCGTGGGAGCTCTGTAGTAGAGCTCAGCCCTAGCGACCATGGCTGCTCGAGCTATGCTACCAAGCTTAGCCATGGCCGCTTTTGAGAAGAAAAAATATTAAAAAGACGACAAAAAGTTGAAGAGGAACATGAAGGAACTAGGAGAGAGAAAGTTTTACCGGGCCAAAAAAGAAAAGAAAAGAGAGGGAGTGGTCTCACGTGGAGAGAAAGAGAGAGAAATGGTGGTGGGGCCAGCTTATTATATGAGAAGAGGAGAGTGTGAGGTTGAATGCACAAATACATAATAAAACCAGCAATAGATGAGTATGCCTAGGAAGCAGCAGCTAATTCTTGGCCCATCTGCATATACAGAGACCATGTTCTACTAGCTTGTATTTTGTATAATACTATGTGGTTATGATACAGCTTGTTAATTTCTCATTTTTTAAATGTGCTTGGCCCTTGGAACTTACTGTTCATGCCGATCTTTTGATAATAATGTGAAAAGAACATTATCTAATGAAATTTCGATTTAAATTATGACAGGAGATGACTCTGGAGTCTAGACTCGTTTGATTAGAAATAATTATGCATGATTCTCTCTCTTTCTATTAGCCTTTACTTGCATTTCTGTGTGCCTAATTTATTTCTCATGCACACTGAACACTATCATGGGCGTTGTCTCGATATATAAAGAGTAAGGAATGATGCTCCCAATGGCCAACATAGATGAGGGGACTGTTGATTGTAGCTAGCCTAGCCGCCATGGAGTTATAGTTTAAACTGGATTTGGAACGGTCTTAGGGGCAAGTGAATCTTCATATGACAAAAATAATGTATGGAATAAATTACATTTAATGCTAATTGATTCAAATTTTTTTAGAACATCGCATCTCTCTTGATATTACAAGTGCACGTTAGCAAGCACATGGTTCTGATTATGCTCCTAATCCCCACTAGAGGGAAGTGGCTGTTGCTGATGCTGTTGTTGGTGTTTCTGGATTATGCCCACAGCACTCTATGCTGTTGCTAATACTCAGTGTTGGTCATTCCACAGATCTTCCTCTTGGGAAGGAGCCTCTGAATTGGAACACTAGAATGAAGATAGCTGCTGGTGCTGCTAGAGGTTTGGAATACCTGCATGACAAAGCGAATCCACCAGTTATATATAGAGATTTCAAGTCGTCAAATATATTGCTAGAGGAAGGATTCCATCCAAAGCTTTCTGATTTTGGGCTCGCAAAGCTTGGGCCAACTGGAGATAAATCGCATGTTTCTACGAGGGTTATGGGGACTTATGGGTACTGTGCTCCCGAGTATGCTATGACTGGACAACTCACAGTAAAATCTGATGTGTACAGTTTTGGGGTGGTCTTATTAGAGCTGATTACTGGACGTAAGGCGATCGATAGTAGCCTTCCTCATGGAGAACAGAATTTAGTTGCATGGGTAAGGCTGGTTTCTCTTTCTCTTTGTTTTTGTTGTAGCAAGAAAGGGCATAAGGTGAAAACATTATAAAATAAGAGTACCAACGATCAGATTGGATGACCACATTGAAGTATGAATTGGGATTGATAGGGGTTCAATTCTGCTTGACAACGGAAATGGACATACCTAACCCAATCAGTTTTTTCCTCCTCCTTTATATACGTGTAGCTTGACTAATATAAAAAACTTAAAAAGACTTTTAGTCGCTGATTCTAGTTTATGCAGGAAATAGACATTTCTATCACAATGTAGGCTGCTGTTGTTCCTTTTAGTTATTTGTTTTTCTTGTCGAGTCGCTATATAGTCACAGGAAAACCAGCCCGGCCTAGCTTCTCTGCACCCATTCTGGCTAGTGCAATCTGTCATTTATTTTCGATTCGATGCCTGCAATTTAATTCATTTCTAGCAAGAACCAAAATGAACTACATGCATCATGGATTTGTCGTTACCAGGCACGTCCGCTGATCAATGACCGCCGTAAGTTTTCTAGACTGGTGGACCCAAGTCTCCAGGGGCAGTACCCAATGCGTGGGCTCTACCAGGCGCTTGCCGTGGCATCCATGTGCATCCAAGAACAGGCGGCAGCTCGTCCTCTCACGAGGGATGTGGTCACAGCTCTTTCTTATCTAGCAAACCAAGCATACGACCCAAACACGGCCGCTGGGCACGCATTCAAAGGATCTGGAGGTGTTAGGGAGGGTAAGAGCAGCGGAGACGATCGGGGAGGGAAGATCCTGAGGAACGAGGAAGGAGAAGAATCGGGGCGCAGGTGGGATTTAGAAGGGTCGTCGGAGAAAGATGATTCTCTGAGAGACACGGCGAGGATATTGAACAAGGATTTAGACAGGGAAAGAGCCGTGGCGGAGGCCAAGATGTGGGGCGAGAACTGGCGAGATAAGAGACGGCAGACTGCTCAAGGCAGTTTCGATGGCTCTAATGGTTGACATCTTAAGCCTTCCGTATCTTTGCTTTGAGCTCGGATGGTGATGCTTTTCTTTGACTTGATTCTTGCATTTTGCTTGCTGAGAAGCCAGAGATTTTGTTGAAATGTAACGAACTTTTGATATTCCATGTCTAAATCGCCCCCCGGAAGATCAAAAAGAGTGGGGGAAATGTTTTGCTTTTATGTACTTCTCCGTATCCTTTATGGACTACACAGACGAAAGAAACTCAGAACAGAAGGAGGTACTTGATGGGTTTGTATTGCCTCCACAGAGTGTACAAGAATGTTAAACCAAAACAAGAAATTGATAGTCTTTGGACATGTTGCAGTTTATTTGCCAGGCTCTCTCTGCAAACGAAACATTCCTGAAGTATCATGTCTGAGTTTAGCCTTCTTCAGCTGAACTTACGACGAGTCTGACTCGAAACTGAGGGACTGGCGATGCTTCTCCTTGTTTCGGATGTACTATATGCTTGTGTTTTCTTTTACGCGCCATGAATGAACTACCTGAAAAGTAATTAGAGATGTTGCACTTGCATGCGCGAGGGGAGCAACATTTTGTTAGCTGCAACAGTTGTCTTCTTGTCCTCTAAAAGACTACGGCAAGAAAGAACCATTTAGCTCCTTAAATAGGATGAATCTAAGTTCATCAGCGTCGTTAGACTATCGAGTCGTGATGGACTCGAGGAATCAGCGCCACCGTGTATATAAGGAGAACATGGAGCAATTCAGCAAGTTCGGAGAATTTGATCCGAGCAATTGCAGGCGAAACAGATGAGAAGTGTCTAAATTTTAGAGGAGAAGAGTTCCAGTCATTAGTCGAAATGAAGGAAGACATTCCCAAGAAGTGGTTCTATGGTGTAGTGGTTAGCACTCTGGACTTTGAATCCAGCGACCTGGGTTCGACTCCCGGTAGGACCTCCTTTTCCTTTTTGAATTTTGTAAAATCTGACGAACGCTTCCTGACATAAAAATTGAAAAGGTGAACGATTAACAGTGGATTTTGAGGTCCGTGAAACAGACAACAAATAGAAAACTCCATTCCGACATAATAGAGTGGTGGGAACGAGCTTTTCAAATTGGTACACGAATTGTTGTCCCCCCCTCTGGTTGGATTTATGTCCTATCCGGACGCTCCAGAAAGTCATTAGTAGCCGCATCCGATCGAGTCAATCCCCTCCAATTGAGAAAAACTCGTCCTCGAGTCATTTAGAGGATCCGGGTATAATGGCCCATCATTAGAATGAGACTCATAGATCAACAACATTGAAAGTGGAAGAGACACTCATCGAACTTGGAAGATCAAAGATATAAGCATTGCCGTTAATTGGCTTCTGGACCTTGTATGGTCGGTACTTCTTCACCGGAAACCGCTCTTTCCACAAGAAAAGCATCACATCATCAGCTTCAAACAAGTACTTTTTTCCGACAATAACGATCTTCAGCAAGCTTAAGCTTAGTGTAAGCCCCCCCTAGTTTCCGCTTAACAACCCCACGAGTCGACTGCACCTGTGCCACCAAATTCTGAGCTGCTAGACTTTTCTCGGTTGACTTACGAACCATATGTAGGTCAAGCACATGCGAAAATAACATCTTGCCAGTGTTTTAGTCATGGCATTATGAGATTTTCAGTTCGAGCATTGAAGATTACCTTTTCAAATCTCACAAATCGTGTATAAATTCATTTAATCACGGCCGCTCGCATAAACCAAAGGCCTGATTTCTTGGAGAGTGATTCACGGGCCTCTGCATTCGCGCCTTTAGATTATAACAATAGGATTTACAACAGCATAATCCCTGTTTTATTAATAATTTCCTTGCATTAACAAAGTTGAGGTTTGACTCTGCCCTGAGGAGGTGTACAATCACCAAGAAACTGCGACGATGTTGCATAGACCAATAAGTAGAAACGTGACATGAGCAAGTGGAATGTCCGCGTGTTGCCAAGTGCATTCCAGCTAGAATGAGTACAATATGGTTGCTGCGCAGGTTAGAATAAACTCAAAAATTATCATGATCATATGGAATTCTTATATTATCCACGTTTTACTCGGGTACAGACATGCACGCACACTATCGTATTGCCAAACATATAAGAAAACATATTATTCAAATATGGAAAAGTGACAGAAATAGTCACTGAATTTGGTATAACGTGCAATGTGATCCCTGAATTTTTAATTTGTTCAATGTTATCCCTGAAATTTTAGTACATGTTCAATGTAGTCCCTGAACTATATGAAAAAGGCCCGGGATCACATTAAATATTAGGTTAAAGTTCATGGATTATATTGAATAAATTAAAAGTTTAGGGGTCACATTGAATATTGGGCCAAAGTTCAGAGACCGTTTGTGTTATTATCCCTTCCATTAGAGAACGGGAAAATCACATACGAAGGAAACTCAGAAGAGGCGAGAATGACGTGCAGGACCACTTCCCCTCGCTCGCAAGATCAGTTCAGGATGGCACGGGAGTCGAGAATCGGGGAGGCAAATAAGAGACTCAAAGAAATCTGAACGCGGCATTTTTTTTCATTTTGATACTCGGTACATGGAATTTCGCAGGACGGGAGGATGTCGAACTGCTCTGAAACGCCAAACCATTAGATGAAATGCATGATGATTCGACATTCAATAACTCACTAATTCAATACCATGGGCTCAAAAAGGAGGAGGAGGAGGAGAATTCATCGTGCATGTAGCCACCAAGAGAAAGAAAGGGAAGAACGGGGAAAGGTGATGAAACCTTTTTCTTCTCGGGATATATTAGAAAACAGACAAGCAATTGACGTGATTAGACACCTGTGCTCTTCCCTTCATCGTTCGAGATGCTTCATGCCTCGCAACTTTTACATCGTGCACGCACTAGGAATCTTCTTTTTCCCCTTGCTTCCACCATTGACGATGATCCGCAGGTCGATGAACAGTGAGTGGCCACTGGCCGAACAATCCTCTCCTTTCCATGTTCTGTGGTGATCGTCTCTTTGTCTCTCCGGGGTTTTTAAGATTTCCAAAATATTTCTGTACCTCGCTAAAATGTAAATGTTTGTTAAAGAAAAAGAAAGGAATAAAAGAAACCCTACCATGCAATTCTTTGAAAGTCTATTAGCGTTTATATCGTTAGAAAGTCCAACCTAAAAATTTAAGCTAACATATGTAAAGAGAGGCTGGTATGGAGTCAAGCGATGTGAGATATTTCAACACATTTTCTCACATGCAAGCTGGATTATGAATGACATGTGAAATTCGACAAACGGAATTGACACACACGTAAGATAAATTGGGGCAAAACTTGGCTCAACACAATGTGAGATTTTGTGAGACGACAGTTGATAGCCGTCTCAACAAATATGTCGTGGTATCAAAGCAATGGGTTCCTTAATTCAAATATTTCCATGGTCCTTATTTGTCCCCCTTATAATATGTTTCCACGCTTGGTTTTAGATTAAAGTCCAACCTACATGTGAGGAGTAGTGTAAGAATATTTTATATTGAAACCCGTTTTTATCTAACAGCTTAAGTCTTTTCAAATAGCTAGCTAGCAGCGGTAGCACAAATTTTTTTTACATATTATGAAATTGTGCAAAAAAATTATTATGAGATATCATTCTTTAATAATGCTATATTTGGGAGACCGAAGAGGAAGGAAAATGAAAGAAAGTACCAATGATTTAGAACTTTTTATTTTCTTCCTTCTCACGAATATTTGATCTTTTCCCTAACTCTTTGAGCCAAATACTCCTCCCCTTGCTCCCATTATCAGACATAGCCTCGTGGGCATAGAACAGAATAACAGGGTCATTGTTCCTTTCTCTTAATCACCGGTTTCTTCGAAGGCCTTCCAAAGGGAAACAGTGCACAGGCAATTGTGCGTCGCACGAATGTCTGAATGTGCAACCATGCTTTCCATGATTTACGTAATATTCTCAAGCAAGCGATCTCATTATCAAATACCATCCACTCACAGTGCCCTACAAGCTGACAAGAAAGTGTCTAATCGATGCAGAAGCACAGGCCCGGGTATTGAGATGTGGTTCATACTCTCAATTTTATAGTTTGGGTCTGTATTTTATTGGTAGTTTGAACTTGGCCCATGAATAGTTGTTGTCTATAGAGAATCTCTTTCTTTTATAATTGAGAGTTGTAACAGAGAAACGGGAGGTGCTAATTATGTGAAAGGATAAACCAAGATAAATCATGTGTCTTAATCTCTATTTATTGCCTTTATTCTCTATTTCGTTATGTTTGTGTGCCTAATCCTAACAGGGGTGATCAGGCTGAGTCGAGCCACTTGTGAATAGTTCAATCCATCAATCGAGCACAGTATCTAGAAACTTTTGGTTTTCTTCTTTCTATCCATTTCACCAAACATCAACGAAATATCCTTCAAGAATATGTATGGATTGATATAAGGATCATTTGTTGATTATAGACAAGAATGCAAATGATAAGGAATTTAAATGTATGAGGACCGTAGTCAATTGTAGCAAGCCATATAATGTGTAGAAAAGTAAAAATAAAGATAAATTTGCAAAGAATATTGAGTTCTGTGATTGATTGGAGAGACTTAACCCTCTACCAATGATTAAATATAGTTGTCACCGAAAAGAAACCTAATCCTATCGATGGTTAAAAGAAATAACACAATCTCCTATTATCTAGCAACACTTATCCTCAAGAAGTTATATATCCGAAATGTTACATATATGATAATATCGTTATTCAACAGTTACATGTCGATATCGATGACTTCATTCCGGTGAAGGTTCTTGTGGATAACTGATGTTTGTTGTCAATGACTTCATCGAAGAATTGTTGATTATCTTCATGTTGTTGACTGTTCTGTTCATTGATGACTTTAGTTTACCAAATTCTACTATTATTAACTATCTTTCACTTGCGGATTATAATAAAAAGTTGGCCATTTTTTGGTGTCAATATATGCTCCCTTCTAAAAGAATTGAATGATCAAATTAGCTAATTAAGGGTCCTTATATGCTCCCTGTCTTCGGCAAATTTGATTTTTCCTTACCGAATTACTTCTTAAATTATTTTCTTAAAAACAATACAATTAATTGTTATATGGCTCCATTAATGATGCCACTTGCAATTTTTTTTGTTTACTGATTCTTTTTTACTCAAGAGACCTTTGGTTAATTTTATCATGTCATCTTTTAAGAGTAAATCGAAGATTTCGTCCAACTTATTGATGTTGAACGAGTAAACTTGAGTGTCTTTAGCACTAGCCATTCTTGTTCTTATATTGGCACGTTCAAGGATCAACAAACGTAAGACTTACCACCGCCCGCCACGGCCCGCGTTGTTTTCCCGCCCCCCCCCACGAAGGGGGGGTAGTTGATTAATGTATGTTGGGACTTGTCGATTATCATTTTTGCCACATTTATTTCAATGTTTAAATTCAAGTTAGGTTCGTATTCTGATTCATAATTTTCCGTTAAGCCACGTTTTGTGTAAAGCCTTGATGTGGCCATTTATCTCAGGCTTTTAATAATTGCTCATACTTAGACACTCTTGTTCCTAATTGAAATAAATTGGCAAAGTCTTGGCCTTCAAATCTTTCTTGCATGTTAAACTTTAAACCATTGAAAGCCAATCCGTGAGTGTTTTATCTTAAAGCGAAGTGAGGCACCTATTTCTAACCTTCTTAAACCGAGCAATAAATTGATTGACCGACTCACTATCATGTCGATAAAGTCTAGCCATATTAGAGACTGATACTTCCAGTATACTTCTATAAATTGAGAATGGAATGGTTATGTCTGCCCAATTACATATCAAATTAAGAAGTAAATTAGTGTACCAAGTGAAAGAAGCTTTTGACAAAGACAAAGGAAATAGCCTAAGTCTTAAAAACTCATTTGTCCTTGTTTCCCCACACTTGGCTAATAAATCAAACAATGTTTTTGATGGTCGATTGTTCTTCTTCGCCACTAAAAAGGGCAAAGTCAAGGATTTTGAAACCTATTGGAAAAGATTGATTATCGATCCATTCGGAGTGTGGTTTCTTACGAGCGATGATGTTGGTCTTGCCAGATTATTTATGTTAATCGGCACATTAGGCCCAACAGGAATATTCATATTGGGTGGTGCTAATGAAGCCATTGGCCTTACACTTTCAACGTTTGGCAGTTGACTAACCAGTCGACCAATTTGATTTTCCAAATTATTGTTATCAACATTAGCATGATTATTCTCATTATTCTGACTTATTTAGAAGATTCAGATCTTTGCATAATTCTTATAGGAGGTTGACTACGTTGACCAACATTATTAGCATCAATAAATAGGGAGGTACTAGGAATGTATCCCGTTACTATTGGATTGACTTGGAATGAGGTTGGTGGATTGAACGATCCTGATCTTGACAGAGCATCATTTACGGCATTAATAACAATGGGCTCAATCACATCTGATATGTCACTCACGATTTAATTAGCCATATCATTTTGTTGTTCATCAAGCAATTTTCTAATGGTACAAACCACGCTGGAATTTGGAGCAATATCCTTTAACTACTCTTCATTCTGATGCCTTGGAAGATGTTCTTCGCATCGATTTTGTTCAACCATCCTCTCATTGACGAAAGATTTAGAATTGGCAACAACCTCGTTAGCAGTTTGTGGCATTGGATTGTTGGTGCCAACAACATTGTCGAACTCTTGTTGATTTTTGGTTCTTGCCATTCCAGTCTCCTCGAATCAACAAAACTAGTCCTACCAGGCATACTAAAAAGATGTTTCACCAAAAATATCCTTCAAGAGTATGGATGGATGGATATGCGAATCGACAAATGTTGTGAAGGGTCTTTTGTTGATTTTGAACATAAAAGTAAATAACAAGAGATTTATAGGTATGAGGACCAGAGGCATTCGTGGCCAGTCATGTAAAGTGCGGGAAAGTAAAGACAAAAATAAATTTGCAAAGAACGTTGACTTCTGTAATTAATCGGAGAGACTTTACAAAGAGTATATTTGGGGTATTTATAACCCTCTAATGACGCTTACATACATCCGAAAGTAACTTATAGGTGGTTACAAGAAGTTATACAGTCTCCTATTTTCTAGCAACACTTATCTGCAATAAGTTACATATTCCGAAAAATATCACTACTCGACAATTACATGGCGATATCGATAACTTCATTACCGGTGAAGGTTCTCGTCGATAACTTTGAGAGTTGTTGATTTTCTTCAAGTTGTCGACTGTCCCATTCATCGATGACTTATATCGTTCACCAAACTCCGCTATTATCAACTAAGTCTTTCACTCATCGATTACAACCAAAAGTTGGTGATATGTGGGTTGTCAACTATTACACGCATTAATGATCTCGGATCGAATCAGTGAAAGCATTATGCACGTTTTTCTTTCTCCTTTTTCATGACTAACCACGCCCTTCAAACAGAGCTAACGATCCAACGGGCGTTATCGGTTGCCCTTGCTCGGGAACGAATTGCGGGAGCTTCTTGCGAAGCTAACAGACGAACAGAACTTTGAATCGACCGCGGTCTTCTACTTTTTGTCCAATGATATTCCTCGACATATTCCCCAGAAATCTCTACAAGCGCCCCACGTGGAGTAAGGTTAACGTTGATAGACATCTCAGGAACGCAATCTTGAAGCTACCCGAACGATTTCAGAGCTGGATGGAGATGGAGATGGAGATGGAGCACCGCGAATTGTGGAAATATCGAGACCTTTTCTATTTTGAAGATCGCGAGCCTCGCCAGAGAGAGAGAGAGAGAGTGCAATATTCGTCCAGAAAACAATGTCTCGTGTCTCTCTAGTCCTTTCCGACTGAACCCTCTTCGAACATGCCCGACACAAAGAAGAGAAACTGTAGAAACATCCTGATAGATCGCCATGACGAGGCTGTTTTCTTTCCTTCTCCTTTTTGGGGTCTCCAACACTATAAATACCGCTTCTTTCTTCTGTGATTTCACGAGACCGAGAGGTGACTGAAATCCCCGTTCTGTCCTCTTCCTCCTCCTCCTCCTCGTCCTCCTTTGTTCTGTTTCTCTCTGCCAACGTTGAAAAGAAAAGATTCAAGAATGGCTCTGAAAGCAGTTCACGTCTCCGACGTCCCGAGTCTCGATAAAGTCCCGGAGACCGCCACATTAGACCTCTCTTCCCAACCCCGCTTCCTTCGAGGTGCGTAGAGTACAGATTGCCTAATCTGTTCTTCCTTCTCTTCTTTATTTTCTTGAGCTTTTTGCGAATCTTGATGTGTCGACGTTCTTTTGGTACGTAGAAGCGAACAAGGTCGACGGTGAGCCGATGAAGATGTTGGTGATCGGACACAGAGGAAGCGGAATGAACGTGGTGCAATCGAGCGACCGGAGGATGCGAGCCATCAGAGAGAACTCGATCCTCTCTTTCGAGGCCGCCGCCGCTTTCCCTGTCGACTTTGTCGAATTCGACGTTCAGGTAGGACGCGGTTCTCAACGCATTGTCTTTCCTGTTGATTTGGAGTGCGCAATTAGTGTTGGGAAAAGAATTAAGAGTTTCTATTATTGTTCTAGAATTTGTTTGACAAGTTTTTAAGCCTGGAAGAGACGCTCGTGAACATAATCCCGACTTATCGCAGCAGTTCCGCGATAAAGAAAAACGTTTGACAGCTTTCTAGGAGAGTTCGTTGAGGTGATCGGAGACGAGGTGGGATCAGGCGTCGCCGGCGGGATTTGCCGGTGGATGATTAGGGCGGAGAGGGTGTGTTCTTGATTTGTGGCGCCTTGAAACTGAGTCCTGATTTCTGGGGAACAACACGTGACAGGGTTTCTGTCTCTACTCGCCGCGAAAGCGTCGCCTTCTCCCCAGAAAAAAAGCCCAGTTTAGGACCGAAATTGAAACACGTAAGGGAGTGAGGTCACGGTCACGGGGTGTTAACAGCTTCTTGTCACCTGTCCTGTGCTGTCCAATTCTGTGGTCCTAACTGGAAACAAGAAAACAACAATTTCAATGGACAAGATTCACTAAATCGGTGTATGAAATCAAGATGATGCAATAAATCACTGTTTGACCAACTTCTTAAGAAACCCTTTATGAATCTAGGATCTACTAGATTCGATCTAGTTGACTGGTTCAATTTGTTGGACTATCAGGGCTTTAGGTGATAACACCATTCTTGATGGATGATCCTTCTTCTTTTCGGGCAAACTGTGGATGTATGTGACAGGCCAGTCGGGATCCTTGAACAGTTCAATTTGCAGATTTCAAAAATTTCCAGCTTCCTCGATCCAGTGAACAAACTTAACCCCCCCCCCCCCCCCCCCTATTAATTTCATCCGTCGCGTTTATATTCCGATCTATTTCAGGCTCTTCGACTCTTGTCTAGATATATAATCCCTCTCCATGGTTTCTTCTAATCTAAATCCGCCTATAATTGGTCAAGAACCCGAAGCTTGAGCTCCATTTCATGTTTGAAGCTGTAACTAGCGAAATCATATCCATGAAGTGGTTGACCTGTCCAGTTTAAGATTTTTCTCTTACTTTGCTATAGAATTTGTTATCTCGAATTTTCAGGGGGACTGATTGGTTTTACTTGCTGGTGTTTTTTCTCTTTTTCTCTTGTTTAAACTAATTGGTGATCATCGAAGAGCCCCGTAGAAGCAACTGTGTTGTAAACCAAAAAACAAAACTGTTTTTGTAGGTGACTAAAGATGACTGCCCAGTCATTTTCCATGACAACTTTATCCTCTCCGAACTCGAGGTTGGTAATCCTCATTGTTTGCAATTCACTTTGCTTTGTGCACTTAATTGACTGATCTAACAATTTTATCTGCGTTTCTTTCCTTCTTTTTTCCGATCGTAACCTGAATTCGGTCCTTGGTCGCAGGGAGAGGTAATTGAGAAAAGGGTCACGGACCTCACCTTAGACGAGTTTCTCTCATACGGACCACAAGATTCGCCTGGAGAGGTGATCCAATTGTCGTCCATTTTGTGTCTCTGTCAGCAAGATTAGTGAAAGAACGATAGCTTATGGTTTGACACTGTTTCTAAATTTCAGGTGGGAAAGCCTCTCTTTAGGAAAACCAAAGATGGGAAGATTTTTGAGTGGAAGGTTGAGAATGATGCTCCTCTATGCACCTTGCAAGAAGCATTCGAGAAAGTCGATCCCTCGATCAGCTTCAACATCGAATTGAAGTTTGACGATCAGATTGAGTACAAAGAAGACGAACTCGTCCATGTTCTTCAAGTTATTCTCAATGTATGCTTTCAAAAGATACAAATATTCTATTTTTTGGGTTGATCTTTGCCGTTTTGCTACATAAAGTCATGATTTTTCTTGAGCAGGTAGTGAGCAATTATGCCAAGGACAGGCCTATTCTATTCTCAAGTTTCCAACCTGATGCAGCCATTTTGATCCGGAAGCTGCAAAGCAATTACCCGGTAAGATCACTCTTGATTGCTCAGCTTTGCTCGTCCAGTATCCGATTCTATAGATAACAGGCAGGAAAATGGGCTTAAAGAAATCTAACTATTTGATGATCATCCATGAATGACCCATTTTCATACTTGTTGCGATCGACTTCTGACTCAGGTATTCTTCCTCACTAATGGAGGGACCGAAATTTACAAGGACCAAAGAAGGAACTCGTTGGATGAGGCGATTAAGCTATGTTTAGCCGGCGGACTGCAAGGGATCGTGTCTCAAGTGAAGGCCATCTTCAGAAATCCCAGTGCCATCAACGGAATCAAGGAGTCCAATCTGTCCCTAATCACCTATGGCCAGCTAAAGTGAGCTTTTTGTTCAGCGCCTCTCTTTTTTCCCTTTTTTTCCGTCTTAATAATTTCCATTTCGCCACTTCAACTGATGATGTATGTTTATGATCAGTAACGTTCCTGAGGTCGTGTACATGCAATATCTGATGGGCATCGAGGGAGTGATCGTCGATTTCGTCCCTGAGATAACGGAGGCAGTCTCGGACATCATGGGTCCTGTCAAAGAGGGCGACAGAGAGACGGCTTCAGCAGAGGAAGCCAAAGCCAAGCCCCAGTTTTCGCAGCACGAACTCTCTTTCCTGCTGAAGCTTATACCAGAGTTGATACAGTCCTGAAGTGTCTTCAAATTATTCAGAAAAACCAATTTCTGTGAAACCCCTCTCTAACAATTTTAGCAAGTCTAAATGCCCTCAATGTCCTTTTATCACCCTCAGGCTTGGTTCTTGAAGATCAGTGGCCATGTTATTCGTGTACAGATTAGTTCTCACAACCCATCAAGACTTTGTATCACTAGCTCTCCCCTCTGATCATGTTGCTTGGTTGTACTCTTAACCCAAGTCCTCTAGCACGAAATGTATGGTACGAGACTCGGCATGGTGTAGTCGACAAGTTTCTCGACAAATCCCTTGACGTTGTTCCTTACTTGAAGGGATGTATCGAGAACCGAAACAGAACGATCACGCAGAAATCAGACAAAATAGACGATGCACGAATTTACCCAGGTTCACCCTCGATTAGGGCTACGTCCTGCAAAGAGATTTTACTATATTTTCGGTTTACAGCCACTCAACTCGTTACAATAATCAGAAAAACGAGCAAAATATATATGTGCCCCAAACGGGCCCAAAACTTAAACTTATACGAAATCTCTTAATCTCGCACTATACGGGCCAGCCCAAACCCGTTGAGGTTTCGGGGGGCGCTGCCCCCGCCCGCTCACCGACGAGCGGGGCAGCCGTCCGCTGACCGGGCAGCGGAACCCCCGTCGAAGGGCGCTGCCCTCGAACCCCCGCCCGCTGAAAGGGCAGCGGAACACCCGTGTCGGGGGCGCTGCCCCCGAACGCCCGCATTCCATACGCAGGGGTCACATGTCGTCGGATAACACTTCAGTTTCCATAAGCTCATGTGGGCGTACCCGGTGTGAGAAACAAGGGTCCCGAAATATTCGCCAACTCCAACAACTTTGTAGCCAACCTGCGAGCGAGACTGAAGATAAGAATACAAAATGAGAGAGCGGATCTCCATCCCTTCAAGTGCAAGGGTGCTCTAGATTCGTGGATCCATGAAAAGGAAGTAAGGAACAGGGCTCACTCACTTGCCCCTTAGTGCAGACCAAATCCCCAATAGCTTACTGTTACTTTCGTGTTCGGCCCAGCCCACTAGACCTGCTTAAAGGCATGAACCGAACCCATTAGGGACTGGGCTGATCTCTAACTATATTGGAGCTAAACGAAGAGGGAAGAAGAACGGGTCATGCTACGAGCAAAGCTCACTTGAGTTCATCTCATCTAATTTCCCTTTTCTCAACCTCTTCTGCTTTGCTCATGTTTTGATCCCAAAACACCCACACACGCGCATGTGCACACCCCATAAAAAGACCCTTCTCTATACAGAGAGGGAGAGAAAAAGAGCGGATCTCTTTGGGGGGGCAAGAAAAAGAATAGCGAAATCAAAAGGCAAAAGCAAATGCCCTAAAACAGTATGGAAAAGCAAGGTGTGCGTGAGCATATGCCCTTGTGTCCAAAATGTACATGCACAGCACAGGCTTGCTCATCCCAGCCGAGGAGGAATCTGTAGCTTGTAAGTTACCAAGATAACACACCAAACCAAAGTGACTTATCAACGAGATTGTGACGTCAAATGGCAGGCCGGTTGGTGTTGGTGCACATGCAGATGCTCGACTGCATTTATTTTTGTTGTTGTCTGATGCAGGAAGTTTCTTTGATGTGCGGTTTCACTCGTTTATGGAGTGTGGCTTGCGGTTGCAAGCTATGTAAAGCAACCTCGGTCTATTGGTAGTTGAAGCATACATGCAAGTGGAGCGAACAGAGGGAGGAAGGTACTTTCATGTGTCTTTTGGTATCAGGGTACTGTTACATACGTTCAAGACCTGTACCTTCTTTGACCCACCTACGGATTGTCATCCATTGGTTGTGTTTCGCTTTCAAACATATTTTGTAGGATTCGCTTCCATCTTTGCTTGATTGATTTTTTTTGTTTTTTTTTGGTAATTTTTCTCTTTTTGGGGTATATAGAATTCGCAAATTATATGAATCAAGTCGCCTAAATCGTGATTGAGCTTAATTTGGCTGCTATTGCAGAATCACGATGACTGAATCTTTTTTCCCTTTTTAGTTTTAATTTTGGGGGTTAAGGCACCGTATTCACGTGACAACACCGATATGCTACAGCGATCGATGATGGCTTGAAATTATAATAGCGCTAGATAATAAAAACGAAAACATTGATCGGTTGGCGAACCGATTCAATCGCGACGAATGAAATTTTCGAAATCAAAAAGGATTAAGTAACAAGTCCATTAACCAAGAACTTATATATAACCCCGATTTCTCAAAATGGCACAGGAAAAGAAACTTATCTAAGCGTTAATAAGACATAACAAAACATAGACAAATTACCAACTTAAAACAAGGTGTCAATGATAAAAATGTTCAATAACCAAGAACCGAAATGGATGAAGTAGCTTAGTGACTAAATTGGGTTTTCGGGGTAACTTGACATTAGTGGCTGGGAATGTTAGGAACAGGCGCACAAACACAACGAAATAGAGAATAAATATGAGAAAGAGAAATTGAGACACAAAGTTTATCCTGGTTCATCATTAAACTAGGATTACATCTAGCAAAGATTCCACTATAATTAGCACCTTTCACATCTCTGTTGTAACCATCAATTATAAGAAAAAGAGATTATATATACTCAATAGAACTATCAATAAAATACAAGTCCAAATTATAAAGCCCCCCGGTGGCCAGGAGGTGCTGCCCCTTATGATCACCGGGGTGGCTATCTCGGACCCCTGCTCGCTCATTGGGGAGCGAGACTGTCGTGCCTTATTATCGATGAGGCGTATAAATCACACCCCCAACAAGGAATATATACCAAGAATCAGTCACAAAGTATCTCAACAAGTTAAGCATGCATTAGAAATTGATAAGTGTATTCCAAGAATAGGGTTAGGTGATGCGGCTTATACATACATTATATTCTTGATGTCTTCTTGAATCCATGATTCCCGCGTTGTCAACTATCGAAAATGATATTGGGGTCATTGTAACTTGTGGACTCAACATATCAATACCTAAAAGAAATTTAAAAAAAATAAAAGACAAACTTGTGAGGGCTTAACCCTAGTTGTTAATCCTATCTTTGTTCTAATATCGTTCATAAAAAAAAAGGCAAACTTGTGAGGGTTCAACCCCAGTTGTTAATCCCATATTTGCTCTATTGTCGTTCATATTTCGTCGTCCAAAACTATGGGTTACCTATTAACTAAGGTAGACAGCGACTTGTTGTCTTCAGATGTATCTGTTTATTTATTTTTAAAAAAAATTGCTTGTTAATAAATTCTCTTCGGGATATACATTAGCTGCAAAATATGTGCGTTGCTTCAAGGAGGGGTTGACAAAACTAGCTTCAAAATGAAGAAAAATCAACTCAACCACCCTCGTGATTTATGATGAGTTTGAGCGAGGGAACTCCCTCCGAAGTCATTTCGCATCATTGAAGGATTCTGATTCCTCTAAGTCAACCTTGAAATCGATGGAGATTTTGAATTTTCTGCCTGGCCACATGGGTTTATCTAGAAGTAACCCCATTTTGAGTTTTGAGTGGAATTTCAAAATTTTGCTTGTTTAGCATGCATTGAACACCAATTTGGATGAAATCGCATGCCCTCGTGACATCATGATACGTATTGCTATTAGGGTTTTTTTGTGTAGATGAAAGAAATTAATGTTCCAAAGGGAACACTTCTATGGTGGGCTAGCTCCATGCTCCTTGATTAAAAATTTATGCTTGAATGAGATAGACGCGATATTATGAATTGAGATTACTAATCTTCACATCATATGTCCATGTATATGTATTTGTATATGTATGGGAATACTTATATAAAGACATTGCTTGTGGAGAACCTATTATACTGCTTCCTTTTTTTGCCACTTTCCGGAGTATCGATGATATTATATTTGACCTCGCTACTAATAATATCTCTAGTTAGCGGGGATGTCGTGATGTTTATTCTCAAGAGCCATCACCACACACGAATCCAAGTCATAGTCACGGCATTGAAGCACGCTTTAGCTAATTGCAACTTGCATGTGATGATGCCTTGTGGAATTGAAAGTCACTATAAAGAAAAGCCATCAAGGAAAGTCACTTAGAAAAATCGAGAGCCCGAAAAGGATACGATATAGGAAAAGGAAGAGGGGAAAGGAAAATTAGTAGAGAGAGAACTGCGAAAAGTTGCTTCTCCAAAAGCTCTTTCCAATATTATAATAATCTCGACAGGAAGAAGAAGATCATCACCCACTCGAGGCCCATTGGGTAAGGCGTAGCAATCTCGAGTGCATAGTCAGCTTGTAGATTATTCAAAGGAGATCAAACTTAAGGCGACATAAAATATACTTTTATATACAAATTAAAGGGCAGCTCCTTTCAAGTTAATGAAGGGGTTCAAGTCAATTTGCCCATAAGAAACCCCCAAAACTTTAGCCCTGGTTTTCAAGTTCAATAATGTATGCGTTCTTTGCTATTCCTTCCAAGTAATCGAATTTGGCCTTGCATCATTCTTTTGCTCAAGATTTCAACTTCTAGATCTCAGATACAATGAATTCAAAGATATTTGCTTCTTTTGAAAACACTCTTTCTCTCTCTCTCTCTCTCCAAATTCATTGTGTGTGTGATGGGCACATGTAATATGACAAAATCCATGTATTAACCAAAGTGACCTATGTTGGGAATCCAAAATGCTTCAGAAGTTGGCAAACCCAAAAAGGGATAAGGCAATTTTGGAGAACACAAGTCCAATTAAAGCAAAAAAAAGGGAAGGGGGGGGGGGGGGGGAATAAAATTTTTTTATAAAATAATAATTTAGAAAGAAATGTGTGGCCTTTACCCAATTACAGCACCAAGAAAACAAAGAGGCGTATGGGAAAAAAAATTTAAAAAAAAAAAAAACGAACAATTTATGTGAACACGAGAACAGAAAGACATTTCCAGTGGACAACATATTTTACTCAAAACACAAATAATTGCAGACTTTGACGTTTCTCTCTTTGCTCCTCAAAACCCTCTTCCTCGCCCACACGCAAACGCCTTTGACCTCCCAACACAAGAATAAGCAGACAGACAGATATTGGTGATGATGAATGAGAGAGAGAGAGAGAGAGAGAGAGAGAGAGATGTCCATTTAAATCTTATTCAAGTGCAATTCTGAGAAAAATTCAAGGGAAGGAGTTTTAAAGAAACAGGTTATTCACATCACAGCCGCAAATTGGCTTGGAAAAGCCAACTTACCTTTCCATGTTGCATGCAAGTGGCCTGAGACCATTTGCTTGCGGGAATCTTTAATCTTTCTTAAAAATTTACCCCCTCATTTTTCCTTGCCCGATCTAGCCCTCCACAGCGAGTTCTCGTTCTTTTCAATTGCATAATAAACTTATAGTATTCGGGGAGGTTCCCCGGCGCATACGGAATCGCAGCAGGGAAGGTTTCTTCTTCAACCTGTCCATGTCCTGCAGCTGCTGTTTACATAACTCAGCACCCACCCTCGACCGTCCACACGTTACATCCACCTCCAATTTCTGTCGTCTCTCTATTATCCTCTCTTGCCTCATTTGAAATGATCTCATCCAGACATGTAGTATCAAAATGATCTGCACTCTGAGATTTCTTTCTTTCATTTATTATATAATTCATTTCTCGAGTTGAATATGAGAGCATTTGAGTTTGACAAGAACTGCAATAAGAAAGAGACCCGAGCGATTCCCATTCAAAAGCAAAAATTGAAAATCTTGGAGGGCCAGTATCTTCTAGGAGGACTTGATAAGGAATTGCTAAGAATTGTCAACATTTTTTCCTCATCCAAGTTTCGTATTTTGGCACCTCAATCATCGTAGTATTGTTTGTTTCGTAGCACGGCTTCTCGGGTACATGCGTGCGAAGTCTAGATAAGATTTTAATGATGAGTAACGGGATATTACATGTTCGTCCGAAAAGAAACCTCCGAACTCCGAAAACTCGTTAAAGTACTTAATTGGACGTATTATTCGAGTGGATGGCGCCCGCAGACAGGCCGTGGGATCATATGCGCTTGACCTATTCGCGATGCGCCACATAGAGTTCTCCTATTTACGGAAGCCGGCTCATTATTATATATCGCTAGTTTCAACTGGGTACGATGCGATACGAATGAAAGCGGGGAAAATGAATCGGATCGAATCGTTTTGTGTGTTTTTTTTCTTTTTGGCCGATGGAATGGAAGGGCACGTTTGTCCCATCACAAGGGGAGAGATGCTGGAGGCGAAGATTTTCCCTAAAATGAAAAAAAAAAACCTGATCCAAAAGAGTGAGACAAGAAGATATTAGGAAATCTTGAAATGGGACATCACTTTGAAGGTGGCATCTTTGGCGGCTACCTTCGATCCGACGTGGGTGGCTGTCGTTTTGGAGGCAAGTGGGTCCCCCCACCTCCTCTTTCTTTACTCTCTCTCTCTCTGACTCTTCCTCCGCGATTGCCCCGCCCAAATGACCGAAACGACCCTGCCATTCTAGTTTCTCATGGTTGAAATTGAAATTGAAATTGAAGAGAAATTGCACACCTTGCCTTAGATCTAAACGATTTTCGCAATTTAGTCTCTGCTCCTCCTCTTTTAAGAGCTGATTTTTACTGCATGAACTATTCCTGTTCGTGTAATTTGAGATTTATATGCCGGGAATTCTCGCAAATTCTGTGTAATGATTATCAAATACAATGGAGACTTTACGCGCATAGGTGAAAATTGTATAATTATATAGTGATCCGACTTAAATGGCTCATACCGAGTAATCAGAATACGACATAAATGAGGATTAAACAAAGACTTTTAAACTTACACGAGTGAGCATTTAGGGAGTTAAATCTCGCTAATGATATATTTTGGACTAAGCAAATAATACTTTTGAATGATGAATGCAAATTGTTTCCAAAACTTAGTATTTATTTTTTTCATTTCATTGAGAATCTTTAAAATGGATGTCGTATATCATATATCTATGTACCAAGTAGTTGACGGCACGTCCCTTCTTAGGACCATCCCGCGTTGATGTTGATTTATATCCATGCCTTGTCAATTTTAGGGAGCACCTGTTTCTAATTTTTGGGGACCTTGGAAAAATGGCCAACTGTTCGAATAATTATTTGATCGTAAATTTTCATACCCTATAAGAACTCGAGACCCGAAAGATTGTACTTTTTAATTGAAAATTAGAGACTACACTTGCGAAATAAAGTGGGGGTCGGAACACGACTTCGGTATCACCATGTTGGAAAAGCTCGACCCAAAAGCTTAAACCTAAAGGCGGAGGAAAACCGTGTTTATTTCTCGAAATTTTATGAAAAACTCGATGAACGAAGGCTTCATTTGTCTCGCGAAAAACAAATGATTTGGAAAATACTTTCTTAAAAATAATCGTTTGTATCGCTTATAAAAATGAATTGACCAGAAAATATTTCCATGATCAATGAAAACGTTTAGACATAAATCGTTATCAACAACAAGAGTATCTCTCCATCCACCAATTACTTAAGATGATACAAACAACCATTCTTATCATTCATTTCCAACGAATGAAGAGAGTCGAGCACCACGATTGTCGATTGCTTTAATTACCACATCGTCCTTCCTATCCCAATGATTGGAGTTAAAAAAAAAAAAGGGGATAAGTGTAATGAAAATCTTAAAATTTGTCACAAAAGTGCAATTGAGTCATAAAACTTTCAAAAAATGCAATTAAGTCATAAAACATATCAAATTTGTGAAATCAAGTCATTCTGTTAACTCCTTCCAATTTGATTAGCGGAAAATACCGACGTGACTTTTTTTTATATTATTTTCTCTCGTGACGTGGCTAAAATGACGTCTTTTTGGTCAAAATATGATTTTTAATATAAAGTATATTATAAATAAATAAATAAAAGACTTTTTTGTATTATTTTTTAAAAAAATTTGCTTATTCTTTTTTAGCCATATATATCATGTTTTAGCCATATTATCGCAAGTATAAATAAATAAAAGAAGAGGAAGAAGCAGGCGGTGCTACTGTCGCCCCTACCATCGTCGGGCAAGGCTCGCCAACCATAGGTGAGTGTCGCCATAGCCGCGATTTGGGCGAGACCCGGCCTCGCTGCGGTCGGCAATGGTCATCGTGGCCCTTGGCCGGAGGGCCGTCAACTCCCCGCGACACTTCCCCCACCATCGCTACGATGATGGCGGCAAAGAAGAAGAGCAACGAGGGCTTGCAGCCCTCGCCTACTTCTTCTTCTTTTTTGTATTATTTTTTAAAGAAAAATTCTTATTCTTGTTTAGCCATATATATCATGTTTTAGCTACATTATCGCAACGTAGGAGAGAAAATAACAAAAAAAAAAAAGGTCGCTGGTAGAAGATCCAAGATTGGAACGGACTTAATAAAACGACTTGATTGTACAAATTTGATAAGTTTGAGGACTTGATTACATTTTTTGAAAGTTTTATGACTTAATTAAATTTTCGTGGCAAGTTTAAAGTCTTTTAGTACATTTATGAAAAATAAAAATATAAATGGGGAAGACGAAAAAGGACAAAAGAGGAGAGTTCGAATTGAAGTCGAAGAAGGAAGTGGCAAAAGGCAACTTGCGGGACAAGGCAGAAACACCCCCCCTAAGAGGAGGACGTGCGGCAAGGGGTACACTAACGTACGCCGCCACCCTCAAGACAACGGCGGCTTTTCTGACCTTTTCCTCCTCTTCTTCTCCTTCTTCTTTTTCTTTTTCTTCTTGCCCCAGGGACAGCTTCGTACTTTCACGTCGCCCGTCCGGAAGGTGTCTTTCCTGGTGAGCTCCAGCTGTAAGCATGACGTCACGTGACTTCACCTCCCCCTCTCCCATGAGAGTCAGTGCTCCGCAGGGATCGAATTTACCGCATTGCCCCCCCCCCCCCCCACCCCCCAAAAGGAGGAGCTCGTTATGAACTTATTTTCCATGGCTTCCTTACCCCAAACGGAAGTATTTTAGGTAAGGTTGGTTTTTTGCCACAGTTCCATTGAAAAATGTTGGAATCGAATTGAGAATTGAACTTCGATGATAGTCGCTCAATTTCAAGTTCAACTTATTTCTAATCAAATCTCTCTACTTTTTACTTGCTCACGAATAAATCTAGTCTTCACAAATTTTCTAACCAAGCCTCTCGGTCATGGTTACATGACCTAGAGAGAGTTTAATCAACATAACTCTCGTATTGGAAAAATCTTGCGCCGTGTATATTTGAAAAACTTTATTCACGTCAAACTCTTATTTATAATTTTCTGGGTTTTCGCTTTGTTTTGTAGAATTTCGTGCTTTGCTTTACTTCGATTTGCTTTGCCACGAAAGTCTATGTACTTCTCATATCTCATTCTGAGCAATTACAATTTTCTTTCAATAAAAAAAAACTCCAATATTATCTATATTGATTAAATTTTTCCAACCATGTCCATACGGGCGCCTGCACATTTTATCCACATTGGTATTGTCCGACGTCGTCCGCAACGACTAAATTTGGTTAGATATGGCTCCGGAGGGACTTGATTAGAAAATCCGACAAAGACCCAATTAAGCAAATTACGAGCATATCGTCCCCCGATACGAAAAGGGACGAAAGTAGAGGGACAAAAAGTGAAATTTCAACGGGGAGGGAGCAGCGGCAGCGGGAGAAGAAGTGTTCAAAGGAGGGCTTTTTAACAGCTTCGGTTAATCCAACGAAGAAAAAGGGTCGGACTCGAACCGAGCTCGATTCCTCTTTTAATTTCAGATTTGCCATTAATGAAACTAAGAAGAAGAGACGGAAAAAGATTGGTTTAACCTTTTCGCTGTGCCCCCCCCCCCCCCGTCGAAAATCTCCAAACTCTGTTCTCGAGTTGAGACGTACTTGTTGAAATGGCGTCGGGGAAAAGGAGTTTGAGTCTGGTTTACGCCAAGTATGTCGTCCCCATTATTCTATTCTCCCTCTCCTTCTCCCGACGCCCCGCTTACTATAAAGCCCGGCATTTTCCCTCTCTCCCAAACGCACCCTCCAACGACCCCCTCCTCCCCCGCCCGGTCCCTCCCTCGCCATCCCTAATTTCTGCCACGGTTCGACAGCACTTGCCACCATCAATCTTTGTTGCTCTGAAGGCCCTTCTTGTTTTTGAGCCGTGATCTTTTTGGAGAGAGAGAGAGAGACAGAGGAGACCCTTTCTTTTTTTCATGTTGGGAAGACCGGAGCAGCCGTGAATTTGAGCCTGGAACTGTTGAGGAAAGCCTAGATTTCTTCGTCGGTTTTTGGGAGGCAGAAAGAGGTTTGATAAGGCGGCATATGGAGAAGCTGAATTTCGTGAAGAATGGGGTTCTGCGATTGCCTCCTGGGTTTCGGTTCCACCCGACGGACGAAGAGCTTGTGCTTCAGTACCTGAGGAGGAAGGTCTTCTCCTTCCCTCTGCCCGCCTCCATCATCCCTGAAGTCGAGGTCTGCAAGTCCGATCCTTGGGACCTGCCTGGTCAGTGTGTGTGTTTTCATTTTTTTTTCCACCTCTTCCCAGTTGGAAAAACTTATCGGGAGCTGAACGTGTTCTGATGACGTTTTGGCTTTCTGGGTGTCTGGAAATTTCAGGCGATTTGGATCAAGAGAGGTACTTCTTCAGCACGAGGGAGGCCAAGTACCCGAATGGGAACAGGTCCAACAGGGCCACCGTCTCGGGGTACTGGAAGGCCACTGGGATCGACCGGCAAATCGTGAGCTCGAGAGGCAGCCAAAGTCAAGTGGTGGGGATGAAGAAGACCCTCGTCTTCTACAGAGGCAAGCCACCGAGTGGCTCCAAGACCGATTGGATCATGCATGAGTATCGCCTGGTCAACTCTGAAGCCTCGGCCCCTCACAAGATCATGAACTTAAACCAGGTGAGAAGTCTTGAGAGAGCTTTCCACTGCGCATTGTGTGTCGAAATGTGTGTCTCGAGCTCCAAAAGCTCATCAAGATTGGAACTTTCAGTGGCCCCGTCGCTGCTAATTCGTTCTCTCTTTTTGGGTTCTTTTACGCTTCTTTCTTGAAATTTTGCTGATTCTGATATGTGAAATTGTGCAGAGCCCTGTTGAGCCAATGGAAAGCTGGGTCTTGTGCCGAATATTCTTGAAGAGGAGGAGCTCCAAGAACGAAGGCGAAAACGCAGTCTCTTGCCAACTCCTCAAGGAAGCTCCGAAATCCAGGAAAACTAAGCCTGTGTTCTATGACTTCATGACCAGGGACTTGAACCTTGCTCCTTCGTCTTCTTCCTCTGGGTCAAGTGGGGTCACCGAGGTGTCCTCCCAAAACAATACAGATGATCACGAAGAGAGTAGTTGCAATAGCCTCAGAAAAGCCCTACAGCACTAGCAATTCACACCAAATCTAGGTTTTCTTGAACCAAGTTCCCGGGGCTTCTCCGATTAAGCCAGTTTAGAAGAAGAAGAAGAAGAAGAAGAAGAAGAATAACAACCCTCGAGGAGTCCACATATCTGGTCGTGTTAGCTTTTTCTTTTAGTTCTCATCTCTTTCTCTGTAATATCATGGGACTAGAGACGGAGAGATGTCCAGAAGTAAAGTTGAAAAGGGAGAAGTTTCGGCAATTAACTTGTTTTGCTAACATCTAGAGCCCATGGATGTTGTTAGATCATCATCAATACTGTCATGTATTAATCTAGGGAATTTCAGAGTTTTTTTTCTATGTTTATAATGTCTTTTGGAATGTCCAAATCTCAATTCATGCTCTCCAACACAGTTTGTTCTCTTTAGGGGGCAAAAGACACCCCCATTTTGATTTAGCGAAAAAGGCATTCGAATTTTTGGGGACTACATCAATCAAAAGTTTGAAAAAAGAAAACAGCAACTCCTCCTCGCAAAGACAGAGGAAATGGGTGGAAAAGAGGGGTAATATCTCAGGGTCTTACAAGATCAATGGTTGTCATTCGTTTGGTACAAATTATATATGGGCGCAAACAAAAAAATCTCTTATGAACTCGGACCTGTTCTAAAAAAGTCGGAGGCATTTCAAATTGTTTGTTCCAAAGAAAGAAACATCATGAGGAGCACAGGAATGGCTCTTGCACGGGTCTCTCTCTGTCTCTGAGAAAGGGCTGTTGCTTTGCAGAACCTAATTCCTCTACGTTCTTGGCCCAGAAAGACAGATTCCATCTATGTCTTTTCCCACTGGTTGGAATCTCCAACTCCAAGGTGAACTTTCAAGCCAGTCTTCGCACATACTCCTCCAAAATCTTCTAAAGAGGACGGTACCCTATACAAGAGAACCTAATTCTCCCTTATATCCCCAAGAATTTGGACCCAACCTTGGGCAATCTTGAAAAATATTCTTCACTTTAACATTGAAAAATTAGCGGAATCCTATTCACGGGAGAGGGGGGGAAATAAAGTTATTCTCGAAGCATTTACGTTTTTCGGCCACTTAGGATGCGATTCGCGAGAGTTGGTATGTAGTGATTAGGAAACAGGATGAGGAGGAGGAGTTGGTCTCAACCGTCCAGTTAGAAAGTAGGTAATTACTTGCGCAATCTGTTGCTGGTTAAGTGTAATTGACGGTTCAGAATGAACTCAACTCACGAAATGGGTTAAGCATGTTAACATTCGAGAATTGGTCAGATTGATGATGGCGAGTCGCTTGAATCTGTGCCCTATTGAAAAGGGGTGGACCCAAATTCTGAACTCAGCTACACGCCCAATAAATTATGCAATATGCCGTATGGCAAATGGCACAGGTTCTCTCCGCTATCTTCCAACCCATCCCGCAACTTTGACCACAAATGGATTGGAAAAAAAAAAGTAAGTTTGATCCTCGATGGGATCGTGTTTATTTTAGTGCGCACTTGCACAAGGGGTTAAGCGCATATCGTCAAACACGCAGCAAACACATACTACCCGCATGACGAAATGGCCATCCCCCGCATCGCAAGAGGATGCAATTTGTCCGGTCAACATCAGCGATAGGGAGATATCGCCATCGCCTAATGAGCCTAGCCCAACGCAACGCAACTCCCATCTTTTATTCAAAACAATTTGCGTATCGCCTCAAGCAAAACCGCGGGGTTATGTAAAGAAAGGAAGATCAATTACCCGTAAGGTAGGTTGTCAGCTTATTACCTACAAAGCGGGCGAAGCCCTAGTTTCGGCCAAGGGGGGGGGAGAGAGTGTCACAAGAAGCGGGTCACGGAGGGGAAATTTTTGTCCGGAGGCCCAAATGGAAGCAAGGGGACGGCATTTGAAGGGAAATGGGGGAAAGGGTCGAGACGCTTTTTTGGATCATCATCGGTTGAACGGTCTATAATTGAGCTTTCGGCACAATGCCATGCCATAACGGGAAGGCAAAACCTAAACCCAACACCCCCATTTACACAAGACACCACCAGCAAGAAAACGATGGATGGACAGAAGAGGGAGGCAGAGTTTTCGACCGACCAAAGGAGGTTTCTTGTGGCAGTGGCTTACGGGGATCACGTATACCGGAGTTGTTCACGTCACTACCTGGATGAAAATATTAAGGTTTTTTAACTTCCCCCCCTTGATGACAAAAGGGGGAAGGAGGGGGGAAGTGAAGGAAAGATGTGTGTGGATTGCTGACTTAGGCACCCACCCTCCCGCCCCTTCTTTTCTCATTATAAGAAGAAATTGTCAATCACGTGGGTAGCCCGTCATGTGGCTGTAGACCCACGAAGAAGTCGCAATTTAAGGCCACTCACTTGTTGTCAAAATTGCTTCCTTTTCATTTAAATTAGGGCACGAATTTTAATTTTAATTTTTGTTTTTTGTTGGGGGGGGGGGTAGGTTCATCTGATTAGGTCAATTTCATTTCAGGGAGAGAGAGAGAATCCTACCTGTTTGTAATTGTTATGCATGATTCGGGAAGAGAGGTCTGCACGTCTTTTTGTGTTCGCTAAGTGGAGGGGCAGATTGGGGCGTTCTGGAAGATTGGGGCACTTTGCCTTTGCGGATTGGGAATGTTGTATTATATCAATTTGTACGTTGACCCGTTCTCGAACCAACCGCTATTATTATAAGTTGCAAAGCCTGTTCGGGACAAGATCTAGTTCTCGGGGTTGCTTAGGATCTCTGTAACAAGGACGTGTCCCGCAATTCCTCCCCTTTTTTTTTTCCTTTTCTTATCTAATTCCTCAATTACGCCCAAATAATTCGAGAGAATCCAAATCCAAATGGAATAATAATAATAATAATTGCTGCGTGGAGTGTCCCGCCCGCCCGCCACTTTTTTTGTGTGATATAGTGGCGTAGCGTCTCTAACCCTAGCCATCGCTCGAAGAACTCTAGACGAAGGAAAATGTATGAGATGATGGCGGTGCTTTAGTTTCTGAAACATCACTCGAGATTCACGTGAGAATAGCAGTGATTCTTGCCATCCCGAGGCTGAGATCGACCGTTCATCATGATTGCGAAGAAAAAGGAACCGGGCGATTCATTACTTGATTGATGACACATGAAAGGGGCGTATGGGGATGATTTGTGCTGCGAACTCGCACCTTCGCACGCAACAGCAACGGCGACGGCCAAAGAACCAGGTCCCCAAGAGATCGAGACCAATTGGTCAGCGCTATATCATTATGGATCTGTAATAGAGAGGCTCAAGAGATTGGATTGGGCGTGGAAGAGGACGTGTGAACCTTCACACCCGACAACTTGCAGACATTACGAATAGATCGAGGATATAAAAAATGTAGTGAGAATTGCTGAGAAGCAAGCTCTGGTCTAGAGCGAGAGCATGACCCCAGCAGCAGTAGGGGGCTTTGAATTATGGCGATAGATATGTCGGGGAGCTTTTTCCAAAGATTTGTCCTAATCCACTCCTCGCAAAATCAATAACTTGTCAAAACCCATCTTCCAACTTCGTAGTCAAGAGGGGGGGGTCCTCGTGAAGGCGGTGTTTTCCTTTCCTCCTATCTCGTTCCGTGGGGATTTCGTATCAACTCGTACACCTTCAAGCATCAATTTTAATAACCTGTATCGAGGAAGTAAAGATGGACCCCATCTAGGTGCATTACATGCAACTTCCTCCATGACCCTGTCGTGTCAAATAGAATAAGCATCATAGATCCTGCAAAATACCTTGCCTTTGCTTCTCGAGCAGAGAGAGGGAGATTTCACAGTAAATTCATACCTCCGTTGCATGTATTCAGTTCAAGGCCCCCCAAAGTCATTCCAAATCAAATTCTCGACATAAAGAGTATCGAAGTCCTCGCAGACATAACGAAATGAAATTAGACGAACGAGACGATGAAAAAGGACAGCAAAGCAAGATTTGTTGAATTTGAGAGATTGTTTTTGGATGGTGTCCCCTTAAGGTAAAACCTTGCATTTGGGCAGATGTGAGATCATTATCCAAATTCTGTCTGTTGAGTGTCTTCAGACCGGGGGCCAAAAAAACAGTAGGTAGGATATACTAAGTTAACCTTTACAAAAACATTTTACCGTACATCATCAGATCTAATTTTGAAATCAAAGCAACGGCATCGGTATCCATTAGATCAAAGGGAACAGAACGGACAGACAAAGTGACATAATCTGCCGACATATATTTTCAAACAAAAAATTCCTGCAATTGAATTAACTTCAAAAGAAAGCAAAATGCTCACTTACGGCCGCAAGGGTATGATAGCATGGTTGATCCAACGTGCATGGTCTCTTAGAAAATCTCAGATGCTTGGTGGAATGAAGATGATGGCATTCAGAGGCTTACAAAGGTAAAAGCACTAAGCAACAAAAGTTGGATGAGGCATGATTAAGCCCTCAAGAAAGTTTTACCTGCAACTAATTAAGCTTAGGAGAACCATTGCAACTGCATTAGCTCCACATGGTCAATATAAAAAAATGAACTAAGAGGCAAAAACGTTTCTTTCTGTAGGCCACACATCAGCAGCACTGCTTCAAACACGATTTCTTACAATTCTCCATTGCCAACTTGACTACTCTTTCCCTCTGATCTCACAGTAGCATCAGCAGCAAGCCTAGAATTTTTCGAAGAAGGTGCTTCTGAACATGCCTTGAGGACAGCCTCATTCTGCAAAAAGCATTGAATTTTTCAGTATTTTGAGAGATAGTGAATGCAGACATTCTTCAATTGTTCAATAAACAATAGATAATCCACTATCCACAAAAATCAAGTGTAGGTTGTCCAGCATCTCCATATGTAGCATGGAACAAAAGGGTTCATCCTGAGACCACAAATTCACACAAAAAACAAAAAAAAAAAGTTCTTGGCAATGGAAAATAAAATTGCGCCAGCCCTAGATATAATAATTTCAGCCGGCACTGATAAAAATTCAATGACTCAGCTCGGATGGGATGCATTTAA
Source organism: Syzygium oleosum (assembly GCF_021117445.2). NCBI lineage: Eukaryota > Viridiplantae > Streptophyta > Magnoliopsida > Myrtales > Myrtaceae > Syzygium > Syzygium oleosum. The sequence continues at coordinate 19,004,453 of NW_026607487.1, forward strand.
GTACTGCATGCGAGTCCATGAATTCTACACACTTAACATGCAGTATAAAATGAAAGTTCAAAAACACGAAAGTAATTAAAAAAAAAAAAAGTACCGAGAACAGGTGCATGAACATGAATGTACAATTGTTAGATACAGAAGGAGAGGATCGTGAAGAGATAACAGAAAGTTTTACAAACAAGGAGTTCATTCAAGCATAAAGCATGTCTTGAATGGTTATATATCATTATCACCTTCGCTCATTCAAACATAGTGCCTATAGTGAAACACGCCACACGAGAAGCATAACTAAAATAAATCCTCAAACTCCTAAAACGACGTTCTATATCTAAGAGGACAGAAGGCGCCCCATTAAGCAGAACTTCCAATTGCTTGTAGCTTGCAAGATTTGAACCATTAGTTTGCTTGCACGGAACACACTAGACAGACGAGCATTCACTATGACATGCAAAGATTACAGCCAACTTTGGTGCATTTCTTAGCCTGATTTGTCTTTAAAATCCGATAATGTTATGCAAATGATCAAATACATCAGTTAATGATAGTTTACAGAACATATATACCTACGGGTATGGGTGTGCGGAAGTTTGTAAGCTTCAGCAAACTCCATGGCAAGCTTTCGTATTCATTTCTATACAAAAGATGATTCCGTGGTGGAACAGACATTGTCGAGAAGTATAACACGAATTTCAGGATAGGAGTGACAAATGAACAGTTCGCGTTCTACCAGCCATATAACAGAACAAGAACAAACTGAAAGCGCACTCCACCAGTTATGACACCTTCCTCAACACTAAGATTGTTTGAACAACAAGAAGCAAGAACCCTGAATCCGAGGGTATGAGGACCATATCTGTGCCTTGTTTCTGACAACATTTTGCATAAAACATGCGGCCGACGTCTGTGGAAAGATAACTACCGCAGATCCTATAAAGGCTGTTTGTCCTGCAATTCTCAGCTCAGTGAAGACTGTGACATGGGGCCTTTTCAAACAATCAATCACACGTAATAACACTCCACTTCTTACTACATTTATGCGCAATCTAGCTTCGCCTTGAGGACCCGACCTCGATAGACAATACATCAAGCCGCACGAGGATACAATGTCAAGTCTGCTCATAATGCACCGCGCACGAGAGATTCGCAGGCTACCCTGGACAGTTATACCGATCGACACCTCCTGCGAGCGAGCTCGAAGAAAGGGAGGGACAAACACCATCAACAATAACCCGAATAAATGGACCGAAAACCTCCCTCCTTCCCCCTCTAATTGACCTGGCAATAATACCCCTTCAGCTCCTCCAAAGCTCACAATGCACATAGGAAAACACCCACCAACCATCGTTTCGTTTCCGCCTAATCTCAGGCTCGAGCCACTCCAGCTAAAAAGGCAAAGCAAGCAAGGAGCAACATTTCGCATCGAGAGCAGAAGCGCTAACGAGGCCCGCAAGTCGGCAGCAGAAAGAAACGGCCGGAACAGGAACAGGAACCGGAACCGCGAGCGAGCAATCCGTCACGAACCGCGACAAACCCTAGCGACACCAAAACCCTACAAGAAGGAGGAGGGAGAGAGAGAGAGGACCTGCCAGACGCGGAGGAGACGCTTCTTGGCGTTGGCTTTGCGGGTGGTGGTGAGCTTGATGCGCTTCCAGACGAGGCCTCCCGAGTCGTGCTTCTTCACTATCTCCATCACCCGAGTGCCCCAAAACGCCATTTCTCCCCCCCTCCTCCTCCCTCCTCTGCTGGCTTTTGTGCGGACGCCAATCTCCCCTCTCCTTACGCCGTAGCTAAGCTCGCGATGAATGAATGGGCCCCGAGCCTTAAAGCCCATCATCACTTGTTCGTTGGGGAATAGAGGAAGGCGAGACGGAAAAGTCCCGACGAACCCGGATCAAAACTCCGTTCTGCAAGCGCCTCTGACAAGGCGATTCTTCGAACCCTCTTGAGTTCATCTTGATCGGGAGTAATTTTCGGAGTTAGGACATGGGTTCGGAGTTACGTGAATTTTGAATGCGGGGTTCGGTTTGAGGAACTGGTTAAGCCGTGAATAACGCGGAGATGATAGTTTCGGGGCGGTGTGGAAATGTTGGTTTGACGAAAAATCGGTTTTGAATTATGGTTTAATCGAAACGGATATTTTCGAGTTTCTTCGTTAGGGCGTCGGGGTCGATTGGTCGATGGATAAACACGGTTTGGTCGAGCTGTTCGTCAGAGCAGTGTTTTACCTGGATTTTGATGTCGTTCTTTTATTAATCGGATAAAAACACGGATTTTTGAATACTCACCAAAAACTTCGACAAGGGATGGCACGAAAACAGAAAATTAGAAAATATTAATTTATTTTTGCAAATTTGATACCTCAGCAATTCTTTTAGGTATTTATACCAATTAGCCGATAATCACAGCAAAGTGTAAAAAAATAAATAAAATAAAATCGTCCCATCCGTTATGCGGCCAATCAGGACAAAGCCCAGTTTTGCCGGGCGATGCTCCATGGGCCGACCCGATCGACGACATGGGCCTGGCCCGATCACGTCCGTCCGGTCCACGGAAAGCACAAGTACTTACGTTGTTTGCTCCGAAGTACGTAATCAAATTCAAAGCCGTATTGCGAGTTCCGACGACTTTAGATGATTTCAAACTCTACTTTTAGGTCGTCGTTCCATGCTTTCGATCGAGTCTCGTTAATCAGCCGATTAATTATTGTGTAGGCCCCCGGAGCAATTAAAATAGGGATCTCGAACCCTCCTCGAACCTTTCCCTATCATTTTCCGGGCCGGCCCGTCCCGCCGCGAGCAGTCGGCGCAGCAAAGTCGTCGGAGAAATCGGGATGACCCGGCTAGCTAGATTCGTACTCGATCGGACGGTAACGATGGCTGCCGATCGATAATTAGCACCGAATATCATTCATCGGATGGGTTCCTAAAATCTTCGACGACTGTTTCGTATATGAGGGCACGATTAGTTGAGATGACCGCGAGTCTTTCCGGATAATAAATTATTTTTTTGGATAAGTACATTGGAAGTCTTAAAACTCTTCACGAAAGTGTAATTGAGTGCTAAAAATTTCAAAAATGACAATTAAATCTTAAAACTTGCCACGAAAGTGCAATTAAGTCATAATACTTTCAAAAAGTGCGATCGAGGATGAAAGGACTTGATCGCACCGACTTGACAAATTTCAAGAATAAATTGCACTTTTCGAAAGTTGCAGGATTCAATTACAAGTTCTAAGTCTTCTAGTACACTTATCCCTTCTTCTTCTTCTTTTTTCGACATCCGTTTTCGACCTTTCTGCCACTTGCTTTAGGTTCCTCTTTTTCGTCGTTGTTTTTAGGGTTTCTGGAACGAATTCGTCAAAGTTTGGAACTGGGACGTCAGGCGTAGTGTGCCGCGAGCTAGTTAAACAAGTGAAATTTGATTTGGAATGGACCAGGAAGTATCAAAGTTCGTGTTTTGGTCCAAAAAAACTTCGTGACATCGCACGACTTGATTTTGATAATCAAGGTACGACCGGTTTAGTCATAAACCTTCGCGCGGAATTTCAATATTATCATTCCGGCCGGATCGCCGACTTGGTTGTGTGCCATGCAGGACGGCCGGCGATGACTGAACCGCCATGTCGGTGATTTTCGGCGAAAATTGACTGAAAAGATTATCTTGGAATTTCGCATGAAGATTTAGGACTAAATTAGCAAAATTGATAAGTTTATAACTGAATTGACATCCGTATGATAGGTTTAGGACTTAGTGGATGGTTTTTCCAGTTTCGTTGTGTCGGGAATTTGGCAATGTCACCGATGAGTGATAATAGGATACTTCGTTGGACAACTCGTATGGGTTAAGACCACTTTGAATAACTATAGAATGAATTAGATTAACGGGTGACAGACATGTATTGTTATGGATAACGAAAAAATAGTTCGGGTACTTTTAAAGAAAATTTTGACAGTTAGGTATGTATTTTGTCGGGTCACGGTATCATCTTCCCCCATGGTCAACTCCGAAAGACACGATGCGTGTTCGATTCTCTTCGCCGGGCGGGTGCGGACACTCCCCTGCTGCGGGCATCCATCTGGATTTCGACTCTCGTCTTCGCTCGGATTCGCAAGGCCGGTGGAGCATTTCGCTCGCGCAGGCTCATCTCCCGTGAGGGCCGGCCGCGGGAGCAGGAGGAGCAGCCAGACCGCGGTTGCCAAGAAATGACCGGCGAAATTGCTCGGCGACGGAGACCCCGGGAATTTCTTTCGGTCATACAAAAAGAGGCTTCTTAGCTAAACATCTAGCCAAAACGCGCGTGCCTCATTGACCATGGAAAATCCCTTTGCTGAAACACGGTTCGACTAATAAATTGCCAATTTCCCCCCCGGTTTCGCTTTGTGCCGGAACACGGTTCGACTAAATTGCCCCGATTGAAAAAGGAGTTACGGAGTTTTCGATCCCTGGATCGTGCCGATAATTGAGCTTGATGTTTCCCGAGGTGACGGTCGATTTCATGTCAATCTCCCGAATAAGCATCTCGCCCCCTGTTCTCCTCGATGACGAACTTTGATTTTTAAGACGGAAGAACCCGGTTCCATTCCATTTAAATGACGAATCTCCTCGGTCTTTCTTTTCCGATTAGGTAAAGAAGAGCTCGTTCGAATCATGCGTTCATAAAAAGAAAAGGACAGTCATTTTCATGGCAAAGTTGGTCGAAGGATTGACAAGCTCGCTTGCCTATATATCTCCTATAGGCTAACACAAGATAACGAGGTTTAAGGGTGCGTTTGTTCTTACGAAAAGGATTTGCATGGAATATGATTTTCAAACATTCTGGTGTCGGTTGTCGAAAATGAACAAACGGCGAAAAAGAATTTCCGATCGAGAAAAACAATAAATACTTAAAACCGAAGAAGATGATTTCTCCATTCTTAAAAGAGGAAATCGTTTTCCCATGGTTCTTTTCCACACGTACCGGACTTCCCTTCTCTAGGATACCTTTCGTACCTGTTTCTTCTTCTCTATTCGAATCGATTCTTACTATCAACTTCGATCGCGTGTAAGCGCTCAATTCGTCGCCAGTCTATCGGACCGAATCATCGTCTGGTCATACGATTTTCCACTCGACTGCGCGAATCGTATTTCCGGAGGATAGTATCGGAGGCGCTTATGGAAAATGCCCTTTCTTTATTAGATGTTTAGCATGGCGTCACCCTTTAATTGCTTTTTTTTGGAACGGAGAATCATTCTCGCATGTTATGAGCGCCGAGAGATTTAAGTCCTTCAATTATTTGCTCTCTTTTTCTTCTTTCCGGCATCTTTTCTCAGGTTGCTTTATATCAACAATAATAACAGAAAAACAAAATTAAAAATTCATGCACCGCGGCGCATTAGTTATATCTTTAAAAAAAAAAAGGCTTCGACATCATCACGGTATCCTCGAAGTAAAAAAGAAAAAATTACAATTAAAACAGAGAGAATAATTTCCGAAAGCGAGATCGAAGGCATCGAAAAAATTAAAAAAAAAAGCCTTTTTTACCACTTCACCTTCGAGCGTATAACCAAACAATTAAGGAAGCGTTTGTTTCCACGAAAAACGAGTGACGAAAAATGATCGCTTATATCGCTTAGAAAAAATTGAGAGAATGGAAATTTTTTCGTTCCCGCCGACTAATTTTTCTGAGCGATGTGAGCGATCACATTTTCTAATTCATTCACTCGTATTTTTCGCGAAACGAACGCAATTCAAGATTCGATTATAAAACGATTTGTTTTTGGCGGAAAAAATGTTTTCCTCCGACGACGAGAGGGAGGTTATCCGCGCAAAAAACACGGGCCTTTACGTTCTTGCTTTTTCCTTCTCGCTGTTCTCATCCTGCACACGCCACGCCGCGCGAAGAAACGGCGCGAAACCAGGAAACGTTGAAAAGTCAAAGTCCCCCCCCCCCCCCCACCTTCATTTCGTTTTTCCGTTTTTTTTTTCTTTTAATTTTGTTTTTATAAAATTTCCTCCATTTTTGTATTAATTTTTTAAATAATATTATACATACATATATATATATATTTATTTTTGGGGGGCGATAAAGATCGATCGCGCTCGCGTCATTTGGCATCTACAGTTCCGGACATGACCTCCCAAAAGTTCGAACCCAACCCACCATACGTCTCCTCCTTTGACCACCCCCCCCGCACACGCGCCCAATCAGATACAGAGAGAGAGAGAGAGAGATTTTTCTTGCTTAAATAGGGATTGGTGCTTCGCTCGTTCGTTCCTTAATTTGACTCTCGTTTACCAAGCAAGGAGGAAACCCACCGTCGTCGTCGACCGCCACCTCATCGCCGCCCCCGCCGCCGTCGTCGCCATTCTCTCGCTCCGCCGCGTGCTGGTTCCTCCTCCTCCTCCTCATCCTCCTCCTACTCCTCGAGATCTCGCGACCTCGGCGATCCGCCGGTTCCCATCGAGGCCCGAAGGCGGCTCCTCCGCGCCGCTCGATTTCGGTCGCCCGGCGCTGACTTGGATTGCTCGGGTTCCGTGACGGTGAAGGAGAGCGCGATCGTCGACGGAGTTTTTTTTGGCGTTCCTTCCTTCTCTTCTCTCTTCTCTCTTCCTTTCTTTCTTCCTTCTTCGGCGGGGGTTCCAGATGAAGAATTCGCTCAGGAAGTTGCGAGGGTTCGGAATCCACAACCACAAGCACGTCGGCGCCAGGGACAGGCGGGATCTTCGATGCCTTTCTCAACTGGACGAGCTCGCTCAGGCTTCTCAGGTACCCCGCCTCTCCCTCTCTCTCTCTCTGCGCGCGCGCGCGCGCTCACGAGTAGCTTTTGGCGGCCGCGACAATCTGGAATGAAGTAGAGGGCAAAACAGGTGGCGGTGCGGTTCGGTTTAGGTTGGCGAGCATGTTCTTGCGGTCTCGCGGCGCGGCGTTTGCGATGGATGTTGTTCTATTCGGAGCCGGCCAATTCCGCCGGTGCTTGTGAAGACGGCCGTAATCGGGATGCTTGGTTTTGCTTGCATCGAGCCTATTTGTTTTGAGTATCTGGTGTTTCGTCGCAAATTTCTTGGCTCGTGATTAGGGCCGTTGATCTCCGAATTGATTTCGGTGACCGTCGCTCTTCAGCATGCGATTTCCAGCTGAATTTTCTTTTTCGTTTTTGGAAAAAATGAAGATGCAGGGTTTAAAGCGCATCGCTATCCGTTTCTCGTGGCACACGATTGTCCGCGCTTTTGACTCTATTCTTTATCTTTTGCTGCAGGACCTGGATGATATGAGAGATTGCTATGATAATCTACTCTCTGCTGCTGCGGCTACCACAAATAGCGCTTATGGTACTCTTTTTTTTCTTATTTGTTCCTTCTTTTTCTGGGGATAAGTGTACTTGTGGTGGACAACGAGAGTGTGCTTATGGTAATCGGTAGGACTAGTTGTGTCTATCGTGTTTAGTGTAATACTGAGTATCTAACTCGTCGATGATGTCGTTCCGAAACTGTAAATCAGATTAGCCTGTGCACTCAGAGTAGCTGATGTTGCTGTGTATTTGTTTAGTTCAAAGATAACTCGACTTCCTGCGGTGGCTACAATTTGATCTGTTGCTGAATTATAAGCCCAGATAATCAACTTTGTTGATGCAGCTTCTACTTAACTTTCCTTTGGATTCAGTGTGTTTGATCACATTGGTAAAGTTGTGCCATAAAATGATGTCAGGAGCAAGTGCATTTATAATGCCCCAAACAAAGTGTTTATGACAAGTGATGTCATTTAGATCTAATTGTAGTTTTGTCCCCTATCTATTGTCCGAATTCATGTCAAAACCAATAATGTCATTGAAACTTTGCTGTTTCTTGTTAAGGCAATTTCTTGACTGATTTTGAAGTCAACTTCTCTTGTAGTACGTTGACGTGATCGCTAATGAGTTCGCCGATCTTCATTTGTATAAAGTATGCTCGGATGCTAGTAACTTCCTCGAGATGAAATCTCTTGCATCTCTTTCAAAGTTGGCTTCTGGCTGATGGTGAATGTCAAGATTTTTTTGGTGTGATGAATGCAATTGTAGTGACCGTGCTTGGCTAATTTGGTTTAAACCTTCGACGTGCTAATGTGCCAATAACTGATGTAAGTTCTGCTCGACTCCGTCATTTTCTGGAGATCTTAAGCAATGTTATCGTCGCTGTACTTTCAGAGTTCTCAGAGTCTTTGCGGGAATTGGGTGCTTGTCTTCTTGAAAAGAATGCATTAAATGATGATGAAGATAGTGGTAAGTATGTACATGTTTGTTTGGGAGTGCACGCGAGTGCCGAGAAGGAGAGAGAGACTTTGACCGCTTCTTATAATGCAGGAGAGGTATTGCTCATGCTTGGTAAAGTACAGTATGAACTCCAGAAACACCTTGATGCCTATGTAAGTCCTTTCTCAGGTTTGAAAAGCTGGAAATAGTTTTTCTACTACTCAATCATGCTGACAAATTCTTAATTATTTTCAGCGCTCTCACATATCACGGACAATCACAATCCCTTCGCAGTCTCTTCTTAATGAACTTCGAACGGTTGAGGTTTGTCTGTTTGGATCATCTTGTATCATCTTCTTTATTTGAAGTAATTATGATTAGGTCGTTATTTGCTTATGATCCTAGAATGGTTCGATTCAGCTGACGATGACGGTATTTTTTAAGAAACCTGTTCCCTACCTGGTGTTGTTAACAACTACGCCAGACATTTGGCAGTGGCTTTTAATGACTATAGACTCCTTTTGCTCCATTACCACTGTGTCTGGTTTTCTAGGGTTCGCAACTTTAGGTTCTCAATAATAACAAGGGATCGGGTTGTCTTCATGTTGGCAGCTGCGACAGTGCCTCTTGATCAAGAAAGACCTGTAGCCTTATAGTGGAATATGTTTTCTTTTGTGCTATCAGAGAATGTGAGTAAAATACTAGGCCCATTAATTAATTGGCTGAACGTGGCATTTGGATGCAAATGTTTAATTCATCAAATGGATTTGCATCATCGACTTATGACTCCTACGTAGTTCGTGAAAATGAGTATAGCTTCAGCATTCTTGTGGTATTTTATCTTTAGTTAGTGAGTAGCTTTTAGATGACCAAAAAAGTAGTGATGGTAACAATTACTAAGGCTTTTCTGTTGACGTTGATGCAGGAGATGAAGCAACAATGCGATGAAAAAAGGTACTTATTGGTTATTGGGTTTGTTTTACTTTCAATTCTCCCTGTTGAGGTTACTGCTTTTTCACACTGGTTGCGGTCCACAGGAGCATATATGAAGACATGCGAAAGAAACAGAGAGAGAAAGGTCGATCAAGAACTGTTAAGGGAGAGGTTTTCACCCAGCAGCAACTCCAGGAAGCTCATGAACAATTTGACGTTGAGGCGGCCATGTTTATATTCCGGCTGAAATCTCTGAAACGAGGGCAATCTCATAGTCTTCTTACACAGGCAGCTCGTCATCATGCTGCTCAGGTTAATTTCTCAGTATTTCTTTTTCATCCCTCCCTTTTTATAGGTGTGATGCCAGTTAAAACCACGTTAGTCATAAAGGCAAGGCTACTTACATTAGTTTTGTGCAATAGTTGAACTTCTTCAAGAAAGCCCTAAAGTCTCTTGAGGCGGTGGAGCCACATGTACAGTTTATTTCTGAGCAGCAGCATATTGATTACCCGTTCGATGGACTTGAAGATGCTGAAGGGGATGAAATGGATGATGATCAGGATGATGACAGTTATGACGCTCGTGATGATGGGGAATTGAGCTTCGACTACGGGCAATCTGATCAAGCTCCAGTGACTGAGGCAAGTATTACGCGATCAATGGAGGTAAACATCTATTCTACCCCGATAGGAAGTTGTTAAAGGCTACATCTTTCCACTTAAAAATCCGTACCTTGTTAGGCTAATTTAATTAGCACCACATTTATTTAGGGGAAAGTGGTTACATTTTGCAGGTATTGATGAATATGCATCGAATATGCCACTCCTATGCACGTGCATGCACTCAGAAAGTCATTTCCTTGTATTTCAGAGTCATGCCTTTACATCTTTACTGGGCAGATGTCTTTTGTCCAGTTACAGAAGTCATTCCTTACTTGGTGATGGATTAATAACAGCATATGAGACTGAAAATTCTAAGTTTAATACATAGTCTAAGGTGGTTCACAACTTTGTTCATGTACTTTTGAGCCACAATCTCACTGAGAAGACACATTGAAGAAAATAGTTGACAGTGTGGTTATTCTTGGTCCAATAAATGGTCTGCAGGGCAAAGCATGTATATCCTGAACCGTGGTCAAATTTACGACATGGTGTTCTATCTTTATTGTATAAGTAATTAGCGATACGATGAACCTTTGGCGCTGAAGCACGACTTTTAGTCTTCTGCTAACTTCATCTTAGCATCTTGCCATATTAACTTGTCAGCAATTAACTTTTGTGCAGTTGGATCAGGTGGACCTTACATTTCCTCAAGCTCCAACGGCTGAAGCCATGAAGGTAGTACCTGGCTGGTTGCTTATCTTTTGTGCATGTCCTGGGTCTATGCTCATGACTGTATCTGGGCTGGAAAATGTATTTCCTATAGGATGATTTTGAATGCTTTTATGTTCTCCCACTCTAAGTTTGCTGAATCCCATTAGTACCATGCCTGATCTTTCTTCTATATCTGTTTGATTAAAGGAGCTCTCTTACTGGAGACATACGGTTGAAATACGGACAAAGATTGTACAAGCTACTTGTCATATGGCCCGTTATAAGCATATCAACCTTTTCCAATGAGTGGGAATGCATGCTGCATATGTCTAAAAACGCCTTTGCAAAACTCAAGGGTCTAGATATATTCGAATATACTTTTTTCCACTGTGACATTTGTTTCTAGGACTTGCAGTTAACTGTGTTCTCTTTCCAGTTGATGTCAAATGCCATATAAGATGCAGAAGAAACGTTATTAATCTTGTCGACGTGCAGGAAAATGCAGAGAAAATTGTTCGGGAATATTTTGGTGGAGAAATCAGGAAGATCACCCAGTCAGCCCCACTCTATCCAGAAAAGAAGTTGGATCCTACAGACAAAATGGGGCCAATGAGACAATCATCAACGCGGAAACTTCAAACCTATGTCTTGCCCACACCGATGGATGCGAAGAGTTCAATCACCACATCATCAATCAAACCATTTCCACCCTCCAGACAGACTAGTTTGAGCTGGCGTAACCCAAAGTTGTGGCATTCATCTCCCCTGGAACCAAAGAATATTGGGAGAAGCTCAGCTGATGGGAAATTCTCGGGGACTTCTGTCTCGAATAATCATGGCATTTTCAAGGAGAGTAACAACAATGCCACATCCCCATTACTACCTCCTCCTTTGGCAGACGGGCTCTTATTCACTAATATCGATCCCCTCGGTGCTCCTGGTTCTAAGAAATTCAAAAGACAAGCATTCTCTGGACCATTGAATAATAAGCCGCAGCCTAACCAGTCAGCGCCATCGGAACATCCCCATTTATTATATTCAGGACCAATCTTGCGAAATCCAATTTCCCAACCACTTTCATCTCCTCCAAAAGTGTCTCCAATGTCTTCTCCACCTCTTACATCCTCGCCTAAAATAAGTGAGCTCCATGAGCTTCCAAGGCCCCCTGCCAGTTCAAACACCGTATCTAACAGACATTCAGGATTCGTGGGTCATTCAGCTCCATTGTTCTTGCGAGGACAAGATCTTTTGGTTAAGAAGGAGCCCATGGCAATGACTTCAGCATCCCCACTGCCGATTCCTCCTCAGGTTGTCCCCCGTAGTTTTTCCATTCCTTCAAGTGGTTTGAGGACAGTGATCTCGCGGGGTTCAAAGCCATCGGAAGTTCCAATTATCATAGAGACAGCCGAAGATGTGTCTTCTCCGCCTCTAACGCCAATAGCTCTATCTAACATCCAGCATCCACCAACTAATGCACGAGCTATCCTTCCATCCGTCCGGATAGGAGGTAATTAAAAAGCCTCTGCTGACGGATATTGTTTACTTAAGAGGGGATGCCTTTAACAAATGATTTACTTGCCATCAGGGAAAATAGTTTTGAAAGAATCGAATTAATCCTATTGGAGTTCATGTCCGGCAATATATTAGTGAAAGAGGATTGAACAGGCCCATTCATTTTTATCATCTGAATCACTCAACTGGTCTATTGATTGCATTCTTTATGATTATATTTACTTTTGTAGACTCTAGGTTCTAGCTACGTTGAGCCTGCCTTTGTTTTCGGTGTCGATTTCCTAAGTAAATAGAATTTCGGTGAATCTTTGATGGGTTTGAAACATTTTTAACACTTGCTTTACTAGTTTCAAGAAGCGTTATTCTGTAATTACGGTTATTTTGCACAGCTTCCCTTCTGGTTAGGCGAAAAATTTGGTCTTTATCTGTTCCTAAATAGCTCTAGAGCTTTATACCGGTGCCTCAAAACTCATTTTTGAAATCCTATGTATTTGCTGGATGCAGGGACAAACTGATGATTTCATTTGTTGGAGCATTCTTTGTGCAATCCATGGGTGTCCAATACAAGGTAGCTTGTGGTAATTTCTCGCAGTTGCATATTTGTAAATATATATTTTCCCCCTTAAAGCCATTTCTGGGGGGAGCCGTCGGTAGGGAATTACGTAATCGTCCTAACGTGTTGAGCCAGGCAATTTGTACATACTCATAGGAATTAAATACGAAGATGTTTTTGGCTTTCTTTCCACATTTTGACACGGACAGATCTCTTTTGTTTAGTAGTGGAGTGGGAATTCATTCTCCCATTAGCAGATCATAGCCCCACTAATGTCAAGCACAATTCAGTAATGCAATATGCCATTCGGATTCTTGAACACGTCCTCATGAATTGACAAGTGAGACCTGTGTTGAGACTTGAGAGTGTGTACCTTCTCTTTTGGTATGCATCATTTCTTTCCCCTCTCAACAAGCTTTCGAAACAGTTTGGCATCTGCGATGGTAATGAGTTTCCCTGTTGCTCATGAGGATGCTAACCTCGAATCGATTTTCATAGTTATTGCTACTGCGGTTCATCACTCACGATTGTTGATCGTGCCAGTTTTGAGTCCTGTCCTGTTCATCGAACAAATTGTTTACATAACGTGTAGCGTTCATGTGAAGAGGCGTGCTTCATGCAAATGTATACGCATTGCCCTTTGACGAATTGGGACACAATCGAGTCGCTTGAAGTCTACCCGTTCAAAGATGGTCACTGCCGACAGCTATGTGCAATGACTGCATATCACATGCTTCTCCATCTGATAAAAACCAAATCTGCAAGGCATTACAAGGTACATGAAATGAACGCTGTGTACTAAAAACAGGAGGAGGGTCTTTTGATTCTGGAATCGGTGGAACAGCTCAACTCTGCTCTTTGGGTACGACATGATCCGTCAGTTGCAGCTCCCTCCAGCGTCGTATCTCACAAATCCTACCAGCTCCGGACCTGCCAATCTGGGATTTTTGGCGTAACTGCAACCAAAACAACCCCCCGTCTTAATTGCTTTGACTCGTACAACAACTAAAAGGCAGTAGGAGCGCACAAAGTCAAACACGACAGGACATCACAGGTTCCCACCACACAACACAACAAAGAGAGTTGTTGCCGAGTTCAGTGAGTGCGTGCCGGTGCTGGGTCTTAAAGGAAAATTCACGATGGAGGGGGGGAGGGGTGGTGTCTCGAACCTCTGCTCTGAGAACTTGGAAAATGAACCGGAGGTCGGAATAGTACCGCACAAATCATTGCTCGACAGGTCGCTGCACGATCAGGTTTCCAACTCGAAGGAGTGAGATTTCACGACATGAAGAAAAAACCATCTTATTCCCACCATACGAGGAAATTAAGACAAATGAAAAAACGACGAGAAAAAGAGAGACTTACAGAATCTTGAGATTCCGGAGCTGGGTAAGCTGTCTGGGGATTTCACCGGTCAGCCTGTTGCCGCTCAGTCGCCTGCATGGCGTGGACCAGTAACGTTACAAACAGTGCCATCATTACATTACTTTTTTTTACCCCATTTCATTTTCAGAACCCACAGAACAAAAAGAAAGAAAGAAAGGAAGAAGCAAAGGACTTTATCATGTGGCCTCGTTGAAAACGATAGTTAATAAATGCTTCTTCATAATTGCTTTTCAAACCGCTGAGGAAGAGTCCGAGATATGACAAGATGTCTGATGAAAGGTCCGGTTGACCGACCCTCATCATCAAAACTGAGGATGAAAAGCCTTCGGATTGGAAAGATAATCTAAATACTGAAAAGAGATGAACATAACAAGCACGGCTTAACATAAATCAAAGACAAGATGCTGCTACGCTTGCATCTTCATACCGCCATAGCTCCTCCTAGTCCTTTTACCATTGGCCTCAAGGTTTAAGAAATTCCCATAATCTCTAATGGTGAAAACATCGAAGCGCGGCCATTAATGGTGAAACGGGTTGAGATGATTATCAGCACCTCTCTAAAGTCATTTGCTTTGTAGGGAAAAAAAGAAGGAAGAGAGAGGTGCTCACAGGAATTTGAGATTGGAGAGCTTGGAGAGAGAAGCAGGAATGGAGCCGGTAAGGTTGTTCTGGTACAAATCCAAGCTCATGAGGTTCTTCAGCCCTCCAAGCTCTTCCGGTATAGCGCCCCTTAAGTCGTTCATGTACATCTCCCTGCTCACACGGATGCATTTGTCCAAATGATTTTTATCGATTCCATGGCGAAAGACGAACGCTTTATCATACGAAACCAGAGCACAGAACGACCCACTAAATTTCCGCAGACGGATTGTGTGCCGAACAAGAGCGTGCGGTCACGCAGTATGAACAACATGCAACTTGTGTGTGTGTGCTTAGTACTTCCACCTTAATAGAGAATTGAACTCGTTTCCTCCCATCCAGTTTTGTCAATTCTGGCGATCAATGCATCTCCAGAACACATTCTCCGTTTCGGCCAAAGATAAAGAGGACAGTACGCAAAAACAGGGATGATAAGGGAATTACTCACAGATACTGAAGGTGCTCGAGCTTCCCCAGCTCGGGAACGAGACTACCTGACAGATTCGCATCCCCCAGGTCTCTGCATCAACATATGATACCACGGAGAGAGGAAGAGAGATCATGCGACAGATAGAGAGAGAAAGCTTTGCAGAGAAAGAATAAGAAGAAGAAGAATACAGTCGGGTCACCCGATTATGGCGGTCGCAGGTGACATGAAACCAAGTGCAGGGATCCACCAGGGTCGGGTCCCAGCTCTGCAAAACGCTATCCGGGTCCTTCACTGCGCTCCTCAACGCGTACAACGCATCCCCTGCTCGTTTCTCCGAAATCATCACTCACCAATCATATCTCATAAAGCGACGAGACCCCAACAAGAAAGGCAGAAAAAGATGGAACTTTGAAGATACAAGAACGAAGAATGCTGCATGCGTTTCTTCCCAAGTGATTTGCTCCTTTTCATCTTCATCTTTTTACCTTCTGAGTTTGCGCTGGTGAGGTTCAGAGGCGCTGACAGGAGGAGCAAACAGGCCATATGGAACAGGGCCAAGAACGCCATGAGTTGAAGCTTTGTGCGTAAGAAAGAAACAGAGGGAGAGACAGAGAGGTGAGAATTGAAATGAAGTTGGCTTTGTTCTTGGCTGTCTAAAGACAAATTCATATATTTATATATTTGTGAATAAATTTTGTAGATAAATCTCAATATATGGGATATTAGTCCAATAACTTCTTTTATTGTTGCCATTCCTTCTTCTTTTTAAAAAAAAATAAAGATAAAAATAAAGCGAGGCACCGATATTATAGACATGGGCAAGAGAAGAAAAACAAGTTTGGTGTGCCGTAATTACAAAGAAGCAGCTGGCAACTCACTTTGAGCATGATCTTGTCTCGACCCTTTTCGCATGTAACGCCGTGTGAAGAGTCGAAAGACTTTCATAATAATCATGCCCCAAAAGTACAATTAAATTTGACACAATTAAGGTTGTAGGAATCGTTCGCGTTCTATATAATCTCTCTATTCTAGTATATATATAATATCGGGAGAGTTAACTTATTGTTAGGAAAAGCTTTACAAAATGACTAGGCAAAGTTCTTTTCTCTCACTCGCCTCAACAACTTGATTTTTCAGATTCTAAAAGAGAGAAAAGAAAGAAAGAAAGAAAAAGAGCAAACCTTCCGCGATAGAGAGCACTCTAATCGTGGCATGGGTTGTGCCCCGAACACCCGGGCACGGTAGCCGAGGTTATCCTATTCATCTTTTCAATCGGTTCAATGTAGTGTAAAGGCTTTTCACAGTGATGAAATGTCGCGAGACATAATATATTTGACAAGAAGGAATACGTATGAGCAACGAGGCCGAAGCCCCTCGAAGCCTTCTTCTTCTTCTTCTTCTTCTGTTTATTGCCCCCTCGATTTTTGACAAAGACAGAAATGAAATGAGAAATTGGAGTGCATGCGGATGTTTAAAGGGTTGATGGGGAAATGGCGCGGGGGGAATCTGAGACATATCTTTTGGACTCGGGGAATAAAAGTTTCGCAGTTTCAGCTTTTTATTTTCTTGAGGAATAACAATTATTGCACTATTGTCCTACTGGAAAGGCTTGTCTTCGGGTTGCAGAAGGAATAAGCTTTGCTTGTATCCCACTTTATTTGTTTCTGTTGTTCAGCAATCATATTATACATTTCCATAAATTATAGGCATGCTTAACCAAAATGTTGAGCACACAGGGAGTGCCTCTTTAAGCGAGCGGTTTCAGATTTCGTATAGGATCCACCTGGCACCTCGATATAGCCCGTTGGAACAGGTTCCTTGTTTTCTGGAATTTGAATATACTTTGGAGCCTAGATCCTTTCTTGTCACAGGTTTAAAGGTCAGTTTTAGGGTTACCCAGGTTCCACATGTATTATTAATTGAACAATTAGGTGAATCATCACCTTGTATGATCACCGCTTGCTGCTATAATCTACTGACCACAAATTATATTTACATACAAACGAGATTATGAAATATTAACAAAGTAAAAGTCTCCTTCATAAAATAAGAGCTTAAAGGTACACTCATCATCGGACGCTATAAAATACCGCAGGATCACGCAAAGACATAAACCATAAAAAACACACAAACTTGTTTCAGGTTCCACTTACCTAGAACCTGGAACTTACCCATCGAAACAAGTTTCCCAATTTTTGAAACCTGCAACTTGGAAATAGACAGGTTTCCACTGGTCCGATTATTTGGTTCTAGGTTTTACCGTGAAATCATGCTCTTCCCTAGTGCTTATTAAAAAAATGCATATATATGATAGAAAATAGAAAAGAATGTGAGCAACAGGTGAATACAAATCAATATTTCCGTAGCAAGTGTTCTGGACCCTTACTGCACCTTTTTACTAGTAAAAAAAAAGCCTGCACATTCCCTTAAAAAAAGGCATACCAATATTCGAGCAATCATGGATATAATAAAACGTGATATATTTTTCTTGATCTCCGATCAAAGAGAAAAATCACCGGCACTGAATAATTAAGGATGAATGCGGTTGGTGTTTATAACTTACAACTCACCAATCAAAGATAGGATTGAAAGAAGATTGGGGGATGGAGGAAAACATTACCATCTTAAAACCATATTTTGTTGAGCCGGGGCAGTAAATATTAGGATGAAATTAGTGTTCTGAATGATGTGGCAAAGTGCGCCATACTCGACGAGAATTTATGTAACGTCGCTTAACTCGATAAATCATTTTTTGTAGAGCCCGGGCAGTAAATATTAGTAATTTTCGTATGGTGATGATGCATCTCCTTTCTTTTGACCTTTTTTTCAGGTCATTTGACAAGACATATAGTCACTGTGGAGAGCCGGGACATGTTACTTTTTCCCCCCTTCTTCAGAGCAAAATTGACTTTCCATACGGACCATCGATCGTGTAATCACTTTCGCGCGGTCACTCTTTGGGTGTTTTTTGGGCCGAATGGAGACTTTGGATTGGACCTTACACATTTTTTTATTTTTTTTGGTCTGTATTGGACCTTATAGATGAGAAAGCGAAAACCATCGCAAATTGGCATCTCGTGCTCAATTACTGCCGTAAAATACCTAACCTAATCTCATGAATTCGGTAGGATGCGATTCAAAACTTTTGGCGACTGGCTTGGATATTAGGTTTACCTGTGGGTGATGTGAAGAATCGAATCTGTCATGCGATTGATTCATATGCATGTGTTCGCTCTTTAACCACGAGCCGACCCTTTGAGATTTACTTTGCACGACGGCCTTTTGAGTTACTGCTATTCAAAGTGGATTTGGGCTAGGAAATTAGGGCATACTAAGATCTTGCGAACGTGTAATACGGACATCTTACTTTGTTTTTCTACTATTGTTTGTAATATTAAACAATATCGCCAGAGATGTTGAAATTGACTACTAAAATGATGTGGCGGACTCTTAATAATATATTGCGCACGAACAATTTATGTAATGTTTAGTCAAGATTGTTATGTTATTTAGTAAATTAATTTTATGGATCGGTCTTAGTATTTGTAGTATATTACTCAATCACATAAAATGCTGGCAACACCATGGGACTTGGACTTTAATAAGAAAAAGCACAATCAGAGATTATCTTGGTCAATCCTTAATCAAACTTCATAAGCACTAATTCTTTAAAAATTCCCTAACTTAAGATCCAATTCAAATTTTGCCTCAAGCTTTTTTTTTTGTTTCAGAAAAAATCACCAACTTTCATTTTAGTCTCAAATCTACCCCCATTTACCACTTGTCCAAAAATCACCAACTGAATTTTCAAACTTATCAACATCTAAAGGCTGTTGTTGATCCATACGAGGGAGAGGATATTGATGAAGATGCATGTTTTGATAATAAATTTCTAGGTGGTTTTGATGTTGATTATTTTGAAGAAATTAATGATGATTTTTGGAATTATGGGCAAATTTGGTATTAAAGTAAAAGTTTGTGATTTTTTTAGACAAAAAAAAGTTTGAAGTAAATTTGAGACTTAAAGTAAAGAGTTTTTTTAAGGAATTAGCACATCTTTATAAATTTCCCAATCAAGTGATCTTGAGGGTTGTCTCGAGCCATGCACATTGAGATTCAGAATTAACGGTCAAAATGTAATCGATTTCATGAACAACGAGCTCAGTTTCTTAAATGTAGATAACAAAGACAGCCAAAACATTTTTAAATTGGTCATCACCGTTTTAATACATAGATAACATCACTCCCATTTCCTTTAGTTTCTTAAATGAAGATAACAAAGACATCCAAAACATTTTAAAATTGGTCATCACCGTTTTGATACATAGATGACATCTCTCCCATTTCCTTTTCCCCTAGGAATACATTTGCTTTGCGGAAAATGAATGATTTGGACACATTTTTCTAAAAATGATCAATTATATTACTTTTAAAAATGAATTAATTGAAAAATATTTTCATCGTCCACAGATATATGTAAAACATAAATTATTGTCGATAACAAAAATATTTTTTTATCGACTAATTATTTTAAGCGATTTTTTTTAAGAAAATATTTTTCGAATTGTTCATTTTCCCAAAAACAAATGAAACCTTAGATTTTCAAGGTTTCATAGTTTCTCCTAATCTCGTTCTAAGTTCTAATAATCAAACAATAGCATGTAGTTCTGACGCTTTGCATGTAGCAACTTGTAATAATTTCTGCGTGCATGTAGTCTAGTACAAAGCAAAGGAGTCAAATAACTTGGCTTGATATCAGAATAATATCAGATTAATATAATAGGGTTTGTCCTAGCACTCAGTACGGCCCATAATATAAGCCAGACTGGATTAGGGTTTAGAGCTTCCCGGGGGCGCAGTTGAACTTTTCTCTTTTGTTCTTGGCAAATGATAATACATACCTGGTCAATGCTTTTAAGTTATTAACACATCCGAGAGAAATTGAAAACCGACACAATAGAAAACCGAACACCTTACAAGGATTAGTACTTTTGACTCATGAAGTTTTAGGGTTCGACGAATCAACTCGTCAAGCTGAGTCATTTCAGCCGATTTGCGAATCTCAGTTCATATTATTTCATCGAAATTTTGCTATCTTACCTAGTTGCATCACCAAAAGTTCCATATAGAGCTGAGATATTCACAATCAATAAGCAATGACCAGCCTTGTGTAGTTTCTACCTACGCCTCTTCCCTTTCAAAGATTGAAGACTAAAGTTCTTTCTAAAGCCCCCATCAAAGACTCAAATCTGTCTGAAACACAAGAATCTCTACGAAGAGGAGGAAGGTACCATAGTTACTTATTGGGCTAACTTGGTCTCAGATACCTTCTCAATGACCTCTGATCCCAAATTTTTTTTAAAAAAAATCACCCTTTATGATAAAAAGAGAAAAGAAAAAGTGAACCCAAAAAAAAAAGTTTGTGCCTTCTTGGACTAATCATCAGGTATTCCGAGCAAGAATGCTGATATGAAAGATGAAAAGGATGGGATGACTAATGAGTAATGACAGCAAACACACGTAATCTAAGACTTGCTCAAATCATACACTACAACATGGGGAGAGACTGATTGTCAAAAGATTATTTACAAGCAAACAAAGAATTAAGGGAAAAAAGAGAGAGAGAGAGAGAGAGAGTAAAGAAGGGAGCAGCTCATCTGGCAACTACAGGCAACCCAATCAAGGGGCTTCGCTAGCCTTCACGAACCGACCCTTGACTCGCTTCCTAGTGTCAGCTCTCGCCTTCCTCGACTCATACCTTATGTGCTTGTCGTATCTGTTCGTGATGAGAAAGAATCGATGGTTTAATGCTCGCGAAGAAGTGCCCTAAAGCGGGGAAGCTGTTATGCGCTGGAAAGAAAAAAGAAGAGGATAGACAAAAAGACACCTCCGGTTTTTCTTCTTCTCCTTGTAACGGAGCATGGCGTTGCCTCTGTTTTGAGCCAGTAACTCCAAGTCGGCCTTTGTCTTCACCACTGTTTCACTGCCACTCGTGATCAATGTCTGATCCGCAAAATTGTAACTCTTGGAGTTAGCAGAGCCTTTAGCTTTAGCAAGAGCTGAACCAGACGATGGCCTGGGCACGGGTAAGTTGTTACTCTCAGATGTTGCTGGCTCTTGGCTAGCAGCCAGGTTACTTGAACTGGCCTGCGGTGTTAGAAATAATCTGATATTCACTTTGAGAAGAGAAGCTTGAATGTAGAAGTAGAAAGATATTTCTAAGTCTGTCTCAGTAACATCAGAAAGTGCAAAGGTTACCAGCCTTTCCGTCTCAATGAAGTAGAGAATATATGACTTGAATACATAAACTAAATAAATCGTGATTCCTATTCACCAAAACAAAATATGATTCCTACAGTGCCCAAAGGGTTCTTGTCAAGCATATACTAATATAAAAAGTACGATATTTAAAGCATTGAACATCACGAGAAACATAAGTAAATTGAAAACTGTGACATTTCTTATTTGATTACTTAACAAGTTTCTCAGGGACGCTATACAACAAAACCCATATGACCATGTCTAGTTTTACAGGGAAACAAAAACTATTCTCTAGAATGAGGTTTTGAAAACATGATGATTGAATGATATAGTCACAGTATCATTGGTAACATGCAATCAGTAACATCACACAAAATCATGCGATATACACAAGTTCACTTGCAAGCTTTGATCAAAGGATATATTACATTTCGACATGATATATTGTCAATCATCTTTTGTCAACAAAATCTAGATGCGAACTTTGTCTCATTTAACCACTAGGGCAAACCTTAGTGGCCACCCTTCCTACTTGGGAAGGGGGAGGTGGGGAGTTCGATCCCCCACCTTCTTAGAGGGTCAGTGGTAGGGACGTTTAGTTTCAAATGTAGATTTTGGACTTCCACACCCTACAAGGAGGTAGGGCAAAAGTTTGAGAGTGAGTTGAAAGTTAAAGTAGGATAGACAAAAAAAAAAAACTTTGTCTCATTTCAAAGAAAAAAAGAAAGGAAATTAAAGCGCCTAATGCTAAGCCTTGTGGCTCTTAAGCATAAGAAAGCCATCACATCGACGGAAGGTACGGTTATCAAATCACACCAAACTTCAGACATCTTAAGGACATGCAACGGCGTGAAGCATTGCCTAGGCCTACAGGTTGCAGGAACAAACAACACCAAGAAATGCAGCACATAATGGGGGGCCATAGGCATGTTTCATACAATTAAACTGGTAATCTCCATCTTGAAACTTCAAGATGGTCTAAGTGGCAGATTGGCAGGAGAAGAACAAGAAATTTGAACAAAATATTTGAATGTCTATGCATCTATTCCGGAACAAAAACAGTACAATATAACGGATGGTGCAATCCAAGAGGCAGATACTTGTACCTACTGTTATCGAAACCATAATTCATGTTCAGCTAAGATTTGATCATCAGGTGTTTCTTAGCTAGTTCTTGTCAAAGCGTTCCAGGCCTTGTCGAGCAAGATATAAAGATAAATAAATGCAAGACGTGAATCAGGACGGAAAAAATGTGGAGGTACTTAGACGTTAGACTCGCTTACATTGTACAACGAACTATCTTCGGGCATGACATAACCATTCAGCTGGTACACATCCCCCAACATTTTTGTAGTCGTGATTGATGTCTCTTTCATTAGTTCATTGTAACTCTTGATCATAAAACCTTCGTTACTTTTGCCATATCCAACTTCCACTGCATTAGCTTCTTCTTGGCTCCTCAACTGTCCCAAGTTGAAATCCCAGATCTGAGAGGAAGCAAACATACCAACGGTTAGCTTCACTACATACTACACAAAACAACAGTTTGACCATTTAAGAATCACATGAGTAAACATACTATCACAGAACGGGATTAAAATGAGAAACAGCATCAAAGCGCAGCGAACTTAAGTCCTCAAAGTCCAAGAGAAGCTCGGCCTAGGGGTGTGTGCCAGAAACGACCGAACAATGTAAGCGAAAGACTAAGCAAGTCCTCAGAAATCAATGATAGGCTCATAACCATAATCAACGCGAGAATGCTGCACTCTTAGAATGATAAAAGCCCGTCGCTAAAAAGTTGCATGAGAGAGAGTTCTTGATCTTCGATTCCAAATTGATTACAAAACCAGTGAAAACGAGAGGAAGCACTACCACTGCAAGAAGCCAAGGGCTTTCCCAGAAACAGAAATCATCACATGAAGAATGCCAAAAAGAGATCCAGCCCTAAACCCAACACAACCTCTGGAGAGCTTCTGACATGAAAACTAGGCCGTTTTCCAAGAGCACGACGGTCGGGAAAATCAGTCACCAGCCCCAACCACTCGTAATCAACACACGCTAATAATAAAGCATGAAATCTATCATTGCAAGAAGCCATCCCCAGATCATATGACGAACTATAAGCACCAGACGTAGCTAACTGACCAACTAAAAGGCTAGAAATCAAGTAAACCAAAGTGAAAACGCAATCAAAATCCAAACCTGAGTACTCTGGCCGCCAACATTCCTAGTCCCCACCCCCGCGGCACGCCGTCCGCTCTCCTCCAAATCTCGCTGCGTCGGGAACATCAGCAAAGAAGTAAAAGTGGGCTGCTGTTGAAATGGCTGATGATGATCCATCACCACCGCATCAACCCCATCACTCCCGTGTTGATGCTCCCCACAGATCCCTTCCCCATCCTCCGGCCACGCGGCCGTCGTCCTGTTCGGCGTCCTCGGCACCAAATTATCTCCTCCCCCTCCGCCTCCTACTCCGCCTCCGCCTCCGCCGTCGGAATTATCCTCGAAATCCCTCTTCAGCAACTCCACCAACTGCTTATGCATCTCCTGCTTGCGCCTCCCGCAGTTCGTCCGACCCGTCGATCCCTGCTTGACGACGCCGGGGTAGGGAGCCGACAAAGCCGTGTCGTTGGGCACCATCAGGTCCTGAAACCCGAACCCGTTTCCGCTGGCCCCGTACACCCAACCCTCCATGCTCGAAATCACCTCTTGCATCAGCTGGCCATCGTTCCGGGGGAGGCCCGAGTGGCCCGACTTCTTGTCCTCGTCGGCGGCCAAATCGAGGCCCAAGAGGGAGGCGAGCTCGAGGGCGGAGGGGCAGCCGGAGAAGCCGCCGACCCGGGAGCGGAGGTGGGAGGAAGGGACGGGGGAGGCGGAGTGGGCGTCCCAGTCGCAGTCCTGGCAGAGGACGAGGTTGTCGGTGGAGCAGCGGGCGGAGGCCGGGGCGGAGGCGCAGTTGTCGCAGATCTGGGAGCGGGGGTGCTTGCGGGAGAGGAGGTTCGCGGAGTGGACGTGGTGGTCGCACAGGAGGCACAGCTTGGCCGCGTCGCTCCGGCAGTAGAGGACGGCGAACCGGTCGGTGCAGAAGTCGCAGGGGACCCTCTTCTCGCCGGCGGTCCTCGAATCGGGGCTCGCCATTTTCGTGCCCTTCTTCTCTCGGTCGGGCAGACACAGACGCACGCGCACGCGCAGACACCTACCTACGACTGCGGTGCAAGTATAGGAGCAGCAAAGGAAGGAAGGAAGGAAGGATAGAGGAGAGAGAGAGAGAGAGAGAAGTTCCTTCTTATGGGGCGAAGGGATTGCTGGGATTTGTTTCAAAAAGGCACATGAGAAACACGAAACATATGAGCATATGACCTCTCTCTCTCTCTGTATCTTTCGGAGCGTTTTACGTTTCCATCGACACTCATCCCTTCTTTGGTTAGGGAGTCCTTACGAAACACTTCGTTAAATTTGCTTAGTTATGCAAATATTTGACTTTCGAAATAGTTTTCGTGTACATCATGAGAACAATCGGTATACTTACTCCTTTTTTCATCTTGTTGAGATTTGTTTTTCGGTTAATTAATCGATGCCCCGATGGGATTATTTTTGAATGAGATCGTGAGGTCGGCCATTCCCTTTCGAAGCTCTTTCGTGTGCGCTCGCAATAACGAGGAGGAACGAGCATGTCATGGCAATTAGGGGTGATTAGTCTCTGGGTGATCTGGTTCTCACTCAAGAACCGAAAATCAAATCACCTGATCTTGGAATCGGACCGGATTGGACCGGTCGGTCCGATCCAGTTTTCGGTTGGTCCAATGGAACCGGTTGCAACCTCATGAGTGTTGAAAACCATAAGCACTTCCACCATTATAAGCAAAATCCTAAACTGCAAGATCCCACAACCTCACATTCCTGTTAGCCTATAATTTATATTTTGTATGAAAAAGGGCAAAAAATAGGGAATTGGATATTACCTTGGTGAGATGCAAAAAACAGAGCAAGAGAGAGAGAGGCGAGAGTCGAGACTTGAGATGAGATCGAGAGAGGGAGATGTTGAGCTCGGGCGAGACGGACGCGACTCAGGTGAGAGAAGGTGGTGCTGTCTGAGAGTCGGGCAAGAGAGGATGGTGCCGTTTGAGAGTCGAGCAAGAGAGTGACTGAGAGAGCCATGAGTCGTAAGTGACAGTCGAGCAAAGAGAGGCGTGAGAGAGAAAGAGCGATTAGGGTTTGTGATTGTGAAAGAGGCGCGAGAGCCGAGAGGGAAAGAGTGAGCGTGAGAGAGAACGGGGAAAGAGCAAGTGTGAATATGTGATTAGGGTTTCTTTAAAGATTTTTTGGAAAAAAAAAATATTCGATCCGATTCGGGCAATCTGAGTGAGTGGGTCCACCCTTTCGAACCGGGAATGGGACCGAAAAATATCGGTTCCAATTTTATGGAACTAAGAACTGGACCGGCGCCTTTGGGAACCACCTAGAATCGGTTGGTTCGGTCTGATCCGGACAGTTCCCGTTGCTCACCCGTAGTGGCAACCCCATCATTTTGCGAGCAGCTTTCTTACATAACATTAAAAGGAGTTCCATACTCGCTACCCAAATGTTCATTTGGAGCATAACTAATCCTACTTTGAGCAGAGTCCATCATTGCCGAACCTCAACCAACGCATTAGAGAAAGCAGGATTTTATAAAATCGAAAGATAACTGAAAAACTTTAAACGGCGACGAAGAAAATTACACATGATATGAATACAAGTCTTAGTCAACTCGACCAAACCATCCCGATGATCAATGTATTTCGATTTTCGGCACGAGTGACGAAAGTAATTAGATTTCTGATCATGCCATGTGAGTAGAAATGGCTTGATGCACCGTGTCAATATGGAGTGGTCGTGCCTTTCATGTTATCGGTTGGCTTCAATGTTTGAGCTCACAATCTGACGCGATGCTTAACTACTATATCCAAACCCTAACTTGACTTCACTTGATCATCCTTATGTCAACACTAAACTAGCGTTGGAAGTTTTAATTCAAGTAATACAAATTGCAAAACGAGGCAGAACGATGTTCATCTCGCATCTGCGATTTTTAAGCATCTAGCTATGACATTCATTAGTTGATTACAACTAGTAACAAATTATTAATTGTCGTTAATTTTTTTTATAATTTGTGTAAAACCGGAACATGTATTTTAGCATAAATTACTCGTTAAACTGTATCCGGTTCCATATGAATCTTCATAGAGTAAAGTCAAACATAGGGACTCGACGATAGTTATATAATTTCGAATTGCCGCCGTTATGTGATGCGAGAACATTTCATATTGTATGCGATCACATTATTTGTAATATCGAGGAAAGATAGTGAAAACGTTCCAAAGGAATAGTCAATAGGAAGAGCCGCGCACGATGGTAGAATTTTCCAACGCAATTGCTGATTTGCAACATTCAAAACTCATTAAAATTGATATTATTTTTTCTTTCCATCGAATAGAATTTCACGGTATCGAACGAGACAAGCACAGGTCCTGGTCGGAAGCAAAACGAATGGAGAGCGCAAGAAAAGTGCTTCTTGCAGAGAGCACGCGATCGATTTCTTTATCATTTTAGAGTCTTATCAAAGTAGATACTCAATGGACTGATGCTCCGAGGTCGGTTAACCTTCAGGCAAAATAACAGGAGCTCGAGGACGGATTTGGAAATATCAAAAGTGGAAGTCCTTTCGGGGAAAGGAAAGTCTTTTCTGACCCTCTTAGTTTTTTCTTTTTCCGGATCCTGGTTATTACCTCAATTCGGCAATTTTCCCCAAAACAAAAAATTTCGGCGACCTTTTCCAAACGGCACCCCACCACCCCCACCACCCCCACCCCCTCTCCCGGCCCACCAATTATTCCGAATTTAAAAATCAGCCCCCGGAAATGTTATTTTATTGGGATCTAAGTCCATTTTCAAATCCCAAATTCACCCCCACAAACCCAACCTCGGATTTGATTAAAGGCCAAATTGGGGTGGGGAGATTGAATTTGGACAGCTCTGGGGCTCGCTCGATCCTTTTGTCCGTACGGGTCAATTTGTATTATTCTTCCTCTTTTGGGTCCGCCATCGTGGTGGTGGTGGTGGTGGTGGTGGTGGTGGTAGGTGTTTTGAAGTATCGCAATCAACAATTAAGACGAATAATTTATTAGATTACGAGATTAATTTAATCGCGATAATTGATGAAAAGGGAAAGGAGGGAAAAGGAAAGGGAAGAATCGGGTGCTGTCGAGTGCATGCTTTCCAATTTTTGGTGGGTCGATGTGTCTCGTTTGATGGGAGGAAGATTTGGATTTTTTTAATATCGGCCCATCCAATAAATTGGAAAAGCCACATTAAATTAAGAAAATTCAAGCTAGGTTTAAAATATTGGCTTTTGAATAATCACTATTTTGGTTTTTTTTTGCTCACATACGAGGAGTTCTGGTGGTCTATTGGCTATACCCCCTTATGATCAATAAGCGCGAAGCTTAGTTGCTTCCTTTTACTTTTTTATTTTTTAATTTATCACGTGCTTCATGCTTGTGCTTATCTGGCAATTTGACGAAAAGGTTGTCGTAATTTACAAAGAAGATTCCCTAATAACATATGAAAATTGCTCATTTGTTGGGGGGGGGGGGGAATTTTTAGTTATTAAGATAAAATTTTATTAGGTCGAAGGCCGAAAGAAATTCCATGTAAATTTCGCAAAGCCCTTCAAATTCATTCGAATATGGCAGGGTCGATGTAGGGGAATAGTGTCAAAAAAGTCCTAAATCTTTTGTATTAATGCCAATTTAGTCTTAAACCTTTTTTTGTGCCAATTTAGTTCTAAACCTTTTGTATTGGTGCCAATTCAGCCCTAAACTTTTTGTCTTTGTGCCAATTCAGTTCTTCCGGCCAATTTTGGCTGGATTTTGTTGTCGTGGACGCCGATCGGCCACCGACGCTGACGTGGACAACTTTTAATAATATGTTAATATTTTTTAAAATTTTTATTTATTTATTTTCCCTCTCCTCCCTCCTTCCTCTAGCCAGTCGTCAGTCTGGCGACCGGCCAGAGGCCAGAGACCTTGCAGGCCACTGGCGAGGCTCGCCCTTGCCAGCAATGGCGAAGGCGAGTCTCACCATGGCTGGGTGAGGGTGGACCTCGCCAGATCTGGCGAGGTCGTGCTTTGCTTAGCCGTCGGCAAGGCTCAAGCCCTCCCCATAGGCCTTCGACCTCGTGGCCTCCGACGAGGGCTCGAGCCTCGCCTGCGGCTGGGCAAGGCTCGACCTCGCCGGAGGCCGCGAGGTTGAAGCCTCTGGCGAGGGTCGAGCCTCGCCCACCCAGAGTGAGGCCGTCCTCGCGGCCATTCGGCGAGGGCGAGCCTTGCCAGTGGCCTTCGACCTCGCGGCCTCCGGTGAGGTCGGGCCTCTGGCCGGTCGCCAGTCCGACAACCGGCTAGAGGAAGGAGGGAGGGGAGGAAAAAAAAAGAAAAAAGAAATAAAAATTCAACAAATATTAAAATATTATTAAAAGTTGTCGACGTCAGCGCCAGTGGCCGATCGGTGTTCACGTTAGCAAAATCCGGCCAAAAATAGTCGGAAGGACTGAATTGGCACAAAGACAAAAGGTTTAGGACTGAATTGGTACAAATGCAAAAGATTTAAGACTGAATTGACACCAAAAAAAGGTTTAGGACTAAATTGGCATCAATACAAAAGGTTTAGGACTTTTTTGACACTTTTCCTGTTGATGTAGCTAGAAGAAAAAATCTCCCCATTCTCATTCGTACCCTTATTTTTTATCTTCATTTCTAAACACTTAAAACTTTATTTAGATCACAACGCAGTCGTTCCCATTCACTTCCAACGTCAGTCTCGACCCTTCGATCTCTACCATTCTTCCCGTCGATCGACTCTCCACTAAGTACAATGAAAAATCCGCCGTAGAGTCGGTGACGAATCAACTCGGTCCAATTGACGATCAAAATCTACGTACTTCTCAATTATTAGTCACGTGATTGTATACCACAAATTGATTGTTAGCTTTCATCCTCTCATTTCTTCTCATTTCCCTCTTCCTCTCTCTCGAAAACGCATCACCCCCAAATAAATCCCCTAAATTCAGGATCCCGTCTCGAGATATTTCGCAACACTAAGTTTCACATCAATGCCTCAAATCAAAATCTGTCTCCAAGCCTCCCACTAGCGTTCCATCATCGAGCCATCGGGGAAAAAAGGCTGCAACAGTGATTAGCACAGCATAAAGAGCGCTTAGCTGAGAGTAGGAGGGCTTTGTCGCGAGATTAAGACTATATTATAGTTAATAAAAGACGAGATTACGAAGATCATCGTCGTGATCATGGTGGGCGGGGGGGGTCATCGTCGTGATCATGGCGGGCGGGGGCGGGGGGGCGGGGGGACCACGACGGGGGAGGAGGGGGAACGCAAATCACGTGGAGACATGACGCATCGATGAGAGGCCGAGACGCACAAATCAAAAACCAAAAGCAGAAAACTGTATATTATACCTCAAATCATCGAGAGTGGGGAGATACATATTGTGGCTACCTAGGTTAAAAAAATAATTAGATGGCGATGGCGTCATGCATGACGCATGCACGAAAAGCGCACCAGTCTTCCTCTCTCGTCCTCTGGGGCTCTCTGCCCACCGTCCTCCCGTCCTAGGAGGCATCTTTCTGTACTTTCCACCACCATCGCCACCATCCTAGGATTATGTTCGGCTCTTGTCGTCGATCTTCTTGTTGTTGCTTAGGGTTTAGCTTTCTCGTTTGTTTATGTATTTACTTACATGGTTGTATTGGATGGTCCAATGAGGATGTGTTTCTGAAAGTGTTTGATGGGATCGAGCAAAGGGAAGCTCGAAGCAAGTTCGGGTTGATTCCTGAGAGAGATAGAGAGAGAGAGGTATCGTTGCGATTCGGTTTAGAGAATTCTTTGATGCATTAGCACGAGGGGTTTTGTCCCTTCCATAGCGGGGATGATGATGAATCCATGCCACAAATTATTGTACTATCGAATTATTGTTTGAAACGAATTCTTGTACTATCAAATTATTGGTTAAGCACAAGAATTTGTGGCATGGCTGTCAACCAATCGAGCGAACAGTTAATCGCAATATTAATCGTTATCTTTGAATAAGCATTTGTCGTTATGTAGAAACAATATGCCCGTGGTCTCGGAACTGGTTACTTGCGAGTAAATTTGATTTGAGCTGGCTGAGTCAGGTAGCTTAAAAGTTTCTGCCCACCAATTTAAAAATTTTGACGCGGAATGATTGGGCCTTAGGCAGGTCCATGCGAGGCCTATATGGGCGAGCCCGATCCACATTAGGAAATTATTTGTCTAGACTTGCTCGAATTGTGCTTTGGAGTTTATTGGCTCGGAGGGGTGTAACGAGCCCTTAAACCCATGATAGGTTTCCCTACAAACCATCCAGATGTGATGTTTGTGTTGAAGATTATGGGTTTGAGAGAGTAGATAGTGTTTTGCTTGAAGTATTACATCAAGAGGCGTCGAGTTTGGAGCATTTCAGCGGTGTTACTTGGCGTAGGTAAACGCAGAGTTTATATGTAATTTATTGGGACAGTAAATATGAAAAAAAATAAATGCTTTAAACCTATTGGGCTTGTATGTGAACATATTATTTGGACTATATTAATAATATATCAGCAATCTCTCTATGTTCACCATACGCACAATCCAATACGGTGGTCAGTGTAATGTTCAAACAAATATGAATCATCCACATTCAGTCCAAGACAATCAACTTGGATCGGTCAAAGAGTTTTAGCTCTAAATATTAAACTCAATCATAATTTGCAATCTAAATAAGTGAATCATCCTTATCATGAATACATTCGAGATCGGCACATAAAATTAAATATGAAGAGTTTGATTCGGTCTAAACTCATCCAAATCCCAATATCCAAAATAAATCTCAGAATCAGTTCACAACCAACATATGCATAACAGTCAATTATAAATAGGCCATCCAAAATAGTCCAAAGCCTTATAAATACAAGAACCAAGCACAATAATGTTCACAAAATAGATATAGCAAAATGGAAGTCTCAAGCAAATGGACTCCATCAAAATGGGCAATAGCAGGTGACTTGTCAAGTCCCTACATACTCTAAATGATATATTCATTCATCTAGTAGATCATCTTTGTCAGGATCCCACCTAGTAAAGCTCTCCTCCATCTCTGCCATCCCCTGTAGAATGTCAAATATGAATTTTATATTATTCTGAATTCAATCAGGCAGAGAAGAACATATATTAATGTCATAAAGCATCATAATATCATGTTCATAAGCATCAAGCCAGTTTCATAAACTATGAACAAGGCCTAAACAGTTTGAATTACAAAGAGCCATCAACTTCGGTTTATTTGTAAGTGAATAACCATTGTCTAGTTTCAAAGAACAGGACCAATAGTCATGTCACTTACAATAACCAACAGGCTTCTTATGCAAACAACTATCTCTATATTTCAATTTGGAATGTCACAATTACTAATTCCTTAAAGTCAAATAATCTAGCATCAAGCTTGGAATGAGATCATTTAACCAAAGGATAGTCCAACCTAGTTGGATTGTATCATCAAGTTTGGAATGACACAAGCTCCCCAGATAGAACCTTTGAATTGGGTTAACGTCATCTTCATTAAGTTTGGAATAAGAAAACTCACCCTTTTCAAATTAATCAGCAACCATGAACATCGATGAAACACATAAACTGTGCTTATCATTGTGGCCAACAAAGGAAGATTCGATAATGCAAAACATACAATTAGAAGGTAAGTAAATGGTAATTAAGACGTATCTACATAGTCTTTAACCCCATTTCCCCCACTGTTTTGAATAATCGATCTGTAGGCATACCCTTCGTGAGAGCATCGGCCATGTTATCCGTCGATTGCACATCGATCAAGGTGATAACTCCTTGTTCGCACAGATAATTCAACAACGCATGTCTTAACTCACATGCCTTCTCTTGGAATTAAAGAGAGCATTCTTGACGATTTGGACAGCGGCTTGATTATCACAGAACAAGTTTAAAGAATTAATCTTTAGCTGAGTCAAAGGAATATCCATAATCATATTCTTTATCCACTCTGCCTCTTCGCCGGCTGAGGCTAAAGAAAAAAGTTTTGATTCCATAGACGACAATGCAATACAAGTCTATCTTTTGGATTTCCATGTAATAGCAGCTCCACCCAAAGTGAATACATATCCACTAGTGGACTTAATATTTCCAATTTCTGAGCACCATGAGGCATCAGAATATCCATCCACAGTTGGAGGATAACAGGAATAACATAGAGCATAATCTTTAGCACCTTTAAGGTATCTCATCAGCCTACTGAGGGCATCCCAATGCTCTTTACTAGGATTACTAGTGAAACGACTCAACATGCCAACTGTAAAGGCTATGTTAGGTCTAGTGCAACTCATAGCATACATGAGACTACCAATCATTTTCGAGTACTTTAACTGATCGACACTGGTCCCTTCATTAGGACTCGGTCTTTTATTATAATCACATGGTGTCGCACTTGGTTTACACTCACTTTGTATCCCAGGTAGAAAGCGGTTGCTCCATATAATGAGCGGCTAAGGAGATGACTTGCCTTTCAAAGCTTACTTTCATACCAAGAATGGTATTAGCAATACCAAGATCTGTCATGTCAAATTCTTTAGCTAAAGTAGCTTTCACGTCACTCACTACAGAATGATCGGAACCAAGAATTAACATGTCATCAACATACACGCAAATGATGACTATCTTATTTGACATAGAACGATGGTAAAGGCATTTATCTGAATAACTAGACTGAAAGTCATAACTCTTTACCACTTTGTCAAATTTAAGATGCCACATCTTAGGTGCTTGTTTAAGACCATACAAAGATTTGTTCAATTTACAAACTTTGTCCTCAAGACCTTTCATGACATACTCTTCCGGTTGTTCCATGTAGATTTCCTCATTTAACTCTCCATTTAGGAAAGCTGTCTTTACATCCATTTGATGCACTACAAAGTGTTCAATAAATGCCAAAGCAAGAAGAATTTTTATAGTTGATAGATGACACACAGGTGAATAGACATCAAAATAGTCTATTCCACTCAGCTATTTATAGCCTTTAGCTACTAAACGTGCTTTGTATCGGCTATTGATCCATCACTATTCGGTTTCTTCTTCAATACCCACTTTACCTCTAGCCTTAGCCCCTTTTGGCAAATGGACTAGGCGCAAGTGTGGTTCTACGCGAGAGCTCATTTCATCATCTATGGCTTCTGCCCACAGTAGGGATTCCCTAGATCTCTTTGCTTCCTGATAGGAGAATGGATCATCCTCTAGATGGTAAGTAACAAAGTCCTCACCAAAATTTTTGGAAACTCTATCTCTTGTAGATACTCTAACTGGAACTCGTTCAACAGTCAGCTGTGGGGAATTAGTGTCAGAAGAGCTTGCTTCAAATTCTATAGGAGACTCTGAAATCATATCTGTAGATCCAGAAACATTCAAGCCATGATCTCTGAGAAACTTGTTCTCGAAAAATTCTGCATCTCTAGATTCTATCACTATATTAGTAGATAGATCTAAAAATCTATTTGCAGCACTATTTTCCGTACAACCTAGATATACACAAGTAATGGTTCTAGGTCCCACTTTAGGTCTTTTAGGATCTTATATTCTTACATAAGCAACACAACCCCAAGTCTTAAGAGTATCATATCTACAAGGACACTTATGCCATATCTCATAAGGTGTCATAGACAACTTAGAGTGCGGCAAACCTGTTTAGGATGTGATTAGCGATTAGAAGCGCTTCTCCCAGAGGAGGAAGGCATGCCGCATGTAAGTAACATGGAATTTAACATTTCGGTTAACGTTCTATTCTTACGCTCGGCAACACCATTTGATTGGGGTGAGTAAGGAGCGGTGGTTTCAAGTATTATGCCCTACGAAGCACAAAAGTCCTTGAACCCTGTCATTGTATATTCTCCTCCTCTATCACTTCTAAACCTCTTAATTTTCAAGTTGAGTTGATTTTCTACTCTAGACTTGAAAATCTTAAACTTTCAAAAACCTCATCTTTCGATTTCAACAAATAAACATGACAATATCGAGAAAAATCGTCTATGAATGTTAGTAGATATTTCCGACCACCTCTAGTAACGTAATTTATGAAGTCACAAAGGTCGAATGTATTAGCTCAAGAAGTTGTGTGCTTTTAGAAACCGACTTAAAAGGTTTTCTAGTGATCTTAGCTTTGTGCACACACTTCACATTTGTCAAATCGAATAGAAGTATCCAATGGAATGTTGTGAGTTTTAGCTAGATGTTGCATTTTCCTGTAATTCACATGTCCAAGTCTATTGTGTAACAACTTTGGATCAATCAAAGTAGAATTCATATGGTTGATGCTATCGGTATCTAAACTCAACCTATACATACCATTAACCATGAATGCACAACCGAAATAACATGAGTTAACGAGATAAAGTTACTCTACCATTCATAGTTGAAAAGGACATACCGACTTTATCAAGTAAACTCATAGATATCAAATTCTTTTTAAGTAAAGGTACTACTCTAACATGTTTGAAGTTAGTAATTTACGAAGAAAGCACCAAATTTGCGGTTCCGGCATGAGTCACCTGCCTCACCACCATTACAATTTTCTACGGTGTCTTTCACTTCTATGACCTCGGTGAGTGAGTTCATGTCATTTGTAGCATGACAAGTAGCGCCACTATCTAACCACCACTCGAGGAGACGCCGGCCTTTCCATTCTTCATCATTCCAATGAAGGCTTGAGGCTTAGATTTACTAATTAACATATTAGTCGCGGTTTGTGGTGTGTCATTCTTTGGCTTCTTTTGTAGCTTACACTCTGCTGCCCGGTGACCCCACTTTCCATAGTTATGGCACTTGCCCTTCTTCTTCCTTTTGAAGATAGTCTTTTTGGCCTCTAAGCGTGAAGAAGATTCACCTTTTGATGACTTGAACCTTTACGAGGTTTATTGGAATGTGAAACTAAGTTGGCAAGCGACTTTTGTTGTCCTTCTTGTTCCAAACTCTTCCTAGATATGTTTTGATATTCAATGTGAATATACCTCTTTAATTCATCCAGTCTCATATGTTGTTTCTGTGCATTTCGGTCTTGAAAGAACTCCATTCAGCAGGTAGCTTACTCAACACAAGACCAATAAAGAGATTATCGGATATATCGAGTTATCCTCTTTCAACCTGTTCCTCATGTTCTCAAGTTCAATTAATTGAGAGGTGATACTCGAATTCATATTGAATTTAAAGTCAAAGACCTTTTCCGCTAGAAGAGTTTTAGAGAGCCCCTCTTGTTTTTGGGCGAGCGTTCAAGTGATCCATATCTCTTTTGTCTTAAACTCACTATAAGTCATAGCTAGACGAGGATTTAAAGAGGTTAACAAGTAATCTCTACAAAAATCTTCATCTTTGTTCCATTGATATTCATCAACATCTTCGAGTGGTAGATGCAAAATCACGTCTGATAGTGTAGAATATTTCACGTTCTTTCATGCCAAATTGAACATGCAATTTTCAACCATGAAATTCGGTGACATCAAATGATTGCAGCTTGATAATATCATAGGAACTATGTTTTGCCATTTTAATCGAGCAAAGACGTAGAAAGAGTGCACCTTGAAGTCCTCGGAGCTCACAAAGTCGAATAAAGCCCCTAACCTTGGTCAAACCGCTCTGTAGAGGTGGAGTTTGCCAAAATAGACCCCAAAAACAAATCCGAGTGCCAAAAACCTTAAGATGGACTGCTCTTGTTGCTGGAAGCCAAGAAGTCGCCGGAAATTCGCTGGAAGCCGAAAAATCGCCGGAAATTCGGCGGAAGCGAAAAATCGCCGGACTTCGGTTGTCGTATCTCACCGTCCGACCTCCGTTCAATGCGAGTGATCACTCAAAACGCTCGTATCGACGAGTAGAACAAGACCCAAGTGGTTTCACCCTCTAAAATTGGCTATAATTTCTGGGTTCTTGAATCAAAGATTTTGGCCGATCCACCGTCGAAATCGAAAATAAATAATACCGCGATCGTCTCGACGAGATCTTCAAGTAGACACCTTTCTTGCTCAAATCCAACACACGAATCTAATACTTCAAGATTGTTGAAGATTATGGGTTTGAGAGAGTAGATAGTGTTTTGCTTGAAGTATTACACCGAAGACGTCAGTTTGGACGCCTCAGCGGTGATACCCAGCGTAGGTAAACCCTAGAGTTTATATGTAAGCTATTGGCTCCATATGGCCCAAAATAACCATGCTTTAAACCTATTGGGCTTGTATGTGAGCATATTATTTGGACTATATTAATAATATATCCAACAGTTTGGTCTCAATGAAATGCTTGCACGCTCGCCTTAACACGTCCATGTGGTTTCTGTCCACCTTATATATACATTTGGCCACCTCCATTTAGTCATTCCAAATTTCGAGCTAGACATCTAATTAATAGCGCACAAATAGTACGCTTCTCCCTTGTATTTAGAGGGCTTCTCTTTCATCCCCAAATCAAGGGTGGCATTCATGGCCCTTTTATATATATACTTGATGTACTTCTTGAATGATTTCCCTTACAATTTATCCGAATAGAAGATTAGGTCATGTCCTGTTGTTCCTCTTTCCTTTGTGGGTAAGTTTTCATATTTCTCTTGTTGTCGTGCCCTAGCTCTTGCCCAATATAGCCATAGCCAAGACTCGCAACACTTAGAACGAGCAGCCAAACGCATGTGGGAGAATCTGCAGAATCCTTCCTATCCTCGTAGGTAGAGGAGGCTGAGTGAAAACAAAATTATGGGACTTGATAAACTATGAATATCTTGATTCAAACTTAATTGGAACACCCAAGCCTGCACTGGTGGACGAAATGTCTGGAACTCAATATTAAACTGCAAGTCCATAGGGGTTCTTATCCATTAAACTAAACCGCAAGTGTTGGGGCGGCGACTAATCAATGAAAAGAAATCGAAAGCGACTCGACCGATATCACAGCATCATTATGGCGGATCGTTTAGTGGTAAACCCGCCAGTTTAGTCTTTAAATATTGCAAACACTGAGGTTCAGGTTTGCGCCGTGAAGTTGCTTTTCTTGACAAAAGGACAACGCGAGCTAAATGCCGAGGTACCTACATTCGTTTATATATTGTATATTCTGGGTGCTACAACGTTAATTTCTGCTCCCTCAAGCTTCAGTTTCCACCGTACTCGAGATGTTTTCTTAATTTATTAATCACATCCCACTAGCCACCTTGTATATCGATTAGCTCCAAACTATTACTTAAATCAGCAACTCTCTTTCTCTCTCTCTCTCTCTCTCTAAAGAAGAGACGAACTAGGCGCCCACAGTTTTGCATTAGACAGGGGTTTAAGTCTAATAAGAAAGCAACAAAGGCCTCAGAATATCGGTTTATGACCCTGCATATTACGCAGATCTCCTGTGTCGTCAATCACAAGAGGAATATAGTATACATGATCAGTGAATGGAGCCATAAGTGGAGGAAAAAGTTTGGAAATGATAGCACTGCATCACTGTCACATGCACGCGATATCGTCATTTTTGTCCCGCGAGCTGCGATGAAGGTAAGCCATGTCGCCGGTGATTATGGTGGATCTGGCATTCTTTATCTCGTTGGCCCATCTTTATGTCGAGAGTTTTTCTTTCAAATCGCGGTGTTCCTTACAAAAAAAACCCTAAAATTCATGCCTACCCTAGTTATATACATATGAACATATCCTAAAGACATCCGTAGATCCGAAAAACTCTTTCCCTCCTCTTAATCACACACCTCACTGATCTCTCTCTCACTCATCTGCCGTCACTGTTGCCTTCACTACCACCACAACCCCGACGAGCACTCTTCGGGAGCGTATTTTCTTCTAGGTTTACACTATACACGACATATTGAAACTAGTCTGAACAATATGCACATTCCCTTTATACGTATGTACACATGTTCTGACCATATGATAGCTTCAAATATTGATATCTAATAGGCACAACAAAATACATGTCCGATGTTCCTGTGAAAGGAAAACATGATATCATGTAATGACTACTTTCTAACTATTGCCAAGTACGTACGATTGCTATTCACAGGTTGATGAAGGAATTCATGGAATAAAAGGTTGAGCTTAGGACGCTCGAACAGCTTGCGTTCAGGAGTTTTTTGCATATGTTGATTGTCAAAAGAAAATTTGGAAGGAGGGTTAATGGGGGCAGTTTTGAGACTCAAGTAAAAGTTTGTGGTTTTTATGAGACAAAATTTTTTTAGGGTAGATTGATATTGTACCTAAAGTTGGAGTCTTTTTATGGGACAAAAATAAAGTTTATGGTAAAATTGGGATAGGAATTAAAGTTGGAGGTTAAAAAAAATTTAGAATAGAATTGTGACTAGACTTAAAGTGGAGGTTTTTTTAGGGTGTTAGGCCCTCACGTGAGACACACGTTATTCAATGGTTGAGATGGAGTGAGAATCTTTTATCAAGAGGAGCATTGCAAGCCTCAACCTGGTGCAAAAACGACACGTCGAGGCACTCCATCATCAAATTCATCCAATAGGGACATGTCTGTGACGGAGGTTTTGACCTTCTACTTTCGAGAAAAGTGTCAGAAAAGTCTTAAACCTATTGCATTGGCGCCAATCTAGTCTTAAATCATTTTATGGTACCAATTCAATCCTAAACCTTTTTGACGTGAAGCCAATTTAGTCTTTCCAACTAATTTTGGTTGGATATTGCTGATGTGAACGCCGACTGACTGGCGTTGACGTGGACAGTCTTAATAATATTTTCTTTTTTTTCCTTTTTGTTCTCTCTTTTTTTGCTCCTCTTTCCTCTAGTGGCCGACGAGGCCATTCTTGCCAGATTTGGAGAGCCCAAGCATTGCCTGGGCGAGGGTTGGCCTCACCTTGGCCCATGCGAGGCTGACCCTCGGCCAGGCTTGGGTGAGGACGGTAGAGTGACGCTTGGGCTCACCAGATTTGGGGAGGGCGGCCTCGCTGGTGCTCACCCTCGCCAGCCATGGCCGAGTTGGCCATCAAAGGAAAGAGGAGGAAAAAAAAAAAGAAAGGAAAGGAAAAAAAAGAGAGAAAAGAAGAAAGGAAAAAAAGAAGAACAAAAAAGAAAACTATTAAAATATTATTAAAAAATGTTAAGGTCAGAGCTGGCCATGCCATGTAGGCCTGCCGACATCTACGTTAGCAATATTCGGCTAAAATTAATCAAAAGAACTGAAACGGCTCTAGATCAAAATATTTAAGACTAAATTGATATTATTAAAAGGTATAAGACTAAATTGGCACCAATGGAATAGGTTTATGACTTTTTTGATACTTTCCCTTCGGTTTTCCCTTGTTGGTGGACACGTGGCTACTTGTCGAGTTGATCATCGGGGGACAATTATTTTGGAGAGAACAAACGAGAGAAAACTATCAGTTACATGCGGTGCATACAATCCATTGGATCATGAGGACTCCAATTGGGGGGGGGACTCAAACGGATCACACGTATGAAAGTGATGAAAGAGGCAACTGATAAAAGTAGAACAAATACTCAATAGAGGGCGGTTGACAAGCGCGCGGGGTTCTTGTCTCTCGCCTGGGACTTCCCTCTTTCAAACGCGAGAGTCTCGTGAAAATGAGCTACTGATTCTGCGACTTTGCCAGTTCCAATTCATCCCTCGTATTAGCTGTCCGTCCAATCCAATGAACTTTCTCTCCAAGTGCACCGGTGGTGGTGGTCGCGCGGGTCATCATCACCGTAGGAGCAAAGCAACAGGTCCGTTATGGCTCTCGACGCTATTCTTCCCGATGTGAGCTAGCTGGTTTTAATAGACCCTTCCGTTCATACTAATAAACATATGTTGATTGGACAACGTGCTTGCCAAATCATCTTGCAAAAATACGTAGATATTCGCATTCAGCACGTTGATATAGGCAGTATGCCTTACGTTGCATGGGTGCATGCGATGACTGCCATGCATTTAAACTGAGAAGTCCACTGACCTTTCGGAATTGCATGTATACAAAGATATTCGCGCCTCTAGCTGGATTCCCCCTCATATAAGATATGACTTCTCAAGCTAGTTCAAAGCATCCACTGTTTGCAAAATGTGTCTGCCATCATGATTGACTACGTACCGATTCCTTTAATTTCAGATCGCGGGGTGGCGAAAGGACATATCGGATTTTGGAAATGCACGGGGAGACTTGATGGAAACAGACTAGGCTGGCTGATAATACAAAAGTTAGCGGGACGAGACCGATTTACCAGTACATGGGTTACAGATCGGAAAGACTGCAGCAAAGAGACCAAATCTGCTCTCTTTATACATGAACATTCATTTGCAAGTATAAGAGAAGATTGAGTCACGGAAGAGGTGTGGATATTCTGGAGGATCAAAGATTCTCAAGTTCCCGAAGCCCACGTGACTTCATCAACTTTCGGCAAAATAAAATCTCCTTAATTGCAAGATAACTAAATAGATCGATCTCCAACCCTAATATATCAACTTAACCTTCACAAGTGATTTGAGAATTAGTTTATCACTTAGCTCAACTGATTAGAAAATTAGAATCTGTCAAGTGATTCAGCGACTGATAACTCTTAATGGTTTGCCTCGGTAACTTGCATCTTCTGTCTGGAAAAAGAACGATGCAGAGAGCGCATTACAAGGAAACCACGAATCGTGAGGATTAACAGGAGAAACTCAAAACCAGGAAATGATCACTGGAAATTGAGACGTGATCTCTGCTATCCGCGCTGCTAGTTTGAAGAGATAGATGCTTATTCGGGAATTGCAATCTTCTATATAAACAAAAGATCAAGTCTTTACCTTCTCACAACATGGATATTTATGGAGAATCATAGGTGCGAGTATGCGTCCCCAGGGATTCCTATAACATACATGTAGCAGAAGCATATACAGAACATCGTCCGAAAAAAGTACTGCAAGAGACATGAACAGTAATGTATTGGCAGAAGGTATATCAACGATGCGTCATATCATGCTGGCAATGCAAAGCTCTCTTGATTCCACTGTGAAGGATCCACCACAGCACAAGCGTCCGACTTTTCGAAATCAGCAACCTACAAAGGTTGATTTGTCGACATGAAAGATCAATTAAAATGCCCGACAGATTTTTACGACCGCGAGCCTGTCACCCGGTAGATTAGCAAATAAAGTGAAATCATACAGATAATTGAAGTCCAACCTTTTCTTTGCAGCTTGGGCAGTAGTGATATTTATGCCAGAGACAGTCCATTGAAGGACAAAGAAAGCAAATTCCAAGCATCATTGGCATCATGCAACCAACAACGGCTGCCAGACTAGGCTTTGATCTGGGAAACAAAACGAAACATAAGAAGTCACCACACACACCACCATCCAGTATCCAGAAAAGTCTTCCTGAACACTGACAATTCCACAGAGGTTTTCCAGTTTAGTGGAGTTTTTCAAAAGTTACTACAGAAGTTATCTGCAAACATGTGATTTCTAGGTAAACAATCAGTTGGAAATTTGGGAAAATGAACTGCCACTCGCAACTAATCTAAAGACTGCATCCGGCATATGAAATGTCCGGTTAATAGAGAACCAACTAACTATGCCTTTTTATAAAGGAGAGGAATTGATCTCTCTTAAAACACCTAACCAATAAGCATTCAAAGAAGACAGGCTATTTGCGTCGTCTAAAATCGAAATTTGCAATTTCTTGTTCTCCTCAAGAATCAAGACGACTTAAATGGGCTTCCCAGTAATAAACTTCAACTGTAAACATTAGACTGAATGTCCCATGAGAGACAATATTAGATTCCGAATGTCACATGCTATATGTATGAAAACACAGCTCTGCTACACGGGCCAACAGTTTCAGCCAAAAACCCCATGCTATTCACTCAGAGGGCATGCATTGCAGTGGCAAAGATAAGAACAAAAGACAGAACCTAAAAAAGTATTAACAATACCGGTTATAAGAACCCTACATTTTCAAACAACCAAAGTTTCGACCAAACAAAAAAAAAAGCAACCAAAGAAATGCAAGAGTATGATTCTTCGCCACTAGAGAAAGAGCAGAAGGGCTGCAGGGCCGAAACCGTGACTAAATCATACCACAAGAGAAGGGGAAAATTTGGAGTCCTCCAATTCAGCTCGTTCAAGCATAGGTTTCTGCCATCGTCATCGTCATAACCTCCGCACGACCACCACCAACCACCACCTCCGTTCGTCGATACTACCAACACCCTCCCACCACCAACAGCCTGCCATCACCGTCATCTTTTACAATATCGGACCTTCACCTCCAAGGCCATCAATCGACCAAATTTGACCATTATAGGATGCAATCCATTGTCACGGGTTAGTACGAGACCACCCAATTACCTTCGTCGTTTTTTGGTAATGCCCAAACTACTCAACTCCAATTTGCCGAATTACAAAGTGTCAAAAAGTAAAATTTGCAAATTCCAATAGCAAGAACACGCGATTCTCGACTGCAATTCGAGGAATCCAACTCCAGTTGGATTCCGCGTCCATACAACCAATCGTAAACAGAAGAGAAACCACGGAGGAAAAAGTCAACGAAAGCTCGCGTTGCGACGACGCGGGAATCACTCGACACGCAAACTATGAACAAGATACCCAAACCTCGCCTCTCAAAACCATCAGAAAGAAGCCCTAGCCAGAAGCGCGAGCAATTAAGGGGCGAGAAAGAGGGCGGCGAGAGAGAGAGGGAAGCGGATGAGTTACTTGACGGTGGTGACCCCGGAACCGCCGCAGTAGACGCAGCTGAACGGAGCGGGGGTGTCCCGGTAGATCGTCTGTTGGATCGGGATCCCCTTCGGATCCCCGAAGATGGCGTGGGGGGGTATCATCCCGGCCTGGTAGGGGTTCTGCGCCGCCGGGTAGTACGGCACTCCGATGACCGGCTCCTCCTTCTTCTCCATCGCGATCGCCGGCGATGCGCCGCCGCGGGGGATCGAATCGAAGAGAACTTCGCTTCCGATCGCTTCGGTTGGGACTCCTCTTCTTCTTCTTCTTCGTTACGACGATGGCGTCAGTTCGCTCCCGAAGAAGGCTTGACCCGCCATGGATTTAGATGGGGGGAAGACGGACCAAACGATGGGGGAGGGGTGGAAATGACCGAAAGGTCCTCCCCGGAGACTTTCCTTCTGAGCGGTGATGGTGATTGGTCAGCGGTCGCACGTCTAGAAAACTGGGAACATTTTTTTTTTTTGTCGAAAACTAGGAACATTTCATCGCCGTATTTCTTCCTGTTTTTGGGATAATGACACAAACAGTCCCTGAACTTTGGCTCAACGTGCAATTTGATCCATGAACTTTTAATTTGTTCAATGTAATCCTTGAACTTTAACCCAATGTTCAATGTGGTCCCTGAACTTTCAATTTGTTCAACCCGGTCCTTGAACTTTTGGTAAATATTCAATTTAGTCCCTGAACGATATGAAAATGTACAATATAGTCCCTGAACTTGAATTAATGGAAGGACTACATTGAATATATTTAAAAAGTTCAGGGACTATATTGAACATGTACCAAAAGTTCATGGACCATATTGAATAAATTGAAAGTTTAGGGACCATATTGAATATTGAGTTAAAGTTCAGGGACTACATTGAACAAATTAAAAGTTCAGGGATCAAATTGCACATTGAGTCAAAGTTTAGGGACTGTGTGTCATTTTCCCCCTCTTTTTTCCTTAGATTTTTCTCATTTTTCTAGAAAGCTCGTCGTTAACTTCACGCCCGAATGGTCCCTCCCAAAATCAGACTTGGCGCGCCACAATTTCCATAAAGGCTACGAAAGGACAGAGTGACATGATTTAAGCATAGGAGGAAAAATTACGCAAGTGGCGTTCGACAACGTCGCTTGACTCGTCTACGAATCTTTAATTTGTTCAATATTGATCGAATATGCAATGTCGTCTTTGAATTTTTAATTTGTTCGGTATGGTCCCTTAATTTTGATCCAACATGTAATGTCATCCCTGGATTTTTAAACGTATTTATGTAGTTTAGGAATTACACCAGACATTTATTAATAGTTCACGGGCCACTATGAACG
The DNA here is from genome assembly GCF_021117445.2 of Syzygium oleosum. Lineage (NCBI taxonomy): Eukaryota > Viridiplantae > Streptophyta > Magnoliopsida > Myrtales > Myrtaceae > Syzygium > Syzygium oleosum. The sequence continues at coordinate 19,048,824 of NW_026607487.1, forward strand.
AAATAAAAGTCTAGAGATAATATTGTATATTGGGCCAAAGTTTAAGAACTACGTTATACAAATTAAAAATTCAGGACAACACTGCACGTTGGATCAAAGTTCGGTGCCATTTGTACCGTGTGTGATATTATCCCTCACCATAATTTCCATAGACGTATAATAATTTATCCCATCTCTCTTGCGTATCAAATTTCGAATTTGACTTAGCGCAGCGTTGGAGTGTGGTGCTTGTTGGGGTCACGTTCATGCGGGCTAATGCACCACGGACTGTTCTAGTCTTCTTTGCTTTTGAGCCCGTCGCGACGATGAGCAATTGAGTTTTGAGCGGTTTACCCCGGCCTGATTCGGGCCCAACTTAAGCCCATTATAATATTGGGCCAAGTTCCAGCCCATCGTGCTCTCTTGAGCAAGGCCCATCACGTACCAGCCGCCGTTCCTATCCTTTGCCAAAACATTGTCGCACATCAATCGCATCGTACCGACTACCAAGTCACATGTCCTTAGCTTTTCTTATTTGCCAATTCATTCCCACTACCCTACGCCGTCGAAGGTGTAGAGAGAGAGAGAGAGAGAGCGCGCGAGCGTGCCACCATTGGAACGGCGGCGACACCGTCGTTTGCTTTCTTTAATAAGTAGGTAAAGAGGAGATTTACACCGACTTTTAGAGGGTATTGGCAAAAGTCTCTGGTATCAATCGCAGGAGCTTGTGTAGATCGTTGGACTCTGATCACAATTAGCCGAGGGTCGTGCACCGTTCACGATCGCTGTTTTAGAAGTTCGTAAACGTCGGACACGAGCTTGGATATGCACCGGAGTTATGTCGATGTGTAATAATTTCGTAAGCATCGACTAATGGCCGTTTCGAGGAAGGAAGTTCCTATTGATTAGTCATATTATCGGTGTGCAAGAGCCTTCGTGATAGCAATAGCCTATGATGTGCTTTCTTCATCTAAAAGTAGGTCATGCATAATTTTCTAGAAATGCTTGAATGTAAAGTAATAGGTACAGAGCGACATCGGACATACCTCGAGCTTCAACCCCAAGTGCCAACTGCCGAGGTGGTGTACGTATGGAGCTTTGAAACCGGTTTTATAAGTTGATTAATGAAAGGAAATTGGCACGAATGATTCTTAAACTTTGGCTCAATGTGTAATGTGATTTTTAGATTTTTAATTTATTCAATGGGGTCTCTGGAGTATTGATAAACGTCTAATGTAGTCCTTTCATTTGCCCAAACAACAAATCAAACGTTATTTGATGACGTGAGCTATTATGTGTTGAGTTGAATTTGTATAAATGATAAGTTAACATGTCTATATTTTTATCCATCTACTTTAGAAAAAGAAAAAAAATTAGGGCGTTAACATGTCTATTGTTATTTGATAACGTGAATTATTATATCTTGAATCGAGATGAATTTCTTATGTAGATAATCCGCTGTAACTTTTATTTTTGTCCATCATTCAAACTTAAAAGGTTGAGTGTTCGAATCCCGAGCGCCGCAGGGTGACTTAACCGGTGGCACGTGTGTGGTGGCTAGCACGTGTCGCCCCCAGGGTTTACTCCCCGGCTGTCGGCCGTGCGGGGGTTCCCTGGGTTACCAAAAAAAAAAAAAAACATATTCCATTTAATTTGAATTAATAAAAGAACAACATTAAACAATTTCACGTAGTCTATAAACTAGATTGAACATCTATCAATACTTCAGTGACCATATTAAACAAATTAGAGCTCCAATGACCATATTGCACATCGAGCCAATGTTCAAAAACCATTCATGTCATTTCCTCCAAAATAAACACATGATTGATGATTAAGCTATTGGCAAGGAAATTTTCCAACATGGGCCTTGATTTTATAACGAGTTAGAAAAAATGCCTGTGCATTGTGCGTATGTTTTAAAGATTCTGCAAAATCGAATTGTTTCAAAAAAAATTGAATTATCAACTGGCGAAAATAATTTATCAAGATGAGATGAAGAAATTGTGAGGATATATGTAGAAAAGAAAAGTATTTCCAAATATGAACTTTGCAGGATAAGATTGTTTGTAAGATAGAAATTAAAATTGAAATACGCAAGAGAGATGGGATCTATAATTAATTAATGCATTTTCCATGTAATCCATTATATTACATAGATAGATATATATATATTTGAAGGATGGAACTAGCTAGTTGGGTGGGCTTGCCCAAAAGGAAACCATGCCTATTGCCTTTTGTTTCGACCTTGTCCATCTGCTCGTTGAGCCTAAGATAGGCCGAGACAGGCTCTTCTCCGGCCCAAACAAGAGAGGTGCAAATGCTAGCTCCAAAAGGAGATGTCATTCTCGGAAACAGGAGAGACAGAGCAGCTTTTTTGAAGGAGCACGAAGGAAACGATGATTTTCAAGGTTTCGATTGTTTCGCGGAAAATATTTTTATTTTTTATTTTTTGGCATTTGGATCGTTTAGGAAATGAGTTAGCGAAAAATGTTTTTCTTGTCAACGGATTTACCAAAACTTAAATTCGGGAAAATGATTTCTTCTTTAGAAAATCGGAAAATATTTTTCAAAATATAACTAAGTATTGCCATTTTTTTGGACTAGAAACTCTGTGATTGGGCACAGGAACCCCAATGCTTGTTCTCAGGCCTTTGGTAGTGAGGCCGGACTTGGGACCCCTCCGCCCTAGCTCGGATCCATCTAGATCACACTCGGGCCCATCAAGGTCGCGCCCAAGACACTGATGCTTGTGCTCGAGACGCCAGACCCGAAAATATCGAGGCTGAGCTCAGGTCCTCAGCACCCGTGCCCAGATCCATCAAGGCCAGGCCTTGAACCCCAACGCTCATGCATGGGTCCCTGAGTTTCGAGCCCGAGATTCTCGTGCCTATGCTTGGTTCCCTTGTGGCCATGCCTCGATCCATAGATGCTGGGCCTAGGCCCGAGCGCCGGGGACTAGAGCTTGGCCTCAATGGATCCCGGCATGACCCGACCTCAATGGACCTAAGTCCAGGCACAGAGGATTGAGTCCCGGGCACCGGGGCATGGGCTTGGCCTCTATAAACCAGGGTCAGGGAGCCAGACATAGGCATCTAGTTCTTGGATGTTGTAAAAAAACTTAGAAAATTTGACTAGGATGTTGTAAAAAATAGAGATAAATAATGGAATTAGGAAACCTAATCCAATCCAAAATTCAAATTCAAACTCATGAAAATATCTAATCTAATTCGATATGCTATGAACTGTTAATGGAAATGACTAGAATACACGGACAAAGTAAAAAACTTATAAAATACGACACAGATGTTTTGGTAAATAAAGATAAATATCGGAGTTAGGAAACCTAATCTAATTTGAAATTCAAATAAAAGTTTAGGAAAAATCCAATCTAATCCGATTTGCTATTACGAATTATACTCTCATCTTCGTCGATGATTGTTTTTCTTCTAATGTGATGTTGTCATTTTTTTTATGCCCACCATTGATTTTATTTGTGTCTTTTTTGGGTCGAAATTCTTCTTGTGTCTTTAAATGGACCATTTCATTATGCATTTTGATCTTTGTCCGCAAAAATTCAGATCGATTGACTTTCTTCGAGTCAATCGACCGTCAACACATGTCATGTACTTCCCTCGATTCTGACCATTGGAAGCTCACCATCGATAAGCTGATCAATCATTCTATCGATGGGCCCTATAGGCGAGAATTGTATTGTCGTAACCTAATTTCGGCCATTAATAACCTACGTTTGAGTCCAAATTTTATGCCTGGTGTCAAGAGCGACATGACTTGGACGTCACATCGTAGAGCAACCTTAATGAAAGTCAGTTTTGCGAGCTTCTGTTCTCCAAATGCGAAAAAGTACATGGATTAAATTCTACAAAGAAACAATATACATACATACATACATACATACATACATTATGACGTCACCTTCCAAATGACTCATTCTAATTCAAGGAGTGTCATATCATATGCTCCCCCAAAAAATCAAACTCGTGCAAAGAATAGTGGACGCAGTTCCCCAAAACTAGTATTGTTGTTTGACTTTGATTCCGCCCGAGAAATTAGATAAAAAAGAAAGAAGTCTCGTACGACCGGCCAGCTAAACATGATCATGACTTTGTTTTTTGGTGGGATCCGAATATCCTTTACTTGAAGTTGCAATTGCCTTACTTTTCCAAGACAAGTTGCACCCAATTAGCCGCTAGGAAGTTATAACCGGTCAAACTTGGATTTTTCGCGTCCAGAAAGATCGATGATCTAACATTTGAATTCCTTTCGTACGCTCGTTTTCCTTTTGGACCCGAACCGAACTAGTTGAGAAAATTTTCGGGCATGTGGTGAGGAGTGATGAGTACGGCGAATTTCATAGAATTCGAGTTAATATATTGTCAACAATGCATATTTCATCTAGAAGGGCAACGAAACGAGCAAGAAGCATATTGGTATAAGCGAACTCGTGTTGTTTTTGTTTGTACGCCAAGAAGTTTAGCTATGCATGCATCATGTAAACATTTCGCCTTCAAAAAACATCGTCTAAACTATATTAAAGAATATGCATCTTCTCAAGATTAATATCGTCATCACCGCCTATATAGGCAATTGAAAACTGAATTCACAATTCACAAATCAACCCCTTATTGCTTAGAAAAAAAGGCTTGAGATAGTTTGATTTGCTTTATAGGTTTAACTTCGCGGGTTTGATTTGGCTTAAAACTTGCTTAACTAATTAGTGTAAAACCCTATTTTGATCCCATGGTTGGAAATGAAGCTAAACAGTTACGGGATGTTTGAGGATTTTCAGCTCGGGAACTTGAGTCATTCTTTCAAATCCAATCAATCACGGGAAAAATTGTCCAAAAAGACATAAACCTATTGTCCACGTCAATGGCGGCTCTTAACGATAAAAAAAAGAGAGTAAAGAATGAAAAAGAAAAAGAAAGAAAAGAAAAAGATAAATATTAAAATTTTATTAAAAATTGTCTATATCAGTATCGGTTGTGCCACGTAGGACGGCCGGATGGACTCAATTGACAACACGTGAAAAGATTCATGACTTAATTGGTATAATTAAAATGTTTACGACTGAATTGACAAAAGTGCAATAGATTTAACACTTTTTAGATAATTTTGCACCAGTTACATGCAAATTGCTATGGACCGATGCCGCCTACACAAAACACAGGCTCATGCTTACCCGGTTCATGCAGCCTGTAAAGTGTTTCGTGGATTTACAAATAACCGATCTCCACATACATAGCCCGAAAGATAAAAGAAATGAAGTTAAAGATCAGGGCAAAAAGCGAAATAGCCGTCACATAAATTGCATCTTTTAAGCGCACCTAACATTCAAAACACGCCGGTTCATTCATTTTGACCTGGACGTACCCGCAACATGGGATACAGATATACAAACCGATATCTTTGGAAATGTCGGTTCAAATCTTTGAATTGAAGAACCTCCTCCCAATCTATAATGAAAGACCAGTCGACTCGGGATGGTCATGCCTCCGACGGAAGCTTCCTTCGCGCTTTCGGGGAAAAACCCATCGCATGAAATCGGGACGAGGTGAGTTCCACTTGCAGTAGACAATCGCTGTCGCGTCAATGATCCGAATCCAGAAGAATAAATGATGTCGGACTCTGACTACAATGGTGGAGGATCCCACCAGGGGAAGAAAAGAACACAGAGAGAGCAGAAACGAAGAAGAAGAAAATTCAATCACGTGCTTCTCGAGTTTCGTCCGTTGCCGTTCACGTTTCTCGCGGCTGCTGCTGCTGCTGCCGTGTGTACGCTTCGGTGCGAGCCGGGACGACTTGGAATCTGCCGTTCCTGTGTGTTGACTTTGACAGCAAAGCGACGCCGGAGCCTGCTTCAATTATTGGTTTTCCCACTTACTTCCCCCAATCTAAAGCCAATCCCCAAAACCACGTACTACCGAAGACTGTTCTCCATTTGCCGACACGTTCGACTTTCTCGGTAAACCTCGAAACGAATAAAGAAAAACAAAGATTCTACATCACGTTGCGTTCCGTGCTTGAACAGATTTGGAGTTGCATGCACGCGCCCTCCTCGTAGTTTAGGTCTTTTGAAAAATTTGCCCATGTTTCTGCAAGTACTTCGAAGTTGCCTCTCTCCAAACAAAGTGCTCCGCTCAATCTAGACTCGTCAACTGGATGAGTCGGATCGAAAATGGTCCGACCCAAATAAATCCATTTAACCCGTTTTGATTAATTTTCATGTAATACAAATCTAATGACTCATACCCAACTTGACTTATTTTGTTAAAATACTTTGATATTTAACCTAAGAAAACCCATATCCAAACTGAGGCGAAAATTTGAAATGAGTGAGGGCAAGATCGAATGAGGACGAGAGAAAATGAACAAAGAGTCATAAAGGTGGGTTGGGTTTAAGTAAGTTGTAAACTATTTGTGACCTATTTACGATCCATTTATGACTTATTTAACACTTATATTATGTTTAAACCCATTTTATGACCTATTGATTGAATATAACTAACGCACGTAACAAATCGGCTCATCATATATAGGTTAAAAAATGGATTTATGACCCATTTTGACGGGTTTAGTTCTATCGCGTCATTAGGAAATATAAGGACTAAGTTGTCCTTTAATTGCGCTCGAATGCAGATCAACGGTCACCTATTATGAAACCATATGCTCCCCCTTTCATCGTATTCTGACACGTGTCCAACCGGATAATTTTCCTACCAAATCCAAGCCCTAACTCAACTCAACCTAACCCAAACCGGAACATTGCCCTTAGCCCCTTTGCCACCACGCCTCCCGCTACCTTAGCGACGGTGACCGCTTGAGGTATCGGACTTGTACTCGGGGTCTTGAATTTTTCGCAATAAGAAGAACAATGTGACTTGTAGGAACCATAAACATGCAATATTCCCATAACATGACCCAACGGGGCCCCATTTACCCAATCTTTTTCCTTAGATTGAATCGCATTGCTTCTCATGCAACGCTAACAATGAAACTAGTCACTGCTTTATGAACTACAGTGGCACGTCGCTTCGGTATGGATCTGTATGAGCGAGACTTTTATGCAGAAGACAAGGTCCTCACGCTTCGTGCAGTCACAAGAGTTGGTGTTCTTGCCTAACTAAGTCGGAAGGTCGACAAACATTCAAAAGTTTGATTGTGTGAATCTAAGGTTGAAAAATCCGTCCCATGTCATCATATTTCGAGTTTCCATGCGTGGAGTCATGACTCACCTTAAAGTTCAGCTTATACATCATTGCTAATACACATATTGAGGCGGGATACAATTAGAAGATCTTGACCGGACCAATTTCCTCGGCAGTTGAAAGGCAAAGCCGTAGCAACAGATGGAGATCCTAATGTGTGTTTATTACCAAAGATGAGTTCAGTGATCAGCCGTCGATTTGGTCTGAAAAAGTCCAAAATCTGCTCCTTGAGCGTATAACCAATAAACTTGTTAAGATGATTCATCTTCTTACTGGAACTTGTTTTGTTGTTTTGATTTATAGTTGGGCTGCGTATCTCTATTGTATATCCGTGGAAACGAATAAAATATTTTTTTGACCAAAAAAAAAAAAAAATCCCTGGAGGTTCATCTCCAATTTTGCACGGAAAATCCAGCCTTTCGCCCCGCTATCTCAAGACAACTTTTCCTTTTCTTTTTAAATTCAAAAGCAAAGGTGATTTTCTATTCTCATAGGGAACCAACTTCTGCACGACATCTCTAGTTTACATATAATGCTTCCTCGATTTGAGTAAAAGGGTAAGGAAGTAAGGAAAAATTAACAAAAAAAAAGTCCTAAATCAATTGTAATTATGTCAATTTAGTCATAAACTTTTAAATTGTACCAATTTAGTTTTACACATTTTTACATTTTACCAATTAAGTCCACTCAGTCAATTTTGGCCGGAAATCGCCGACGTGAACGTCGATCATCTTACGTTACACGACCGACGCTGATGTGAATATTTTTTAATAATATTTTAATAATTTTTGAATTTTTTGTTCTTTTCTTTTATTATTATTTTTTTCATTTTTCATTTTTCCTTTCAATTGGGTTGCCAGCCGCTAGCGAGGGTCGCGCCCCTCACCCAAGCCCTCGCCAGATCTGGGCGAGGGCCTTCGCGCCCTCGGTCACGGCCAGAAGAACTCAATTGGCAAATTGCGGAAAAATGATTATGATTAAATTGGTACAATTGAAAGTTTAGGATTGAATTGGCACAAGTGTAATGGGTTTAAGTCTTTTTCGGTACTTTTCCCTTTAGAAAGTATGTACAATTCACCTTCATGACGCACAACACACACATATGTACATAAATATAAAGATTCGTTGACGAGTGTATAGTAACAAGGCTATCAAGATCAAAAATTGGTTGGAGGAATAGTTAAGACAAAAGGAAACACGTGAACAAATGGTACTTGAATATATGTAGAGTCATACAAGTCGAGTTCACACTCGCGTGCAATGCGTGAACTTCGTAATAAAAATGAAAAATTGTTTGCTAAATTAGTTGGCACGTCGGACCATGACGACCCAAAAAAAGATTCCAAAGGAGACAGCGGACGTCGGTGTCGGTCCAAGACGACAGCGCCTTAGAAAACCGCACCTTGAACAAACATCCCATTAAGCTAGCACGGCTGCGCACTATCTGCTAACATAGACATAGTACAGCAATTAAATAATGGTGACAATCCTTCCTTTGACCGGGCCTTTTTCGTCTTCTTCTTTTTCCCCATTCTCACTAATAAACTAACATGAGATGGTCGTGTGGAAATTGCCTCGAGCCAGCCTACGCGTGGTGGTCATCTTCTTCAATTTTTGAACCCGGAAACGCGTGGTGGTAGGTGCGCCGGGTCATGGTACGGCGAAGCCGAAGTCAACCTGTTTGATGGGTCGATTAGGAACGTAGCGTTAGAGGCATAATCTTTTCGAAAAAAATTATGGGCTCCATCGTTCTTCGATGGCTAGGATCGAAAGGGGTCCTGCATGGAACGTGTGAATATGGGAGGGATGTGTTCACGGATGTGCACTGTGATCATGTGCGTGTACTAGTCCTAGTGCGAGGAGGCGCGACAAAAGCAGTGGAGAAGCTTTTAGGTATCTTTATTGAAAGGTGTGGCATTATTATATGCGTCAAACTTGACATTTCGTTTCGATTGTGACATGGGATCGCACGAGAATTAAATGAAGTTTGATCAGAGAGTTTCAATGGATGTAGCGTGGTAAAAGTAGTTTGATATTTTACCTCTCTTTACGCTTCTCCAGAAATCTCTGTAGGGATTTTCTCCTGGCCAATGGCAGATCTGCACGATCACAAAGTATTTTCTTGTTCAACAAGGGGAAATGAATAAGGAAAATTAGTGCATAACGTGTCGGTGCAAGGAAAACTTTACATGAACCGTCTAAAGAAATCAGATATGAAAGAAAATTAGATGAATGGCACTAACATTTGTTAAGAGATTCAAACCACTGATGCTGGTGTGATGGAGCAGGCATTGCAGTCTCTGGTTTCTCTGATTCAGGGTTCTTGGAGCATTCTTCCATGGCGAGCTTCAGTATGTTCTCGGCCTGTACATATTCAAGCGACAACGAAACACGATCAGGATTAATCTTTTCCTTTCTTAATCCATGTTTTTCCAATTTTCGCTGGATAATATATTCTGAAGCTGTCGGATTAACGAGGAATGATTTTCTTGTGTCCTAAACTGGAAAGATCTAATGTGGAAGTCGCCTCTACTTGATTATCGCCATGAAAATAGGATTGCTAGGGGAAAAAGAAGGCAACGTACCATAATGCGAGGGACGTCGACGACGGTCATCTTTCCATTGTAGAATATTGTCATCGGAGCAATCCTGCCATTTTTGTCTGAGGTAGGCCTGCACAAATAAGAAGCTTAATACAAGAAATATACGTATATCAGCAGAACTTTAAACCGCACAAGCAATAGAATATAGATACGCAAGTTTCAAGGGTGATGTTCTAGCCAAACAAAAACTAAAAGTCACAAGGGTGATACAAAGGACTCTTTGGATCGACTAGTCCGTATATGTTGATGCGATTCGCCGAACCTGAGAAGAGGACTGTGCGCTGGTGTTGGGGCAGGAAACCCATTTGGACGATCTCTTTTGAAAGACGACGCCGGCGGAGAAACAAAGAAGGGATCGCAGGGAGCGAACTGAACGCCATTTTCAACACTCGGGATCGTGGGGTTGGCGGCGCTTCGGATACCTATCAATGTTAAATTCAGTAGAGATCAGCGATCTTCGCCAACAAAAAAGGGAAGCACAACCGATGCATATTAACTAGCTACAGGACTATGATGAATAGGACTTGGGTTCCACGTGAGAACAAGGATGGAGATTTTACCACTCCTGATGCGGTCATGAACATATCCGCTTCGAGCTCCGGCGACTATACCGGGAGAGCTAGTCCACCGGTGCTCAGGAGGGCCGGAGGCCATCGTCTGCTTCTCCAAAGCGAAGAAATCGAGCTCGACCATCGCTGCCCGTGGCATGATCTCGTCGCAGCCCCGGGGAATATCCAGAGAGACCTTCGGGTGGTGGTGGTGGCGATAGTGGCGTGAAGTATATGAGAATGTTCAGAGCCGGAGGCTGTTACACACGGGCTGACGTGAAGGGGGGGAGGAGCCCATAGGTATGTGTTCTATATATACCTATAGGCAGGTGTAAACACTAGAGCTCATCACGGATTCCACGAGGTTGGTTTCGATCTTGAAGATGAGGCGAAGAAGGAGAAGGGGGTGTCGAAGAAACGGTGGGGAGTGGTGGGGGCGGGTCCTTTTCACACCACTGGTGCGACCATCTGGTCCTCCTCGTGACCGGGTCGACTCTCTCTGTGCTTTGACAAACTTTTAGGAACAGCAACTTGTTCTGATTGGAGCTGCGTTTTTTTTCATGTGCCACTTACATGCGAACGATTTATGGCTAGATTCGTGCACGGTTTCTCGCAATCCATTGATGCTCTCTGCATAGTATGCTCCCTCTAAAATTCTCTCGACCATCCTTAGAGGAGGAAAGACAGTACGCGACGAAAACACTGAGGTCCCGTTTGGTTCGGTTCGGGTTCGAGGGCCCCGTTGCCCTCGTTCGGCCTATGACCCGGCAGACGACCGGTTGCCTAGTGCCGAAGTAAGGGACCGTGATATTGCGCAAGTCCGAGCTCTTAGAGATGGATCGCAGTTCGTGAAAGAGTAACTCCATTTACATATTGAAATAGATGCGGATTTGGAATTTGCTAACATAACGGTCTTTGGGCCACTGTGACAGTAACAATATATCGTGAGCCATAAATTCTTGAAATAGTAGACCTCACAATAATTTCTACTTATTTATTATTTTTTTGGGCCCAAAATAGACGATTAATCTCACAATTTATCAAAGACAGTCACTTAATCATTTCTCTCGTTAAATAGCAACTTCGGGCGCCTTGTTCTTCTCTATTCAATTAATCACATGTTTCTTACCATAGAGAAGACCAGATTAGTGACATAAAGTCCCACTTTCTTGATTTCGACTTTCATTTTTTGAGTTGTTTTACAGAGTTTTATTGAATTTTAGATTTTGGTGTTTTTATTTTAACAAGAGATAACCCATGCGAAATCTCATGTGGGTTTTGTTCTCTCAACTTTTTTTTTTTGATTAATACCACGAAAAACCCTAAACTGGTACACATTTACCTCAAACTATTTTTTTTAACACAAAAAACCCCAAACTGGTACACCCGTGACAATTTTACCCCGAACTATTTTTTTGACCGCCAAAAACCCCAAACTGGTACACCTGTGACAATTTTACCCTGAACTTACCACAGAAAACCCCGAACCGGTACACCTGTGACAATTTTACCCTGAACTTACCACAGAAAACCCCAAACTGGTACATATGTGACAATTTTACCATTAATTAAATTTTTAATATTATTTTTTATTTTTTCGAATTTTTATTAATTTTTTCTTTTTTTTCTTCATCTTCAACCTCTGGCCGGTAGCCGGACCGGCGACCGGCCAGAGGCGGAAGCCGGAGATGTCGACCCTGCCGGCCGCTGGCTAGGGTAGCCCTCGCCGGCGTCGGGCGAGGCAGCTCTCGCCTGGGCGGGCAAGGACAGCCCTCGCCTGGGCTGGCGAGGGCAACCCTCGCCCGAGTCGAGCGAGGGTTGTCCTCGCCCGGCGCCGGCGAGGGCCGCCCTCGGCGTCGGACGAGAACAACCCTCGCCGGCGGGCAAGGGCAACCCTCGCTGGGCGGGCAAGGGCAACCCTCGCCGAGTCGGGCGAGGCGGCCTCGGAGCGGGCGAGGGGCCTCGCCCGAGTCGCCTCGCCCACGTCGGCAAGGTCGAGCCTCGCCAGCGGCCGGCGAGGTCGAGCCTCGCCGACATCGGGCGAGGGCAGCCCTCGCCCATGCCGGCAAGGTCGAGCCTCGCCAGCGGCCGGCGGGGCCAACCTTGCCGGCATCCGCCTCTGGCCGATCGCCGGTCCGGCGACCGGCCAGAGGTTGAAGATGAAGAAAAAAAAAAAAAAGAAAAAATTCAAAAATTCAAAAAAAAAAAAAAATATTATTAAAAAATTAGTTCGGGGTAAAATTGTCACGTGTGTACTCAGTTTGGGGGTTTTTGTGGTAAGTTGGTAAAATTGTCATAATGTACTAGCTTGGGGTTTTTTGTGTATGCTCGGGTAAAATTGTCATGCAGTGTATTTGGGGTTTTTGTAGTCAAAAAAATAGTTTGGAGTAAATGTGTCACAAGTGTACCAGTTTAGGGTTTTTCGTGGTATTAACCCTTTTTTTTTTTGCCCTTGAAAACTTAAACTATGTTTTCCTTTTTTTTTCCCAAATATTTTTCTTCTAGGAAATTTACAAAGAAAAACCTCGTTTCACAATAAAGAACGGAAAGGCATTTGTCCCCAAGCAACGATCAAATGGAACGAGCATGGAGGCGCTCCGACCGAGCTGCTCATTGGAGCAGTTGATTCTCGCGCATTCGGCCGCGTGAGCTCGGCAATCACTGCGGTCTCAACAACCTGCGAAAGATCAGGTTCCTCGTTTTAGTTTCGTTCGTCGAACTTGTTTTCATGAAAAGACTAGTCGAATCTATCTGATGCAGCTGAGCTGTTTGATGTAATTCGCGAAAAGAAATACTTTCGTTGGTTCTTTTTCGTCGGTCATGTTTGAAACCGGTGCATCCATGCTTGCGATGGATGTTTGTTGGTATTTTGAAATGTCTGTAGCCAATGGATGATGATGCCTAGTCTTGGCGTTTGACTGGATGGAAGTGAATCTAATACTGAGGTGGTGGCCTGGCCTCTCTAGCTGAAACAGGATGCTATTAATGGGGTTAGCGAAACAGAGAGTGAAATGCGGTTGGAAACGCATTGAGATGAGACCTCTTCCACCGAACGGGAATAGTTGCGTGATCGAGAATTCCTTTTTCTGTTGTTGATGTTGCATTGATGGGTGCATGTAAAAAGACTTTTATGATAGCTCAGGTTGGCCACAGTTGACTACACACGGTGGTTTTTGTGTTAGAGTTTCCTGAAAACAATTTCTTGACGTGTCACTTTGTTCCCGGTGACGTACAGCTGAGCAAAGCTAGTAAATTTGTTTTCTCCTAAATTACTTGTAGCACGAATCTTTTTCTTTGCTTGAAGGAAATGGGATTTGCGAAAGCGGTACCATATACTTCGGGATTTTTGCTTAGATGGAGATATCTGTGATTACTTCAAACACTGAGCATTGTCTGGAACACGTATGGGGAGTCAGTAATGTCACCATTCTATTTGCTAATTCAAGATTTTTGTTCCGACCAATACCTTCCTGTTTCAATCGTCACTAAGTTGGAGACCTTCAGTGTGTTGATATCAATCTTGCCGTGCTGTGCGGTGAAGCGGTTCAATACATGAGCAACTACCGATCACGTACCTGCGTAACTTTACTGTATTGATGATGGATGATCTTCATAGGATCCAATATTCTTGAAGTGCTCAACTATCTTTCTCCACATGGATTTGTACAATTCTTGCTCTTTTCGTTTTTTGAGAGAAGGTAAATTACAGGCATTGAGACAGTGTTTATCGAAAACAAGCAAAGCTATGATATCTAGAGAAAGCATAGACCGGGAACTTTTTCCATAATTTATAAACTGATCATGCTTACATCATGTGGGAAATTTTCTGCGAATTGAGATAAGTACTGTCTCATTAAGATTTGTTCAATTGTTCAATCATTGTGAGAGGAATAAATGTTACCTACACATGAAACTCCAAACCCCAAAACCTACCCAAAATCCAACTCACAAATCAAGGCCCATACTTAAGGTGGATTAATCCACGCAAGATTGCAGGGCAATCCTGGAGAGATGACTTTCTTTGGAAGCTATATGCATATGAAAAGCCCACAGATCATCTTTGTCATCTAATTTGCTTAATTGATTGTGGATGGAGAAGGTGGAAACAGAAAAAGCAAAGTCAGATATATTGTGCCATAAGGTGGCAATCATTATTGCATTTTTTTTCAATTATTTTCTGTGTTTCTTCAGTTTTTATGATTTCGAAATTTCTGAGGATGTGCTTTCGTAGTAGTTTGCTGTGTAAGCAACCTGATTGATGGTTGATTTATGCGGAAGATTTCTACTGTTTAATGATTCATAATACTATTTCTCTGGCCACTAAATTTATTTAGCGCCTAAACAAAATACAAGTTGCAGATGCAACTTTAAATTTATGTGCGTTTTATTCCTGCATTTGATATGATTCTGAAAGTGAATGGATGGGTTAAAGTCTATGGCATAAGGTGATTATGCCTCTTGAAATATTAGGTTGTAGAGTAGTGCTAAGTCAGTACTACTTAATGATGAAGGGGGCGATAGCAATTCTTTACTTTTAGAATGTTTGTTCCAAAAGCTAGTCAAGTATTTGATTTTTCATATTCAAGTTAGGTCATGATAGATTGTGACAAGAGGTTGTGAATTGTTGGACAGAAAATCCAGAGTGCTGATCCTTTTCTTTGTAGGCTGTAGAACGCCTTTTGTGGTTGTCAACTTCTTTTGATTCCCGTGTAACGTCTTTTCCAGCATAATACACCTTTTGGCACTCACAACTGTCGGTATTGTGATGCATTCATGAGTCATAATTCTTATCTTCGACACTTCGTAAACACCACCATTTGGGATGGAAGTAGCTAGGGGACGTTATTTGTCGTATATAAGTTCTACTCTTTTGCATATTTCTGTACTGTCCTCATCTTGGTTATGAAAGTCATACATCTTTTGACATCAGTTGGGTGAGTTGTGGCATTGTTTCTAAGATAATTTTCACAGGTGGTCTTTAAACTTTGATGAATCTTGCAATTGGATCACTGAATTTCTTTGCAATTGATGCACTCTGTCCATTTTCCAACCAAATGTCCAGCAAAAAACTGACGTGGCCTGTTATGTGGCAATTTTTACTGCTTTGGCTGACAGCTGACGCATAACGTTGACGTGGTGCCATGTAGACGGCATGAAAATTTTAAAAAAGAGAAAAACAAACTGCGACCCTCTGTTTCTTCTTCTCTCTTTCTTAATATTTCCATATTTATTTTCTTCCTTAAGTTAGGGCTGATGTGGTGGCTGATACACCATGTCATCTCCATCAAGACATAGAGGATGCCACAGTTACCATGGTCAAAGTGCATCGGTTCAACTACAAAAAGTTAAAAGTTTTGTGCTTTGGGTTGTTGCAATCAAAGTTCAGTGACCCAAATTGCAAAATAATCGAAATTTGGGAATCACCGGTGGGAAATCTGTTCTGCTATGTATTTGGCTGATATTGGAATCTGATGGTTGCACTACTTACCGTAGACTTAGGTTAGCCAATCCAGACAGATTTCGAGTAGATTAACTCTAATTTGGACTAACACGTGTCAGGTTTAGACAGTCCTATTCTTTTCCACGAATAGACTTTTTAGCCCAGTTTTGTATTGATGCTGGTGCTGTGCCCTTTTGTTCTTGTAATGCGCTTTCTTAATCTCATTGGCTCCGAGTTTTTAAGGTTCTTGTTAATAATTCTGAAGAGGTCACACTTGAGCGTGGACTTTTGAACCCTTGTTTTCTTCATGATAAGAACTTGTTTTGTTTGCATATACTTTAGCTTACAAGAAGCTCCTCCTCTCTTTCAACTTCTAACTTCCCGAAAGGAGTATAGTCTTATGCATAGATGGAGACACTTAAGTTCTTTGTAGGAGGCGGACAGCTTAACAGATCTTCTGTACTGTCTATACAAGGAATGTGATCCACAAATTATTATATTACTTGTTACTCTGTTCTATTGAAGGTGACACGAGCTGTGGAAATCATGATCCATTTGAAACATTTGTTGTGATTGTTAACTAATGACCTAAGTTAGATGGGGCAGTTCATCTTTCTCATGTTCCAAGTTGAGCATTTGGCTTTTTAATTTGGACATATCATGTAGATTGCTGCGAATGGCTTATAGTGGTTAGAAAAGGACACTTTGAGGGAAACAAATAGATTTCCCTGAGAACTTTGCTAAATTTTGTGAATATATCTTGTATTTGAAGTATGCATTACCAAAAACAGTATACTAAATAGCTGAAGATAACCAATTCCTTCAGTGTGTAGCTGAAGATAACCAATTCTTTCAGTGTGTGGCAATATTGGGTGCCACTTTTGACTTAAACAGGCAGAGTTCTGTATTCCCTCTCATGGGCCGTATATTAAATACCTCTGCAAATTATGAGAGATCCGGCAATTTTCATTAATCAAGTATTCTGAAAGCTTAATTATGGAAATTGGATTTACATTGTAATTGAGTAATCAGATTATATAGTCTGTGTTGGTAAATTTATCATATCTGAAGTCAATGATAGCTGCAGTAGATGATGAGAAAGAAAATTGATTTTCTTGCCCATTATGGTCGGATTTTCCTCGACTATGTGACTAAGATGTTTGGTTTGCTTTTCTTATCCGCTTGGTATCGTGGCTTTAAGTGAAAGCTAAGAATTATCTTCTGATAATGGATACTTCAAGTCTGTTTTAGGTTTGATTTTGACGTATATGAGATAAGATAAAAAGGATGGGAATTGGAGGCTGAAAACGATTGAGCAGTAGGTTCACCGATGTCTTACTAGTTCAGAAAATTTTGGTACTGCTTGGTGAAATCTATTAAATTTTCAATTTCCTCGGGATTGATGGTCTGCAGAATGTATGATCTTCAGGGGCCTGCATTTACTTGGATTACCCATTGGATATGTTCAACTCAAGACAATTTTTGTTGTTTCTTGTGCTTTTCATGTTTGTGATTTTCAAATTCTCTGGAAAAAAGAGGAGCGAATAAATCCTTGGGGAGTAAAAGGAGAAATATTAGTCCCTATCAATTGCTTAGATCATTTGGATTACCTTTTCAGTTCTGAGAAAGCTACAGTTCATCTTTCAGGTTTTTTCTATTGGTAAGATTATGCCTCATGACAGTGGATAACCAACTAAATTTGTGCCTCCATGGTCATCCCAACATTCCCAATGCAGTTGACCACACCAATTTTTGTCTCTCTGAGAGGAAATTTTAGCTTCATCAGTCCATATATGGAGCAACAGCTTATAGAAGATTAATAAGCGTGTATTTGGAAATGTCTGTCTTGTCCTTCTACTGACGTCGCGAAAGTGGGTCAAGCAGCCTCACTGCCACCGGTGCTTTGAGAATGTGCAAGAATGTCCTAACATGTATTCGAATTCGCAATTCTTACTTCAATATGCTGTTGTAGGGTTTTGTACAGCTTCTAACTTACGGGAAAAGTGCCAAAAAAGTCCTAAACCTTTTGCATTGATGCCAATTCAGTCCTAAACCTTTTTGTCTTTGTACCAATTCAGTCCTTCCTGCCAATTTTGGTCGGATTTTGCTGACATGGTCGCCAGCCGGTCACCGGCGCTGACGTGGACAACTTTTAATAATATTTTAATATTTTTTTGAATTTATTTATTTATTTATTCTTTTCTTCTTCTTTTTTCCCTCCCTCCTTCCTCCAGCCGGTCGCCGATCCATAGACCGGCCAGAGTCCGGCGAGGCTCGCCCTCGCCAGCGTCGGCGAAGGCGAGCCTCGCCATAGCTGGGCAAGGCTGGACCTTGTCGGATCCAGCAAGGTTGTGCCTCGCCCAGCGGCCGGAGAGGTCGAGCCTCGCCCAGCCGCCGGCGAGGCCCGACCTCGCCTGATTTGGTGAGGTCGACCTCGTCGGCGGCTGGGTGACGCACGACCTCACCAGTGGCCGGCGACCAACTGGAGGAAGGAGGGGGGGAGGGAAAAAAAAAAGAAAATAAATAAATAAATATTCAAAAAATATTAAAATATTATTAAAAAGTTGTCCTCGTCAATGCCGGTGATCGGCCGGCCGGCGTTCGGGTCAGCAAAATCCGGCCAAAATTGACTGGAAGGACTGAATTGGCACAAAGACAAAAATATTTAGGACTGAATTTGCACCAAAAAAAGGTTTAAGACTAAATTGGCACAAATATAAAAGGTTTAGGACTGAATTGGCACAAAAAGAGGTTTAGGATTAAATTGGCATAAATGTAAAAGGTTTAGGACTTTTTTGGCAATTTTCCCTCTAACTTACTCGCACAGCCCAGAAGGGAAACTTGGGAGACAAAATACTCTGTAAAAATTGTTCTTACTATACGTCTTTCCTTGTGTGTGCATGTCTGGACCAACCACTTTCCTTGCAGTCAGGAAGGTGACCTTTTTAACAGGAATGTGCCAGGGTTTCCATTCCGTTCGTGTTAGGGTTTGTTGCCCTGGAGAGACACTACCCTGTCATATCCTGAGACCAGAATCTGATGAAGATGCAAAGATATACTTGACATGACGATAGAAGAATCTCTGCTGGTGTAACATAATCTGTGTGTTCCAGTTCATCACCAATTAAGGTATGAGATATGGTTCAAGCTCGCAATCTGAACCAAGTAACACCACCTGCCACATAGAATGTGTTCCTCCCGCCAATGGTGTCATGTTCAAGCTGAGAACTAGGGATCTTCTTACGAGTCACGATAGCAGCAACAAGATTTAATACAGTCGGCAGTTCTCATCTAAGGAAAGTTGTCGACGTTTTCTAAAATAGTTGGAAATTACTTCATTTGGACTTAATTTCGAAAGGACGACAAGATACCAAGAACAGGGCTCGCGACTCTATCTTCTCGGCAGAACTCATCAACATCGACGATTGTCTGAATATATATCGTCACGACTTCACTTTAAAAGGAGGGCACGTCGACACTCGATCCTCTCCAAGCGTTCAGAGCTCTTTCGAGTCTCATTATCATCAATTTGACTTCGGGACTCGGTAGCTGGGCTTCGTATGAGATTTCGGACAGACAAGTTGACATGCACAGTGTACTGCTGATAATAAGAAAGGAAAAATTCTTTTCTAGGAAACAAGTGTTCCATAATAAAGGCTCTAATTGCAGTATTACGGTAAGAATTTCATTCAAAGGACACATCAAGTAATGCGACAGTGATTTGGGTATGCAATTAAAATATAAACGATGCATGATGATGGCCATTAAGAAAATGAAAGATACGTGTGGAAAAAGGCAGAGTCGGCCCCCAGAAAAGTAGAGCTTCCCACAAGGTTCGGCCCTGCGCACCCGCAGAGCAAGTCTTGCACGCATCCGCACAAATGAGCTCACTTCATCTCAACCATTGCATCGTGCGGGTTTCATGTGACCGAGATGAGGCGGGCTCACATGTTGCAGGCGCATGCAAGAATTTTTTGCACGTGCGGCAGCAGGATGTGTCCCCCAACCAGTTTATTTTTCCTTTATTGTTTTCTTTTGCTAGGTCCCAACCCACAAAATAAGCATTTCCTCAGCACGTCCCATGCAAAATAAGTTAAATAAAATGAAAAACAAAAGCAAGGAATTTCATGCCTCAATCCCGGTGGCCGGTCGGGATTACGAAGGCGTAGGTTATTTATTTAAGAAAAAATGGTAAATTCTTTTTTTTGCGTTTGAAAAATTACAGAAGCAAGAAATTAATTGAAGGCGATTCGTCATGTCCCCAACGCAGCATTGCATCCCATGAGAGAATTATATTCATTTTTCCTTATAATAATCGTGTCTGTTCTTAAGTTATTTCACAATTGTAATTACATCCATAACCACGTGCACTAACAACGAATTTAGTGTACGATTGAGGCATTGCACGCACCTTACAGCCCCGCAAACACCCTAATGCGAAAAGGTAAAATTTTGCAAAAGTCAACATGGGACTGATGGCAATAGTACCGCCGGTTGATGATAAAAGTAATAATTAACACGTAAATGTCAACAATGATATCAAAAAGGAAAGAAAGTGGGCGGTGGGTCTTGTAAAAGAGCAAAATCCTGATGATAATCGATGATAGCCCCGCCTGCCCTTCCCCAAAGAATAAAAAAAGGAAAAAGAAGCAGAGGAGGACATCGCAAAACATGGAACAACAGTTGAAAAAACAAACATGGGAGGAGATTGGAAATGATGAGGTTTTGGTAATAATCATGGCGAGTGGGAAACAGTGAAGAATGAGGAAAGGAGTTGAAGAATATTGAGGAATAAATTTTTTAGGGTTTTTTCTGGGGACGTGCAAGAAAAAGGTTTTTCGATTCCTATGCAGGAAGCGTGCCTGTTCTAGCTGATGAGCTTTGCCAATGGATGGTGTCGGGTAAGAGATAGGGATATGGGCAAGTCCTTTTTTCGTTTGTCCAAGCCGCATATATAGGTGATCGTGCTAGGTATATATTAAAGTGTTGATTAGTGAAGGTTTTGTATTAAGTGGGGCCACAGATTGAGTAGACATCTAAGCGGATTTGTCATGTTCGACGCCTAATTAGATTCTATCAAGCCAAAAACGTTGAGGTTCTCCTCAATCAATTAGTAGTGGAAGTTACTATATCAGATTAGTAATGGAAGTCATAAATTTAAATACGGTATCTATCGTACTGTCAAGTGCAAACGATTAATTTCAAATTTAACCACTTGATCGAATTTCTGTTCATATCTTATCCAGTCCATGAATCCTGAAGAGAAATTCGAGTTTATCCACATCTAAAGAGCATCGTTGTGCCCTAGTGCCTATTCACTTTTTCCTGTAACCTAAGCTAACAGGCAACAAATTAACAGTGTTGCGTACGTGTCGTCGCATTCCACCATTCTTGGGCCAAAAAGAACATGTTCCCTTATATGAAGTAATGAAATACGTGCGCATGCTAATAGTGGCCTATGTAGAGGCATCATTCGAATGCCCTCAATGATTCGCTTTCGCATGTAATCAAAGATGAAAACCCTAGAAAATGCCAAAGCTCGCAGGAGAGGTGATTCTTGATGCTGTCTAATTTCTACCAAGGGGAGCAATCACTAGCACCAATTGCCAAGTCCATGCACGGGACGAATGGCTCATACAGAAACGCGTAGGCAACTCACCAATCAATTGGATAAACATAGCTTAGGTCATCTTCAATGACTTTGACATTAGACCTATGGTTTTCCATTCTTGCTAGGAGACCATTTTAGCAGCTTTTGATACTACCAGTAAGGCTGCAAATGATAATCATTATATTTCTATTTTTCTGTTTCAGAACAAGTTTGGAACATAAATTCGTTTGGTAGCGTAATTTCATTTTTCAATTTCTGGAACAAATTTTGATTTCAAAAATAGGTTTGAAACAAAAATGATAAATAAAAATTTTCTGCATTTCTATTTCTGGAACAAAAATGAGAAATTCTTTTCATCCTTCGCCCTCGCTACTAGCTGGTCGCCCACTTACTGCCCATCGCCGACCACTTGCCAGCCCTTGCCTCTCACCGTTTGTCGTCTCCAGCCGCCGCCTGCCAGTTGCCATCATCCCGCCACCGCCTGTCACTGCCCACTGTGGGCCGTTGTCCACCAGCCACCGTCTCCCGCCATCGGCCGCTAGCCTCCCGTCGCCCTCCTCCCGCCACCGCCCATCACCGCCTATTGTGGGCCGCCATCCGCTGGCCACTGTCTCCTGCCATCGGCCACTGGCCTCCTGCCGCCCTCCTCCTGCCACCACCCCACTCCCACCGTTGGTCGTCGCTTGCCTCCTACTACTGCCCAGCGCCGGCCGCCGTCCACTGCCGCCTCCCCCCACCGTCCGTCGCCTGCCATTCGCTGCCACCGTCCGCCCTCCTCCAACCATTGCCTCCCCCTCCTACCGCCGGCCGTCGCCCGCCTCCCGCCATTGCCCGACGCCAGCCGCCGTCCTTCGCATTGGCCGCGTTGCCGTCCGCCGCCTCCTCCTGCCATCCACCGCCCATCGTCCGCTACCGCCATCCGCCCACCGTTCGCTGCTGCCATCCGCCCACCGTCCGCTTGCTGGTCACTCGAGAGGAAGAAATTTTGTATTGTTATCAAACAATTTTTTGTTTCAGGAATGGAAATTTTGTGTTATTATTAAACGTGTTTTTTTGTTTAGAAATTCATCCAGGAACAGAAATAGAAAAATCTATTTTTAGCCATAAATTGATTTCTAAAACAGAATAGTTGTCGTTTGCATCCTAATCTGCTGCAGTTTCTTTTCTTTTTTTTATAATTATTTTCATCTGCACGCGTACGAAATTTTGTGGTGCGCATATGTCGAAAGCCTCGAATATTAATTGTTAATGATTCATCGTGATGATAATTTGCAGAAGGTTTCCATCACACGTGAAGTTTCGTCCATAGATCTATCAATCATCGGGTATCTCCACTCCGGGCACAAAAAGCCAAAGGTGACAAAAGCTTTTTGAGTGGTTGCTTCATTTGCAATCCCGGGTGATTGCTATTCATTGCGTAATCAGATACCGCTCGATTTCTTCGTTCTTTTCCACTATGAACAGAACAGCTCAAGCAACTGACGTTCAATCCGGTAAAGAAAAACAAAAAGAAATGATTATCAGGAACTCGCTAGTCTGATAAGTAGACTGGAACGACAGAAAACATTGGTGCAGGAAAGAATTGAATAAGCCGAGGGAAAGAGAAGTCTAGGGTTTTTTCTTGACAGAAGAAAGTGCATGTTCGACTGGCGAGAATGCACAAGTCTCAAATGGTGAATAAACCCCACTTGCTAATTGCAGTGTATCCCCACATTCACATGGCCTGACTGCGGAACTCATTATGTCTCATGCACATGCAACTCTCTCTCTCTCTCTCTCTCTCTCTCTCTCTCTCTCTCTCTCTCTCTCTCTCAACAAGACATAAAACAATTAATTGTAATTTTGTTTTGGAGGAGATTAATGATGATGATATTGATGACGTATTGATGACAAGATCAGAGAAATTTCCTCTCCAATCTCATCTTAGGATACGCCTTCAACCATGTAGTGCCCAAAGCAAGGCAGGAAGAACTCATTTTTTGTCGAATGGGAACAAAGAATGCTGCAACAGGAGAGTAGTGAATACTAATTATATAAGAAACTCTTTAAAGGTGGATTTCTTATAATATATAATCATGAGAAAAATAAAGCTGCAACATCTTGAAACTTGGTAACACTTGTATTATGCGCATGCGTCATATTTGAATCTCTAAACAACAGTGATTAAGTGAATCCCCTTTTCTAATTTTAGATATAAGATTTATGATCAATATATTTTTTTGGGTAAATATCGAACAACATATTCATATTTCACCCAATGACTACTTACATATCTTTACTTTTGAAAATACCAAATACATACCCGAGATTTACCTTTGAAGACAACTTTGCATGCTCACATCAATTATCCTTGTCCCCTATTTACAAAAATGTCATTTTCTTCCAAAAATGCCTATTCCCAAAACCTAAATTCTTAAACCCACCAAAAAAACTCAAAACCAACTAATAATCGAATCAATAGAACAACCTAACCCTTAAGCAAGACGCTAGAATGAGTTTGTGAGGAGGGACAATTAGGATTTAGACATATGTTAGTTGCATTTAAAAAAAATGGTGATATGTAAATGATATTTTATTAAAATCTATAGTTGATTTGACTTGTTGTCACGTATTTTCTAGATAGTAAAACCATGTAGAAATATGTAATATCATCATATTCTACTAACAATTATCATATGTCGATGACCGGAAGTTAGTGAAGGTCGTTTGCTTTATCTTTGCTTAGTAATTTAGTCTCGTATGTGTACTTTCGGTACCAATAGTTGATGAGAGCAGAGTTTGATCATTTATGAACAAAATTATCGATAATTTGAAGAATTGACAACTTGATAAATTGACAGCTTAAAGGAATAGACAAAAGGTAAAATCAACAATCTTAGATACGACTCTCAAAGAAGTAACTGTTAACGTAGTGGAATAAAACAACAGTCAAGATAGTGGAGTCGAATAAACTGTCAAGGTAATGAAGACAACGTAACTATTGATGTAACCATTTGTAACCTCTATTTGTAACCAACCTTTATAACTTCTATTGATAGCCGTCGATTACAAGCTTTAAATAGTCACACCATACTCTTCGGAGACCCTCCCTTCGCACAAATTAAACAAATTTGCTATTTTTTAGTTATTTTTACTTTGATACGTTATACTTTTATCTTTCGGATTCACGTTATCGATTAAATTCAGGCATACATCTCTATCCTGGTGCATCGTTGATTAAATTCAGGTGTAATATCTTTGCGTTTTTAGGCGTTGCCGTCGATTGAATTCTGGCACAGTTTGTTGATGCTTGATTCTGTTGTGGTGACTGTACTTTACAAGCATTGTCATCGATTAGATTTCGACACGGTTTACACTTGTGTAGTTCCGTTTGAATAGAAGTGGTTGATTTCCTCATTTACATGTGATATTTCATATCCTAAGTCATCATAGAACTTGTCTCCTTAAATTAAAAATCGAAAAACGACTTTCGGTGGAAGGTATGTCGTCGCATTTGCAAATATGAAAGTTAATTAGTGTTTTTACGTGGTTACACCACGTGGCATGATCACATAGGAGCTTTAAGTCAATTGCATTTTTTCCCAATTTTACTCTAGTATATTGTAATGAGCTAGAATTTATGGTTAATGAAATTTGATTTGAGATTAAGAATTACTTTTTCTTAAAAGGTTAGAACATGACTGTTTAAATTCTATCTCTGTATGAGATAGATTAATCTTTTTGAGATGGCACAAAAAATTACACGGATTTAGTAAAATATCTAAATCTAAATACCGTATATAAAGCAAGAAGACAAATTTTAGGAAACTAATTCACCATCCTTTAAAAAAGAAGACACTGGCATATTCATTATTTAATGGCTGAAACCTATTGCTCCTCTTTTTTTTTCCCCCTTGGTGCCATTCTTATTGTTGTCCATTCTATCATCTTCTTTCCCTCGATAACATGTGCACTGCCATCGCCGCCGCCGCGAGACCTCTCTCTGTCTCTTACTGCGATGCTCTCAGTTGGCATCTCTCTTACTACGTGCCGGAGGGAGAAAAAAGGAGACGGTTGATTTATTTTCCTTTAACGTGAAATCATGAGTTTATATGTGTAAATTTGTTAAATGTTACTCACGTTTACATTAAACACATTGAATGCTGGATCGAGATGGACACAAATTTTATTTCTTGCTATTCACAACATAAAAATGTGCACACTGACACTTTCTATAGAAGCTCCGGCATTTACATTAGACACTTCGTAAAATGAAAAGTTGAAAAATTAGGTGCTAACATTAAGCACGTACCAAAATGGGTACTCACATTTGCACCTTACATGTGCATTGGGTAAAATTGTTTCCTTTAGGTCCAATTCTCTCTCCCATAACATGTGGTATAAATGGGTACTAACAAAAATGTAAATATTGAAATTCACCGCTATACGTTTAGATAACGGTCTTATTCCTTTAAAGCAATATTATTCTCTAAAATAGTTTCGCTATAATTTACACGGTTAGAGAATTAAAAAATGGTGTTGCGCTGCGACTTTAAATAAATTAATGTCATTCTCAATAATCAAGACAATCTGTACTTATTTCCGTATATTTCTTCGAGTATAATATTGGATTTTAATTTATCTTTACACAGGTGAGAAATGACCCGATTAAAATAATTTTAAAATCCTTTGACCCAAAAAAAAAAAATTAAAATCCTTGGAAGCGGAAACGTAAGTTGCACTTACAATAATAGTGAAATTATATTAAAAAAAGGGAATCGATTTAGTCGCAAAATAATAGTCAAAACTCGTTGATCCGTTCTTTGAATCTCGGGAATGTGAAAAACCTCCTTCCATTGCCTGACGAATTCTGGGAAACCTAAAAAGGAATGATTGTTTGGGCCTCTTTTGAAAATATAAGAACGAAGAGGCGCATATCATGTCGCTGCCCCTCTCTCTCTCTCCTCTCTCTCTCTCTCTCTGTCAAAACAATTTCTTCTCCACAACCGTCCAAACAAAGAGACTTGATGGAAAGTGAGATTTTGCTTTTGCGAGATCCATTCTCATTGTGTCCTCCTTCCGTGAATTGAATCACTTCGCCCACCATGAACAAGCCAGCAAAGTTCGTTCTGGACACAACATCCATCCCTCCCATCTCTCTTGATCTCACGATTCTCAAACACCATGCGTCAGTCGAAGCCAGGCTCCCCAGATAAGAGCTCAGATCCCGCAACTTATCTCAATCCATGGCTCGAGCCCAGATAAAGAACAAGCTTGAGGGAGATATTGTTATCGGTATCCGTCGTCGAGAGGGGCAGGTCGGGTCTGGGGGTTCTGCGGCACGATCATGGTTCTAGCTCGAGATCAGCTTCCTGGCAAACGTCGTCATAATCCGCTTGTTCCTGCATGTGTTGTGTCTGATCTAGCAGTTATTCTTGATCTTGGTCAGATGGCTGAAGATGAATCAAGAACTAACAGTCTCAATGAGGAGGCCTCATCAAGCTCAAAGGATGTTGGAGATCAAGAAGAGAAGGATGAGGCGTGGCTGCAACTAAGCATATGTAGCCATACTAGAGCGAACAACGGTGACAAAAGGTGTGATCAGATTGAGCCAACTGGTCAAGGAATTAGCCACGGAGTATCGGTCGAGCTCAATCTATTACCAAGCGGATGTTCCTGGCACCCGACACCGCCCTTAACCCCCGTCTTTGATGTGCCTAATCTTAGAGCTTCTAGGCCAATTACCAATTTTGCTAGTGATAGAAGTACTAATCATAGCTCATCATATCTCTTTCAACACCCTACACGTAGTTCGACTTTTCCCACTCATGGGTTCGATTGGCCCAATTTCTCATCGTCATCACTGCAGTGTTCCTCATCTTCTTCCCTAATGCCTCCGCGGTCGAATCTTCCCCCTCCCTTTCAACTTCAACTACAAGTAGATGGAGCATCGGGGTCGAGCATGGATTTTACGGTAATCGACGCTCCGAAGAGACCTTACCCTGGAGTTTGGTTCGTGTTACGAGCATCACAAAATCAGTAAGTGAAAAAGAGGCAACTCATGAACAAAGATCATTAGTCCCCACTCGTTTCTTTTTCCCATCATTATTTTCTAAAGCCACTTTACATTACACTTTTATCATGCTCTTTCTAATGTTTTTTCTTCTATTTGTTTCTTAAATGCAGAGATAAAGAACCACTCTTGCCCCAACTACCCAAGATTTACCTCAGAGTCAAGTAATACATATACATAAGCTTTCTATTTGGGCTTTTGTGCTTTCAGTGGCTGTCTTCATAGCGATATAGATTTTTTAGGTTTTCTGAGATTTTTTCTCTTATTTGTCATAACCTTCAGGGACGGAAGGATGACAGTCCGACTTTTAATGAAGTACTTGGTCAAGAAGTTGAGACTGGATAGTGAATCAGAGGTACGTACAACAATCGTTGCGTTTTGTATTTAGCCCCCGTTTTAACGAGGATAAAGAGAGTAGCTAGCTAATTAAGTTTGCTAATTTCCTCTCAGTATGATAGAATAATAAGCGAATTTGCATTTGACCAAGATTAAGCGGCTTCATAAGTGAACAACCTATTTCTTGAATGATCGGTTATGTTCATGCATGGACATGGTCGGCATTTGCAAGCATGATAGAAACAGCAGATCTGGAAATTGTTTTCTAGTCTGGCATATTCCTTGTGAAATCATCATATTTAGGTAGATGGTATATGTCGCTGCAGTCTTCGTCTCTTTAGATGGAGCTTGCCTTCACTTCAGTTTACGTTCCATCTTTTTCCTTAGGGAAATAAGACAAGATCTTTGTCTTATCAGGAAAACAAATTGTCATAATTTGATGAGTTTCATTTTCTATTGTTATAGGTCTTTCTGTAAAATGATCATTGTAAAGTGCTTGAGGAGAGATATTATATCGTAATATATACCACTTACCTACCACCTCTCTCGTGACTCGAAAAGAAAAATATTACACATAAGAAATGGGAAATGAACCGAGGGAAAAGGAAGAGATTGGTACTGCCATTAAAAGCAATAATTAAAACCCTCACATTGTACGGTAACAAAAGCAGACAGAAATAACACCATCTTCTATTGATATAGTTGGAAAAACATGAAAAGAATATTTTAGAAACGATCAATTTTGAGAAAAGTTCATATGTCTTTGACAGAAAATGGCCATGTTGCTAGGCCTTTCCTCCCCAACTGTTCCTAGGGTGTTTTTATAGAGAAATAATAAGGTTCATACTTGTGCTGGTCTTAAACTGATTTTGCATTGGATTGTAGGTTGATAGCCCTTGCATTTCCACTTGGTAGAATTTCAACCCGAAAACTTGATGATATTTTAGCCCAGAGAGAGAGAGAGAGAGAGAGAGAGTATTTAATGAAGCTTAAATATGATGTTTGATGTTTCAGCAAGTGTTTTAGATGTTTCTCTTTTAGTCTCGGATAGTTGATTCGAAAAGTGTTGCTCTGCCCGTATACCTTAGCTCTGATTAGCTAGAGAATAAAATTGGCGCTGCAATACATCACACTGATAAGGTCAATTCCTTTTCCAAGGTAATTCACAAGCTAAACAGCACACAGAAACGCCTAGTAGAGATGATATCCTCTTAGTATAGTAGAATAGAAAGTAGTGGTGAGCAAGATGGACCGCCCAAACCGGGATCGGACCGGACCGACCAGTTTGGTCCGGTTCTCAGGAATATCGGTCCGGTTCCCGGTTCCTAAAAGTGGAACCGGTTTATGGGCGGTTTGGTTCCCAGTTCTAGGGTGGGAACCGGACCGAACCGAACTGATAAATACATTCTTTTCTAATTTTTTCATATATATAATATTTAATATATATGAAAAATATTTAATATTGGTCCCATTGGAACCGATTGTTCAATTTTTTCATATATTATATATATTTTTTCAATTTTTTCCATGGCCTTATGGGATCAAATCAAAACTACAAAGGAAATAACGGAACAATTGGTTCCTGATTCACAAATAATATTTAATATTTGTCCCATTGGAACTGAACCGGACCATCGGTCCGGTCTGGTCCACGGTCCCAAGACTAGCCGGTCCGGTCCCCAGTCCTAGAAACGGAGAACCGGTCCTCCCGGTCCGGTTCTCGGTTCTTGGGTTGGACCAGACCGAACCGAGAACTGCTCACCCCTAATAGAAAGCAATATTCAAGAGTCCACTTAGTTAATGGAAAGAATTAAGCTTAATTGTATTCAAAGATTGAATGGATGATTGAATGGAGATATTAACTACACTACATGCTGCATTCACTCTGGATTTAAAAAACCTCGAGTCAATGTACAAAGGACATGGGAACTTTATAGTAGCGTATGTGTTTCCTGTTCGCCATGACTTCCAAAGAACCACTAAAATGTTTCTGCAGGGATCACAAGGGCAATATTCTAGGGTTTTCACGCTTCCAATTAGCGTGAATTGAAATAATTAGTACTGAAAATACTTGTTCATCCATCTCATCTCAGTTAATGCTAGAACATGCATTGACGAGTATTTCATGAAGAGATTTTAGCTCAGTCACCAAGCAATAAAAAGGTGTGGATCATGAACTTAATGGAGGTATGGCGATAATCAAGTCTCCTTAATAAGTATTAGATCCAAAAATTCACAAAAACAATAGAAAAATCAGTTGAACAACCCCTGACATCGATACTACAGATACCCTTAGCTTTGTGTTGCTTGTTTCTTCTGTGACAAGAAGATGACTTTTTTTAGCTCGCTGATATGAACTATATCCGGTTCTCGTTAGTACAATGAAAACTTGCATGCGTCAACGCCCTAATGCCGCCTTTTTTGTTTCTCTTATGCTTTCATGCCGTGAAGTTAGGACATGACGCCATAAACAATCCATGTGTATTTCACCAACCAATGTCTAAGTACAGTTGTGTTAAACTGCCAAAACCTACTACACGTTCATGTACTTTATTGATTGATTATTCATGCGAAAGTAACGTTGGAGTATATTGCACTCAAAGTTCTCTTTGCCTTTTGATTCCTTATGAAGTTGTCGTGTTCTTTATTGAATTGGGTCAACATGGCTGGCGATGGTTTGGCAATTTCTTCTGAATTTAGAATTGTGGAACTAATTTCCCCTGGAAATTTAAAAATTAATACATGCGTTGCATGTCATTCATGTACTCTACCAGGAGACCATGCTATGTATTGATTCTTAAGCTTCCACTGATTTCCTAAATGATTTAGTGTTTGATTTAAATATATACATCAGATACCATACTTAAACGATAAAATTCTCACTTAAAACAACTTTAAGTGCCACGTCCATCACCTTGTAGATGAAATCTTATCCAATGTATATGGATGGAGCGATTTGTTTGTATCCATTATTATAATTGTTCAGCCGAAAGATACAGATATCTCTGGTTATTAAAGACAAAAAGCTTTCCGCTCTTACTTCATCTAGCCCCTAGATTGAATTTCCATATGTCCGTCTGCACATTTAAGAAGAGTTCATTATTGACTTGAAAGACCTGAATATATCATGTTATAGTTTTTAGACTTGGCATATATAAACGTGCCTTAAACTTATCTTCTTGTCTTAGGGAAAGGTTAAAGTGAACTTAACCTAGATTTCGACCAAAAAAAAAAACTTAACCTAGAACAAGAAAAAATTTCACCTTATCCCATCTCTCTCTCTTTACTCTCCCAGTGCCTTAGTCGCAATAGCCCTAGTCTTTCGTCGCTGCCCTACTGCCCCACCAGTCGCCACCGCTCATAGCCCCGCCAAATGACTCTGAAACCACACTGCCATCGTGCCGCCACCTCCGCTGCCTAGACTGTGGCTCGCGTATCTCTCTATCTCCATGTCGACCCACCCAAATGTGGCAGATGCAAGAGAAGAGAGAGGCGAACGAATCCGGGCACAATGTGGCGGCAGAGGTGATGGCTCAAATCTTGAAGCGACGACAGTGTCTTCAGAGGTGCTGGTGGCGGCATCACGGGGTAAGGAGCGGCGATTGAATCCATGTGACAGGCACCTTTGACGGTGGGTTTTTGGGCTGAGGGGAGAGAATCCGAAAATTAGACTAGTGCGGAATTTTGGTGTAAGTTGACATGCGGCTGATTCATAGGCTAAGATGACTCGTAGATGCTCTTCACTTGTCCAGCAGTGGCTGAGCGTAAACTTTCCCAAATTATATGTGCTCTCTCTATCCTTGGAATAATCTCTGTAAACCCTAAATTTTGCCCAACAATCTTTGTTTCCCAATCCTGTCGTCATGCCTCTCGCCTCCTTGACCTCATCTTGGACAGCTCGAGTAGGACCCTTAACACCCTTTTTAAAAATTTCAACTGACGGTGCTAAAAAAGGGCCCATCAAGAACTATTTTTTTTTTGGTCAGAACATCAAGAACTTCAAGCGGGGCCCTTTGGTGTGGACATATGTATGTGCACATATGATATCAATGTCACCCCATGAGATTCTCTCCACGACCAACCGGAAAATCCACATAATCCTACAATGATTTTGGACGAAATGAAGCCACGCAAACACACCGCATGATTTACGTCGAAGAAAAGCAATTCGTGGGGGGATGATTCGTACAACAGAATCATCCGACACCCAAGTTGCTGAAAGGGACATCTAAGGAAAAGCATGTACAAGACACATTCCATAGTCGAACGATTTGACTTTGATGCCTATACTTATCTTGTTCCTTTTTCTTTTCTTTTTCTTAATTCTTTTTACACGTAGTTGGTAGGTGAAATAGGTTCGAACATTAAACGATACCATCAACAATTCCTATGAAGTACCACCTTCCCAGCTTCTTAATGATTATATCATACTCCAAGAGAATATATTAAATTCATGGTGCGATGGGTAGTTCGCGGAGGAACTTGTATGATCCTTCAAGCTAGGGTTTTGAGAGCAACATGAAGGAAGACGTGCATGGAACGAGGCTGACATGTAGGACTAGAATGGTGGTGATTTTATTGTTCTTTTTCTGGGATAGGCTTAGAAAATGATGACTTTTGGGTAGCTACCTAATATATTGTGGGTATTTCTATCGTGTTTATGAATCATTCAAATGACGTTTCTTTTTCAAGTTGCTGGTGTGACATGCTTGTTCATATTATTTTCTCGTGGAGACGAGGGGATACATTGATTCTAATGTAATGCATGTCTAAGGGGTTGTGACCTTATGAGCTAAAGAATTGGTGGACCTAATGAAAAGATTCATTTAACATATTTGCTTGAATGTGCATATTAAGACTATTGTGCACGTGTCAATATCTTCATTCTACTCAAGGAGCACATTCTTTTAAAAATTTGTTAAGTTCGCCGCTTGTGTAAAAAAAAATACTCACACATTTCATTGTTGGATGAGTGGTGTGTGTTTTGGGTTAGTTTTTTAACTGAACTCTTTCGCTTGTCACCAATCTAGTGGTTAGTATATAATTTATTTCTTACATCGACAGTGGATATGGACCTAATAAAAGTCTCTTTCTTTTAAGGATACTTCTACTTTTTTACTCCAATAACCGCGAAAACTACATGGATTCTTAATTTTCTTATGATAAACATCGGTGAGTCTAATCACTTAGACACATGCACATATTTAGATTATGCTAGCTGCTTCTATGATAATGTGCACGCTTTATGTTAGTCTATGTGCGATTAACCATTGTCAATGTTGTTTTGGGTGATGAAAATCAGCAGGTCGAGATAACATGTAGAGGCCAAAAGCTGCTGCCTTTCTTGACGTTGCAGCAAGTAAGAGATAACATTTGGAGTCCAAGTGATGTGGTGACTTTGCTTCCTGAGTCCGCAACAACATCGGATCACATCATGGTACTTCACTACGGTAGGGTCGCCTGAAAAAAATGTAGCTTATACTCACAAGTCCCGACTTTGTATTTATTCTCAAGCGATGTGATCTAATTTATTAATTAAACCCCCAGAGGGTTATTTAGTTTCCTGATCATACATGTACTATCTTCTGTGACATTATTGGTTCTTGCTTTGCATTTTTGGGTCATGTGTAAACTAACCTATGATCTGTCAAAAAGGTGGAGCGGGAATTAGCTAGGTATTTTTATATGCTTTTTGAATGAATTTTTCGCACTTTGTCTTCTTGGTTAAAGAATGAATGTCATTCACTAGAACACTGGGAAAGAATTATCTGCTTTCCATTGTCAGAGTCCAAAAGATGAACCAACAGATACTGAAAAAAGAAGACAGAAATATTGGTGGACTTAGACTTTTATGAAATTACCAATTTTTCATAGTTTGCAAATTAGCAATTTTTACTAACTAGTCATAACTTGCTAAATTTACTAACTCTTCGATGTATCTACTAACCTAATTTACAGTGACTTACCAACTTTTGTCATCAGATTAAACTATCAATTCTCATCATTTGAATTACTTACCACCAACGTTTAATTATTCTTCTTATATTTTATCAGCTTCTCTATTGAGTTATCAACCTTTGTTTGCCTTGGTTAATAATTTCTTACATTTACTAACTCTTTTTAAAGATTACTAACCTAAATTAGCACGAGTCATCAATTTTTCTTCCCTTAAATTACCAGACAATATTGACTGATCAACTCTTATTTGAATTACTTATCAACGTTTAGTTATTTTTTTAAATTTGTCGATTTTTCTTATCATTTACTAGCATTTATTTGAGTTACTTTTTCCTATTGATGTTTTGAATTTTTTACCAACTTTTCGAGAAACCAGAAGTCTTAACTAGAGTAGATCATCAAATTTTCTCCAATTTAAATTATCAACTAGCGTTGAGTTTTACAACTCTTATTTGAATTACTTAGAATAAGCTAACTTAATTTAAGCATCCATACTTTCCATGATGAGTGCCAAGCTATTTGGTAAATCATCAATCAAGCATAATGACAACCGTGCAGATGAGATTGTGGCACATGGGAATTATCTTTTATGAATCCCTTACCGTTATTACTTTATTTGTTGACTCTTCGTAAAGTGTTACTGTTGAGTCACGCAGTGTGTTTTGATACCACTTGTGTTGCAATTTCTCAAAATAGCAAAATACCTTCACTTTTTATAAAATACTTATTCCAAACACACACTTTTTCTACACTCACTCACAAGTTCCTCACACCACTCCCACACGCAGCTCCCTTTCTCACCAATGGAGATTCACTCTCCTTCGCTCTTTCTTCTCTCTATTCTCTACAACTCTGCACACACTTTTTGGCTGTATATACACATGAAGAGGGCTAAGCTATTTAGGCCCCGCTTGGTTCAACATTCTCAAGGGGGCCGAAAGTCCCTTGGGGAAATGCTAGGGCGTTTGGCTAATATTCACAATGGGCTTTCGTTCGAAAGCCAGCATTGGGAATGCTCAAAGCTCAAAACTGGTTCGGACCAACTTTGGGCTTTCAGCATTTACCAAATGCAGAAACAAATTTTTTTATTCCCAAACTATCCTCACTTATTCTTTAATGTTCCGGTTTTGCCCCTTGTTGTTGTTGTTCATCTTCTTCGCGAAAGGGCAGCTGACGGCACCGGATCTGGATAGCGAAGGGCCGGTGAGGTCGCCCGACCCAGGCGACTACCGCCTGGGGTCTTTCGATTGTCTAGGTGCCGTTGGTCACGACCTAGGCCGCCGTCGCCTGGGGTCGCGCAACCTTAGGCGACGGCTGCCTAGGTCGTACGACCCCAGGCGATGACGGCCTAGCTCGAGCGACCCAGGCGATGGCCGCCTGAGGTCGCACAAGTCCAGGCAACGACGCCTGGGTCGCGCGACCTTAGGCCTCGTCGCCTGAGGTCGAGCGACCCCCGGCGAGGGCCACCTAGGTCGCGCAACCCTCACCGGGGGTCGGTTGACCTCAGGCGACGGCCGCTGGCGGCTATAGCCCTTCACCGGCTCCGACGAAGGGTAACCTTTTTTTTTAATAAAAAAGAAAATCCCAAAGCCATTTGCCAAAAAAAAAAAAAAAACCAAACACTACTTGGGCCAAAGTGGCTTCACAAAGAATATTTTACCAAACGTCATTTGCATTTCCCCAAAGGGCTTTAACCTAAAGTATTTGCATTCCCCTGAGGCTCATTTGCAAAGTTGAATCAAACGGGCCTTTATAGCCTTCGCCACCAACATTCTCCAAGAAAATCTTCTTCGTTAACTCCACTAAACATTGCATTTTGGCCATTTCATTGACGACAGTTTTTACCAACCATCATTGACAACAGTTTTTACCGACCACCTATTAAGCTAGAACCACGTACTTTACCTACTCACTATAGGTCTAGAAACTTTTGGGCCCTAAATTTTTCTAGAGAAAGTGAACTTCAGCATTCCCCTTTATTAATTTTCACAATTCTCGTAGCATGCTTCGCTTGATTCCAACGCTAGCTGCCATGCTACAAGATAAGGGAAAAGTGTCAGAGAAGTCCTAAACCTATTACATTAGTGCCAAATTAATCATAAATCTTTTTTTTGTGCCAATTCAAACCTAAACATTTTGTCTTTGTGCCAATTCAGTTCTTCTGACTAATTTTGGCCGGATTTTGCTGACATGGACACCGGCCGGCTTACGTGGCACTGCTGGCGATGATGTGGAAAACTTTTAATAATATTTTTTGATTTTTGATTTTAATTTTTTTAATTTCTTTTCTTCTTTCTTTTTATTTTTTTTTCTTTCCCTTTCTTCTTCCTCCAGCCAGTCGCCAGACCGGCAATCGGCTGGAGGCCAGGGCCGGCTAGGTCCCTCGCCGGCCACTGGCAAGACTCGCCGTCGCTGGCGACGGCGATGACGAGCCTCGCCTAGCCGCTGGCGAGGCTCGCCAGTGGCCGTGTGATGTGGACATCGAACCCTATCGAGGAGGAGGTGCTAGGGACCCGTTGTTCTATCCGCTAGGCCCGATCACTCGAGCGAGAGCGAAGAAATTCAAACAAGCTGTCGGCATCATGGTTCAAGATATTTGGAATGGAAACAATCTGGATTCGAAACTTGAAGATTCTGAAGCTCCTTGGCGCAACATGATTACTCTTGGTCCAGCGAATTCCGAAGGAGCTTAGAATTGACGAACTCCGAATTAGCTCAAATTTGGATGGACGCTTGAAAACGGGCCGCTGATCAATACTCACTCCTTTAGTAATGATTGATGACGTTTTTTAGCGATTTGGAGTCGTAGATGAACTCTTAGGCCTTTTTCCATTTTTGGACGAATTTTTAGTAATTAAGGTTATTTTTGTAATTTTAATCCTAATAGGGTTAGGATTAGGGTTAGCACCCTATATAAGGTTGCTTATAGATTTCTAAGAGGAGGAGGCAGAATTTTATATAGAGAAGTTTTCTTCTTGAGTTATCTTGAGGACTAGATCTTATCAAGGCTCCCTTGTGGCGATCGAAATTCAACTTATCAAGCAAGATCACGAATTCTCTTGTTCGTGGCGTTATAGCGTGGATTGGTTGACACAGGTTCGTCAACAGGTCGCGTTCATACCGAGATTACCAATCACAGGTTCGATTGGGGGTCGAGGTCAGCAATTCGTAACTCACAGTTCTTCATAGAACGATCATCTTCCGCACAGATTCATATCACCGTGAGGTCGCGGTCTTCGACCTCGCCAGCGGTTGGGCGAGGCACGACCTCGCTGGCTAGGTCGAATGGTTGCGAGGGCGGCCTCGCGCTGGGCTGGTAGGGCTCGCCCTCGTCAAATCTGGCGAGGGTCGAGCCTCACCGGCCATTGGTGAGGCCCGACCTCGCTAAATCTGGCGAGGTCGTGCCTCGTCCAACCGCTAGCGAGGGCTCGAGCTATAACGTCCCAGAACGTCATGCGCGACACGTGTATTTTCCAATTATTACTTATAATTTTTAACGCGAAAGCATATTAAAGCATTCACAAAATTCCCATACAAGTTTAATAAAATACACATACATCTTTTTATATACATTAATACCAGTTTTACAATACAACATTCAAACAAAATACATAATTGATGGGAAGGGTCAGGGTCACCTAACTTCAATATTATACTCCTACGCCCAAAAGCCTGCCTATACACTATCGAACCATCAACTAAGGGTCGACAACTTCACCTGACGACAAGTCATCATCACCAAAACCTAGAGGACCAACAAAGTCTCTAAGTAGTCCAACCAACTCGCCCTCAATGTTAACATACCAAGCGACATAACGATGGAGTATATACTCTGGTAACCCCACATCGACCCATATAACGGAAGTACACTTAGTATAAACTACTAGTGATCCAGGTATAATTATATCTTCATAACTATAATCGAAAAACATGGGAGCTCCAAAACGCGGCGGCGCCGTAGAGGTGGCCACGGGCCGGTTTTGGCCCGGTCAAACCCGGGCCCGGCCCGTTGACCGGGCCCGCGGTTCGGAACCGGCCCGTGGCATACGGTCCCGGTTCCGGTTCCAGAAAAATTTGAACCGGCCCGGAACCGCCGGTTCCGGGCCGGTTCTGCGAAAAAAAAAAAAAAAAAAAAAGCTGCAAGTGCAGGCTACAGCACAGCCTGCAGTGCAGGCCACGCTGCAGCAGCCTGCACCTGCAGGCCCGCAGGAGAACGGGCCAACGGCCCAACAAAAAAAAAAAAAAATAGATTTATTTGCAGCAGGGCCTGCAGACGTGCAGGCCCTGCTGCGCCGCAGCACCTTGCGGCTGCGGCGTGCGGCCCGTTGGGGCAACGGCTACGCCCCAACGGGCATTTTTATAATAAAATAAAATAAAAAAAAACATAACCGTTGCAATTTTGCAACGGTTATGTTTTATTTTTTTTAATTCTAAATTTTCTTCTATTTTTTTCTTATAAATTCTCTCAAATTCTCACAATACACACACAATTCTCTCAAATTCTCTCCAATTCTCTTCTCTCAAGTCTCAAATTTTCTCAATACTCGAAATTCTCTCAAATTCTCTGAAATTCTCTCAATTTTCTCAATCCACGCAATTCTTTCTTAATTCTCCCAATTAATCCGCTCAATTCTCTCAATCCATTCGAAAAATGGCAAGTGGAAGTCGAGTGCCAACTGGCAAAGGTAAGAATATCGCGACGGAATCCCATCATTCTTTTGATCCTCGTGAATATGCAGATTTTCAAGATGATGAAATCAACATTTTTCACGATATGGAGCGCGTCCCGACACAAGAAAGTTTTCATCCTCCTGCTGAAATATCTACAACAAAGGAAGCGGAACGGGAATTTACATCCGACATTTGGAATCACTTCACGAAAATGGAAAGGTTTGATATCGGTCAAAAAAGGTATGATATAATTTGTAAATATTGTGGAAAAATATATAAATATACAGATGGACAAGGATATGGAACATTTAAACGACATCTTATGAGCAAACATCCAACTGAAACGGGAATCGATATCGGGCAACAACAAATTTCTGGGTACGTCAATCCTAACACTTCCCTTTTATTTCGTTTTAATGAAAAAACTTATAAGGAAGAATTAGGCAAATTTATTTCCGTTGAGCATTTAGCATTTAATTTTGGAGAAAGATTTGGTTTTAATGAATTTGTACAAAAAACATGTGCTCCACAAGCAAAACGTGTTTCTAGAAATACAACTAAACGAGTAATTAAAGATCTTTACAAAAATGGAAAAAATGATTTACAAAACTTTTTTATGCAATTTAATGGATGCGTGCATATAGGTAGTGATATTTGGAGTGATCATTGGCAAAATCATTCTTACATGGGCATAACATGTCATTGGATAGATGACGAGTGGACTATTCAAAAAAGAGTTATTGCATTTAGAGTTTTCGATGATCATCATACGGCAAATAATATTTATAGACTAATTAGGCAAGTTTTAGAAGAATATTATTTGCTTAACAAAATTTTTTCAATTGGTTTTGATAATGCCGCAGCAAATACCGCTTCAATTGCCGAGTTAGAAAATATTTGTAAACCCGCTTTTGGTGGAAAATTTTTTCACATTAGATGTGCTTGTCATGTTTTAAATTTATGTGTACAAGATGGTTTGAAAACTCTTGATATTTTTCTTTAACCAATAAAAACGGCGATTCAATTTTTATGGAAACATCCCAAAAAAATGAAAGAATGGGGTAGATTTTGTAGAGATAATGGCAAAAAGCCAAAAAGATTTCCAAGAGATGTTCCAACTCGTTGAAATTCTACTTTCCACTTGCTTAGTGAATCTTTAGCATATAAAGATTTATTATGTGCATTCATTTCTAATAATATACCTGAGATTAATTTATACCCACAAGAGTGGCATATTTGCCAAAAAATTTTAGATCTTTTAAAGGTTTTTAATGATGCAACTTATACTTTGTCTGGTGTTTATTATCCTACTACACATTTATTTTTAGTAGAGTGTACTAATATTGTCGGAACTTTTGATGAATATGAAAATGATGTTAAATTACAACCTACTGTAGTTGCAATGAAAATGAAATGGCTTCATTATTATAGTGAAATTCCCATGATTTATTTAGTTGCTTGTGTTTTTTATCCGCGTTGCAAATTGGATGGCTTAAATGATTTTTTGCGTGCGTATTATCAATGTTTACATTATGATGTGACAAATGTTACAACCATAGTACGTGAGGTTAAAAACGTAGTAATAGAATTATATAATGAATTTTATACTAAATATAATTTAGGTGATATTAGATCTTCTCAATCTACGGAGATACAAAATGACAGTACAGTTAAAATTAGTAGAGGGTACCAACTTTTATTACATAGACAAAAAAAACAAAAGGGAGTAATAGGAAATATTTCTGAATTAGAGAGTTATCTAACCATTTTATTTGAGTTTACTGAAGCCGAAGGTGGTACATATTTTTTTATTTTGGATTGGTGGAAGAGGCACGCAAGCCAATACCCAATCCTTTCTCTTATTGCAAAACAGATTTTTTCAACCCCTTGTTCTACAGTTGCGGTCGAACAAGCATTCAGTGCCGGAGGTAATATTTTGAACGAACATCGTTCAAGATTATATCTAGAATCAGTGGAGGTGCAAGTTTGTGTTGCTGATTGGACGAAGGCTCAATACCGGCAACAAGAGATAGATCGGAATAATGAATCCGAATTCTTTAACGACGGAGATACTACCGCTACCACTATCGGTACTGGAACGGGTAGTGACGATTGAGGGTAAAAGAACTATTGGAGTTGGCAAATATTTCGGGAACTTTTGTTTCTCATACCGGGTACCCCCACGTGAGCTTAGGGAAACCGAAATATAATCCGACGATATGTGACCTATGGTCCCCTGCGCACGGAATGCTTAGGTTTTGGGATAATTTTAGGGTATATATATTGTACTCCTTTTTTTTTAAGATCGTTGTAACGAATTGTAATGTGCTTAATGATAATTTATTAAGTTGAAGCCCTCTCTTTCTCTCTTGTCTTTTTGTCCCCAAATTTGAATACAATTTACATTTTAATCACAATTTATATTGAATAATGTTCTATCACAAGAATAGTATTTTTTTAATTTTTTTTATTTTCATTTCTGTTTTTCCTTTTCTGTATTTCTTCTTTTTCTTTTCCTTTTCCTTTTCTGTTTTTCCTTTTTCTCTTTTGTCTTTTTCCTTGTTTCTGTTTTTTAAAATTATAATTTATATTTTAATTTTTTTCTTCCTCCGCATGCCGCCCGGCCGGCCATGGCCGGGCCGGCGCGGAGGTCGCCGGCGTCGGGCGAGGCTCGGCCTCGCACCGCAACGGCGAGGCTCGACCTTGCCGGCGTCGGGCGAGGCC
The DNA here is from genome assembly GCF_021117445.2 of Syzygium oleosum. Lineage (NCBI taxonomy): Eukaryota > Viridiplantae > Streptophyta > Magnoliopsida > Myrtales > Myrtaceae > Syzygium > Syzygium oleosum. The sequence continues at coordinate 19,089,975 of NW_026607487.1, forward strand.
GGCCTCGCTGGGCCGGGCAGGCGAGG